>NC_140995.1:187424518-188069654 GCF_052327205.1 Somniosus microcephalus
CTGAGGGCCTCCCTGTCAATCTGGGCGTAGTTACGCTCGGCTGAGGTTAGCGAGCGCGATGCAAAGGCTATTGGCCTCTCTGAACCGTCACGCAATTTGTGTGACAGCACCGCTCCAATGCCGTAAGGTGACGCATCACATGCCAACCGAATCGGTAGTGTTGGGTTGTAGTGGGCCAATACTTCTTTTGAAGTGATTTGGCATTTACATTCCTGAAAGGCACGCTTACACTCATCACTCCATTTCCATGTTACACCAGTTTGAAGGAGGGTGTTCAGTGGGTGCAGAATTGTAGATAAATTCGGCAAGAACTTATGGTAGTAGTTCACCAACCCGAGGAACGACCTCAGTTGCGACACATTTTCTGGTGCTGGAGCCTTGACTACAGCATCAGTCTTGTCCGGCGACTTATGCAACCCTTCCTCATCAATCATGTGGCCACAATACGAGATTTGTCTCCTGAAGAACTCGCATTTGGGACGGTTGGCTTGTAGCCCATATTCCTGTAATCTCGTGAGCACCTGCTCCTGGTTGGCAAGGTGTTCACTGTCATTTTCGCCCGTAACCAGGATGTCGTCCAAATAACACTGGGTCCCCGGGATCCCTTGCAGGACTTGTTCCATTGCCCTCTGCCACATAGCCGGGGCCGATGCTACCCCAAATACCAGTCGATTGTACTGGTAAAGGCCTTTGTGAGTGTTTATCGTGAGGTATTTCCTAGATGCTTCTTCCACCTCCATTTGTAGATACGTTTGAGCCAGGTCAATCTTTGTAAAACGTTTCCCTCCAGATAGTGAGGCGAAAATATCTTCTATCCACGGAAGCGGATACTGTACTGTGTGCAGGACTGGGTTCACAGTCACCTTGAAGTCCCCACAGATGCGAACCTTCCTTGGCTCCCCAGGCGTGCTGCTCAATGCTTTCTTCATTACAGGAACGATGGGTGTGGCCCACTCGCTCCAGTCCACCTTAGACAGCACCCCCGAACGCTCCAGACTCTCCAGTTCAGCTTCCACAGCTGGGCGTATCGCGTATGGCACCGGTCTGGCCTTGAAAAATTTTGGGATTGCGTTATCCTCAATCTTTATGGTTGCCTTTACTCCTTTTAGAGTCCCAAGTCCTTGTTGGAACACCTCTTCCACGTCAGATAGAATTTGTGACAGACGTCCAGGTGCGACGTCATCATCTTTTTTGTCAGTCACAGTTAGTGCCAGAATGGAATGCCAATCCAATTGTAGTCTTCGGATCCATTCACGTCCCAATAATGGTGGCCCTCCATCTCGTAGTATATGCATGTATAGTTTCTGTGTTTCCTTTCCGTTATATTCAACTGGCACCCTTATTTTTCCTCTGGGGTAGACCTATTGCCCCGCGTATGTCTTCAATACAATGGACGTGTCCTTTAAGGGTATGTGTGAGAATAGCCGCTCATAGTCTCGTCGATTCATGACAGTTAGGGCTGATCCTGTGTCCAATTCCATCTTCACTGGGGACCCTGCTATCATGAGGGTGACCCAAATGGTTCGGTGATCTTCTTTTGCGATCACGTTGTGTAACTTTAAACAACTTAGTTGCCTGCTCCCGGAGTCCTTATCACTCTCCTGATCTTCTGAACTACTATCTGTCAGTTTCTTTACTTTCCTGTACTGTTCCTTAGTAGTTCTTGTCGTGTTGGTCTTCTTACCCGACCTGCAGACTCTTGCTATATGTCCCATTTTCCCGCATTGCCTGCATATTTTGTCTTTAAACCAGCAGTCCTTCTGCTCATGGGTTGTTCTGCTGCAGCGATAGCACTTTTCGGCTCCATACGCCATTTTGTTAGCGCTGTATTCTTGTAGTTTCTTTTGCATTTCCGCAGCTCCCCGTGCTGCTCCTTCGTAGGACACTGCCACGCTGAAAGCCTGTTCTAGTGTCAGGTCCTTTTTTGAAAGTAGTCGTTTCTGGGTTCCTTCGCTCTGGAGCCCGCAGACAACCTTATCCCGTAAGGTGTCTACCAGTCCTGCTCCGAACTGGCAGTGCTTCGATAACTTGCGTAGTTCCGTAAGATAGTCAGCATTGCTCTCATCTTTGTGCTGGTTTCTTTTATGGAACTTGAATCTTTCTGCTATCAGCAGTGGTGTAGGGCTTAGGGCCTAGAAATTCAGTCTGGACACTTTTGGGGCGCTAAAGTCGGGCGCTCGCTAAAGTTAGCGCCCGCCGGAAAGTGTAGGCCACATCGCCGAAATTCAGTAGAGTTGGCCCTAAGTTTGGCCGAGCGCTGAAACTGGCGTTGAAATGCTGTGTTCCGGCGCTAAGCCGGCGATGCGGCCTAATAACGCCGAAGCCGGGCGCAGCGCAGGTGCGGTCATGTTTTGATTGACAGCAGACACCCTGACGCCGGCCAGCTCTTAAAGGGGGAAGGGTCAACTTTGACTGCTGCCACGCCCTGCATACTGGAGCCCTGCAGCTAGGCCTCAGCACTACTGGTGTGCCAAAATAGTGCCTGGAGCAATGGAGAGGGCCCGTGAGCGAGCGCAGCGCTTCTCAGAGCATGCTCTGAGTGTGCTCATTCATGGTGTGGAGAAGAGAAGAGAGATCCTGTGCCCGGACAGTGGCAGGAAGGCTCCCAGGAGCCAGTACAGGAGAGCCTGGGGCAAAATCGCCCGCAGGGTGTCATCCACCTGTGATGTCCCCAGGAGTGCGGACCAATGCCGCAAGAAGTTCAACGACCTCACTCGGATGGTGAAGGTGAGTACCCTTTCCAGTGTCCCCCTCATCCTTGCATGTGCACCTCACATTATGGGCAAAGGGACCTCAAAGGCCTAATGGGCAGCCCTCCTCCCGCAGCAATGGCACTGGCATGTTCATCAATAGCACTTTCTGCACTTAACACACTGGCCAAGCTATTCGACCATGGGAGGCAGTGCACCCAGCAACAGGGCACCACACTGGCCAAGCTATTCCACCATGGGAGGCAGTGCACCCAGCGACAGGGCACCATACTGGCCAAGCTATTCCACCATGGGAGGCAGTGCACACAGCGACAGGGCACCACACTGTACTTAGAGGCCGTCCTTTCTCTTGCAGGCCAAGCTGGCGAGCAATGTAAGGAGCCAGGCTGTCACTGGTGGAGGCCGTCCCGAGTACCAGGTGCTCACTGATCTGGAGGAGAGCGTGGCACGACTCATGCGTGGCCGGGTGACTGGCCCTGTCGCGATCGGCGAGGCGGACCCTGTACTGGTACCCACTGGTAAGGACATGACCGGTTGCACCTCTCTCGTTGCCCTCGCGCTTCAGATCTACATCCTTTCCCACTGACCGACAAATGCGCATAATGCACCACTCAGGCCTCCCTCGCTGACAGCCTGTCCTCACTCTAAAGCTACTCTTGTGCCTTCCTGCTTTCAGCTGGTGAGGAGGAGGTGGTCCCTGAAGCGCAGAGAGCCAGGCCCTTGGAGGAGGAGGACGTCGAGGACCAGGAGGAAGGCGGCACATCGGGGGAACCCTCCTCCGCGCCAGGGGATGGCAATGGAGGGGAGACGTCTGGCCTGCAGGAGAGCCAGGGGGAGGTGTTGGAGGGGAGGGCCGAAGCTGGTCCCAGTAGGGTGGACGCACGCGGGAAGGCTCCGGCAGCACGCCGGCCTTCTGCCCAGAGGGGGGAGGTGTTGGAGGGGAGGGCAGAACCTGGCCCAAGTGGGGTCGACGCACGCGGGAAGGGTCGGCCAGCACGGCGGCCTTCTCCCCGGAGGGAGAGTCCGCCCTCCAGTCCGGACACGGTCCTCGCCCAGGAGGTGCGCGTCCTCGATGAGATGTCGGCGGCGTCTGAGCGGCGCCACCAAGAGTTCATGGGGGTGGTCGAACAGATGCCTCACGCCATTGAGTCCCTGGCTCAGAGTGTGGTGGCTTTCGGGGAATCACAGGCCAGGGGGTTCGAACAACTCACGGCAGCGCACGACAGGGGTGTCCAGCAACTGGCCGCAGCGCACGACAGGGGTGTGCAGCAACTCGCGGCAGCGCAGGACAGGGGTGTGCAGCAGCTTGCGGCAGCACAGGACACGGGTGTGCAGCAACTGGCGGCAGCGCAGGACGCGACTCGCGAGATGAGTGGTGCCGTCCAGACACTGGCAGAGCTGATGCGGGCACATACCAGGGCAGTTCGGGCACTCACTTCTGCCACACTCGCTGTGGCACGGAGGCATCGCCATGGCAGCCGCCGCCCTGCTGCAGCACAGCGGTCTGGCCTCCCCCAGATTGCTGCACTTGCTACACTGCCAGCCCGGCCGAGTGCCAGTGTCTCTGGCGAGCAGCGCGCACCTGCCATCAGCCAGCTTGCCCCCAATGGTGCTGCCGACACTGCCACTCCCCCAGCCAAGGTGCGACGAGCTGCTGCTAAGACTGATGCTGCCCAGCCACAGCTGCAGCAGTCAGCAGGCGGCCCCTCCCGGGCCAGGCCTCGTCTAGGCCGACCCCCAAGGGCATCTGCCGACACGCTTTGTGGCCCTCATGAGCCTTCCCCCAGCCTCGCCACACCCGCAGGGCCCAGGTTGAGGCGGAGCAGCAGGTCGGTCAGGGGCCGGAGAAGCCTGTCTAAGGACTCGCCCTCTCGGCACACCCATTAGAGTGTGGTGAGAGCGGTTTCTTTTATATTGGGGGGCTTGTGTTGTGGGGGGCATTATTTTGTTAAGGCCGAGGATCAAGGCATTTTTTGTTTTCATGGGGGTGTCTCTGTTGTGGGGGGGGGGCTTATTTTTGTAAGGCCGCTGTTGAAGGCCTTTTGGATGGGCAAGTTTTGTTAGTCCTCCCCAGGTTTTGGGAGTGACAGATGTTTTTGACTGTTTTTTGGGGGTCTTGTCTGTTTTTCTGTTTCATGTGGGAGGGGCCCTGAGTTTGTGAAATAAAGCTTTTGATTTATTCAGCATGTCCACGTGTCATGTTTGAAGTGGTTGTTGCGTTAACCGGCTGAGGGCTTGCGGAGCGGCTGCCTCAGGTGCGTTCATTGCCACAGGCCATTCCCTGACAGGGGGCCTAGAAGTGTCGATCAATAAGCCCCCGGCGGACGGCCCTTGGCCCTTGTCGCTCCCTCCTGGGCTGGTCCTCCTCCTCCTCCTCCTCCTCCTCCTCCTGCTCGTCCTCCTGAGGTGGTGGTGCAATGCCAGGTGGCAGTGCCTGAGTCCTGCGGATAGCCAGGTTGTGCAGCATGCAGCACACGACGACAAACTGGGAGGCTCTATCCGGCGAATACTGAAGAGATCCTCCGGAACGATCCAGGCAGCGGAACCGTTGCTTGAGGACGCCTATCGTTTGCTCGATGATGTTCCTTGTGGCTTGATGGCTTTCGTTGTATGCCTCCTCCGCTGGGGTCCTGGGCACGCGGAGCGGGGTCATGAGCCATGTACACAAAGGGTAGCCCTTGTCCCCGATAAGCCATCCCCTTGGTGGAGGCTGTGCCTCGAACATGTCAGCCACAGTAGTCTGGCGCAGGATAAATGCATCGTGGCTGCTTCCTGGGAAGCGGGCATTGACAGCTAGGATGCGCTGCCTGTGGTCACACACCAGCTGTACATTTAGGGAATGGTAGTCCTTCCGGTTGCGGTAATCCTCGGCATTGTGGATCGGTGCCCGCATAGCCACATGCGTGCAGTCAATGGCGCCCTGCACCATGGGGAAGCCCGCGATCCTACCAAATCCGACTGCACGCTGCTCCTGCCTCTGTCGGGTCATGGGGAAGGAGATGAATTGGTGTCTCCTCGCGTAAAGTGCATCGGTGACCTGCCGGATGCAGCGATGCGCGGCGAACTGGGAGATGTTCGCTATGTCCGCAGCAGCGGCTTGGAAGGAGCCGCTTGCATAAAAGTTCAGAGCCACCGTGACCTTCACTTCCACCGAGAGAGACATCCTGCACATCAGCTGTGGACGCAGATCTGTGTGAAGCAGCTGGCAGATCTCTGCAACCACCTCCCTTCTGAAGCGCAGCCTCTTCACACAATGTGCCGCAGTCATGGTGAGATAGGACACCTGCTGCCGGTATTGCCTGAGTGGGTAAGGCCTACGTTGCCGACGCCTGATGGCCCCTCTGCGTCTAGGCATGGCTGGCCCTCTCTCACAGCGTCTGCGAGCCCTTCGCACATAATGCTGCAACTGAGGGTTGGCCCCCCATACAGCCCCCATAATAAAGTTGAGAACAGACAAATCACAATGAATCAAATGTCAAAGCACTGGCCAGAAGCCAAAAATACCTCTCCTATGTTGTCCCAAATCAGTAACCTCTGTCCCTTGGTCTCTGTCCAGAAATCCAAAGCAGTGAAGTCATTGCAGCAAAATGGCTGGGCTTTATAGGTCAGTGTAAGCGCCCTTTAATTTGCGCTCCCCGAGGCCCACAGGGCCTCTTTTGCGTTCCACCTCACAGTTCTTAGCAGCGCCACGCCCACATTGGGCGGGCGCCACTGAATTTCCGGTTTGGGGCGCACAAACAGCGTTGCGCGATGATATGACGTCATAAGCTGCGCGCGCACCTGAGCGGGCGCAAACACTTTGCGCCGGCGCTAAATGTCAACTGAATTTGGGCATCGGCGCAGATCGGACTGCGTTCAGGCGCTAAGTGTCTAGCGCCGGAAATATAGCCCTTTTATGGCGTTAGCGGCTGGCGCAACCCACTGAATTTCTAGGCCTAGGTGTTCCTGTAAGATATGAACAATCTCCTCAAAACTTTTCTCCATTGGTTTAGCTGGGGTAATTAAATTCCGCAATAGGCCATACGTACTCACACCCATCAGATTTAATGATACCGATGCCCTCTTTCCATCAGCCACCTCATTTGCCTTGCAGTACACTTCAATTCTTTCCACATACGTGGTCCAGTCTTCTACCTCGTTGTCGAAAGCAGTGATACTGCCACTTTTCGGCATCTTGGGCGATTTAAAATGGCGCCTCCCGCGCTTTTGCTTCTTCCCCAATGGAATAAAATGGCGCCTCCCGCGCTTTTGCTTCTTCCCCAACGGGATAAAATGGCGCCTCCCACGCTTTTGCTTCTTCCCCTTACTGCCACGCTGCTCCTAGCATTCTACGGGGTAATGGCGGCGACCCGCAGCTTCGGCGCGTCTCACTTTCCTTCCCCTCCATTTAGTTTCTCTCCGCTGTCCTGTTCTCGAGCACCGACCACGCCCTGTGCGCTCCACCCTCTCTCTCTTGTTTTCTTTTCCCGGCGACGCTGCGCGGCCTGATTTGTAGAGCTGCTCGATCGAGCTTGAGCCCGCCACAGTCCGGAAGGGTCAGCGCGCTACCTGCTACCAGCACGAATCGCTGGAACCACAGTCTCTCCCGCAATTCTCCAAACACCGATGGATTCTTTGGGCGGTTGCCCTCGGTCGACGCCCGTTGCTCAGACTACGACCTTCCAGGACCTTCCTTTCAGGCGAGATCCCCGTGAGATGATGCCACACTGCAGGTGAGTTCGAACTTACTCGTCGCCACTGTAAAGTCCGCGCCTCAATAATACACGGACTTCGGGAGAACAGTTTAACAGGTACTTTACTGAACAAGAGGCAGCTTGAAACTGAAACTACAGAAGCCTGCTAGGGCCTTTTATACAGGGGTGGTCACTGCCAGTACTGCAGACTAAAACCAGTTATTCCCTTAAAGGTACATACACAACAGAGCCGACCACCTGTAAACAAAAATCCTGTCCCGGCTACCAGTGCTGGGGCTCGGCCAAAAAGCCCCGTAAGTCGGCCATACATTACATTAGATTTGTCTGTCCACAGTCAAGGGCTGGCCAAGGAGCAAATCTGACATAATAATCTGGACAGCACTTGAATACACTGACTAATCAATGCATTTGTAATTTTAAAAACTCAATGCTTTAAAATAATTAACATTTTATACATACTTGAGGGATTCCTGTTTTGTAAATGTCATCATAGCTATATTGCAATTCGTTGTCAGAAGATCCTGGTACAGTATATGTCATAGAATCATAGAATAATTGAATGGTTACTGCATGGAAGAAGGCCATTCGGCCCACTGAGCCTGTGCCGGCTCTCTGCAAGAGCACTTCAGCTAGTCCCCCTCCCCTGCCCTTTCCCTGTAGCTCTGCAAATTTTTCCTTCAGGTACTTATCCAACTCCCAGATCCTAACCACTCGCTGAGTAAAAAAGTTTTTCCTCATGTCGCCTTTGGTTCTTCTACCAATCACGTCAAATCTGTGTCCTCTGGTTCTCGACCCTTCTGCCAATGGGAACAGTTTCTCTCTATCTACTCTGTCCAGACTCCTCATGATTTTGAACATCTCTATCAAATCTTCTCGCAATTTTCTCTGCTCTAAGGAGAACAACCCCAGCTTCTCCAGTCTATCCATGTAACTGAAGTCCCTCATCCCTGGAATCATTCTTGTAAATCTTTTCTGCACCCTATTTAAGGCCTTCACATCGTTCCTAAAGTGCGGTGCCCAGAATTGGACACAATACTCCAGTTGAGGCGGAACCAATGTTATAGACAGGTTCATCATAATTTCCACGTTTTTGTACTCTATGGGCTGGATTTTGTCAGTGTGGGCGGGCTGGGGCGTGTCAGGTGGAAATTGTGTCAGGACCTCGACTCCTAAGTGAAGTGTTGAAAAAGTGTGATTTTCCCCTAATTGGCCATTTGATTTCCTGCATGTGGGAACCACTGGCCCAATTAGCCTTTTCATACAGAAAGTCGCCTCCGATGACGTCATCAATGCTGTTGGATTTTAAGGCCTGCAAGCAGCCTTGCTTCTTCTGGAGACTGCAAAGGCTCTGCAATTTATATGAAAGAGTTGAATTGTGGAAAATGTCAACGATCAAGCAAAAGTGTGCTCCTCGATTTGATGAGCCCTCCCTCCAAGCTCTGGTGTATGGAGCCAGCTGTAATAAGGAGGTGCTGTTCCCTTCCTCAGGGAGAAAAAAGCCACCCCAGCAGACAAAAGCTGTGTGGCTACAAGTGGCCCAGGTTGTCAACTCCATTTCAATGAGCCGCAGAACCTGGCTGCAATGCAGGAAGAGGTTTCATGATCTTCTCCGCACCGGAAAAGTGAGTATGACTTTCTCATCACCCTCAATCTGATCCCCATCGCCTCTCCTCACCAGCAGTCTGCTTTGCCAACCTCTTCCTCCACATCTCACTTGACACTTACATCCCTGCACTCTTACCCATTCCCTCTCTCCCTATGGTCACATTCACTTAACTATTCGACCATTCAGCCCTCACACTTCCTATCACTATGATGCCATGACAAAAACTACTTACAACACACAGGGAGGGTCCTTTATATCCTTCTAAGCATCTATGCTATGCATTCACTACACTCACTCCTTCCATGGTCCATGGAGGAGCTTAGTCACAAGGGTATTGAAAACATGGTCATTGTTCAGAATAGAATGACATCTCTTGAGGAGCGATGATCAGCTATTGGGCAAACAAAGCAGACCTTCATGCAAGTCCTCTGGAGTAGGACTTCCAGTGCAGAAATGGGTCCTCATGGCCCCCCTGCAGTGCAGCAAGGTGCTGTCAAGCCACTTGCTACCTCTGAAGTGGGGCTGACCCATGAGAGGGATGTTGATGGCAGACAACAAGGAAGTGGGGGCTCCTCTCCAAGCGCTCACACGACCATGCCACAGCAAAACCTTAAATCCAACAGCACTGAAACAACAAAGTCAGGGCTCCACCAGAGTCCTCACCCAAATGAGATGGGTGTCTCAGCCCCTGCACAGCCGTAGGAGCAGCAGACTGTTGGCGAGCCTGCACAGGTTCGCCACCCCAGAGGATGCCCACCAAAGGCGTCGAGACAGGAGTAGCAAGAGAGCGAGCAAGGGGCCTCCACATCTGCTGAAGCCACAGGGGAAGCACCACGTAGGAGCACACGTAAGAGGAAGATAAAGCACAAGTAGTCACAAGGGTAGTCACTTGGGTGCTGTGTGTAAAGTATGTGACTATACTTAATACAATAATGAGGAGACAGCTTGGAAGGTTCAACTTAGGTCTTTACTTCATACCAACAGGCGGGAACTGAGGGGAGATCAGTACCCACAGTACTATTTATACCCCTATGGCCAGGAGTGGTACTACGGTATCACTACGCCCTACAAAGTAGTGCTGCCCTGGCCATAGGTTTAAAGTAACATACATATTACATACACAACATTCCTCCCCTTTTAATTAAAACGTACCCGTGCAATTATATCAACAGATGCACCATAACTAGGGCTAATAACATTTGGTAACACAACATACATAACATATTTACATCAGAGTTGTCTACCTATATATATATATAAAAAGAAACATGTTATAGATTCAGTCTCTGAGGAGGCCTCCTGTCTCGACTAGGATAATGTCTTTCTCTAGTCGGTCTCGGTGTAGGCGGCGGTACTTCCGTCACCACTTCATCGCTGGAGTCGTCGGTGTCTGATGGCACATCCTGTGCCGTGGAGCTCACTGGAGTGATGAACTCCTCGCAATCCTGAGACTTCTGTAGCGACGAGTTGGGCCGTGATTCCGCTGGAACAATGTGCTGAGACGTTTGAGGTAGTGAATCAGTTGGGTTTCTGGACTCCACAAGTTGATCAGCATGTCGTCTGATTATGCCGTCCCCTGTATCCACTGTGTACATCAAGGGTCCCTGGCGGGCCTTTATCGTACCAGACCGCCACTTTTCATTTCTATAATCACGGGCCAACACTTGCTGCCCCACCTCGAAGCTCCGTGTCTGTCTGTCAGGAGCCCTACGAAATACTCGGTTTTCCACATCTCTCCGGATGTTTGGTCTGAGCAATTCGAGGCGCGACCTTAACCTTCTATTAAAGAACATGACGGCGGGGGCCTGGTTGGTCACCGTATGTGCAGCATTACAGTATGCGAATAGGAAATTGTCCACCTTGTGTTGTAGTGGCAACCTTTCCTCCCCCATCGCCTTGATGGCCTTTTTAAAAGTCTGTACAAATCGCTCTGCCAGCCCATTTGTAGCCGGATGATATGGTGCGGACGTATAATGTCGCACTCCATTCCTTTTTAGGAATGCTTGAAATTCTTCTGCCACAAATTGTGGCCCATTGTCTGAACAGACTTGCTCGGGCACCCCGTTTCGGGCAAAAATGGTCCTTAAGGCTGCGACCGTCTTTTCGGCTGTTGTTGATGACATCTTTATGACCTCCGGCCATTTTGAGTGGGCGTCCACTACAATAAGGAACATCGCATCCAGGAAGGGCCCAGCGAAGTCCACGTGGATCCTTTGCCACGGCGTTGAGGGCCACTCCCACGGATGTAGTGGGGCTTGGGGTGGTACGTTCTGTACCATCTGGCACCCTTGGCATGCTTTTGCTACTTCCTTGATGTCCCTGTCAATGCCGGGCCACCAGACGTAGGCTCTGGCGAGGCTTTTCATTTTGACACCCCCCAGATGACCTTCGTGTAAGTCCTGCAACACTTTATGTTGTAATTTTTGAGGGACCACCACCCTGGCTCCGCACATCAATGTGCCCCGGCAGACGGACAACTGGTCCTTCCTTGCCGAAAACGCCGGCAATGATGCGTCACCCTGCGCCGGCCAGCCTTTCACGGTCAATTCGTAAACCCTTGCCAGTGTCGGATCGTTCTGTGTTTCCCGCTCGATACATTGGCTGGTGATGGGCAAGTGTTCCATAACAGCCGTATGATATATTTCCACGGGGTCCTGTACTATCTCTTCGATCTCGGCAGGCAATGGTAGCCACGACAGGCCATCCGCATTGCCATGCTGTTTGGTACCCTTATATTCGATAAGGTACTGGTGTGCTCCTAAGAACAGTGACCATCTCTGTAGCCTTTGGGCCGTCATCAGGGGCACCCCTTTTGTTGGATTAAATATGGACACCAACGGTTGATGATCCGTCAGTAGTGTGAAACGTTGCCCATGTAGATAGTGGTGGAATTTTTTTACACCCCACACCAGACTGAGGGCCTCCCTGTCGATTTGCGCGTAGTTTCTTTCGGCTGTAGTTAACGACCTTGAGGCAAATGCTATTGGCCTCTCCGTCCCATTGGGAAATTTGTGTGACAACACTGCCCCTATACCATACGGGGAGGCGTCACATGCCAACCTCATTGGCATTTTTGGGTCAAAGTGTGCGAGCACTTCCTTTGATGTAATGAGTTGTTTACCCTTTTTAAAAGCAGCCTCACACGCTTCGTCCCAATTCCAGGAGACTCCCTTTTGCAGCAATGAATTTAGTGGATGTAAAATGGACGATAAGTTCGGGAGGAACTTATGGTAATAGTTTATAAGGCCTAAGAATGATCGTAACTGAGATACATTCTCAGGGGGCGGGGCCTTCACTACTGCCTCGATCTTTTCCGGGGACTTATGCAGGCCTTCCTTATCTATAATGTGACCACATTATGAGATACGTTCCTGGAAAAACTCACATTTCTGCTTGTTCGCCCTGAGTCCGTATTGTTGCAACCGCAGAAGTACTCGCTCCAGGTTAGCGAGGTGGTCGTTATCCATTTGTCCTGTCACCAGGATGTCATCCAGGTAGCACTGCATTCCTGGAATGCCCTGTAGGACCTGTTCCATGGTCCTCTGCCATATTGCTGGGGCGGACGCCACACCAAATACCAGGCGATTGTACTGGTACAATCCCTTGTGTGTGTTAATCGTTAGGAGCTTTTTCGAGTCCTGCTCCACCTCCATCTGTAAATAAGCTTGACAAAGGTCAATCTTTGTAAAGTGTCTACCCCCAGCTAATGATGCGAATATGTCCTGTGTGCAGGACTGGGTTAATAGTTATCTTAAAATCCCCGCAAATGCGAACCTTCTTTGGTTCCCCCGGCGTGTTATTTGCAGATTTCTTTATAACTGGGATGATGGGCGTGGCCCACTCACTCCACTCAATCTTTGTAAGGACACCTGCACTCTCTAAGGCATCCAGTTCTGCTTCCACAGCTGGCCGGATGGCGTAAGGCACCGGTCTGGCCTTACAAAACTTGGGGTTTGCGTCTTGAGCAATAGTTATTTTTGCTCTAATGTCCTTTAAGGTCCCCAGCCCTTGTTGGAACACCTCTGGCATTTTTGCCAATATTTTCGACAGCCTGCTTGTAATGGTTGTATCATCCGTGGTGGTTTCTACTTTTATCTCGTGTATTGACTTCCAGTTGAAATGGATTTTTCTTATCCATTCCCTACCCAAAAGTGGTGGTCCACCATTTGGTAGGACGTATAAATAAAGTCCTGGCACTTTTCTGCCGTTGTATTTAACTGTTACTTGCATTTTTCCCTTCGGGTAAACTTTTTATCCCGTATATGTTTTTAATTTGATTTCGGTATCCTTTAAGGGAATGCGTTTGAACAGCCTGTTATAATCTTGTTCATTAATTACTGATAGGGCTGAACCCGTGTCCAGCTCCATATTAACTTCGACGCCTGCTACCTTCATTTCAACCCACATTGTGCTGTGGTCCTCCGTTTTGTCTACACCATATAACTTGAGACATCCCAGACCTTTAGGCTCTGCTTTTGTGCCTTCCTGTGACTCGTCTGAGCTACTGGCAGATATCTTATGTATTTTTGTCCTTGCCTTGGTACTGCTCGGATTGCCCCCACTATTGGGTTTCGTACCCGACCGACAAACTTTCGCTATATGCCCCTTTTTCCCACACTGCCGGCATATTTTATCACGAAACCAACAATTACTTTGGTCGTGGGTGGTTTTGCCACAACGGTAGCATTTACCTTTGTGAAATGTCACCTCATGGGTGTCATAGCCGGTTGTGTTTTGTCGTATTTGAGCAGCACCCTGTGCTGCTGCTTCATGGGATGATGCTATTTCCATCGCCTGATCTAGGCTGAGCTGTTTCTTGGCCAGCAACCGTTTTCGTGTACTCTCATTTAACATGCCACAGACAAATCTGTCTCTGATCGCTTCCACCAAAAAGGCTCCAAACTGGCAATGTTTGGACAACCGTCTGAGCTCAGCCAAATAGGCTGCCTGCGACTCATCATTCCTTTGGTCGCGTCTGTAGAAGCGGTGCCTTTCCGCTATAAATGGTGGCTTAGGGTTTAAATGTTCCTTTAACGTATCAACAATTTGGGCATACGTTTTGTCTGCTGGCTTTTCTGGAGTAAGAAGATTCCTCAGCAGACCGTATGTTTTTGCCCCCATAGAATTTAATAAGGTTGCTGCCTTTTCGTCATCTTTCACCTTGTTTACTACGCAATAAAGTTCATGCCTTTCGACATATGCATCCCATTCTTCTGTGTCCGTAACAAATTCTGACAACCAAGCTTCTCTGGACATTTTAAAACTGCTGAAGAGGTTTACCTGCCTTTTTCCACTAGATGGCGTTTGTTTTTATTTTAAACTGCTGAAGAGAAAAACTTTTCCCTTGTCCACTAGATGGCGCTTTTCCCGCCTTTTCTCCCTCTGCTGTCAACGACCTCTCTCCAGCGTCGTTATTTTTTTTTCTTGCAGCTCCCGTTATTGCCACCGCCGCTATTACAACGACCTTCCCCTCTCGTGGCCCGCTAGTCCTCGTGGCTCCGTTTGTTCCCCAGATCGCCTGCCCGTTCTGGCCCTTGCAGCTCGCGTTCCCCAGGAAGGATTGCAGTTTACCTGGCCCTGGGTGGACTTTAGCCCCGTGTCTGGAGTGCCCATTCAGCCTCTTCTCTCAGCTGCCGCAGCCTCCGCTGGAAACCTCTCTCTCTCGCTCCGTTGCTGCCGCTCCTCCCGAACTGGGCGGCCTCCTTCGGTCGACGCTGGACTCCGCAGGCTGGCTGGTGAGAAGCTTCTCTCCTTCTCTCTCCGTACTGCTACCAATCCTTTGTTGCACCGTGTACTGGTGAGTTCGAACGTAACTCGTCGCCAGTGTAAAGTATGTGACTATACTTAATACAATAATGAGGAGACAGCTTGGAAGGTTCAACTTAGGTCTTTACTTCATACCAACAGGTGGGAACTGAGGGGAAATCAGTACCCACAGTACTATTTATACCCCTATGGCCAGGAGTGGTACTACGGTATCACTACGCCCTACAAAGTAGTGCTGCCCTGGCCATAGGTTTAAAGTAACATACATATTACATACACAACACTGTGTTGTTTTGTTTTTGGACCAGCCATCATTGTGATTGTATTATAAAGTGTTTTGATGGCAAACTGTTGAAGTTCTGGCCTGTGTCATTTCGCAAATGGGACTTTCACATTGAGGGCTTAGGGCGCCTTGCAATTATCAGAATGGTGATCGAGTGATAGGATTCCGTAGGTCCTTCTCCATTGTCGATGATCTGGTAAGAAGGAGCGAGACTAAAGTGTTTGATTGTGCAGGCTAAGCAAATCTGGCCAGGAAGAGTGCGTTCCTTGCATCCTGGGCAGCAATATGGTGACACTCTGGCGCCTTCTGGCCTGTGCATCTTCAGGTGGATGACTAGCAGCTTGGCGCTCCTGTTGATGTTCCTGCTGTTGGTGCTGCTGTTGCTCATGGTTCTGCTGCTGCCGCGGCTGGTCTTCATCCGAATCTGATGTCCAGGAGGAAAGGAATTAAATGGTCGCCATGCTTCTGGTATGTGCCTCAGTTGAGGAAGCGCTTAGTCAAGGTGGGGAGAGGGGTTTCCAAGGAGGTCACACTGGAGATGGGTGTCAGGCTCCAAACTTCCACAACACTGAGTATGCCTGCTAAAAGTTCCCCCAGACCTGAAACAACAATGTTCTGCCACCTGCAAATGATCATCGGTGAAAACTCCTTTGTAATGGTGGAGCTGCAGCTGTTCGTAAGCAATCCACTTGTGAGGCCGCCAGGATTATCTGGCATGTTCCAGAGGAGGCGTGTAGGATGGGGGAAATGTGTTAAAATCAGAAAGGCCTCTCAAAATGGGATTATAGAGGCAATTAAATAGTTGTTAAGAGCCTTAAGGGCCTATCCCACCTCTTGGAGGCGGGATGGTAAGCGTGTCAGAAAACACGCACTTGGGAAAGTTGCTCAGAGGCGGGATGGAGGCGGGAACGGGCCTGCCTGCCAGTTTTGGTGATTTTAACAACTCGCATGCCTCCAAACCTGCCTCCTCGGGGCTGGGAAAATCGAGCCCATACCTCTATTCATGAAGCCCAGGATCCCGTAAGCTTCATAAACCGCTTTCTCAAGCTGCTGTGCCACCTTCAACGATTTGTGCACATATACCCCTAGGTCTCTCTGTTCATGCACCCACCCACAGAGCTCTGTGCGATGTTGGAGGCGGACTCCTCCACACTCCTTACCATTGCCGACAGGCTCTCGGGCACCCTTGCCATTGCACCTACCATCTTGGAGTGCATGGCCATCACCATTCTTGTGAATGCCTCCCCATCGAGGTCCTCATCTGAGTCGTGTGCAGCAGAACTCACGCATGAACTTGCCCTCTGGGGAGCTGGCTCCCGAGCTACCCTTTCCCCCTGGCCTTGCTGCAGCCCACTCATCCCCAGTGCCTCACCCAGTGCATACCCCTCTATTAAACTTGCCTCTAAAGATCGCGTAGTGCCAGTATCTGAGTTGGTGCCTGCGGGTGAGAGATGCAGTGACGCGGTGCTTTGCTCCTCCTCCTCTTCTCCTTCCTCACTCTCAGTGGGAGGCTCAGGGACAGGCTGGTCATCTGGTTGCTGATTCTCTGAAAGCAAAAAGGCACAAGACTCGTGTTATGGTGAGGGAAGGGGGGCAGGAAGGGAGCAAGGAATGCAGACAGTGTCAGGAGCCGGAAATTGGGAAAGGCTTGTGGTGTGAGGGGGAAGTGGGATGAGAGAAGGAGAGGGGATGAACATACCGTTGCTGCCCCCAAGGGGGTCGATGTTGCCGACGGCCACGCCGCCCACCACCTGCTGCCGAATGAGTCGCAGCACTCGCTCTTCCAGGTCTGAAAGCTGTTGGAGCTGCGCATAACCCGCCTATTCTGAGCTGCTCCCTCCTATTGTGAGCCACCTTGGCCTACAAGAGAAACAAATGTGTGTGAGTCAGAGTCCAGCTGTGTGTTTGGGAGATATGCCTGCCGTAGTTGAATAGCTGTGATTGTAGGCAAGGCGTAAGATGTTGATGTGAGTTTGAGTAGGTGCAGATGCTTGGTGGGTGAGTGGTGGGGGTGTGGTGGTTTGTGCAGTGTGTACAGACTGAGGTTCAGATGCTGGTATGTAGGACCTGTTGAAGAATGTACTCACCTTGACCACCCGAGTGAGGTCGTTGAATTTCTTCCGGCACTGGGTCAGGCTGCGTACGACCACACTACTGGCCGAGACCTCCTGGGCCACTTCCCTCCAGATTGCCCTGAAGACCTGGGGCAATGGCCTCCTTCCAGTGTCCGGGAACAGCACTGCCCTCCTTCGCTCCACTCGACCAATGCCTCCAATTCATCTTCTGTGAAACGATGAGCTCTCTCCCTGGGAGTGGGATCAGCCATCACGATCAGGGGGTTGAGTTCCTTGCAGGTCACCTTCACAGCCAGCACTGCTGATAATGAGTATCTGCACAATGATGCAACCTCCCCTTTAAGAGCTGGAAGGGGCCAGTGTGAAGGATCATTCCCGACTACATAGCACCTGAAATTCATTATCGCTCTGCTGGTAGCGCCCCTGTAGCACCCTGCTTAGGTCATTTGCGCTTGGTTTAGCGCTCCAGCTCTTTCCAGGAACGCTAATAGCCAATTTAGGGAAACCTCAGACTCATTAGTGCCTGGTGCTAATTTTTCACGATTCCAAAATTTAGCGCCCCAAACGGAGCGATACCGAATTTCTCCCCCTATTGCCTCTATATATGAAGCCCAGAATCCGGCATGCTTTTTTAACCGCTTTCTCAACCTGCCCTGCTACCTTCAACGATTTGTGCACATATACCCCCAGGTCTCTCTATTCATGCTCCCACTTTAGGATTGTACCCTTTAGTTTATATTGCCTCTCCTCGTACTTCATACCAAAATGTATAATTTCGCACTTTTCTGCGTTAAATTTCATCTGCCACGTGTCTGCCCATTTCACCAGCCTGTTTATGTCTTCTTGAAGGCTATCATTATCCTCCTCACTGTTCACTATTCTTCCAAGTTTTGTGTCATCTGCAAATTTTGAAGTTGTGCCCTGCGCACCCAAGTCCAAATCATTAATATATATCAAGAAAAGCACTAGTACTGACCCCTGGGGAACACCACTGTGTATCTTCCTCCAGTCCAAAAAACAACCATTCACCACAACTCTCAGTTTCCTGTTACTTCGCCAATTTTGTATCCTTGCTGCCGCTGTCCCTTTTATTCCATGGGCTTCAACTTTGCTGGCAAGCCTATTATGTGGCACTTTATCAAACATGGATTTACTGTTTACCAAGCATGAGGAGTCAACCCTATAGACCGTAGAGAAGGCTCACTTCCAGCAGCAAGACCAGTGACGACCGATTGACTTCCAGCATCTCTACTTCTCATAGTTGTCTCTCCTCTTGGCCGAGCTGTGTATCCTTCAGAAAGGTTACCACAGAGGTTCCTCTTGTGGCTCATATAACATGCTTAAAGTTTTTACATCTGCATAAACAATGGCATACGGTAATAGCAGTTAGTGAACCCTGCTTGCTAACGGGGAATTATTGCAGCATCAAGCATCTCATATAACATTTTTCATAACATTTTATTCCCGTCTCCCTCCATAGTCCCAGGACATATTTTGGCTCCCCACAGGGGACGTGAACATTTAAACTTTCAATGCTGCTACAGTTAATTTGCCGTGTTATTTAATGTATTTTTAATATTTATAATAAAAACCCTGTGTGGTGTGACAAAGGTTAAATATTTTCTGTGTGAAGGATACATATATCGGTGACATCACTGCTACCATGGTGCGTTAACCTCATGCATTTTTTATGAGGCCAGACCCGTGTACAGTAGATGAAATGACTTTCTTTAAAAATAGCCCGCAGCAATGCAGTCAGGCAGATCCTTTTCTGTGCAATGAGGCACATTGTTCAGTAAATAATGTTATCTGGACCCCATTTTGAAATGAGTGTGGCTTTTAAACATTGGCTATTTTTCCTGGCAACCAGCAGAGAAATGCAAAGCCTGCTCTACTCGGAGCTAATGAGAAACACAATGGGTGGCTAATTATTTTGCCAAAAGACCTCATATATCTAAAGATATTGCTGCAATACTTATTTGCCTTGGGTGTTAAGTTGAACAAAAAAAGTGGAAGTGAGCAAACAGGTAAGCAAGATCTGCAGAAGAGGTAAGGGACGTATGTACATAAGTCAGCTTCAACTGCTACACTGTGTCTTGCTCCAGAATCAGGGGAATTTATAATGGGGAGCAAAGAAATGGCAGACCAATTAAATATATACTTTGGTTCTGTCTTCACAAAGGAGGACACAAATAACCTCCCAGAGATGTCGGGGAACATAGGGTCTAATGAGAGGGAGGAACTGAATGAAATCAGTATTTGTAGGGAAATGGTGTTAGGGAAATTGACGGGATTGAAGGCTGATAAATCCTCAGGGCCTGATAAGCTACATCCTAGGGTACTTAAGGAAGTGGCCCTAGAAATAGTAGATGCATTGCTGGTCATCTTCCAAAATTCTATAGACTCTGGAACAGTTCCCATGGATTGGAGGGTAGCTAATGTAACCCCACTATTCAAAAAAGGTGGTAGAGAGAAAACGTGGAATTATAAAGCCTGACATCGGTAGTGGGGAAAATACTAGAGTCCATTATAAAAGATGTAATAGCAGGGCACTTGGAAAACAGTGACAGGATCAGACAAAGTCAACATGGATTTGACTAATCTACTGGAATTTTTTGAGGATGTAACTGATAGAATAGATAAGGGAGAACCAGTGGATGTGGTGTATTTGGACTTTCAAAAGGCTTTCGATAATGTCCCGCATAAGAGATTAGCGTGTAAAGTTAAAGCACATGGGATTGGGGGTAAGGCACTGACTTGGATAGAGAACTGGTTGGCAGACAGGAAACAAAGAGTTGGAATAAACGGGTCTTTCTTCGAGTGGCAGGCAGTGACTAGTGGGGTGCCACAGGGATTGGTGCTAGGACCCCAGCTATTCACAATATATATTAATGATCTAGACAAGGGAACTAGATGTAATGGCCCAGAAATTCGGGTCGGGGGCTTCCCGTGGGTGCAAGCCCCCGACCTGCACTTACCTTGCGCGCCGGCCGTTGAGCTGTGGGCCCCCATGGAATTGCGATCCTGGGCCTCCTCCAACTGCCGGCGCGCAGTGCTTGCGTATCCCAGGTGCGCAGTTAGTTCGATGCGTCCCCTGGGATCACGTGGGCCATGGGGAGCCAATGGTAGTAGGGAATGCTTCATTCATAAGTTTGACAGGACTACAAGCCCCAAAACATCATTAATCTTCAAATAAATTTTTTTTAAATCACATTTTTAAAATAAACTATAAATTACATGAAATAACTATTTTAAACAATAATTTAAATTTTTGAAAAAATTAATTACAGTTTCTAACAGGGCTAAAAATAAACTTACCTTTCTTTAAAGTATTTAAAAATAATAAACCTGTGAAAAAAATGTTTTAATTTTAATTAATTTACCACTTACCTTGTAAAAAGCAGGCCTTGCGACTGCTTTTTACATGTCTAACTTCTAGAGACTTACCCTCTCGGGAAAACCTGCAAAAAGAACGTAAGTCCGATGCGCACGCGCTGCCTCTCCTGCGCACGCATTTGACTTCTGAACTCCTTCTTTCAGGGGAACGGAAGTGCCGGTTTCCCGCACATGCGCAGTGCATGCAGGAAACCGGCACTTCCATTGGGCTTACGGGTGAGTACCCCGTGCGTACTCACCCGTGGAGACCCAAATTTCTGGACCAATTATCTCCAAGTTTGCAGACGACACCAAGCTGGGTGGGCGTGTGTGTTGTGAGGTGGATGCTGAGAAACTCCAGTATGATTTGGACAGGTTGGGTGATTGGGCAGATGTGGATATATGCGAGGTTATCCACTTTGGTGGCAAAAACAGGAAGGCAGATTATTATTTGAATGGCAATAGATTGGGAGAAGGGGAAGTGCAATGAGACCTGAGTGTCCTTGTGCACCAGTCGCTGAAGGTAAACATGCAGGTGCAGCAGACGGTTAAGAAGGCAAATGGTATGTTAGCCTTCATAGCGAGAGGATTCGATATAGGAGCAAGATTTTCTTGCTGCAGTTGTACAGGGCCTTGGTGAGACCACACCTTGAATATTGTGTGCAGTTTTGGTCACCTTATCTGAGGAAGGATGTTCTTGCCATGGAGGGAGTGCAGCAAAGATTCACTAAACTGGTACTTGGGATGGCAGTGTAGGGGGTTTTGTTCCAGGGGCTTATTGTAGGTCAGCCAGTTATGTTTTCCTGAGCTGCCCTGCCCGCTGTGCGGTTGCGAATCGCTTTCCCCTTCCTGATTCTGAGCTCAGGACTTATCGAGTGGTAACAAGGACAAACGAACAGACCAGTGGATTGGTGCAAGGGAAACCAATGTTTATTAATTAGAAAAGCTAACACTACAAGAAAAACAGTATTATACAGAAGATAAAAGAAATCGCTATGGATGCAATACAGTTTTACACTTAACGGGAGAAAAAACGGACACAACGAGGGAGAAATTCTAAAATCACAATTTTGTAATACCCCTTTAACTCCCACCCTTACACCTAGCTAGGTTGTCTTGTGACGGCCAGAAAGATAATGCTCACCGGTGAAACAGATGAAAAGGCCTGGCCCTTGTGCCCCGCTGCTGCCGTCGAAATGTGCTTGCGATGCTTTCTAGATGGTTTTCCTTCTTGGTTGCTAGCAGACAAACAGGACACTGGGCCGAGGCGAAGAGAGAGAGAGAGAGGTGCTGGGCCGCCCCAGTTATATCCTCTCGGCGATGGGTCATTATCGCGCCTCATCAGTCCGTTCCATTGTCCAACTTGAGAAGACAATTGATTTTGGCCCATCTACGTTGATGGCACCGATCAGTACCACAACTGCCTTTCCATTGTTTTCTGAATGTCCTTAATTGTTCTGAATGTTCCTCAATTGTTCTGAATGTTCCTCAATTGTTCTGAATGTTCCTCAAGCAACTGGGACTATCTCCGCCCGAACTTAGATTGTGTAGGCAAACAATTGATAACCTGCCTCAGGGCGTGAATACAACTGAGCTTGCCTCACTGCATTGTTCAAATTAAACATGCAGTCTGTGAAGCTATCAGAAAATCCATATGGATGCCGCAGGCCCTTTGGCTATGTGTCTGACCGCAGCCATTTTGAGAGGCCCTGGATTTTTAAAACACAGTCACTCCAAGGTTTCTTTAATAACTCCAATTAATCTTCGGGGGGAACATATGAAATTTTGCGAATCCCTTCAGCAGGAATGACGTATGAGGAGAGATTGGGTTGATTGGGCTTATATTCGCTGGAGTTTAGAAGAATGAGAGAGGATCTCATTGAAACATATAAAATTCTAACAGGACTAGACAGACTAGATGCAGGAAGGATGTTCCCGATGGCGGGGGAGTCCACAACTAGGGGGTCACAGTCTAAAGATAAGGGGTAAGCCATTTAGGACAGAGATGAGGAGGAATTTCTTCACCCAGAGAGTGGTGAACCTGTGGAATTCTCTACCACAGAAGGCAGTTGAGGCCAATTCATTAAATATATTCAAGAAGGAGTTAGATATATTTCTTAAGGCTAAAGGGATCAAGGGATATGGGGAGAAAGCAAGGACAGGGTACTGAGTTTGGCTGATCAGCCATGATCTCATTAAATGGCGGAGCAGGCTCAAGGGGCCAAATGGCCTACTCCTGCTCCTAGTTTCTATGTTTCTACGTTTCCAATTGTCAAACCTCCAAAAGGAAACCAATAAAAAAAAGATTCCTTGCTAAGCATTTGCTGAAGGCTATAAAGGCCCCCTTAAAGAGAAAAGCATGCAGAATGGTGCAGCATGGAATCTAAACGAAGAGCAAGTCCTAGACTCACTTTCACAAAGAGAATTGATTGCACGAAGAATAGATGAGCTTATCGGTAAAGACAATTTAAAGATCTGTGTAATAAAATGTCATCAATAGTGTTGTGTATGTAATATGTGTGCTACTTTAAACCTATGGACAGGACTGCACTACTTGTAGGGCGTAGTGATACGCAGTACCACTCCTGGCCATAGGGGTATAAATAGTACTGTGGGTACTGATCTCCCCTCAGTTCCCGCCTGTGGGCATGAAGTAAAGACCTACGTGTAGTCCCTACCTCCAACCAGTAAAGACCTGTTTGAGTTATACGTTTAAGTCTTTGTGTTAATTGTTCAATACAATACACATACTTAACACTGGCGACGAGTCAGATTCTTACCCTGCGGCAGTTATTCCACGGCGGCTTCGTCCACAGACAGGACGTTGAAGAGAGGTTTCAAACCGCACCACCCCACTGGAAGCGACAGGCATTAGGACCCTGAAGCCTCCATCAGCGACTGAAAACTGGAGGACAGAAGACATCCTGCAGCTTCTTTTTCAACCTCGGTGGTGGGTAAGCCGAGCAGCGTTGGCTGCAAAGACAGGGCTGGGGGAAGTCGGAGGTACAAGGGCGATCGCGATCGGAGATAAGGGCCATCGATCGCAATCCCTGATAAGGGCCGCACTCGGGCTGAAAGGCGCAGCGTCGGCAGACACTGAAGGCGCGAGAGCCGCGGTGAAAAGCGCGGGCCATCGATCGCGGCGGAGATAAGGGCCGCACTCGGGGCTGAAGGGAGACGGCGTCGGGGGACGGGTGAAGACCGCCAAGCGCGGGAAAACCGCCATTTTGTGGGCGGAGGACGACGACAAGAGCGGGAAGCCGCCATCTTGGATAGCAGTAAAAAAAAAAAAAATCTGAGAAATTGCAAATCTGATAAAGTACTACAATGCCTAAACACGGGAATATTAGCAACTTTGATAGTGACATCGAAGATTGGGCCATATATGTTGAACGAGTTAAAAATTATTGTAAGGCCAATAAAATTCGTGAGGCTGATAAAGCACTAACATTATTAAATTTAATGGGTGCGAAGACATACGGGCAATTGAAACACCTGTTATCACCAGATGAACCGGCGGATAAG
This sequence comes from Somniosus microcephalus, assembly GCF_052327205.1. Lineage (NCBI taxonomy): Eukaryota > Metazoa > Chordata > Chondrichthyes > Squaliformes > Somniosidae > Somniosus > Somniosus microcephalus. Next base: position 187,448,554 of record NC_140995.1, read on the forward strand.
ACGTTCGATGAGATTGTTACTGTCCTGAAAGATCATCTAAACCCCACGCCGCTGATGCTAGCGGAACGATTTAAATTTTACGACAGAAGGCAGCTACAGCATGAAAGCAATGCTGAATATTTGCTGGAATTGCGTAAATTAGCAAAATATTGCCAGTTTGGAACGGGACTGACAGATGCACTACGAGACAAATTTGTGTGTGGTTTATTTAAACAGGATACACAAAAGCGACTGCTCGAGGAGAATGAGCTGACGCTTGAGAAGGCGGTCACTATGGCAGCAGCACACGAAGCCGCAGCAAGAGGCACGGCAGTAATGCAGCTATGGTCACCGGAGCTCAGTGCACACAAATTGGGTGTGAGTTCTGGCAAATGTTATCGTTGTGGAAAGACAACGCATGATCAGAACCAGTGTTGGTTTAAAAACCAAGAATGTAGAACTTGTGGTAGGCTTGGACACATAGCTAGAGTATGCAGGTCAGGGAAGAAGACCAGCAACAAGAAGTCACCGCAAGGAAAATACGCAAAAGTACACAAGGTGGCCGAACAGGAGTCCGATTCAGACGCTAGCAGTAATGAACTGGCTGGCTTAAGCAGTATTGAACTGGCTAGCTTAAGGTTACTCAACGTTGGTAAGGGTGCAGACCTCCAGACAATTTGGGTCACTCTTCAGATAGAAGGAGTCCAAGTAAAAATGGAATTGGACACTGGATCGGCATTGACGGTCATAAATAAGAAAGATTATGGAAGGTTATTCCAACATATTCCCCTACAGGATACGGAGCTCATATTGAAAACATACACGGGGCAAAGAGTGTACCCCATCGGGAAAATTGAGGTCACAGTGGTCCACAAGGGCGAAGAAAGTCAAATAATGGACTTATATGTGCTATCTGAAGGAGGTCCTCCACTACTAGGACGGGAGTGGATTAGGAAAATGAATATCGGCTGGCATTTCCTACAAACAATAACGAATGAGAACTCGGTGAACATAATCAACCCAGACTCTGGAACTGATGATGGTAAGACCAACCCGTGTGCAAAAGACAAAGGCCTAGAAATTGAGTTTTGGCTTAGCCAGGGCTTTAGCGCCGGAAGTTAGTGCCGGCGCTAAGTCACCCTGCGCGCGCCAAAAATTCAGCAGGGCCGCGCCCAAACGGCTGCCGGCGCTACTGAAGGGTCTTTGCGGCGGTAAATCGGCGCTAACTGCCGTTTCGCGCCGCAATTCCGGCGCTGCGGCACCCGATGCGGTGCGGCAGGCTCGGGAAGTGCAGGCCTCCTCCTTCCCTTAAGGAGGAGCTGCCTGCACCCGGCCGCGGCCCGCGAAAATCTTTTTAAAAATGAGCCCGGCACCTCGGACAAGTGCCGGGCTTGCTTCTGTTCCGGCGGGGGGGGGGGAAGTCCGGGGAGGGAGCTGCGGCCAGGCGGCCGGCGGGAAAGCGGCCGGCCGCCGCGGGGCCTTTAATGCGCCGGCGCAAAGACTTGTAAGACTCTGTTGCCAGAGTCTTAGTTGCGGCTGTCACGGGCGAGGCGGCCGCAACTGAATTTCGGCGCTGGGGCCCGTCGGCATGGCAACCGGGACGCTGCGCACACCGATGACGTCATCGGTGCCGGCGCAGCGCTACCGGTCTACCGCGGCGGAAGGGCCCCAGGCAATTTCGGCGCCGGCGCCAAATGCAGCGCTAGGCCCTCTAGCGTCGCAAAATCGGCGCTAAGGGCACTCAATTTCTAGGCCAAGGTTTCAGCACAGAATTCCACTGAGATAGAGAATTCTGAGTCTGTCCAGTCTACTGACATGCACATTTCTGAGGGACACCGGGCTCGAACTCAACTCCATTTCAAACTGCAACAGCAATTAGAACAAATGATTCGCCGTTTTGAGCAAGAGATGAATGCGACGAAAGAGTTCTTTGATATAGAGTGGGAACATCTGGAAAGACAACAGAATCAGCTGCTGGAGCAAATGGAGCAGGAGCACACAAAACGTCTGATGTCAGAGGAGTTAACGGTCAGCCAACTCCTGCATATGTTGAAGGACAGGACTCTGAAATGGGAAAAACTTGAACACGAACTTCAATATTCAAACGAAAGGGGTTCGGAGCTCTTAAAGGTTATTGGAAGAGCTGAGGTGGCAACACAGACTGAGATGACTGCAACAGAGCAGCCCTTGGATGCCAAAAGTACGCTGACTCACGTCAATGTAGAACAACAGACCGCTGAAACAGCTGCTACGGTAGAGGGATTGAATAGTCCGATCAATCAATCTCCAAAAGAAGTTGAAGTAGTAAAATCTCAAATGAGGTCATTAGTAAACGACTTGCTGAAAGCCCAGAAAAAGCTGGATGAAGAGGTACGCATGAAGAAGTCTCTTCAGGAAAGATGTCTGGACTTGGAACAAAAGCTGGCTAACGCCCAGCTGGGTATGGAGGAAATAGAAGACCCTCTCGCTGGCCTAGATCAGGATGACACCGAATATTACCATGACCTATTGAGTGACACTGAATATTATAGTGACCTGGTCTGCCCAGCTTGTGATGAAAACTCCCAAAGTGCAGAAATCAGGATGAATCACTTAAAGTCTAAGGAACATAGGGAGATGGTGGCGCTACAGCTGGCAGCTGACAGGGGAGCCCAGAGAGTCTCTAAGAAGCAGAAAAGGAAAAGACGAAGCAGAAGATGATAACCATCTGAACCATTATCACCCCTACCAGATCACACACGTGGTCCCTCCGAACGGAGCCAAATCAGTTCGGAAGTTCAAGCTGTTAAATCCATGGAAGGACTATTGAATGAGTCACTCCAGCAACGTGAACCGACTACACCACAGAGACTGAATCTGTGAACTATTTTCCGCAGAGATTGAATCTGTGAACTGTTTTCCGCAGAGACTGAATCTGTGATCTGTTTTGACATGAAGTTATCTATGTATCTATGTTATTCTGTTATGTAAACCTGAAGTTATATATGTATATATGTTATTACGTTATGTTAAATGGGGAGATGACTGTAAAGCTAAGAAGGGAGGAATGTTGTGTATGTAATATGTGTGCTACTTTAAACCTATGGACAGGACTGCACTACTTGTAGGGCGTAGTGATACGCAGTACCACTCCTGGCCATAGGGGTATAAATAGTACTGTGGGTACTGATCTCCCCTCAGTTCCCGCCTGTGGGCATGAAGTAAAGACCTACGTGTAGTCCCTACCTCCAACCAGTAAAGACCTGTTTGAGTTATACGTTTAAGTCTTTGTGTTAATTGTTCAATACAATACGCATACTTAACAAATAGCACAGGATATTTTTTAATAACTGTGTAGTTCTTGTTTAAATTAAGACCCTGAATTTATGCCGTGGGTTACGTAGACGAATGCTTAGTCAGAAATTCTTCCCTCCACTATTTTTGGGGAGGTGTTAACCCATCCATCTATAATATATTAAAAGTCAAGCATCTGTGTACACTTTCCGCTGTTTAACATGCGTCCAGTTCTGTCATTTGTTTTGCCAATCACACTTGTGTCATGCTGTCTATCACACTATTTCTGTCAGCTTTTGTGTCATGTCTTCTATTGATTTTATTTGCCTCTGATTGAGTCCTCCACAAGGCAGGTGGTGTTGTTGCCTACTTACCTTTCCAGCCTAGGTGGAGCCCTACAAAATATGACATTTTCTCTTTAGAATGAGGAAAGTCCATTTGTATCCTGCATGGGCAAAAAATAGTTTTCTTAGAAAATATATGTACTCCAAACTGGCTGTAGTACTTTGCCTTATTGACTCCTGTATTTTCAGGCCTGCTTATTCCATCAGGAGATTAAGTGGGTGGGCCACAGTTCACAATAAAGTACATTGTGCATTGTTTGTGGAACTTCATGGCGTGAATAGTCTTACTTCATTCCACTATTTCTTGCCGTCTTTTTAAAAAACATTTTTCTCCCTTTCTACTGTGTTCAATGCCACACAGTGTATTTACTAACTGAGAGATTGGGAAGCTTTGCTCATGTTCTTATCACCTCGTAATAGATGCTTAGTGACATTAAAATGATGAGAACGACAGTTTTCTGTGGTAGGATCTGAATGCCATATAAGGACATAGCTTTAATGTGAGAATACAATATAGCATGCAATGTTAGATGCAAATGCTGAAGCTAAACTAACTGAGGCTCTGCCTAGTGTCCCAGGTTTCTCTAATAAATTTGAACACAAAGAAATGTTCCCAATTAAGACTCTGACTACATACACCAAAATCGAACGGGACTTCTTCAAGAAATAAATCCTGCACAAATGATAAGATTTTTGGAATTCCACACATAGTGGGATCAATACGTGAATACATTTCCACCCTGACACAGAGGGAAAATCTTTTCTATTTGCTATTATTGGCACTCTGAGGCCTTATAGGTTCACTGATACCACAGACCTTGATGCCATAATAGTGCCAATCACCTGGACCTTGGGGACTCATTCTGTTTCTCTCAAGGATCAGGTCATCAATTGCAGATTGACTGGGGCAAGGGGGCAAAATTCTTCTTTTCGGAAAAATAGACTCTCCTTGTGTGGCAGAGTCCAAGAGGGAGAGAAGATCTGAGAATCATATTTTCAAAAGCCTAATAGAACAACCAAAACGTTTCAGGTTCCTTCTCTCGTTTTTCTTGTCTCCGAAGATGCTCCACTATACATTTTCACTCGTAAGCAAAATGAGATAACTCTGAGGGTTATTTTCAGACTGTTGGGCATATTGGCGGAATAGACAGGTTTGAAGCATTAATTGCATTTGGTTAATGAGTAGCGATAGTGCTGCATTTTAAGCTTTGTGGCGGCTAATGATAAGTAGAGATCGTTTCAGTTTACAACCATAATGAGCAGATTATGAGCCACTTTACCTTTGAATAATGACATCACTTACTGCAGTGGGGGAGGCAAGAGGTGGAACACAACAGCGCAGCAAAAACACAGAGGAACATATTTTAGTGAAAAGGAACGTTGGGTGACAGCCGAATAGTACAAAAAATGCCACAAAAACTTTGCCATCGAAATTCAAGTCAACAGGCTGGACGACGGGGCATCGAGGAAATTCCTCTCATGATCTGTAAAGGTGACAGCTCAACTGTCACTTCAAGGCAAAGGTTACAGCACAACAACATCAGTATTTGCTGCTGAGTCTGGGAAGCTGCATAAATAACTCATGGGGCTGAATTTTGCTGGTGCTCAGAGCGCGGGTTTGGAGGCGGGTCCGCTGTCAAAATGCAAATGATTGACAGCGGGGCGGTATCCCGCTCTAAACCCGCCTCTTTGTGAGTATCCCTAGTGTCGGTTCTGCCTGCGCTTTGCAGGCCTGGCAGCACGGTGGCATAGTGGTTAGCACTGTTGCCTCACAGCGCCAGGGACCCGGGTTCGAATTCGGCCTCGGGTGACTGTCTGTGTGGAGTTTGCACATTCTCCCCGTGTTTGCGTGGGTTTCCTCTGGGTACTCCGGTTTCCTCCCACAGTCCAAAGATGTGCGGGTTAGGTTGATTGGCTATGATAAAAATTGACCGTTAGTGTTAGGGGGATTAAATACGTGGGGTTACGGGGATCGGGTGGGATATGTGTCGGTGCAGGCTCGATGGGCCGAAATGGCCTCTATCTGCACTGTGGGGCTTCTGTGATAAGCAGCGGGTCATGCAATTGTGCTAGTTAAGAGGGTGTTTAAAACAATTTAATCACCATTTTACCAGGTACAAAGCATTTTCCCAAGTTTTCCACGAGGTTCCCATCGCTCGGGAATCACGCCAGGTGAGTATGTTGGGTTCTGAACAACTCTCCATTTCTTTCAATAGGTGACAGCTGTAAAAGTGGTTTAAAAGCTACCATTTTACAGCTGGTCACTTTCCAATCTCAGAAGCTTCAGCCTTCCATATTTGGAACCCACTTTTAAGCTTTGTGAACTTTTGAAGTGTTTGGAGTAATCTCTCTATCCACTGTCACCTCCTTGGAACAACCTATCTCAACATTGACAGATTACTTCTGTCATCTCAACCTCTCCTACCATCTATTCCATCAGCATCGATGCCCTTGAGAAAATCTCACCTTGGTCCTCAGAATCTCAACACGATCAGCCCCAACACCAGCAGCACCGGGCAGACCAGCACCAACATCCACAGCAACCTTCTCCGCAATCAACTGGTGCTGCACAGGACACAGGGCATCATCCCCCATGCACATTGCTGCCTGGGACGCCAGCGATGGCCTCACCATGTCCAGATTTGCTTCACTTAACGCTGTACCCCCTGGCTGCCACATGATGTACCAAGTTGGCACCACCCCACACCAGCATCATACAGCATCCCTACAATGTCCAAGCCATTCGTTTCACACTCAGCACCATTGGAGGGGTGGGGGGGACATGTCTCACCATTCACTGGAACTCACTAAGACACTTTCAAAGGTGCACACAAATCTTTCCAAGAAGGCAAAGTGGTGACAATAAAGATTTCAATGCTTGACAACACCATTAACAGAAAGTTTACATGAACATTGGCTAAAACACCCAAGTGCCTATCCTTGTGTGTTGTTAGTTGGTATGATTGGACTAGGATGAGGGTGAGTGTGAGGGGTGGCGAGTGATATGGAGAAGTGATAATATAGATAGAGAGGGATGGGTGGAGGTGCAAGGTAAGTTGGTGTGAGTAAGGATGTGCAGGAGTAGGGTAGGGAAGGCAGAGTGATGGGGATGTGATGAGTGGCACAGGAGGATGAGGTTGAGTGTGGCTTTACAGTAATGTTTTGTGATCTACTGAGATCATTGAAAGGTTTGCGCCACTGCAGCCTGGTCCTCCTGACGACGTCCCTGCTTGTGTCCTTCTGTGCAATGTGCAACCAGGCTGTGTTAGTGTCCTGCGGAGGTGTCTTCCACCCATTGGAAGGAAAGAGAACCTCCCTGCGTGCTGTGACTCCCTCCAAAAGCATGGGAGAGCCTGGGTGTAGCCGTGCGCCTTTGTGCAGTGCTTGTCAGTGTTTGCAGCACCTCAATGCTGCAAAACACTGACAGCAGAACTGTCAAAATCAATGTGGACATGGTCCTTTTAAGGAAACCAGCTGATGACGCGTCATCAAATGACGTCATCATACCTGCTTCCTGTTAATTGGCCGGGAACCTCGCAGGGCGGGCTTAACAAGCCTGATCATCGTAAAATCTTGTTGGAGGCCGGGATCGAGACAGCTGCTAGGTAGCCACACGCCACGGATGTCGACCACCCCGGACCCACTGAGGTTGGAATATCCAGCCCGTTGTGTCTGTTTTAGTTGGAAATAAACACTATCAGCATAGGAATGTCTTTTCTATTATATATGCTAACAATACTGTATTTAGTAAAATCTGATAATTTATCAGGTAAAATTTCCAGGGTCTGTAAACATTTGCTGCACTTGAAGTAAATTAATTAGTAAATGGTCATTTGTCTTCTGCAACCATCTTATTGCAAAAGCATCTGTAGTTTGGAATCTAAGTGGTTGATTTTTATTGCTAGGTGGGAACGCGGCCCAGCGGCTACCCGGCTCATCCGGGTAGTGGTATTAGGGTGGCTCAGCTGATTTTAAAGGCAGGATAATGAATTGAATTCAATAAATCTGGTAATTTGTAGCACTAGGGAAAATGCCCACAAAATCTGTTGGATTCTTTAATTGGTTCACTAATGTCCTTCAGGGAAGAATGGCTACCTGGTCTGGCCTACACGTGAAGCCAATCCCGCACTATGCGGCTGACTCTTACAGCCCTCTGACATGATCTAGCAAGCTCCCTGGTTGTCAATGGTAACCAGGAATGGAGGAATGGGCAATAAATGTGGCTTTGCCTGTGCTATCCACATCCTGAGAGCAAATGATGGGGGTTAATTTTAACCTAACTTCCCCAGTGGGAAACTGAAAGTGACTGGCAATGGACAGCAAACTTGGGCGGGGTGTAAAATGAATGGCCAATCCGTTCTAATCAGTTCCCCACTGGGCAAATTAGTTTAAAATTACCCCCATAGATTATTGCTGCCTGAATGTTTTTGACCAATCTGTAGGCTTGAAAGGTGAACTCAGCGCTTCTGCTTTATTTTACTTCCTTAACATGTTTAGTGATTTCTTTTGTAGGCGAACAAGGCAAAGAATATCAGACAAAAGCAAAATACTGCGGATGTTGGAAATCTGAAACAATAGCAGAAAATGCTGGAAACACTCAGCAGGTCAGGCAGCATCGTGGAGAGAGAAACAGGGTTAACGTTTCAGGTCGATGACCTTTCATCAGGAACTGGAAATAGTATCAATCCCGGAGAATGCAACAGTTTCGCTTTTGGCAGCGAGTGTCAGGAACAAACTCCTCCACATTAGGTATAACTTGGCCAGGTGTAGAGTGATGCTCTTTGCGCTTTGCCTCAAAAATTATGTCCTGACCCAAAATATCTGCAAAACCTACCATTGTGGAGGTGCAAAATAACAACAGAAAATGCTGGAAATACTCAGCAGGCCAGGCAGCATCCATGGAGAGAGAAACAGAGTTAACATTTCAGGTCTGAAGGGTCCCAGACCTGAAATGTTAACTCTGTTTCTCTCTCCACGGATGCTGCCTGGCCTGCTGAGTATTTCCAGCATTTTCTGTTGTTATTTCAGATTTCCAGCATCCGCAGTATTTTGCTATTATATTGTGGAGGTGCCGTCGGATGAGACGTTAAACCGAGGCCCTGACTCCCCTCTCAGCTGGACTTAAAAGATCCCACGGCACTATTTCGAAGAAGAGCAGGGGTGTTTTCCCCGGTGTCCTGGCCAATAGTTATCCCTCAATCGACATCACAAAAGCAGATGACTTGGTAATTATCACATTGCTGTTTGTGGGAGCTTGTTGTGCGCAAATTGGCTGCCGCATTTTCCTACATTACAACAGTGACTACACTCCAAAACGTACTTCATTGGCTGTAAAGCGCTTTGAGATGTCCCAAGGTCGTTAGAGGCGCTATATCAATGCAAGTCTTTTTTATTACATCAGTGTGAGACTTTTATTTCGAACACCATCATCCTTTGTACTTGCCCGAGCGTGGTTCAAACTCTGCGCGCTGTTTTTTCAGTGACAATGACACATATCCGCATGACTTCTATTGTGAAACAGCATCTGTGATGAGACCCGTCCTTCAGTTCCGAGGAAAAGGCAGCTGCTGCTGCCATTGGAGGTGCTGCTGGAAACCATCAGTTCAGGTGCTGGCTGCCACCTCTGGTTTCCAATATGTCACTGCTTTATTTTATCACTTTGTTGCCAGCTTCAGCAGGTGGTGTATAATAAATGGGGTATCAGATGATGCCGGAGATGTTTTGGCACATGGTAAGTTTGTACTGGACTTCACTTATTTGGTGTGTTGACCGCAACTGGCTTGTGATATAACTGTACGTTTATACACGGGATCCTTCCCAGTGTAAAGCTGTAAAGGTGATTTTCTCACATTTTAAAGCAAAACTCAGACGAAGCCATGGTTTGCTTGTTTTTCTTAACTTTACTGAACAATGTGCAGAATTATTTCTGTTCAAACGCAAAAGCGATTCCTAATGATCTTTTCCAAATTCTCTCTACCTCTGAAGCTGAACTAAATATAGCAAAATAACAACAGAAAATGCTGGAAAAACTCAGCAGGTCAGGCAACATCCGTGGAGAGAAATTTGAGTTGACGTTTCAGGTTGGACCCTTCTTCAAAACTGGAAAGAAAAGAAACTAGATCGGAGGCAGGGCTGCGATCAGACAAAAGAATAAAAGAAACAAAAGAAGTAAAAGAGATTAGAAGCTAGACGAGATGGTAATAGGCTGGGATTAGGTGTAAAGTGTACTGGCAGGGCAAGAGATAGCTGCCAGGTGTGAGAGAGAAACAAAAGGAAAAGGGGGGGGGGGAAAGGAGTGGAACAATTACAAGAGAAAATGAAATGGGGGCCGAGCTTATGATCTGAAATTGTTGAACTTGATATTGAGTCCGGAAGGCTGCAGACTGCCTAATCGGAAGATGAGGTGCTGTTCCTCGAGTTTACGTTGAGCTTCCGTGGAACAATACAAGAGGCCAAGGACGGTGAGGTCCGAGTGGGAATGGAGCGGTGAATTAAAATGACAGGCGACCGGAAGCTCGGGGTCACCCTTACGGACTGAACGGAGGTGTTCCGCAAAGCGGTCACCCAATCTGCGTTTGGTCTCCCCAATGTAGAGGAGACCGCATCATGAGCAGCGAATACAGTATACTAGATTGCGAGAAGTACAAGTAAACCGCTGTTTCACCTGGAATGGGTGTTTGGGGCCCTGGACAGCGGGAAGGGGGGAGGTATAGGGGCAGGTGTTACATCTCCTCCGCTTGCACGGGAAGGTGCCAGGCGAAGAGGAAGGGCTGTTTGGGGTGATAGAGGAGTGGACTAGGGTGTCTCGGAGGGAGCTGCAGCACATGCCTTACAAATGGCCTACCTTTCTTTCCTGGCCTGTGGCTCAGCCTGGCCTCTCACAATCAGGCTCTGCTTTGTTCTTTTGCTGGAGATGCTGCTGCCCTGTCCCTTCTCAAGAGCCCCTAAAACTCTCACATCTCTTGATGCAGGTGAGATTCTACTGTGAATGTATGGCCGATTGAGAGCTGCTTCCGCTGGCTCCTCAAACCCCCTGGTGGAAGATTATGGGCAAAATCCCACAGAGCTTATCTGCCCTAATGCTGTGCTTTATGGAACGCTTTCTTCAACTGGTTACTGCTATGCAAGTGCCATAGTGAAGTTCAAAAAAAAAGTAAGTGCACCTTCAAACTTTGTGTTAATTGCTTTCCACTATCGTACCGTTCACATCTTGTTTAAATTATCCTATATTGAGGAAAGTCCTTTCATTATTTTATTAGCCTATAGCTTCCCCGAAAAATCTACAACCTCTTCTCTAGCACTTTACACAGCGTAATCTTCTAATGGCTCATGTTGGGTTGTACAAACAGCTGTTTACAACATTCAATAACAACAACAACAACAACTTGTATTTACACAGCACCGTTAATGTAGTAAAACATCCCAAGGCTCTTCACAGGAGTGTTGTAAGACAAAAAAAAAATTGACACCGAGCCACATAAGGAGAAATTAGGGCAGATGACCAAAAGTTTTGGCCAAAGAGGTAGGTTTTAAGGAGTGTCTTAAAGGAGGAAAGAGAGATAGAGAGGTGGAAAGGTTTAAGGAGGGAATTCCAGAGCTTAGGGACTTGGCAACTGAAGGCACGGCCACCGATGATCAGCGATTATAATCAGGGATGCTCAAGAGGGCAGAATTAGAGTAGTGCAGATATCTTGGGGGGTTGTGGGGCTGGAGGAGGTTACAGAGATAGGGAGGGGCGAGGCTATGGAGGGATTTAAAAACAAGGATGAGAATTTTGAAATCGATGCATTGCTTAACTGGGAGCCAATGTAGGTCAGCAAGCACAGGGGTGATGGGTGAACGGGACTTTGTGCGAGTTAGGACACGGGCAGCCGAGCTTTGGATCACCTCAAGTTTACGTAGGGTGGAATGTGGGAGGCCAACTAGGAGTGTGTTGGAATAGTCAAGTCTAGAGGTAACAAAGAGGGTTCAGCAGCGGATGAGCTGAGACAAGGGTGGAGACGGGTGATGTTACAGAGGTGGAAATAGGCGGTCTTAGTTATGCTGCGGATATGTGGTTGGAAGCTCAATTCAGGGTCAAATATGACACCAAGGTTGCGATCAGTGTGGTTCAGCCTCAGACAGATGTTAGGGAGAGGGATGGAGTCGGTGGCTAGGGGACGGAGTTTGTGGCGGGGACCGAAAACAATGGCTTCGGTCTTCCTAATATTTAATTGGAGAAAATTTCTGCTCATCCAGTACTGGATCGGACAAGCAGTCAGACAATTTAAAGACTGTGGTGGGATCGAGAGAAGTGGTAGTGAGGTAGAGCTGGGTGTCATCAGCGTACATGTGGAAACTGACACTGTGTTTTTGGATGATGACGCCAAGGGGCAACATGTGGAGAAATAGGAGGGGGCCAAGGATAGATCCTTGGGGGACATCAGAGGTAACGATGCGGGAGTGGGAAGAGAAGCCATTGCAGGTGATTCTCTGGCCATGATTAGATAGATAAGAATGGAACCAGGTGAGTGCAGTCCCACCTAGCTGGACGATGGTGGAGAGGCATTGGAGGAGGATGGAGTGGCCAACTGTGTCAAAGGCTGCAGACAAGTCAAGAAGGACGAGGAGGGATAGTTTACCTTTGTTGCAGTCACAAATGTTGTCATTTGTGACTTTGATGAGAGCCGTTTCGGTACTGTGGCAAGGGCGGAAACCTGATTGGAGGGATTCAAACATGGAGTTCCTGGAAAGATGGGCACGGATTTGGGAGGCGACATCACATTCAAGAACTTTGGAGAGGAAAGGTAGGTTGGAGATGGGGTGGTAGTTTGCAAGGATGGAGGGGTCAAGGGTTGGATTTTTGAGGAGAGAGGTGATGACAGCAGATTTGAGGGAGAGGGGGACAATACCTGAGGAGGGAGAACTGTTAACAATGTCAGCTAACATGGGAGGCAGAAAAAGAAGTTGGGTGGTCAGTAGTTTGGTGGGAATAGGGTCGAGGGAGCAGGAAGTGGGTCTCATGGACAAGATGAGCGCGGAGAGGTCACGAGGGGAGAGCGGAGAGAAACTAGAGAAAGATGCGAGTTCAGGGCAGGGGGGAACCTTAGGGGAGGTTTGGCCTGGTGAGCTAGGGGAAGGAAAGAGGCAGCTGATCGGATGGTCTCAATCTTAGAGACAAGTAAGTCCATGAGCTCCTCGCATTTGCTGTTGGAGGTGAGGGTGGAAGAGACAGGAGAGGGGTTAAGAAGACGGTTAGCAGTAGACAATAGAAGCCAGGGGTTATCTTTGCATTGCAGAATGATTCTGGAATAATGAGCAGTTTTGGCAGACGAGAGCAGGACCTGATAATGCTTTATGTGGCCCAGCCAGATCTGGCGGTGAATGGCTAAACAGTTGTCTGCGATATCCGTTGAAGTCTGCATCCATTGGACTTAAGGGAGCGAAGATGAGGGCCGTACCGGGGGAACGGCCGGGGTGAGAGAGAGAGTAATTGTTTTAAATGGACTAGGGCATCAAAAGTGGTGGTGAGGGTATGGTTGAGCAGATCGGTAGCTGCAGAAATGTCGTGGTGAATGGAGGGCCAAAGGCTGGACAGTTGGGACTCCGTAAGTGCAGTTGTAAGAGAGTTGGGAGAGTTTTTTCCAGGGGCGGACGCAGAAGGAAGTAGGGTTGGTGGGGGGGAGGGGGATGTAGGTGGAGAGCGATACAAGGAATAACAAACCTCACATTCATTTACTGTACCTTGTGTTTTCCTTTACAGAGTATTCTGTTATGTCAAAATGTTTTCTGAGTTCTGATATTCTTATGTATTGTACTTTCTAGGATTTTACTCGATGTATTCTATGGGAGCACCAGAGAAAATAAAAGTCAATAGTACATGTGCATGTTAGTTGAGAATTGGTAGGTGCATGCAGCATTCTAGAAATAAATTAAAATCAGAGAATCCAGGGAGTATATTCTCTCAATCGATTGGGAAAAGAAAAGATAACTGTAATTGGTCTAGAGTGCAATCGCTTCCTCCACATTTCATTCCCCTCTTTCTTGTACATTCTCATCTTCTGGAACACAGCAGTCTATCACAAATGTATCAATTAATCATTGCTGTGGCACCTTGTAAAATAATATTTTACTTAATAGAATTGTGAAAAATCAGCTACGCCACAGGAACTGTTGACATTTTTTGCAGCTCAGAAACTAATGTTGATGGATTGTTTTCCTCTTCCATTTATTGCGTAATTCAAGGTATCACTTTTGCACATTCCATATCCAAGATCCCCCTCCTGCCCATTTTATGTTCTAGATTCTCTTCCCATTCCATATCCAAGATCCCCCTCCTGCCCATTTTATGTTCTAGATTCTCTTCCCATTCCATATCCAAGATCCCCCTCCTGCCCATTTTATGTTCTAGATTCTCTTCCCATTCCATATCCAAGATCCCCCTCCTGCCCATTTTATGTTCTAGATTCTCTTCCCATTCCATATCCAAGATGCCCTCAGTTTGTTTTATGTCTAAGAAGCCTCTTATCAATTCCATGTTTAAGATGCCCTTCCTACCTGTTACATGCTTAAGATCCCTCTCCTGACCATTCCATGTCTAAGATTCCCTCTTCCGCCCACTGTGTCTCTGAGGAACCTCCTTCTTGATCACTCCAGTGTCTTTGAGCACTCCCACTGCTCTCGGTTTTTGTGCTCCCCATTGTCTTTTCTGTATTTCTGACGCCCCCCTCTCCTACAGGTTATTTATTAACAGTAACCACATCACAGACACTTGGATCACATGTCCTCTAATTTCCTTAGTTTGGATTTGCAGAAATGTAGGAAGTACTAAATGGAAAATTTTGATGATGATAGGGAATTCAGTCATTCATTTGCTCCCACAAATAACCATCATAACTGATGAGTGGCAAATTGTGTATCTTCCATACCTGTGACAGAATTCTGCTCAACGTCACTGCTTCCTTCATAGTTCATCATTCATATGTCCTCTGTCCCAAACCATATCATTTTAGTCTTGTTTGGTCTCTCTTACTACATTTGGGTTATCTCATCAATGTTCTGACAATGATGCCATTCAAATGGGAATCGGCCGCCTGTTTTATAACGCAGCGTAAGATTGGCTGCCGATTCACTGTCAGCCCATTTTGTGCTATTGGCATTGACTAATTTCACTCGCTCTGTCACAACATAGGTCACTGCCCCGCTTTCTATCACTGCCTCTCTCTCCATCACTCCCTCTCTCTCCACGAGTCACTCCCTCTCTCTCTATCACTGCGCCGCCCTCCGAAAACTGCGCCACCCTCCGAAAACTGCGCCGCCCTCCAAAAACTGCGCCGCCCTCCGAAAACTGCGCCGCCCTCCGAAAACTGCGCCGCCCTCCGAAAACAGCGTCACTGTCTGAAACATAGAAACATAGAAGATAGGAGCAGGAGTAGGCCATTCGGCCCTTCGAGCCTGCTCCGCCATTGAATGAAATCATGGCTGATCACCCAAATTCAGTACCCTGTCCCTGCCTTCTCCCCATATCCCTTGATCCCTTTAGCCTTAAGAAATATATCCAACTCTTTCTTGAATATATTTAATGAACTGGCCTCCACCGCCCTCTGTGGCAGAGAATTCCACAGGTTCACCACTCTCTGGGTGAAGAAATTCCTCCTCATTTCAGTCCTAAATGGCTTACTCCTTATCCTTAAACTATGACCCCTGGTTCTGGACTCCCCGGCCATCAGAAACATCCTTCCTGCATCTAGTCTGTCCAGGCCTGACAGAATTTTATAGGTTTCGATGAGATCCCCTCTCAATCTTCTAAACTCCAGTGAGTATAAGCCCAATCGACACAATCTCTCCTCATACGTCATTCCTGCCATCCCAGGTATCAGCCTGGTGAATCTTCGCTGCACTCCTTCCATGGCAAGAACGTCCTTCCTCAGGTAAGGCAACCAAAACTGCACACAATACTCAAGGTGCGGTCTAACCAAGGCCATGTACAACTGTAGCAAGACATCATTGTTCCTGTACTCGAACCCTCTTGCTACGAAGGCCAACATACCATTTGCCTTCTTAACCGCCTGCTGCACCTGCATGCTTACCTTCAGCGACTGGTGCACAAGAACACCCAGGTCTCTTTGCACTTCCCCTTCTCCCAATCTATTGCCATTCAAATAATAATCTGCCTTCCTGTTCTTGCCACCAAAGTGGATAACCTCACATTTATCCACATTATAGTGCATTTGCCATGTTTCTGCCCAATCACCCAACCTGTCCAAATCGTTCTGGAGTTTCACGACATCCTCCTCACAGCATACCTTACACCCAGCTTTGTGCCGTCTGCAAATTTGGAGATATTACATCCAATTCCCTCGTCCAGATCATTAATATATATTGTGAACAGCTGGGGTCCTAGGACCGATCCTTGTGGTACCCCACTAGTCACTGCCTGCCACTCGGAAAACGACCCATTTATTCCAACTCTTTGCTTTCTGTCCACCAACCAGTTCTCTATCCAAGTCAATACCTTGCCCCCAATCCCATGTGCCTTAATTTTGCACGCTAATCTCTTAGGTGGGACCTTATCAAAAGCCTTCTGAAAGTCCAAATACACCACATCCACTGGTTCTCCCTTATCTATTTTACCAGTTACATCCTCAAAAAATTCCAGTAGATTAGTCAAGCATGATTTACCTTTTGTAAATCCATGTTGACTTTGTCTGATCCTGTCACTGCTTTCCAAGTGCTCTGCTATTACATCTTTTATAATAGACTTTAGCATTTTCCCCACTACCGATGTCAGGCTTACCGGTCTATAATTCCCCGCTTTTTCTCTACCACCTTTTTTGAATAGTGGGGTAACATTAGCTACCCTCCAATCCATGGGTACTGTTCCAGAGTCTATCGAGTTCTGAAAGATGACCAGCAATGCATCTACTATTTCTAGGGTCACTTCCTTAAGTACCCTGGGATGTAGATTATCAGGCCCTGGGGATTTATCAGCCTTCTGTCGCATCAATTTTCCTAACACCATTGCCCTACAAATACTGATTTCTTTCAGTTCCTCCCTTTCATCAGACCCTATGTTCCCCGGCATCTCTGGGAGGTTGTTTGTGTTCTCCTTTGTGAAGACAGAACCAAAATATGTATTTAGTTGGTCTGCCATTTCTTTGTTCCCCATTATAAATTCCGCACCACTCCCTAAAAACCGCACCACTCCCTGTAAATTGCTTTGCTGTTACAGTACGGTGATGGACCCAAATGCAAACAGACAACCAGAGACTTGAGATGGCGTAAAACTCAAAAGATGCTTCTCCAGAAGGTTTCCCGAAACACAGGGTGAGACCCGAGACAGAGCAAAACCCAAAAGAAGCTTCTCCAGAAGGTTTCCCAAAACACAGGACGCACAGAGAACCCTGCGACCTGCAGGCTTGACAACTTGAGACTGAGCGCCTGGGGCCGGAAATGGTCAGCTTAAATAACAGGCCTGATTACCCAGAAGACACTGGGGCCAGAAATAGCCAGCTTAACTGACAGGCCTGATTACTCTGATGAGACAATTACTCTAATGAAACACAGGTGAGGCACGGCAACAGAGTACTGAGGCATCCTAAACCGCCCACTGGCGGCCAGCAGAGGGAGGGACGTGTAGCTGGGACCCTGACAGTACCCCACCTCAAGGGACGGCACCTGACGTCCCCAAGGCCTATGATGTTTATTCTAACTTTTTTATTTTTTTAATTTTTATTTTTAGCGAGAGTTCAGAGCAAATAAAACAGCGGCAACCCAGACCTTTGTTCTTAGCGAGAGTTCAGAGCAAATAAAACAGCGGCAGCCCAGGCCTTTGTTTTCTTTTCTTCTTCCTAGGAGACTCGAGAATTAAACACAGAAATACAGCGGGAGCCCAGGAGAGTAGTAAACACAGCGGGAGCCCGGGCCCAGGAGACTCGAGAATTAAACACAGCGGGGACCCGGGCCCAGGAGACTCGAGAATTAAACACAGCGGGGACCCGGGCCCAGGAGACTAGAGAATTAAACACAGAAACACAGTGGGAGGCCAGGAGAGTAGTAAACACAGCAGGAGCCCGGGCCCAGGAGACTCGAGAATTAAACACAGCGGGGGCCCGGGAGAGTAGTAAACACAGCAGGAGCCCGGGCCCAGGAGACTCGAGAATTAAACACAGCGGGGGACTGGGAGAGTAGTAAACACAGCAGGAGCCCGGGCCCAGGAGACTCGAGAATTAAACACAGCGGGGGACTGGGAGAGTATTAAACACAGCAGGAGCCCGGGCCCAGGAGACTCGAGAATTAAACACAGCGGGGGACTGGGAGAGTATTAAACACAGCAGGAGCCCGGGCCCAGGAGACTCGAGAATTAAACACAGCGGGGGCCCGGGAGAGTAGTAAACACAGCAGGAGCCCGGGCCCAGGAGACTCGAGAATTAAACACAGCGGGGGACTGGGAGAGTAGTAAACACAGCAGGAGCCCGGGCCCAGGAGACTCGAGAATTAAACACAGCGGGGGACTGGGAGAGTATTAAACACAGCAGGAGCCCGGGCCCAGGAGACTCGAGAATTAAACACAGCGGGGGACTGGGAGAGTATTAAACACAGCAGGAGCCCGGGCCCAGGAGACTCGAGAATTAAACACAGCGGGGGCCCGGGAGAGTAGTAAACACAGCAGGAGCCCGGGCCCAGGAGACTCGAGAATTAAACACAGCGGGGGACTGGGAGAGTATTAAACACAGCAGGAGCCCGGGCCCAGGAGACTCGAGAATTAAAACATAGCGGGGGCCCGGGAGAGTAGTAAACACAGCAGGAGCCCGGGCCCAGGAGACTCGAGAATTAAAACATAGCAGGGGCCCAGGAGAGTAGTAAACACAGCAGGAGCCCGGGCCCAGGAGACTCGAGAATTAAACACAGCGGGGGACTGGGAGAGTATTAAACACAGCAGGAGCCCGGGCCCAGGAGACTCGAGAATTAAAACATAGCGGGGGCCCGGGAGAGTAGTAAACACAGCAGGAGCCCGGGCCCAGGAGACTCGAGAATTAAAACATAGCAGGGGCCCAGGAGAGTAGTAAACACAGCAGGAGCCCGGGCCCAGGAGACTCGAGAATTAAAACATAGCAGGGGCCCAGGAGAGTAGTAAACACAGCAGGAGCCCGGGCCCAGGAGACTCGAGAATTAAACACAGCGGGGGACTGGGAGAGTAGTAAACACAGCAGGAGCCCGGGCCCAGGAGACTCGAGAATTAAACACAGCGGGGGACTGGGAGAGTATTAAACACAGCAGGAGCCCGGGCCCAGGAGACTCGAGAATTAAAACATAGCGGGGGCCCGGGAGAGTAGTAAACACAGCAGGAGCCCGGGCCCAGGAGACTCGAGAATTAAAACATAGCAGGGGCCCAGGAGAGTAGTAAACACAGCAGGAGCCCGGGCCCAGGAGACTCGAGAATTAAAACATAGCGGGGGCCCAGGAGAGTAGTAAACACAGCAGGAGCCCGGGCCCAGGAGACTCGAGAATTATACACAGCGGGGGCCCGGGAGAGTAGTAAACACAGCGGGAGCCCGGGCCCAGGAGACTCGAGAATTAAACACAGCGGGGACCCGGGCCCAGGAGACTAGAGAATTAAACACAGAAACACAGTGGGAGGCCAGGAGAGTAGTAAACACAGCAGGAGCCCGGGCCCAGGAGACTCGAGAATTAAACACAGCGGGGGCCCGGGAGAGTAGTAAACACAGCAGGAGCCCGGGCCCAGGAGACTCGAGAATTAAAACATAGCAGGGGCCCAGGAGAGTAGTAAACACAGCAGGAGCCCGGGCCCAGGAGACTCGAGAATTAAAACATAGCGGGGGCCCAGGAGAGTAGTAAACACAGCAGGAGCCCGGGCCCAGGAGACTCGAGAATTATACACAGCGGGGGCCCGGGAGAGTAGTAAACACAGCGGGAGCCCGGGCCCAGGAGACTCGAGAATTAAACACAGCGGGGACCCGGGCCCAGGAGACTAGAGAATTAAACACAGAAACACAGTGGGAGGCCAGGAGAGTAGTAAACACAGCAGGAGCCCGGGCCCAGGAGACTCGAGAATTAAACACAGCGGGGGCCCGGGAGAGTAGTAAACACAGCAGGAGCCCGGGCCCAGGAGACTCGAGAATTAAACACAGCGGGGGCCCGGGAGAGTAGTAAACACAGCAGGAGCCCGGGCCCAGGAGACTCGAGAATTAAACACAGCGGGGGACTGGGAGAGTAGTAAACACAGCAGGAGCCCGGGCCCAGGAGACTCGAGAATTAAAACATAGCGGGGGCCCGGGAGAGTAGTAAACACAGCAGGAGCCCGGGCCCAGGAGACTCGAGAATTAAAACATAGCGGGGGCCCAGGAGAGTAGCAAACACAGCGGGAGCCCGGGCCCAGGAGACTCGAGAATTAAACACAGCGGGGACCCGGGCCCAGGAGGCTAGAGAATTAAACACAGAAACACAGTGGGAAGCCAGGAGAGCAGTAAACACAGCAGGAGCCCGGGCCCAGGAGACTCGAGAATTAAACACAGTGGGGGCCCGGGAGAATAGTAAACACAGCAGGAGCCCGGGCCCAGGAGACTCGAGAATTAAAACATAGCAGGGGCCCAGGAGGCTCGAGAATTAAACACAGCGGAGACGCAGGAGACTCGAGAATTAAACACAGCGGAGACCCAGGAGGCTCGAGAATTAAACACAGAGGAGACCCAGGAGACTCGAGAATTAAACACAGAGGAGACCCAGGAGACTCGAGAATTAAACACAGCGGAGACCCAGGAGGCTCAAGAACGAAACACAGCGGGAGACCCGGAGAGGTCGAAGCCGCTAAAACAGCGGCAGCCCAGGCCTTTGTTAACTACAGCGGGAGACCTGGAGAGGTCGAAGCCTTTAAAACAGCGGCAGCCCAGGCCTTTGTTTTTTTTTCCCCTTTTTTTCTTCGAGACTCGAGAATTAAAACACAGCAGCGGCCCAGGAGACTTGAGAGTTTAACACAGCGAGGGCCCAGGAGACTAGAGAGTTTAACACAGCGGGGGCCAGGAGACTAGAGAGTTTAGCACAGCGGGAACCCAGGAATATATACACCCCCCCACCATGTGATCTCCTGGGAGAGGCGAAAAACCAGACATAAAAACCCAGGGCAATTTGGGAAAAAAAATCTGGGAAATTCCTCTCCGACCCACCTTGGCGTCGAAAACTCGTCCAGGAGAACACACAGTCCCGAGCACAGCAGGAGCCCAGAAGAGCGAGAGAGTTCGGCGGAATTAAATAAAGCGGGAGCCCAGGAGAACAGGACGGTTCGGCGGTTATGCCTCCAGACCGTGGCTCCCTGGCTCAGCAGGGCAGAGCGCAGTTGATTCATCTCCTCCCTTGGTTCGCTGGAATCTGCTGGGTCCATGTAGATGGCTCAGTCTTGCTGTTACGGTGCGGTGATGGACCCAAGTGCAGACAGACAACCAGAGACTTGAGATGGCGTAAAACTCAAAAGATGCTTCTTCAGAAGGCTCTCCAAACACAGGGTGAGACCTGGGACAGAGCAAAACCCAAAAGTAGCTTCTCAGAAGATTTACCAAAACACAGGGTGAGACCCAAGACCGAGCAATACCCAAAAGAAGCTTCTCCAGAAGGTTTCCCAAAACACAGGGCGCACAGGGAACCCTGCGACCTGCAGGCATGACAACTCAAGACTAAGCCCTGTAGGCCGGAAATGGTCAGGTTAAATAACAGGCCTGATTACACAGAAGACACTGGGGCTGGAAATACCCAGCTTAACTGACAGGCCTGATTATTCTGATGAGACAATTACTCTAATGAGACACAAGTGAGGCATGGCAACAGAGTACTGAGGCATCCTAAACCGCCCACTGGCGGCCAGCAGAGGGACGTTTAGCTGGGACCCTGACATTTACTCTATGTAAACTGCCTCAATGTCTTTAAACTGCTTTATCTCTGTAAACTGCACCATTTTCTGAAAACAGCACCACTCTCTTTAAAGTGCGTCACTCTCTGTAAACTGCATCACTCTCTTTAAACTGCATCACTCCCTGAAAACTGCTTCACTCTCTTAAAGCCGCATCACTCTCTGAAAACTGCATCATTCTCTGAAAACTGCATCACTCTCTGAAAACTGCATCACTTTCTGAACACTGCACCACTCTGTAAACTGCAACACTGTCTGGAAACTGCTTCACTCTCTGTAAACGGAATCAATCTCTGTAAACTACATCACTCTCTTTAAACTGCATCACTCCCTGAAAACTGCTTCACTCTCTTAAAGCCGCATCACTCTCTGAAAACTGCTTCACTCTCTAAAAGCCGCATCACTCTCTGTAAACTGCATCACTCTCTGTAAACTGCTTCACTCTCTGAAAACTGCAACACTGTCTGGAAACTGCTTCACTCTCTGTAAACGGAATCACTCTCTGTAAACTACATCACTCTCTGTAAACTAAATCACTCTCTGTAAACTACATCACGCTCTGAAAACCGCATCAGTCACTAAAAACTGCATCACTCTCTGAAGACTGCATCACTCTCTGTAAACTGCATCATTCTCTGTAAACTGCTTTACTCTCTGAAATCTGCATCATTTTCTGAAAACTGCTTCACTCTCTAAAAGCTGCATCACTCTCTGTAAACTGCATCATTCTCTGAAAACTGCATCTCCCTCAGTAAGCTGCATCATTCTCTGAAAAATGCATCACTCTCTGAAAACCGCATCAGTCACAAAAACTGCATCACTCTCTGAAAACTGCATCACTCTCTCTAAACTGCACCACTCACTGAAAACTGCATCACTTTCTGAACACTGCACCACTCTGTAAACTGCTTCACTCTCTGTAAACTACAACATTTTCTGAAAACAGCACCACTCTCTTTAAACTGCAACACTCTCTATAAACTGCATCACTCTCTGTAAACTGCATCACTCTCTGTAAACTGCATCACTCTCTGTAAACTGCATCACGCTCTGAAAACTGCATCACGCTCTGAAAACTGCATCACTCTCGGTAAACTGCATCACGCTCTGAAAACTGCATCACTCTCTGTAAACTGCATCACTCTCTGTAAACTGCATCACTCTCTGTAAACTGCATCACTCTCTGTAAACTTCATCACGCTCTGTAATCTGCAACACTCTCTGTAAACTGCATCACTGTCTGTAAATGCTTCACTTGTAATGATCAGTAACATGTCATTCTAGAATGGTACACTAGGTGGAGCTGTATGTTTAGTAAATGGGCTACCCACAAGGCAGTAGTCAAGACGGATGCCTGTACACTAGTCCACATGGCTGAATAAATGACTAGCTCAAGCTAGCAGTTCATAATGAAAACGTCTACTTATTTATGAACATAACATGGTACCAGGATTGGAAATATCTGCTGAATATTGTGAAATGCGACATGGAGAATTTGAAGCCACCGGAGGGTTTGAAACTCACGGGGAATGTCAACTGCAATTGGCAGACTTTCAAACAACAATTCGAACTCTAAATTGCTGCCATCGGGTTCGGTATGAAGCCAGACGCAAGGAAAATAGCGTTACTGCTCACGGTTGCTGGCCCGCAGGCGATAGAGGTATTTAATACCTTTGTATTTGATCAAGAGGAGGACAGAGAAAAGATGGACGATGTGCTAAAGAAGTTTGATACACATTGTTCTCCCAAAAAGAACGAGACCTATGAGAGGTACGTGTTCCGTTCACGGACACAGCAGCGAAATGAGACTTTTGATAGCTTTGTGACTGATCTGAAACTGAAAGCACAGACATGTAATTTCTCTGAACTGAAATCATCCATGATTTGTGACCAGATTGTGTTTGGTATTCATGATAAAAAGGTCAGGGAACGTTTGTTGAGAGAAACCGAACTAACATTGGAGGATGTTGTGAAAATATGCCATGCCAGTGAGCTAGCTCAGAAGCACACGAAGACATTCAGTGAAATTAATAATAATGCGACTGTAATGAGTGACTGTGCTGCTGTTGCTGCTGTGTTCTACGAGGGGAAGAAACATGGGCAGAACAGAAATGCAAAGCAATTGGAGGATGGAATTTTTAATTGTAAATGCTGTGGTTACCAGCACCAGTCAAGACAATGCCCAGCGTTTGGAAAAATGTGCACAAAATGTAATGGAAAGAATCACTTTGCCAAACAATGCTTTTCAAAAGTAAAAACAAAGAAAGGGCAAGAAGTCAATGTGATTGAGGACACTGATTTAAGTGAGACATTTTTTGTAGGAATGGTGTCATGTGACAATATCGAAAAGGATACAAAAAATGTGCAGCCCTCAGGAATGGACAATGCTGAACATAAAGTTAATGCAGTAAAAGAGGACAAATGGATGATGTCACTGCAGGTAAATGGAGCATTAGTTACATTGAAAATATACACTGGGGCAAAAGCAAACTTAATCAGTATGAGTGACATTAAAAATATGAAAGAAAAGCCCAAAATACAGAAAAAGTCAGTACTACTGAAGAACTATAATGGACAGAAAATAGATAGCTTAGGTGTATGCAGACTTAAAGTGACAGTCAAAGACAAAGTGCATCATCTCATGTTTTCTGTTGTGGCTGAAGGACTTGATTCACTACTAGGTGACAAAGCTTGTGAGGACTTAGAACTGATCAAGAGAGTCTACCGTATAAACTGTGCCATAAGCAGACCAGATGACTCAGTGGATTCTGCAGTGAGTAATTTCCAGGATGTGTTCAAAAGATTTGGAGTTCTACCATTCACTTACAAGATTCAGCTAAAGGAGGATGCTCAGCCACTGGTACATGCTCCACGGAGAGTTCCAGCACCCCTGCATGACCGGCTCAAGAAAGAACTGGACAGAATGACCACACTAGGAGTCATCAGGAAAGTCGAAGAGCCAACAGACTGGGTTAACTCCATGGTATGTGTAAAGAAAAAGAACAATGATCTAAGAGTATGCATGGATCCAAAGGACTTAAATGCAAACATAAAACGTGAACACTACCAGATTCCCAAGCGAGAAGAAATCACCAGTGAAATTTCAGGTGCCAGATACTTCACAAAGCTCGATGCCTCACAAGGATTTTGGCAACTAAAACTGGATGAAGAGAGCACCAAATACTGTACCTTCAACGCACCATTTGGCAGGTACTGTTTCCTCAGAATGCCTTTCCGGATAATATCTGCATCTGAAATCTTTCATAGAGCGATGGAACACATAATAGAAGGTCTGGAAGGAGTTCGGGTCTATGTTGATGACATCATCATCTGGGGCTCCACACTGAAAGAACACAATGAGAGACTGACTAAAGTGCTACAGAGCATACGCCGGAATGGACTGAAGCTCAACAAAGCCAAGTGTCAGTTTGGCGTCCAGGAAGTCACTTTCCTAGGAGATAATCTATCTGGTAAAGGAATAGAGCCAGATATGGAAAAAGTAAACACCATACTCAACATGCCCCGACCCACTGACAAAAAAGGAGTGCTACGCATCATGGGGATGATAAACTTCATTGGAAAGTTCATTCATAACTTGTCAGCCAAGAA
Organism: Somniosus microcephalus; assembly: GCF_052327205.1. NCBI lineage: Eukaryota > Metazoa > Chordata > Chondrichthyes > Squaliformes > Somniosidae > Somniosus > Somniosus microcephalus. Next base: position 187,473,658 of record NC_140995.1, read on the forward strand.
AGCCTGTCTGTGAGACCTGCTACATAAAACAAATGAGTTCGCATGGACAGAAAGACATGAACAAGAGTGGATGAGCCTTAAAACAGTGCTAACAACCACACCTGTACTCACCTTCTTTGACCCAACAAAGAGAATCAAAGTGTCAACGGATGCATCAAAAGATGGCCTAGGCGCGGTCTTGCTACAACAGAGGGTGAAGATTGGAAGCCTGTTGCCTTTGCCTCCAGGTCTATGACTGGCTCTGAGTGTCGATACGCCCAGATTGAAAAGGAATGTCTAGGCTTGGTAGTTGGACTAGAAAAGTTCCATGGCTACATATATGGACTTCCCACCTTCACAGTTGAGACAGACTACTGCCCACTGGTTGCCATCATAAAAAAAAAATCTGAATGAGATGTCTCCAAGGATTCAACAACTCATGATGAATCTGAAAATATATGACTTTGAACTGATCTACATACCAGGCAAACACAAAATGTTAGCAGATGCACTATCCCGAGCACCCACAATGAGTCATGTGAGCTCTACTGAGGAAGACGTGGATGTTCATGTGAGTATGGTCACTGCTGCGCTGCCCGTGTCAGACACAAAATCAAAGCAAATAGCAGAAGAAACATTAAAAGATACAATGTTACAAACAGTAATAGAGAACATTCATCATGGTTGGCCAAAAGGTTCCTGTCCAAAGTACTATCACATCAGGTCAGAGTTAAGTGTCGCAAGTGGACTATTACTAAAACAGAACAGAATAGTCATTCCACAGGCTCTACGTCAAGACATGCTCAAAAGGACTCATGAGAGACACCTCGGAATTGAAAAATGCAAAAGGAGAGCAAGAGACACTGTATTGGCCTGGCATAAATAAGGACATTGCGAACATGATAGGCATATGTGAGACATGTCAGAAATACCAAAACAAACAAGCAAAGGAACCAATGATAGTAGCTGACTTACCAACAGCACCATGGCAAAAGGTTGGTATGGACCTCTTTCATTTGAATGGTAAAGACTATCTAATAGTGATTGACTACTATTCTAACTATCCTGAGATGGCGCTGCTCTCAAGCACATCAGCAAGCTGTGTCATAATGCATGTTAAATCCATCTTCACCAGACATGGAATTCCCAGGATTGCCATTAGCGACAATGGTCTGTGCTTCAACTGTAAGGAGTGGCAACAGTTTGCAGCACATTATGACTTTCAACACATCACATCTAGTCCTCTGTATGCTTAGTTGAATGGTAAAGCAGAGAAAGCTGTTCAAGTTCTCAAACAGCTACTGAGGAAAGCAACAGAAAGCAAGTCTGATCCTTATCTCGCCCTGCTGAGCTACCGAGCCTCCCCTTTAGACTGTGGTTCTTCACCTGCTGAACTCCTAATGGGTTGCAAGTTGCGCATCACGCTACCCTGCTGTGCAAAAGAAAAGCAGAGTAAGGAACTGAGACAGAGACTTCAACTGTTAAAGCTGAAACAGAAATCACACTATGATAAGTCATCCAAAACTCTGAAACCATTGACAAGGGATGATGTTGTCAGGATTGAGGATCCAGATGCATGGAACAGGAAAGCTACAGTTCTTGAGGAAGTAGGACAAAGGTTATACACTGTTAGAACTGAGGAAGGACAGATTCTCAGGAGGAACCGCCGTTCCCTCCTGAAAACACAAGAAACTATCCAAGAGCAAATTGATGACAATGCCGCAACTGAATCTTGTCACTCACCACCAGAACAATCTAACACAAACACACATACAGGCTCTCATGAAAACACATCAGCTCTACCTCTGCTGAGAAGATCCACACGTGAAGTAAAAAAGCCTAACAGACTTAGGCCTAGAAATTCACTAGCCTTAGCGCCGCTTTTGAGGCGCTAGAGGGACTAGCGCCAGAGTTATGGCCAGTTGAAAAATTCCCTGGGGCCCTAAAGTGGCGTTGCACCGGTAGCGCTGCGCCGGCACCGATGACGTCATCAGTGTGCGCAGCGTCCCGGTTGCCATGCCGACGGGCCCCAGCGCCGAAATTCAGTTGCGGCCGCCTCGCCCGTGGCAGCCGCAACTAAGACTCTGGCAACAGAGTCCAACATGTGTTTGCGCCGGCGCATTAAAGGCCCCGCGGCAGCCGGCCGCTTTCCCGCCGGCCGCCTGCCCGCAGCTCCCTCCCCGGACTTCTTCCCCCCCCCCCGGAACAGATGCAAGCCCGGCACTTGTCCGAGGTGCCGGGCTCATTTTTAAACAGATTTGCGCGGGCCGCGGCCGGGTGCAGGCAGCTCCTCCTTAACGGAAGGAGGAGGCCTGCACTTCCCCAGCCTGCCGCACCGCATCGGGTGCCGCAGCGCCGGAATTGCGGCGCTAAACGGCAGTTAGCGCCCTTTTCCAGGCGCTAAGACCCTTCAGTAGCGCCGGCAGCCGTTTGGGCGCGGCGCTACTGAATTTTGGGCGCGCGCAGGGGGACTTAGCGCCGGCATTAATTTCCGGTGCTAAAGCCCTGGCTAAGCCTGTGAGGGTGCCAGTCAGTTCCTTTTTGTAACCTCTAGATGGCACCTTCACTTGTTTTGTTTCTTTGTTAATTGTCCTAGTCTTTGGTGTTAATTGTTTCTCGTTCTCTGGTGTTAGTTTTTAATCAGCCTGTTAGCTGTTTATGGGTGGCACCTGGTTTTCTTGGTATATAAGTTCTGTTGTTGTTTCACTCAGTGCTCAGTCCTCACTAGGGTGAACCAGGGAGTTAGTCTTGACAATGTCCCTTGTCTTGACTAGGTTCTCTGTGACTAGCCTTTCCTCTATGGCAGCTTGCCTTCACAAGCTGGCTGCCATAGTTCTCTTGAGCTATGTATCTAAGTCTGTGTTCTAGTTCTCTCGAGTTATGTATCTAAGTCTGTGCCATAGTTCTCTCGAGTTATGTATCTAAGTCTGTGTCATAGTTCTCTCGAGTTATGTATCTAAGTTTGTGTTCTAGTTCTTTCGAGCTATGTATCTAAGTCTGTGCCATAGTCCTCTTGAGCTATGTATCTAAGTCTGTGTTCTTGTCTCTGGATTTAAGATGTATTTAAGTCTTGTACTGTTAAGTTGCTTGTCTTGGTAAGGTGCTGTTTGGACTAGCGTGTTGCTATGTGGGAGCCGTTGGGATCTTGTCTTGAGCCTTGCATTGATAAGCCGATTACCCTCGGGGTAGCTTGTCTGGAGTTGTGCCTCGGCAAGCCGGTTGCCCCTTGTGGTAGCTTGTCGCAAGCTCAGTATAGACAAGTGGGCTTCCTCATGGAAGCTGTCCTGAGTTCCTATCTTGACTAGCTGTCTTGTAACTTGTCTCTAGTTCTCTTGTCTCTAGTTCTTATGTATATTGCTGTGTCCCTTGTGTTAATCTGGTTATGTGTGAATTTAGTAAAGTTCAAACAAAGTACTGTATTTGTCTCTTGTCTGGTTTCTGCACTTGGGTCCAGAACCTACCTTGCCCGGAGAGCATGGCCTCGTATTTATACGGCCCTGTGGCTCCCCAACCCTGACAAAGCCAAAACCCAATTTCTAGGCCTTAATCTTTGAGTATAAAGAAAACTATAATAAAAGAATGAAAAGCTTAGAGTTCATAAAGTAAAGCTTTGAAAATGTGTTGACTGTTGTGAAGATGTTTATGTCGTTATGATTGATTGATATTGATTTTGTTTAACCTCTAAGGGAGGGGGGTGTAATGATCAGTAACATGTCATTCTATAATGGTACACTAGGTGGAGCTGCATGTTTAGTAAGTGGGCTACCCATAAGGCAGCAGTCAAGATGGATGCCTGTTTACTAGTCCACATGGCTGAATAAATGACTAGCTCAAGCAAGCTGTTCAAAATGAAAATGTCCACTTATTTATGAACACAACACTTCACTCTTTGTAAACTACATCATTTTCTGAAAGCAGCACCATTCTCTGTAAACGGAATCAGTCTCTGTAAACTGCATCACTCTCTGAAATCTGCAGCATATTCTGAAAACTGCTTCACTCTCTGAAAACTGCTTCACTCTCTGAAAACTGCATCATTCTCTGAAAACTACATCATTTTCTGAAAACTGCCTCACTCTGAAATCTGCTTCACTCTCTGAAATCTGCTTCACGCTCTGAAAAATGCGCCACTGTCTGAAAATATCACTCCCTGAAAATTGCTTCACTCACTGAAAACTGCATCACACTCTGTAAACTGCATCACACTCTGTAAACTGCAACACTCTCTGTAAACTGCATCACTCTCTGTAAATTGCATCACTCTCTGTAAACTGCATCACTCTCTGTAAACTGCATCACTCTCTGTAAACTGCATCACTCTCTGAAAACTGCATCACAATCTGTAAACTGCAACACTCTCTGTAAACTGCATCACTCTCTGTAAACTGCATCACACTCTGTAAACTGCAACACTCTCTGTAAACTGCATCACTCTCTGTAAATTGCATCACTCTCTGTAAACTGCATCACTCTCTGTAAACTGCATCACTCTCTGTAAACTGCATCACTCTCTGAAAACTGCATCACAATCTGTAAACTGCAACACTCTCTGTAAACTGCATCACTCTCTGTAAACTGCGTCACTCTCTGGAAACTGCGTCACTCTCTGGAAACTGCGTCACTCTGGAAACTGCGTCACTCTGGAAACTGCGTCACTCTCTGGAAACTGCGTCACTCTCTGGAAACTGCGTCACTCTCTGGAAACTGCGTCACTCTGGAAACTGCGTCACCTTCTGGAAACTGCATCAATGTCTGTATGCTGCAAGACTCTCTGAAAACGGCATCACTCTCTGAAAACGGCATCACTCTCTGAAAACGGCATCACTCTCTGAAAACGGCACCACTCTCTGAAAACGGCGTCACTCTCTGAAAACGGCATCACTCTCTGTAAACTGCGTCACTCTGTGAAAACTGCGTCACTCTGTGAAAACTGCATCACTCTCTGAAAAATGCATCACTCTCTGAAAAATGCATCACTCTCTGAAAAATGCATCACCCTCTGAAAAGTGCATCACTCTCTGAAAAGTGCATCACTCTCTGAAAAGTGCATCACTCTCTGTAAACTGCATCACTCTCTGTAAACTGCATCACTCTCTGTAAACTGCATCACTTTCTGTAAATTGCATCACTCTCTGAAAACTGCAACACTGCCTGTAATCTGCATCATTCTCTGAATACTGCATCACTCTCTGAAAACTGCATCATTCTCTGAAAAGTGCATCACTCTCTGAAATCTGTATCATCCTGTAAACTGCGACACTCTCTGTAAACTGCGACACTCTCTGTAAACTGCATCACTCTCCGGAAACTGCGACACTCTCTGGAAACTGCGTCACTCTCTGTAAACTGCGTCACTCTCTGTAAACTGTGTCACTCTCTGTAAACTGCATCACTCCCTGAAAACTGCGTCACTCCCTGAAAATGGCGTCTCTCCCTGAAATCGGAGTCACTCTCTGAAAACGGTGTCACTCTCTGAAAACGGCGTCACTCTCTGAAAACAGCATCACTCTCTGAAAACGGCGTCACTCTCTGAAAACAGCATCACTCTCTGAAAGCAGCATCGCTCTCTGAAAACGGCGTCACTCTGAAAACGGCATCACTCGCTGAAAACGGCGTCACTCTCTGAAAACGGCATCAATCTCTGAACACTGCGTCACTCTCTGAAAACGGCGTCACTCTCTGAAAACTGCATCACTCTCTGTAAACTGCGTCATTCTCTGTAAACTGCGTCACTCTCTGTAAACTGCGTCACTCCCTGAAAACTGCATCACTCCCTGAAAGCGGTGTATCTCTCTGAAAATGGCGTCACTCTCTGAAAATGGCGTCACTCTCTGAAAATGGCGTCACTCTCTGAAAACGGCGTCACTCTCTGAAAACGGCATCACTCTCTGAAAACGGCGTCACTCACTGAAAACGGCATCACTCTCTGAAAACGGCGTCACTCTCTGAAAACGGCGTCACTCTCTGAAAACGGCGTCACTCTCTGAAAATGGCGTCACTCACTGAAAACGGCGTCACTCTCCGAAAATGGCGTCACTCTCTGAAAACGGCGTCACTCTCTGAAAATGGCGTCACTCTCTGAAAATGGCGTCACTCTGAAAACGGCATCACTCTCTGAAAACGGCATCACACTCTGAAAATGGCATCATTCTCTGAATATGGCGTCACTCTCTGAAAACGGCATCACTCTCTGAAAAGGGCGTCACTCTCTGAAAACGGCATCACTCTCTGAAAACGGCGTCACTCTCTGAAAACGGCATCACTCTCTGAAAACGGCGGCACTCTGAAAACGGCGTCAATCTCTGAACACTGCGTCAATCTCTGAACACTGCGTCACTCTCTGAGCACTGCGTCACTCTCTGAAAACTGCATCACTCTCTGAAAACTGCATCACTCTCTGATAACTGCTTCACTCTCTGAAAATGGCGTCACTCTCTTAAAACTGCGTCACTCTCTGAAAACTGCGTCACTCTCTGAAAACTTCATCACTCTCTGTAAACTGCATCACACTCTGTAAAGTGCATCACTGTCTGTAAAGTGCAGCACACTCTGTAAACTACGTCACTCTCTGAAAAATGCACCACTCTCTGAAAAATGCATCACTCTTTGAAAAATGCATCACTCTCTGAAAAATGCATCACTCTCTGAAAAGTGCATCACTCTCTGAAATGTGCATCACTCTCTGAAATGTGCATCACTCTGAAAAGTCCATCACTCTCTGAAAAGTGCATCACTCTCTGAAAAGTGCATCACTCTCTGTAAACTGCATCACTCTCTGTAAACTGCATCACTCTCTGAAATCTGCAACACTCTCTGTAAACTGCATCATTCTCTGAATACTGCATCATTCTCTGAAAACTGCACCATTCTCAGAAAACTGCATCACTCTCTGAAATCTGCATCACACTCTGGAAACTGCGACACACTCTGTAAACTGCATCACTCTCTGTAAACTGCGTCACTCTCTGTAAACTGCGTCACTCCCTGTAAACTGATTCACTCCCTGAAAACTGCATCACTCCCTGAAAACGGCATCTCTCTCTGAAAACGGCGTCACTCTCTGAAAACGGCGTCACTCTCTGAAAACTGCGTCACTCTCTGAAATCGGCGTCACTCTCTGAAATCGGCGTCACTCTCTGAAAACGGCGTCACTCTCTGAAAACGGCATCACTCTCTGAAAAAAGCGTCACTCTCTGAAAAATGTATCGCTCTCTGAAAAATGCATCGCTCTCTGAAAAATGCATCACTCTCTGAAAATTGCATCACTCTCTGAAAAATGCATCACTCTCTGAAAAATGCATCCCTCTGAAAAGTGCATCACTCTCTGAAAAGTGCATCACTCTCTATAAAGTGCAGCACACTCTGTTAACTACGCCACTCTCTGAAATCTGCATCAATCTCTATAAACTGCATCAATCTCTATAAACTTCATCACTCTCTGAAAACTGCATCACTCTCTGAAAAATGCATCACTCTCTGAAAAATGCATCACTCTCTGAAAAATGCATCACTCTCTGAAAAATGCATTACTCACTGAAAAGTGCATCACTCTCTGAAAAGTGCATCACTCTGAAAAGTGCATCACTCTCTGTAAACTGCATCACTCTCTGTAAACTGCATCACTCTCTGTAAACTGCATCACTTTCTGTAAATTGCATCACTCTCTGAAAACTGCAACACTGTCTGTAATCTGCATCATTCTCTGAATACTGCATCACTCTCTGAAAACTGCATCATTCTCTGAAAAGTGCATCACTCTCTGAAATCTGTATCACCCTGTAAACTGCGACACTCTCTGTAAACTGCGACACTCTCTGTAAACTGCATCACTCTCTGGAAACTGCGACACTCTCTGTAAACTCCGACACTCTCTGGAAACTGCGTCACTCTCTGTAAACTGCGTCACTCTCTGTAAACTGCATCACTCCCTGAAAACTGCGTCACTCCCTGAAAACGGCATCTCTCCCTGAAATCGGAGTCACTCTCTGAAAACGGTGGCACTCTCTGAAAACGGCAGCACTCTCTGAAAACAGCGTCACTCTCTGAAAACGGCATCACTCTCTGAAAACGGCGTCACTCTCTGAAAACGGCATCACTCTCTGAAAACGGCGGCACTCTCTGAAAACGGCGTCACTCTCTGAGCACTGCGTCACTCTCTGAGCACTGCGTCACTCTCTGAAAACTGCATCACTCTCTGAAAACTGCTTCACTCTCTGAAAACGGCGTCACTCTCTGAAAACTGCGTCACTCTCTGAAAACTGCGTCACTCATGAAAACTGCGTCACTCTCTGAAAACTTCATCACTCTCTGTAAACTGCATCACACTCTGTAAAGTGCATCACTGCCTGTAAAGTGCAGCACACTCTGTAAACTACATCACTCTCTGAAAAATGCATCACTCTCTGAAAAATGCATCACCCTCTGAAAATTGCATCACTCTCTGAAAAGTGCATCACTCTCTGAAAAGTGCATCACTCTCTGAAAAGTGCATCACTCTCTGTAAACTGCATCACTCTCTGTAAACTGCATCACTCTCTTAAACTGCATCACTCTCTGAAATCTGCAACACTCTCTGTAAACTGCATCATTCTCTGAATACTGCATCATTCTCTGAAAACTGCACCATTCTCAGAAAACTGCATCACTCTCTGAAATCTGCATCACACTCTGGAAACTGCGACACACTCTGGAAACTGCGTCACTCTCTGTAAACTGCATCACTCTCTGTAAACTGCGTCACTCTCTGTAAACTGCGTCACTCCCTGTAAACTGATTCACTCCCTGAAAACTGCATCACTCCCTGAAAACGGCATCTCTCTCTGAAAACGGCGTCACTCTCTGAAAACGGCGTCACTCTCTGAAAACTGCGTCACTCTCTGAAATCGGCGTCACTCTCTGAAAACGGCGTCACTCTCTGAAAACGGCATCACTCTCTGAAAAAAGCGTCACTCTCTGAAAAATGTATCGCTCTCTGAAAAATGCATCACTCTCTGAAAAATGCATCACTCTCTGAAAATTGCATCACTCTCTGAAAAATGCATCACTCTCTGAAAAATGCATCCCTCTGAAAAGTGCATCACTCTCTGAAAAGTGCATCACTCTCTATAAAGTGCAGCACACTCTGTTAACTACGCCACTCTCTGAAATCTGCATCAATCTCTATAAACTGCATCAATCTCTATAAACTTCATCACTCTCTGAAAACTGCATCACTCTCTGAAAAATGCATCACTCTCTGAAAAATGCATCACTCTCTGAAAAATGCATCACTCTCTGAAAAATGCATTACTCACTGAAAAGTGCATCACTCTCTGAAAAGTGCATCACTCTCTGAAAAGTGCATCACTCTCTGAAAAGTGCATCACTCTCTGTAAACTGCATCACTCTCTGTAAACTGCATCACTCTCTGTAAACTGCATCACTTTCTGTAAATTGCATCACTCTCTGAAAACTGCAACACTGTCTGTAATCTGCATCATTCTCTGAATACTGCATCACTCTCTGAAAACTGCATCATTCTCTGAAAAGTGCATCACTCTCTGAAATCTGTATCACCCTGTAAACTGCGACACTCTCTGTAAACTGCGACACTCTCTGTAAACTGCATCACTCTCTGGAAACTGCGACACTCTCTGTAAACTCCGACACTCTCTGGAAACTGCGTCACTCTCTGTAAACTGCGTCACTCTCTGTAAACTGCGTCACTCTCTGTAAACTGCATCACTCCCTGAAAACTGCGTCACTCCCTGAAAACGGCATCTCTCCCTGAAATCGGAGTCACTCTCTGAAAACGGTGGCACTCTCTGAAAACGGCGGCACTCTCTGAAAACAGCGTCACTCTCTGAAAACGGCATCACTCTCTGAAAACGGCGTCACTCTCTGAAAACGGCATCACTCTCTGAAAACGGCGGCACTCTCTGAAAACGGCGTCACTCTCTGAGCACTGCGTCACTCTCTGAGCACTGCGTCACTCTCTGAAAACTGCATCATTCTCTGAAAACTGCATCACTCTCTGAAAACTGCTTCACTCTCTGAAAACGGCGTCACTCTCTGAAAACTGCGTCACTCTCTGAAAACTGCGTCACTCTCTGAAAACTGCGTCACTCTCTGAAAACTTCATCACTCTCTGTAAACTGCATCACACTCTGTAAAGTGCATCACTGCCTGTAAAGTGCAGCACACTCTGTAAACTACATCACTCTCTGAAAAATGCATCACTCTCTGAAAAATGCATCACTCTCTGAAAAATGCATCACTCTCTGAAAAATGCATCACCCTCTGAAAATTGCATCACTCTCTGAAAAGTGCATCAATCTCTGAAATGTGCTTCACTCTCTGAAATGTGCATCGCTCTGAAAAGTGCATCACTCTCTGAAAAGTGCATCGCTCTCTGAAAAGTGCATCACTCTCTGTAAACTGCATCACTCTCTGTAAACTGCATCACTCTCTGTAAACTGCATCACTCTCTGAAATCTGCAACACTCTCTGTAAACTGCATCATTCTCTGAATACTGCATCACTCTCTGAAAACTGCACCATTCTCAGAAAACTGCATCACTCTCTGAAATCTGCATCACACTCTGGAAACTGCGACACACTCTGGAAACTGCATCACTCTCTGTAAACTGCGTCACTCTCTGTAAACTGCGTCACTCCCTGTAAACTGATTCACTCCCTGAAAACTGCGTCACTCCCTGAAAACGGCATCTCTCTCTGAAAACGGCGTCACTCTCTGAAAACGGCGTCACACTCTGAAAACGGCGTCACTCTCTGAAAACGGCGTCACTCTCTGAAAACGGCATCACTCTCTGAAAACGGCGTCACTCTCTGAAAACGGCGTCACTCTCTGAAAACGGCGTCACTCTCTGAAAAATGTATCGCTCTCTGAAAAATGCATCACTCTCTGAAAAATGCATCACTCTCTGAAAATTGCATCACTCTCTGAAAAATGCATCACTCTCTGAAAAATGCATCACTCTCTGAAAAATGCATCCCTCTCTGAAAAATGCATCACTCTGAAAAGTGCATCACTCTCTGAAAAGTGCATCACTCTCTATAAAGTGCAGCACACTCAGTAAACTACGTCACTCTCTGAAATCTGCATCAATCTCTATAAACTTCATCACTCTCTGAAAAGTGCATCACTCTCTGAAAAGTGCATCACTCTCTGTAAACTGCATCACTCTCTGTAAACTGCATCACTCTCTGAAATCTGCAACACTCTCTGTAAACTGCATCATTCTCTGAATTCCGCATCACTCTCTGAAAACTGCACCATTCTCAGAAAACTGCATCACTCTCTGAAATCTGCATCACACTCTGGAAACTGCGACACACTCTGGAAACTGCATCACTCTCTGTAAACTGCGTCACTCTCTGTAAACTGCGTCACTCTCTGTAAACTGCATCACTCCCTGTAAACTGATTCACTCCCTGAAAACTGCGTCACTCCCTGAAAACGGCATCTCTCTCTGAAAACGGCGTCACTCTCTGAAAACGGCGTCACTCTCTGAAAACGGCGTCACTCTCTGAAAACGGCGTCACTCTCTGAAAACGGCGTCACTCTCTGAAAACAGCGTCACTCTCTGAAAACAGCGTCACTCTCTGAAAAATGTATCGCTCTCTGAAAAATGCATCACTCTCTGAAAAATGCATCAGTCTCTGAAAATTGCATCACTCTCTGAAAAATGCATCACTCTCTGAAAAATGCACCACTCTCTGAAAAATGCATCACTCTGAAAAGTGCATCACTCTCTGAAAAGTGCATCACTCTCTATAAAGTGCAGCACACTCTGTTAACTACGCCACTCTCTGAAATCTGCATCAATCTCTATAAACTTCATCACTCTCTGAAAACTGCATCACTCGCTGAAAAATGCATCACTCTCTGAAAAATGCATCACTCTCTGAAAAATGCATCACTCTCTGAAAAATGCATTACTCACTGAAAAGTGCATCACTCTCTGAAAAGTGCATCACTCTCTGAAAAGTGCATCACTCTCTGAAAAGTGCATCACTCTCTGTAAACTGCATCGCTCTCTGTAAACTGCATCACTCTCTGTAAACTGCATCACTTTCTGTAAATTGCATCACTCTCTGAAAGCTGCAACACTGTCTGTAATCTGCATCATTCTCTGAATACTGCATCACTCTCTGAAAACTGCATCATTCTCTGAAAAGTGCATCACTCTCTGAAATCTGTATCACCCTGTAAACTGCGACACTCTCTGCAAACTGCGACACTCTCTGTAAACTGCATCACTCTCTGGAAACTGCGACACTCTCTGGAAACTGCGACACTCTCTGGAAACTGCGTCACTCTCTGTAAACTGCATCACTCTCTGTAAACTGCGTCACTCTCTGTAAACTGCATCACTCCCTGAAAACTGCATCACTCCCTGAAAACGGCATCTCTCCCTGAAATCGGAGTCACTCTCTGAAAACGGTGGCACTCTCTGAAAACGGCGTCACTCTCTGAAAACGGCGTCACTCTCTGAAAACGGCATCACTCTCTGAAAATGGCATCACTCTCTGAAAACGGCGGCACTCTCTGAAAACGGCGTCACTCTCTGAACACTGCGTCACTCTCTGAGCACTGCGTCACTCTCTGAAAACTGCATCACTCTCTGAAAACTGCATCACTCTCTGAAAACTGCTTCACTCTCTGAAAACGGCGTCACTCTCTGAAAACTGCGTCACTCTCTGAAAACTGCGTCACTCTCTGAAAACTTCATCACTCTCTGTAAACTGCATCACACTCTGTAAAGTGCATCACTGTCTGTAAAGTGCAGCACACTCTGTAAACTACATCACTCTCTGAAAAATGCATCACTCTCTGAAAAATGCATCACTCTCTGAAAAATGCATCACTCTCTGAAAAATGCATCACTCTCTGAAAATTGCATCACTCTCTGAAAAGTGCATCAATCTCTGAAATGTGCATCACTCTCTGAAATGTGCATCACTCTGAAAAGTGCATCACTCTCTGAAAAGTGCATCGCTCTCTGAAAAGTGCATCACTCTCTGTAAACTGCATCACTCTCTGTAAACTGCAGCACTCTCTGTAAACTGCATCACTCTCTGAAATCTGCAACACTCTCTGTAAACTGCATCATTCTCTGAATAGTGCATCACTCTCTGAAAACTGCACCATTCTCAGAAAACTGCATCACTCTCTGAAATCTGCATCACACTCTGGAAACTGCGACACACTCTGGAAACTGCATCACTCTCTGTAAACTGCGTCACTCTCTGTAAACTGCGTCACTCCCTGTAAACTGATTCACTCCCTGAAAACTGCGTCACTCCCTGAAAACGGCATCTCTCTCTGAAAACGGCGTCACTATCTGAAAACGGCGTCACTCTCTGAAAATGGCATCACTCTCTGAAAACGGCATCACTCTCTGAAAACGGCGTCACTCTCTGAAAACGGCGTCACTCTCTGAAAACGGCGTCACTCTCTGAAAACAGCGTCACTCTCTGAAAAATATATCGCTCTCTGAAAAATGCATCACTCTCTGAAAAATGCATCACTCTCTGAAAATTGCATCACTCTCTGAAAAATGCATCACTCTCTGAAAAATGCATCACTCTCTGAAAAATGCATCACTCTGAAAAGTGCATCATTCTCTGAAAAGTGCATCACTCTCTATAAAGTGCAGCACACTCAGTAAACTACGTCACTCTCTGAAATCTGCATCAATCTCTATAAACTTCATCACTCTCTGAAAACTGCATCACTCTCTGAAAAATGCATCACTCTCTGAAAAATGCATCACTCTCTGAAATGTGCATCACTCTGAAAAGTGCATCACTCTCTGAAAAGTGCATCACTCTCTGAAAAGTGCATCACTCTCTGTAAACTGCATCACTCTCTGTAAACTGCATCACTCTCTGTAAACTGCATCACTCTCTGTAAACTGCAACACTCTCTGTAAACTGCATCATTCTCTGAATTCTGCATCACTCTCTGAAAACGGCGTCACTCTCTGAAAACGGCATCACTCTCTGAAAACGGCGGCACTCTCTGAAAACGGCGTCACTCTCTGAACACTGCGTCACTCTCTGAGCACTGCGTCTCTCTCTGAAAACTGCTTCACTCTCTGAAAACGGCGTCACTCTCAGAAAACTGCGTCACTCTCTGAAAACTGCGTCACTCTCTGAAAACTTCATCACTCTCTGTAAACTGCATCACACTCTGTAAAGTGCATCACTGTCTGTAAAGTGCAGCATACTCTGTAAACTACGTCACTCTCTGAAAAATGCATCACTCTCTGAAAAATGCATCACTCTCTGAAAAATGCATCACTCTCTGAAAATTGCATCACTCTCTGAAAAGTGCATCACTCTCTGAAATGTGCATCACTCTCTGAAATGTGCATCACTCTCTGAAAACTGCACCACTCTCTGAAAACTGCATCACTCTCTGAAAACTGCTTCACTCTCTGAAAACGGCGTCACTCTCTGAAAACTGTGTCACTCTCTGAAAACTGCGTCACTCTCTGAAAACTTCATCACTCTCTGTAAACTGCATCACACTCTGTAAAGTGCACCACTGTCTGTAAAGTGCAGCACACTCTGTAAACTACATCACTCTCTGAAAAATGCATCACTCTCTGAAAAATGCATCACTCTCTGAAAAGTGCATCACTCTCTGAAAAAAGCATCACTCTCTGAAAATTGCATCACTCTCTGAAAAGTGCATCAATCTCTGAAATGTGCATCACTCTCTGAAATGTGCATCACTCTGAAAAGTGCATCGCTCTCTGAAAAGTGCATCGCTCTCTGAAAAGTGCATCACTCTCTGTAAACTGCATCACTCTCTGTAAACTGCATCACTCTCTGTAAACTGCATCACTCTCTGAAATCTGCAACACTCTCTGTAAACTGCATCACTCTCTGAAAACGGCGTCACTCTCTGAAAACAGCGTCACTCTCTGAAAACAGCGTCACTCTCTGAAAAATGTATCGCTCTCTGAAAAATGCATCACTCTCTGAAAAATGCATCACTCTCTGAAAATTGCATCACTCTCTGAAAAATGCATCACTCTCTGAAAAATGCATCACTCTCTGAAAAATGCAACACTCTCTGAAATCTGCAACACTCTCTGTAAACTGCATCATTCTCTGAATAGTGCATCACTCTCTGAAAACTGCATCATTCTCAGAAAACTGCATCACTCACTGAAATCTGCATCACACTATGGAAACTGCGACACACTCTGGAAACTGCATCACTCTCTGTAAACTCCGTCACTCTCTGTAAACTGCATCACTCTCTGTAAACTGCGTCACTCCCTGTAAACTGATTCACTCCCTGAAAACTGAGTCACTCCTGAAAACGGCATCTCTCTCTGAAAGCGGCGTCACTCTCTGAAAACGGCGTCACTCTGAAAATGGCGTCACTCTCTGAAAACTGCGTCACTCTCTGAAAACGGCATCACACTCAGAAAACGGCATCACTCTCTGAAAACGGCGTCACTCTCTGAAAACAGCGTCACTCTCTGAAAACTGCTTCACTCTGAAAACGGCGTCACTCTCTGAAAACGGCGTCACTCTCTGAAAACGGCATCACCCTCTGAAAACGGCGTCACTCTCTGAAAACAGCGTCACTCTCTGAAAAATGTATTGCTCTCTGAAAAATGCATCACTCTCTGAAAAATGCATCACTCTCTGAAAATTGCATCACTCTCTGAAAAATGCATCACTCTCTGAAAAGTGCATCACTCTCTGAAAAATGCATCACTCTCTGAAAACTGCATCACTCTCTGAAAACTGCATCACTCTCTGAAAACTGCTTCACTCTCTGAAAACGGCGTCACTCTCTGAAAACTGCGTCACTCTCTGAAAACTGCGTCACTCTCTGAAAACTTCACCACTCTCTGTAAACTGCATCACACTCTGTAAAGTGCATCACTGTCTGTAAAGTGCAGCACACTCTGTAAACTACATCACTCTCTGAAAAATGCATCACTCTCTGAAAAATGCATCACTCTCTGAAAAATGCATCATTCTCTGAAAAATGCATCACTCTCTGAAAATTGCATCACTCTCTGAAAAGTGCATCAATCTCTGAAATGTGTATCTCTCTCTGAAATGTGCATCACTCTGAAAAGTGTATCACTCTCTGAAAAGTGCATCGCTCTCTGAAAAGTGCATCACTCTCTGTAAACTGCATCACTCTCTGTAAACTGCATCACTCTCTGTAAACTGCATCACTCTCTGAAATCTGCAACACTCTCTGTAAACTGCATCATTCTCTGAATACTGCATCACTCTCTGAAAACTGCACCATTCTCAGAAAACTGCATCACTCTCTGAAATCTGCATCACACTCTGGAAACTGCGACACACTCTGGAAACTGCATCACTTTCTGTAAACTGCATCACTCTCTGTAAACTGCGTCACTCTCTGTAAACTGCGTCACTCCCTGTAAACTGATTCACTCCCTGAAAACTGCGTCACTCCCTGAAAACGGCATCTCACTCTGAAAACAGCGTCACTCTCTGAAAACGGCGTCACTCTCTGAAAACGGCGTCACTCTCTGAAAACGGCGTCACTCTCTGAAAACAGCGTCACTCTCTGAAAACAGCGTCACTCTCTGAAAAATGTATTGCTCTCTGAAAAATGCATCACTCTCTGAAAAATGCATCACTCTCTGAAAAATGCATCACTCTCTGAAAATTGCATCACTCTCTGAAAAGTGCATCACTCTCTGAAATGTGCATCACTCTCTGAAATGTGCATCACTCTCTGAAAACTGCACCACTCTCTGAAAACTGCATCACTCTCTGAAAAATGCATCACTCTCTGAAAAATGCATCACTCTCTGAAAAATGCAACACTCTCTGAAATCTGCAACACTCTCTGTAAACTGCATCATTCTCTGAATAGTGCATCACTCTCTGAAAACTGCATCATTCTCAGAAAACTGCATCACTCACTGAAATCTGCATCACACTATGGAAACTGCGACACACTCTGGAAACTGCATCACTCTCTGTAAACTCCGTCACTCTCTGTAAACTGCATCACTCTCTGTAAACTGCGTCACTCCCTGTAAACTGATTCACTCCCTGAAAACTGAGTCACTCCTGAAAACGGCATCTCTCTCTGAAAGCGGCGTCACTCTCTGAAAACGGCGTCACTCTGAAAATGGCGTCACTCTCTGAAAACTGCGTCACTCTCTGAAAACGGCATCACACTCAGAAAACGGCATCACTCTCTGAAAACGGCGTCACTCTCTGAAAACAGCGTCACTCTCTGAAAACTGCTTCACTCTGAAAACGGCGTCACTCTCTGAAAACGGCGTCACTCTCTGAAAACGGCATCACCCTCTGAAAACGGCATCACTCTCTGAAAACAGCGTCACTCTCTGAAAAATGTATTGCTCTCTGAAAAATGCATCACTCTCTGAAAAATGCATCACTCTCTGAAAATTGCATCACTCTCTGAAAAATGCATCACTCTCTGAAAAGTGCATCACTCTCTGAAAAGTGCATCACTCTCTGAAAAATGCATCACTCTCTGAAAACTGCATCACTCTCTGAAAACTGCATCACTCTCTGAAAACTGCTTCACTCTCTGAAAACGGCGTCACTCTCTGAAAACTGCGTCACTCTCTGAAAACTGCGTCACTCTCTGAAAACTTCACCACTCTCTGTAAACTGCATCACACTCTGTAAAGTGCATCACTGTCTGTAAAGTGCAGCACACTCTGTAAACTACATCACTCTCTGAAAAATGCATCACTCTCTGAAAAATGCATCACTCTCTGAAAAATGCATCATTCTCTGAAAAATGCATCACTCTCTGAAAATTGCATCACTCTCTGAAAAGTGCATCAATCTCTGAAATGTGTATCTCTCTCTGAAATGTGCATCACTCTGAAAAGTGTATCACTCTCTGAAAAGTGCATCGCTCTCTGAAAAGTGCATCACTCTCTGTAAACTGCATCACTCTCTGTAAACTGCATCACTCTCTGTAAACTGCATCACTCTCTGAAATCTGCAACACTCTCTGTAAACTGCATCATTCTCTGAATACTGCATCACTCTCTGAAAACTGCACCATTCTCAGAAAACTGCATCATTCTCTGAAATCTGCATCACACTCTGGAAACTGCGACACACTCTGGAAACTGCATCACTTTCTGTAAACTGCATCACTCTCTGTAAACTGCGTCACTCTCTGTAAACTGCGTCACTCCCTGTAAACTGATTCACTCCCTGAAAACTGCGTCACTCCCTGAAAACGGCATCTCACTCTGAAAACAGCGTCACTCTCTGAAAACGGCGTCACTCTCTGAAAACGGCGTCACTCTCTGAAAACGGCGTCACTCTCTGAAAACAGCGTCACTCTCTGAAAACAGCGTCACTCTCTGAAAAATGTATTGCTCTCTGAAAAATGCATCACTCTCTGAAAAATGCATCACTCTCTGAAAACTGCATCACTCTCTGAAAAATGCATCACTCTCTGAAAAATGCATCACTCTCTGAAAAATGCATCACTCTGAAAAGTGCATCAGTCTCTGAAAAGTGCATCACTCTCTGAAAAGTGCATCACTCTCTGAAAACTGCATCACTCTCTGAAAACTGCATCACTCTCTGAAAACTGCTTCACTCTCTGAAAACTGCGTCACTCTCTGAAAACTGCGTCACTCTCTGAAAACTGCGTCACTCTCTGTAAACTGCATCACACTCTGTAAAGTGCATCACTGTCTGTAAAGTGCAGCACAATCTGTAAACTACATCACTCTCTGAAAAATGCATCACTCTCTGAAAAATGCATCACTCTCTGAAAAATGCATCACCCTCTGAAAAATGCATCACTCTCTGAAAATTGCATCACTCTCTGAAAAGTGCATCAATCTCTGAAATGTGCATCACTCTCTGAAATGTGCATCACTCTGAAAAGTGCATCACTCTCTGAAAAGTGCATCGCTCTCTGAAAAGTGCATCACTCTCTGTAAACTGCATCACTCTCTGTAAACTGCAGCACTCTCTGTAAACTGCTTCACTCTCTGAAATCTGCAACACTCTCTGTAAACTGCATCATTCTCTGAATAGTGCATCACTCTCTGAAAACTGCACCATTCTCAGAAAACTGCATCACTCTCTGAAATCTGCATCACACTCTGGAAACTGCGACACACTCTGGAAACTGCATCACTCTCTGTAAACTGCGTCACTCTCTGTAAACTGCGTCACTCCCTGTAAACTGATTCACTCCCTGAAAACAGCGTCACTCCCTGAAAACGGCATCTCTCTCTGAAAACGGCGTCACTATCTGAAAACGGCGTCACTCTCTGAAAATGGCATCACTCTCTGAAAACGGCATCACTCTCTGAAAACGGCGTCACTCTCTGAAAATGGCGTCACTCTCTGAAAACGGCATCACTCTCTGAAAACAGCGTCACTCTCTGAAAACAGCGTCACTCTCTGAAAAATATATCGCTCTCTGAAAAATGCATCACTCTCTGAAAAATGCATCACTCTCTGAAAATTGCATCACTCTCTGAAAAATGCATCACTCTCTGAAAAATGCATCATTCTCTGAAAAATGCATCACTCTGAAAAGTGCATCATTCTCTGAAAAGTGCATCACTCTCTATAAAGTGCAGCACACTCAGTAAACTACGTCACTCTCTGAAATCTGCATCAATCTCTATAAACTTCATCACTCTCTGAAAACTGCATCACTCTCTGAAAAATGCATCACTCTCTGAAAAATGCATCACTCTCTGAAAAATGCATCACTCTCTGAAATGTGCATCACTCTGAAAAGTGCATCACTCTCTGAAAAGTGCATCACTCTCTGAAAAGTGCATCACTCTCTGTAAACTGCATCACTCTCTGTAAACTGCATCACTCTCTGTAAACTGCATCACTCTCTGAAATCTGCAACACTCTCTGTAAACTGCGTCATTCTCTGAATTCTGCATCACTCTCTGAAAACTGCACCATTCTCAGAAAACTGCATCACTCTCTGAAATCTGTATCACACTCTGGAAACTGCGACACACTCTGGAAACTGCATCACTCTCTGTAAACTGCATCACTCTCTGTAAACTGCGTCACTCTCTGTAAACTGCATCACTCCCTGTAAACTGATTCACTCTCTGAAAACTGCGTCACTCCCTGAAAACGGCATCTCCCTCTGAAAACGGCGTCACTCTCTGAAAACGGCGTCACTCTCTGAAAACGGCGTCACTCTCTGAAAACTGCATCACTCTCTGAAAACGGCGTCACTCTCTGAAAACGGCGTCACTCTCTGAAAACGGCGTCACTCTCTGAAAACGGCGTCACTCTCTGAAAACGGCGTCACTCTCTGAAAACAGCGTCGCTCTCTGAAAAATGTATCGCTCTCTGAAAAATGCATCATTCTCTGAAAAATGCATCACTCTCTGAAAAATGCATCACTCTGAAATGTGCATCACTCTCTGAAAAGTGCATCACTCTCTATAAAGTGCAGCACACTCTGTAAACTACGTCACTCTCTGAAATCTGCATCAATCTCTATAAACTTCATCACTCTCTGAAAAATGCATCATTCTCTGAAAAATGCATCACTCTCTGAAAAATGCATCACTCTCTGAAAAGTGCATCACTCTCTGAAAAGTGCATCACTCTCTGAAAAGGGCATCACTCTCTGAAAAGTGCATCACTCTCTGTAAACTGCATCACTCTCTGTAAACTGCATCACTCTCTGTAAACTGCATCACTTTCTGTAAATTGCATCATTCTCTGAAAACTGCAACACTGTCTGTAATCTGCATCATTCTCTGAATACTGCATCACTCTCTGAAAACTGCATCATTCTCTGAAAAGTGCGTCAATCTCTGAAATCTGTATCACCCTGTAAACTGTGACATTCTCTGTAAACTGCGACACTCTCTGTAAACTGCATCACTCTCTGGAAACTGCGACACTCTCTGGAAACTGCGACACTCTCTGGAAACTGCGTCACTCTCTGTAAACTGTGTCACTCTCCGTAAACTGCATCACTCTCTGTAAACTGCATCACTCCCTGAAAACTGCGTCACTCCCTGAAAACGGCATCTCTCCCTGAAATCGGAGTCACTCTCTGAAAACGGCATCACTCTCTGAAAACGGCATCACTCTCTGAAAACGGTGTCACTCTCTGAAAACGGCATCACTCTCTGAAAACGGCATCACTCACTGAAAACGGCATCACTCTCTGAAAACGGCGTCACTCTCTGAAAACGGCGTCACTCTCTGAAAATGGCGTCACTCTCTGAAAACGGCGTCACTCTCTGAAAACGGCATCACCCTCTGAACACTGCGTCACTCTCTTAAAACGGCGTCACTCTCTGAACACTGCGTCACTCTCTGAACACTGCGTCACTCTCTGAACACTGTGTCACTCTCTGAAAACTGAATCACACTCTGAAAACTGCATCACTCTCTGTAAACTGCATCACTCTCTGGAAACGGCATCACTCTCTGTAAACTGCATTACTCTCTGTAAACTGCGTCACTCTCTGTAAACTGCATCACTCACTGTAAACTGCGTCACTCCCTGAAAACTGCATCACTCCCTGAAAGCGATGTCTCTCTCTGAAAATGGCGTCACTCTCTGAAAACAGCGTCACTCTCTGAAAATGGCATCACTCTCTGAAAATGGCGTCACTCTCTGAAAACGGCATCACTCACTGAAAACGGCGTCACTCTCTGAAAACGGTGTCACTCTCTGAAAACGGCATCACTCTCTGAAAACGGCATCACTCACTGAAAACGGCATCACTCTCTGAAAACGGCGTCACTCTCTGAAAACGGCGTCACTCTCTGAAAATGGCGTCACTCTCTGAAAACGGCGTCACTCTGAAAACGGCGTCACTCTCTGAAAACGGCGTCACTCTCTGAAAATGGCGTCACTCTCTGAATACGGCATCACTCTTTGAAAACGGCGTCACTCTCTGAAAGTGGCATCACTCTCTGAAAACGGCGTCACTCTCTGAAAACGGCATCACTCTCTGAAAACGGCGGCACTCTCTGAAAACGGCGTCACTCTCTGAACACTGCATCACTCTCTGAGCACTGCGTCTCTCTCTGAAAACTGCTTCACTCTCTGAAAACGGCGTCACTCTCAGAAAACTGCGTCACTCTCTGAAAACTGCGTCACTCTCTGAAAACTTCATCACTCTCTGTAAACTGCATCACACTCTGTAAAGTGCATCACTGTCTGTAAAGTGCAGCATACTCTGTAAACTACATCACTCTCTGAAAAATGCATCACTCTCTGAAAAATGCATCACACTCTGAAAAATGCATCACTCTCTGAAAATTGCATCACTCTCTGAAAAGTGCATCACTCTCTGAAATGTGCATCACTCTCTGAAATGTGCATCACTCTCTGAAAACTGCACCACTCTCTGAAAACTGCATCACTCTCTGAAAACTGCTTCACTCTCTGAAAACGGCGTCACTCTCTGAAAACTGTGTCACTCTCTGAAAACTGCGTCACTCTCTGAAAACTTCATCACTCTCTGTAAACTGCATCACACTCTGTAAAGTGCACCACTGTCTGTAAAGTGCAGCACACTCTGTAAACTACATCACTCTCTGAAAAATGCATCACTCTCTGAAAAGTGCATCACTCTCTGAAAAAAGCATCACTCTCTGAAAATTGCATCACTCTCTGAAAAGTGCATCAATCTCTGAAATGTGCATCACTCTCTGAAATGTGCATCACTCTGAAAAGTGCATCGCTCTCTGAAAAGTGCATCGCTCTCTGAAAAGTGCATCACTCTCTGTAAACTGCATCACTCTCTGTAAACTGCATCACTCTCTGTAAACTGCATCACTCTCTGAAATCTGCAACACTCTCTGTAAACTGCATCACTCTCTGAAAACGGCGTCACTCTCTGAAAACAGCGTCACTCTCTGAAAACAGCGTCACTCTCTGAAAAATGTATCGCTCTCTGAAAAATGCATCACTCTCTGAAAAATGCATCACTCTCTGAAAATTGCATCACTCTCTGAAAAATGCATCACTCTCTGAAAAATGCATCACTCTCTGAAAAATGCAACACTCTCTGAAATCTGCAACACTCTCTGAAAACTGCATCATTCTCAGAAAACTGCATCACTCACTGAAATCTGCATCACACTATGGAAACTGCGACACACTCTGGAAACTGCATCACTCTCTGTAAACTCCGTCACTCTCTGTAAACTGCATCACTCTCTGTAAACTGCGTCACTCCCTGTAAACTGATTCACTCCCTGAAAACTGAGTCACTCCCTGAAAACGGCATCTCTCTCTGAAAGCGGCGTCACTCTCTGAAAACGGCGTCACTCTGAAAATGGCGTCACTCTCTGAAAACTGCGTCATTCTCTGAAAACGGCGTCACACTCAGAAAACGGCATCACTCTCTGAAAACGGCATCACTCTCTGAAAACAGCGTCACTCTCTGAAAACTGCTTCACTCTGAAAACGGCGTCACTCTCTGAAAACGGCGTCACTCTCTGAAAACGGCATCACCCTCTGAAAACGGCGTCACTCTCTGAAAACAGCGTCACTCTCTGAAAAATGTATTGCTCTCTGAAAAATGCATCACTCTCTGAAAAATGCATCACTCTCTGAAAATTGCATCACTCTCTGAAAAATGCATCACTCTCTGAAAAGTGCATCACTCTCTGAAAAGTGCATCACTCTCTGAAAAATGCATCACTCTCTGAAAACTGCATCACTCTCTGAAAACTGCATCACTCTCTGAAAACTGCTTCACTCTCTGAAAACGGCGTCACTCTCTGAAAACTGCGTCACTCTCTGAAAACTGCGTCACTCTCTGAAAACTTCACCACTCTCTGTAAACTGCATCACACTCTGTAAAGGGCATCACTGTCTGTAAAGTGCAGCACACTCTGTAAACTACATCACTCTCTGAAAAATGCATCATTCTCTGAAAAATGCATAACTCTCTGAAAAATGCATCACTCTCTGAAAAATGCATCACTCTCTGAAAATTGCATCACTCTCTGAAAAGTGCATCAATCTCTGAAATGTGTATCTCTCTCTGAAATGTGCATCACTCTGAAAAGTGTATCACTCTCTGAAAAGTGCATCGCTCTCTGAAAAGTGCATCACTCTCTGTAAACTGCATCACTCTCTGTAAACTGCATCACTCTCTGTAAACTGCATCACTCTCTGAAATCTGCAACACTCTCTGTAAACTGCATCATTCTCTGAATACTGCATCACTCTCTGAAAACTGCACCATTCTCAGAAAACTGCATCACTCTCTGAAATCTGCATCACACTCTGGAAACTGCGACACACACTGGAAACTGCATCACTTTCTGTAAACTGCATCACTCTCTGTAAACTGCGTCACTCTCTGTAAACTGCGTCACTCCCTGTAAACTGATTCACTCCCTGAAAACTGCGTCACTCCCTGAAAACGGCATCTCACTCTGAAAACGGCGTCACTCTCTGAAAACGGCGTCACTCTCTGAAAACGGCGTCACTCTCTGAAAACGGCATCACTCTCTGAAAACAGCGTCACTCTCTGAAAAATGTATCGCTCTCTGAAAAATGCATCACTCTCTGAAAAATGCATCACTCTCTGAAAATTGCATCACTCTCTGAAAAATGCATCACTCTCTGAAAAATGCATCACTCTCTGAAAAATGCATCACTCTGAAAAGTGCATCACTCTCTGAAAAGTGCATCACTCTCTGAAAAGTGCATCACTCTCTGAAAACTGCATCACTCTCTGAAAACTGCATCACTCTCTGAAAACTGCTTCACTCTCTGAAAACGGCGTCACTCTCTGAAAACTGCGTCACTCTCTGAAAACTGCGTCACTCTCTGAAAACTTCATCACTCTCTGTAAACTGCATCACACTCTGTAAAGTGCATCACTGTCTGTAAAGTGCAGCACAATCTGTAAACTACATCACTCTCTGAAAAATGCATCACTCTCTGACAAATGCATCACTCTCTGAAAAATGCATCACCCTCTGAAAAATGCATCACTCTCTGAAAATTGCATCACTCTCTGAAAAGTGCATCAATCTCTGAAATGTGTATCTCTCTCTGAAATGTGCATCACTCTGAAAAGTGCATCACACTCTGAAAAGTGCATCGCTCTCTGAAAAGTGCATCACTCTCTGTAAACTGCATCACTCTCTGTAAACTGCATCACTCTCTGAAAAATGCATCACTCTCTGAAAAATGCATCACTCACTGAAAAATGTATCACTCTCTGAAATGTGCATCACTCTGAAAAGTGCATCACTCTGAAAAGTGCATCACTCTCTGAAAAGTGCATCACTCTCTGAAAAGTGCATCACTCTCTGGAAACTGCATCACTCTCTGTAAACTGCATCACTCTCTGAAATCTGCATCACTCTCTGTAAACTGCATCATTCTCTGAATACTGCATCACTCTCTGAAAACTGCACCATTCTCAGAAAACTGCATCACTCTCTGAAATCTGCATCACACTCTGGAAACTGCGACACACTCTGGAAACTGCATCACTCTCTGTAAACTGCGTCACTCTCTGTAAACTGCGTCACTCTCTGTAAACTGCATCACTCCCTGTAAACTGATTCACTCCCTGAAAACTGCGTCACTCCCTGAAAACTGCGTCACTCCCTGAAAACGGCATCTCTCTCTGAAAACGGCGTCACTCTCTGAAAACGGCGTCACTCTCTGAAAACGGCGTCACTCTCTGAAAACGGCGTCATTCTCTGAAAACGGCATCACTCTCTGAAAACGGCGTCACGCTCTGAAAACGGCGTCACTCTCTGAAAACAGCGTCACTCTCTGAAAAATGTATCGCTCTCTGAAAAATGCATCACTCTCTGAAAAATGCATCACTCTCTGAAAAATGCATCACTCTCTGAAATGTGCATCACTCTGAAAAGTGCATCACTCTGAAAAGTGCACCACTCTCTGAAAAGTGCATCACTCTCTGAAAAGTGCATCACTCTCTGTAGACTGCATCACTCTCTGTAAACTGCATCACTCTCTGTAAACTGCATCACTCTCTGAAATCTGCAACACTCTCTGTAAACTGCATCATTCTCTGAATATTGCATCACTCTCTGAAAACTGCACCATTCTCAGAAAACTGCATCACTCTCTGAAATCTGCATCACACTCTGGAAACTGTGACACACTCTGGAAACTGCATCACTCTCTGTAAACTGCGTCACTCTCTGTAAACTGCGTCACTCTCTGTAAACTGCGTCACTCCCTGTAAACTGATTCACTCCCTGAAAACTGCGTCACTCCCTGAAAACGGCATCTCTCTCTGAAAACGGCGTCACTCTCTGAAAACGGCTTCACTCTCTGAAAACGGCGTCACTCTCTGAAAACGGCGTCACTCTCTGAAAACGGCGTCACTCTCTGAAAACGGCGTCACTCTCTGAAAACAGCGTCACTCTCTGAAAAATGTATCGCTCTCTGAAAAATGCATCACTCTCTGAAAAATGCATCACTCTCTGAAAAAAGCATCACTCTCTGAAAAATGCATCACTCTGAAAAGTGCATCACTCTCTGAAAAGTGCATCACTCTCTATAAAGTGCAGCACACTCTGTAAACTACGTCACTCTCTGAAATCTGCATCAATCTCTATAAACTTCATCACTCTCTGAAAAATGCATCACTCTCTGAAAAATGCATCACTCTCTGAAAAGTGCATCACTCTCTGAAAAGTGCATCACTCTCTGAAAAGTGCATCACTCTCTGAAAAGTGCATCACTCTCTGTAAACTGCATCACTCTCTGTAAACTGCATCACTCTCTGTAAACTGCATCACTTTCTGTAAATTGCATCATTCTCTGAAAACTGCAACACTGTCTGTAATCTGCATCATTCTCTGAATACTGCATCACTCTCTGAAAACTGCATCATTCTCTGAAAAGTGCATCACTCTCTGAAATCTGTATCACCCTGTAAACTGCGACATTCTCTGTAAACTGCGACACTCTCTGTAAACTGCATCACTCTCTGGAAACTGCGACACTCTCTGGAAACTGCGACACTCTCTGGAAACTGCGTCACTCTCTGGAAACTGCGTCACTCTCTGTAAACTGCATCACTCTCTGTAAACTGCATCACTCCCTGAAAACTGCGTCACTCCCTGAAAATGGTGTCACTCTCTGAAAACGGCATCACTCTCTGAAAACGGCATCACTCTCTGAAAACGGCGTCACTCTCTGAAAACGGCATCACTCTCTGAAAACGGCGCAACTCTCTGAAAACAGTGTCACTCTCTGAAAGCGGCGTCACTCGCTGAAAACGGCGTCACACTCTGAAAACGGCGTCACTCTCTGAAAACGGCATCACCCTCTGAACACTGCGTCACTCTCTGAAAACGGCATCACTCTCTGAACACTGCGTCACTCTCTGAACACTGCCTCACTCCCTGAACACTGCGTCACTCTCTGAACACTGCGTCACTCTCTGAAAACTGCATCACTCTCTGAAAACTGCATCACTCTCTGTAAACTGCATCACTCTCTGGAAACGGCATCACTCTCTGTAAACTGCGTCACTCTCTGAAAACTTCATCACTCTCTGTAAACTGCATCACACTCTGTAAAGTGCTTCACTGTCTGTAAAGTGCAGCACAGTCTGTAAACTACATCACTCTCTGAAAAATGCATCACTCTCTGAAAAATGCATCACTCTCTGAAAAATGCATCACTTTCTGAAAAATGCATCACTCTCTGAAAATTGCATCACTCTCTGAAAAGTGCATCAATCTCTGAAATGTGTATCTCTCTCTGAAATGTGCATCACTCTGAAAAGTGCATCACTCTCTGAAAAGTGCATCGCTCTCTGAAAAGTGCATCACTCTCTGTAAACTGCATCACTCTCTGTAAACTGCATCACTCTCTGAAAAATGCATCACTCTCTGAAAAATGCATCACTCTGAAAAGTGCATCACTCTCTGAAAAGTGCATCACACTCTATAAAGTGCAGCACACTCTGTAAACTACGTCACTCTCTGAAATCTGCATCAATCTCTATAAACTTCATCACTCTCTGAAAACTGCATCACTCTCTGAAAAATGCATCACTCTCTGAAAAATGCATCACTCTCTGAAAAATGCATCACTCTCTGAAAAATGTATCACTCTCTGAAATGTGCATCACTCTGAAAAGTGCATCACTCTGAAAAGTGCATCACTCTCTGAAAAGTGCATCACTCTCTGAAAAGTGCATCACTCTCTGGAAACTGCATCACTCTCTGTAAACTGCATTACTCTCTGAAATCTGCAACACCCTCTGTAAACTGCATCATTCTCTGAATATTGCATCACTCTCTGAAAACTGCACCATTCTCAGAAAACTGCATCACTCTCTGAAATCTGCATCACACTCTGGAAACTGCGACACACTCTGGAAACTGCATCACTCTCTGTAAACTGCGTCACTCTCTGTAAACTGCGTCACTCTCTGTAAACTGCGTCACTCCCTGTAAACTGATTCACTCCCTGAAAACTGCGTCACTCCCTGAAAACGGCATCTCTCTCTGAAAACGGCGTCACTCTCTGAAAATGGCGTCACTCTCTGAAAACGGCGTCACTCTCTGAAAACTGCATCACTCTCTGAAAACGGCGCCACTCTCTGAAAACGGCGTCACTCTCTGAAAACAGCGTCACTCTCTGAAAAATGTATCGCTCTCTGAAAAATGCATCACTCTCTGAAAAATGCATCACTCTCTGAAAATTGCATCACTCTCTGAAAAATGCATCACTCTCTGAAAAATGCATCACTCTCTGAAAAATGCATCACTCTGAAAAGTGCATCACTCTCTGAAAAGTGCATCACTCTCTATAAAGTGCAGCACACTCTGTAAACTACGTCACTCTCTGAAATCTGCATCAATCTCTATAAACTTCATCACTCTCTGAAAAATGCATCACTCTCTGAAAAATGCATCACTCTCTGAAAAATGCATCACTCTCTGAAAAATGCATCACTCTCTGACAAATGCATCACTCTCTGAAATGTGCATCACTCTGAAAAGTGCATCACTCTGAAAAGTGCATCACTCTCTGAAAAGTGCATCACTCTCTGAAAAGTGCATCACTCTCTGTAGACTGCATCACTCTCTGTAAACTGCATCACTCTCTGTAAACTGCATCACTCTCTGAAATCTGCAACACTCTCTGTAAACTGCATCATTCTCTGAATATTGCATCACTCTCTGAAAACTGCACCATTCTCAGAAAACTGCATCACTCTCTGAAATCTGCATCACACTCTGGAAACTGCGACACACTCTGGAAACTGCGTCACTCTCTGTAAACTGCGTCACTCTCTGTAAACTGCGTCACTCTCTGTAAACTGCGTCACTCCCTGTAAACTGATTCACTCCCTGAAAACTGCGTCACTCCCTGAAAACGGCATCTCTCTCTGAAAACGGCGTCACACTCTGAAAACGGCTTCACTCTCTGAAAACGGCATCACTCTCTGAAAACGGCGTCACTCTCTGAAAACGGCGTCACTCTCTGAAAACGGCATCACTCTCTGAAAACGGCGTCACTCTCTGAAAACAGCGTCACTCTCTGAAAAATGTATCGCTCTCTGAAAAATGCATCACTCTCTGAAAAATGCATCACTCTCTGAAAATTGCATCACTCTCTGAAAAATGCATCACTCTCTGAAAAATGCATCACTCTCTGAAAAATGCATCACTCTGAAAAGTGCATCACTCTCTGAAAAGTGCATCACTCTCTATAAAGTGCAGCACACTCTGTAAACTACGTCACTCTCTGAAATCTGCATCAATCTCTATAAACTTCATCACTCTCTGAAAAATGCATCACTCTCTGAAAAATGCATCACTCTCTGAAAAGTGCATCACTCTCTGAAAAGTGCATCACTCTCTGAAAAGTGCATCACTCTCTGAAAAGTGCATCACTCTCTGTAAACTGCATCACTCTCTGTAAACTGCATCACTCTCTGTAAACTGCATCACTCTCTGTAAACTGCATCACTCTCTGTAAACTGCATCACTTTCTGTAAATTGCATCATTCTCTGAAAACTGCAACACTGTCTGTAATCTGCATCATTCTCTGAATACTGCATCACTCTCTGAAAACTGCATCATTCTCTGAAAAGTGCATCACTCTCTGAAATCTGTATCACCCTGTAAACTGCGACATTCTCTGTAAACTGCGACACTCTCTGTAAACTGCATCACTCTCTGGAAACTGCGACACTCTCTGGAAACTGCGACACTCTCTGGAAACTGCGTCACTCTCTGTAAACTGTGTCACTCTCTGTAAACTGCATCACTCTCTGTAAACTGCATCACTCCCTGAAAACTGCGTCACTCCCTGAAAATGGTGTCACTCTCTGAAAACGGCGTCACTCTCTGAAAACGGCATCACTCTCTGAAAACGGCGTCACTCTCTGAAAACGGCATCACACTCTGAAAACGGCGCAACTCTCTGAAAACGGTGTCACTCTCTGAAAGCGGCATCACTCTGAAAACGGCGTCACTCGCTGAAAACGGCGTCACACTCTGAAAACGGCGTCACTCTCTGAAAACGGCATCACCCTCTGAACACTGCGTCACTCTCAGAAAACAGCGTCACTCTCTGAACACTGCGTCACTCTCTGAACACTGCATCACTCCCTGAACACTGCGTCACTCTCTGAACACTGCGTCACTCTCTGAAAACTGCATCACTCTCTGAAAACTGCATCACTCTCTGGAAACTGCATCACTCTCTGGAAACGGCATCACTCTCTGTAAACTGCATCACTCTCTGTAAACTGCATCACTCTCTGAAATCTGCAACACTCTCTGCAAACTGCATCATTCTCTGAATAGTGCATCACTCTCTGAAAACTGCATCATTCTCAGAAAACTGCATCACTCACTGAAATCTGCATCACACTATGGAATCTGCGACACACTCTGGAAACTGCATCACTCTCTGTAAACGCCGTCACTCTCTGTAAACTGCGTCACTCTCTGTAAACTGCGTCACTCCCTGTAAACTGATTCACTCCCTGAAAACTGCGTCACTCCCTGAAAACGGCATCTCTCTCTGAAAACGGCGTCACTCTCTGAAAACGGCGTCACTCTGAAAATGGCGTCACTCTTTGAAAACTGCGTCACTCTCTGAAAACGGCGTCACACTCTGAAAACGGCATCACTCTCTGAAAACGGCGTCACTCTCTGAAAACAGCGTCACTCTCTGAAAAATGTATCGCTCTCTGAAAAATGCATCACTCTCTGAAAAATGCATCACTCTCTGAAAATTGCATCACTCTCTGAAAAATGCATCACTCTCTGAAAAATGCATCACTCTCTGAAAAATGCATCACTCTGAAAAGTGCATCACTCTCTGAAAAGTGCATCACTCTCTGAAAAGTGCATCACTCTCTGAAAACTGCATCACTCTCTGAAAACGGCATCACTCTCTGAAAACGGCGCAACTCTCTGAAAACGGTGTCACTCTCTGAAAGCGGCATCACTCTGAAAACGGCGTCACTCGCTGAAAACGGCGTCACACTCTGAAAACGGCATCACTCTCTGAAAACGGCATCACCCTCTGAACACTGCGTCACTCTCTGAAAACGGCATCACTCTCTGAACACTGCGTCCCTCTCTGAACACTGCATCACTCCCTGAACACTGCGTCACTCTCTGAACAATGCGTCACTCTCTGAAAACTGCATCACTCTCTGAAAACTGCATCACTCTCTGTAAACTGCATCACTCTCTGGAAACGGCATCACTCTCTGTAAACTGCATCACTCTCTGTAAACTGCATCACTCTCTGAAATCTGCAACACTCTCTGTAAACTGCATCATTCTCTGAATAGTGCATCACTCTCTGAAAACTGCATCATTCTCAGAAAACTGCATCACTCACTGAAATCTGCATCACACTATGGAAACTGCGACACACTCTGGAAACTGCATCACTCTCTGTAAACGCCGTCACTCTCTGTAAACTGCGTCACTCTCTGTAAACTGCGTCACTCCCTGTAAACTGATTCACTCCCTGAACACTGCGTCACTCCCTGAAAACGGCATCTCTCTCTGAAAACGGCGTCACTCTCTGAAAACGGCGTCACTCTGAAAATGGCGTCACTCTCTGAAAACTGCGTCACTCTCTGAAAACGGCGTCACACTCTGAAAACGGCATCACTCTCTGAAAACGGCGTCACTCTCTGAAAACAGCGTCACTCTCTGAAAAATGTATCGCTCTCTGAAAAATGCATCACTCTCTGAAAAATGCATCACTCTCTGAAAAATGCATCACTGTGAAAAGTGCATCACTCTCTGAAAAGTGCATCACTCTCTGAAAAGTGCATCACTCTCTGAAAAGTGCATCACTCTCTGAAAACTGCATCACTCTCTGAAAACTGCTTCACTCTCTGAAAACGGCGTCACTCTCTGAAAACTGCGTCACTCTCTGAAAACTGCGTCACTCTCTGAAAACTTCATCACTCTCTGTAAACTGCATCACACTCTGTAAAGTGCATCACTGTCTGTAAAGTGCAGCACACTCTGTAAACTACATCACTCTCTGAAAAATGCATCACTCTCTGAAAAATGCATCACTCTCTGAAAAATGCATCACTCTCTGAAAAATGCATCACTCTCTGAAAATTGCATCACTCTCTGAAAAGTGCATCAATCTCTGAAATGTGTATCTCTCTCTGAAATGTGCATCACTCTGAAAAGTGCATCACTCTCTGAAAAGTGCATCGCTCTCTGAAAAGTGCATCACTCTCTGTAAACTGCATCACTCTCTGTAAACTGCATCACTCTCTGAAAAATGCATCACTCTCTGAAAAATGCATCACTCTGAAAAGTGCATCACTCTCTGAAAAGTGCATCACTCTCTATAAAGTGCAGCACACTCTGTAAACTACGTCACTCTCTGAAATCTGCATCAATCTCTATAAACTTCATCACTCTCTGAAAACTGCATCACTCTCTGAAAAATGCATCACTCTCTGAAAAATGCATCACTCTCTGAAAAATGTATCACTCTCTGAAATGTGCATCACTCTGAAAAGTGCATCACTCTGAAAAGTGCATCACTCTCTGAAAAGTGCATCACTCTCTGAAAAGTGCATCACTCTCTGTAAACTGCATCACTCTCTGTAAACTGCGTCACTCTCTGTAAACTGCGTCACTCTCTGTAAACTGCGTCACTCCCTGTAAACTGATTCACTCCCTGAAAACTGCGTCACTCCCTGAAAACGGCATCTCTCTCTGAAAACGGCGTCACTCTCTGAAAACGGCGTCACTCTCTGAAAACGGCGTCACTCTCTGAAAACGGCGTCACTCTCTGAAAACGGCATCACTCTCTGAAAACGGCGTCACTCTCTGAAAACAGCGTCACTCTCTGAAAAATGTATCGCTCACTGAAAAATGCATCACTCTCTGAAAAATGCATCACTCTCTGAAAATTGCATCACTCTCTGAAAAATGCATCACTGTTTGAAAAATGCATCACTCTCTGAAAAATGCATCACTCTGAAAAGTGCATCACTCTCTGAAAAATGCATCACTCTCTGAAAAATGCATCACTCTCTGAAAACTGCATCACTCTCTGAAAACTGCATCACTCTCTGAAAACTGCTTCACTCTCTGAAAACGGCATCACTCTCTGAAAACGGCGTCACTCTCTGAAAACGGCATCACCCTCTGAAAACGGCGTCATTCTCTGAAAACAGCGTCACTCTCTGAAAAATGTATCGCTCTCTGAAAAATGCATCACTCTCTGAAAAATGCATCACTCTCTGAAAATTGCATCACTCTCTGAAAAATGCATCACTATCTGAAAAGTGCATCACTCTCTGAAAAGTGCATCACTCTCTGAAAAATGCATCACTCTCTGAAAACTGCATCACTCTCTGAAAACTGCATCACTCTCTGAAAACTGCTTCACTCTCTGAAAACGGCGTCACTCTCTGAAAACTGCGTCACTCTCTGAAAACTGCGTCACTCTCTGAAAACTTCACCACTCTCTGTAAACTGCATCACACTCTGTAAAGTGCATCACTGTCTGTAAAGTGCAGCACACTCTGTAAACTACATCACTCTCTGAAAAATGCATCACTCTCTGAAAAATGCATCACTCTCTGAAAAATGCCTCACTCTCTGAAAAATGCATCACTCTCTGAAAATTGCATCACTCTCTGAAAAGTGCATCAATCTCTGAAATGTGTATCTCTCTCTGAAATGTGCATCACTCTGAAAAGTGCATCACTCTCTGAAAAGTGCATCGCTCTCTGAAAAGTGCATCACTCTCTGTAAACTGCATCACTCTCTGTAAACTGCATCACTCTCTGTAAACTGCATCACTCTCTGAAATCTGCAACACTCTCTGTAAACTGCATCATTCTCTGAATACTGCATCACTCTCTGAAAACTGCACCATTCTCAGAAAACTGCATCACTCTCTGAAATCTGCATCACACTCTGGAAACTGCGACACACTCTGGAAACTGCATCACTTTCTGTAAACTGCATCACTCTCTGTAAACTGCATCACTCTCTGTAAACTGCGTCACTCCCTGTAAACTGATTCACTCCCTGAAAACTGCGTCACTCCCTGAAAACGGCATCTCACTCTGAAAACGGCGTCACTCTCTGAAAACGGCGTCACTCTCTGAAAACGGCATCACTCTCTGAAAACGGCGTCACTCTCTGAAAACAGCGTCACTCTCTGAAAACAGCGTCACTCTCTGAAAAATGTATCGCTCTCTGAAAAATGCATCATTCTCTGAAAAATGCATCACTCTCTGAAAATTGCATCACTCTCTGAAAAATGCATCACTCTCTGAAAAATGCATCACTCTCTGAAAAATGCATCACTCTGAAAAGTGCATCACTCTCTGAAAAGTGCATCACTCTCTATAAAGTGCAGCACATTCTGTAAACTACGTCACTCTCTGAAATCTGCATCAATCTCTATAAACTTCATCACTCTCTGAAAATTGCATCACTCTCTGAAAAATGCATCACTCTCTGAAAAATGCATCACTCTCTGAAAAATGCATCACTCTCTGAAATGTGCATCACTCTGAAAAGTGCATCACTCTGAAAAGTGCATCACTCTCTGAAAAGTGCATCACTCTCTGAAAAGTGCATCACTCTCTGTAAACTGCATCACTCTCTGTAAACTGCATCACTCTCTGTAAACTGCATCACCCTCTGAAATCTGCAACACTCTCTGTAAACTGCATCATTCTCTGAATACTGCATCACACTCTGAAAACTGCACCATTCTCTGAAAACTGCATCACTCTCTGAAAAAGGCATCACTCTCTGAAAAATGCATCACTCTCTGAAAAATGCATCACTCTCTGAAAAATGCATCACTCTCTGAAATGTGCATCACTCTGAAAAGTGCATCACTCTGAAAAGTGCATCACTCTCTGAAAAGTGCATCACTCTCTGAAAAGTGCATCACTCTCTGTAAACTGCATCACTCTCTGTAAACTGCATCACTCTCTGTAAACTGCATCACTCTCTGAAATCTGCAACACACTCTGTAAACTGCATCATTCTCTGAATATTGCATCACTCTCTGAAAACTGCACCATTCTCAGAAAACAGCATCACTCTCTGAAATCTGCATCACACTCTGGAAACTGCGACACACTCTGGAAAGTGCATCACTCTCTGTAAACTGCGTCACTCTCTGTAAACTGTGTCACTCTCTGTAAACTGCGTCACTCCCTGTAAACTGATTCACTCCCTGAAAACTGCGTCACTCCCTGAAAACGGCATCTCTCTCTGAAAACGGCGTCACACTCTGAAAACGGCGTCACTCTCTGAAAACGGCGTCACTCTCTGAAAACTGCGTCACTCTCTGAAAACGGCATCACTCTCTGAAAACGGCGTCACTCTCTGAAAACGGCGTCACTCTCTGAAAACGGCATCACTCTCTGAAAACGGCAGCACTCTCTGAAAACGGCGTCACTCTCTGAACACTGCGTCACTCTCTGAGCACTGCGTCACTCTCTGAAAACTGCATCACTCTCTGAAAACTGCATCACTCTCTGAAAACTGCTTCACTCTCTGAAAATGGCGTCACTCTCTGAAAACTGCGTCACTCTCTGAAAACTGCGTCACTCTCTGTAAACTGCATCACACTCTGTAAAGTGCATCACTGTCTGTAAAGTGCAGCACACTCTGTAAACTACGTCACTCTCTGAAAAATGCATCACTCTCTGAAAAATGCATCATTCTCTGAAAAATGCATCACTCTCTGAAAATTGCATCACTCTCTGAAAAGTGCATCACTCTCTGAAATGTGCATCACTCTCTGAAATGTGCATCACTCTGAAAAGTGCATCACTAACTGTAAACTGCATCACTCTCTGTAAACTGCATCACTCTCAGAAATCTGCAACACTCTCTGTAAACTGCATCATTCTCTGAATAGTGCATCACTCTCTGAAAACTGCATCATTCTCAGAAAACTGCATCACTCACTGAAATCTGCATCACACTATGGAAACTGCGACACACTCTGGAAACTGCATCACTCTCTGTAAACTCCGTCACTCTCTGTAAACTACGTCACTCTCTGTAAACTGCGTCACTCCCTGTAAACTGATTCACTCACTGAAAACTGCGCCACTCCCTGAAAACGAGATCTCTCTCTGAAAACGGCGTCACTCTCTGAAAACGGCGTCACTCTGAAAACGGCGTCACTCTCTGAAAACTGCGTCACTCTCTGAAAACGGCGTCACTCTCTGAAAACGGCATCACTCTCTGAAAACGGCGTAACTCTCTGAAAACAGCGTCACTCTCTGAAAAATGTATCGCTCTCTGAAAAATGCATCACTCTCTGAAAAATGCATCACTCTCTGAAAACTGCATCACTCTCTGAAAAATGCATCACTCTCTGAAAAATGCATCACTCTCTGAAAAATGCATCACTCTCTGAAAAATGCATCACTCTGAAAAGTGCATCACTCTCTGTAAAGTGCATCACTGTCTGTAAAGTGCAGCACACTCTGTAAACTACATCACTCTCTGAAAAACGCATCACTCTCTGAAAAATGCATCACTCTCTGAATAATGCTTCACTCTCTGAAAAATGCATCACTCTCTGAAAATTGCATCACTCTCTGAAAAGTGCATCAATCTCTGAAATGTGTATCTCTCTCTGAAATGTGCATCACTCTGAAAAGTGCATCACTCTCTGAAAAGTGCATCGCTCTCTGAAAAGTGCATCACTCTCTGTAAACTGCATCACTCTCTGTAAACTGCATCACTCTCTGTAAACTGCATCACTCTCTGAAATCTGCAACACTCTCTGTAAACTGCATCATTCTCTGAATACTGCATCACTCTCTGAAAACTGCACCATTCTCAGAAAACTGCATCACTCTCTGAAATCTGCATCACACTCTGGAAACTGCGACACACTCTGGAAACTGCATCACTCTCTGTAAACTGCATCACTCTCTGTAAACTGCGTCACTCTCTGTAAACTGCGTCACTCCCTGTAAACTGATTCACTCCCTGAAAACTGCGTCACTCCCTGAAAACGGCATCTCTCTCTGAAAACGGCGTCACTCTCTGAAAACGGCATCACTCTCTGAAAACGGCGTCACTCTCTGAAAACAGCGTCACTCTCTGAAAAATGTATCGCTCTCTGAAAAATGCATCACTCTGTGAAAAATGCATCACTCTCTGAAAATTGCATCACTCTCTGAAAAATGCATCACTCTCTGAAAAATGCATCACTCTCTGAAAAATGCATCACTCTGAAAAGTGCATCACTCTCTGAAAAGTGCATCACTCTCTATAAAGTGCAGCACACTCTGTAAACTACGTCACTCTCTGAAATCTGCATCAATCTCTATAAACTTCATCACTCTCTGAAAACTGCATCACTCTCTGAAAAATGCATCACTCTCTGAAAAATGCATCACTCTCTGAAAAATGCATCACTCTCTGAAAAATGCATCACTCTCTGAAATGTGCATCACTCTGAAAAGTGCATCACTCTCTGAAAAGTGCATCACTCTCTGTAAACTGCATCACTCTCTGTAAACTGCATCACGCTCTGAAATCTGCAACACTCTCTGTAAACTGCATCATTCTCTGAATACTGCATCACTCTCTGAAAACTGCACCATTCTCAGAAAACTGCATCACTCTCTGAAATCTGCATCACACTCTGGAAACTGCGACACACTCTGGAAACTGCATCACTCTCTGTAAACTCCGTCACTCTCTGTAAACTGCGTCACTCTCTGTAAACAGCGTCACTCCCTGTAAACTGATTCACTCCCTGAAAACGGCACCTCTCACTGAAAACGGCGTCACTCTCTGAAAACGGCGTCACTCTGAAAACGGCGTCACTCTCTGAAAACTGCGTCACTCTCTGAAAACGGCATCACTCTCTGAAAACGGCATCACTCTCTGAAAACGGCGTCACTCTCTGAAAACAGCGTCACTCTCTGAAAAATGTATCGCTCTCTGAAAAATGCATCACTCTCTGAAAAATGCATCACTCTCTGAAAATTGCATCACTCTCTGAAAAATGCATCACTCTCTGAAAAATGCATCACTCTCTGAAAAATGCATCACGCTCTGAAAAATGCATCACTCGGAAAATTCCATCACTCTCTGAAAAGTGCATCACTCTCTGAAAACTGCATCACACTCTGAAAACTGCATCACTCTTTGAAAACTGCTTCACTCTCTGAAAACGGCGTCACTCTCTGAAAACTGCGTCACTCTCTGAAAACTTCATCACTCTCTGTAAACTGCATCACACTCTGTAAAGTGCATCACTGTCTGTAAAGTGCAGCATACTCTGTAAACTACATCACTCTCTGAAAAATGCATCACTCTCTGAAAAATGCATCATTCTCTGAAAAATGCATCACTCTCTGAAAATTGCATCACTCTCTGAAAAGTGCATCAATCTCTGAAATGTGTATCTCTCTCTGAAATGTGCATCACTCTGAAAAGTGCATCACTCTCTGAAAAGTGCATCGCTCTCTGAAAAGTGCATCACTCTCTGTAAACTGCATCACTCTCTGTAAACTGCATCACTCTCTGTAAACTGCATCACTCTCTGAAATCTGCAACACTCTCTGTAAACTGCATCATTTTCTGAATACTGCATCACTCTCTGAAAACGGCGTCACTCTCTGAAAACGGCGTCACTCTCTGAAAACGGCGTCACTCTCTGAAAACTGCGTCACTCTCTGAAAACGGCGTCACTCTCTGAAAACGGCGTCACTCTCTGAAAACGGCATCACTCTCTGAAAACAGCGTCACTCTCTGAAAAATGTATCGCTCTCTGAAAAATGCATCACTCTCTGAAAAATGCATCACTCTCTGAAAATTGCATCACTCTCTGAAAAATGCATCACTCTCTGAAAAATGCATCACTCTCTGAAAAATGCATCACTCTGAAAAGTGCATCACTCTCTGAAAAGTGCATCACTCTCTATAAAGTGCAGCACACTCTGTAAACTACGTCACTCTCTGAAATCTGCATCAATCTCTATAAACTTCATCACTCTCTGAAAACTGCATCACTCTCTGAAAAATGCATCACTCTCTGAAAAATGCATCACTCTCTGAAAAATGCATCACTCTCTGAAATGTGCATCACTCTCTGAAATGTGCATCACTCTCTGAAATGTGCATCACTCTGAAAAGTGCATCACTCTGAAAAGTGCATCACTCTCTGAAAAGTGCATCACTCTCTGAAAAGTGCATCACTCTCTGTAAACTGCATCGCTCTCTGTAAACTGCATCACTCTCTGTAAACTGCATCACTCTCTGAAATCTGCATCATTCTCTGAATACTGCATCACTCTCTGAAAACTGCACCATTCTCAGAAAACTGCATCACTCTCTGAAATCTGCATCACACTCTGGAAACTGCGACACACTCTGGAAACTGCATCACTCTCTGTAAACTGCGTCACTCTCTGTAAACTGCGTCACTCTCTGTAAACTGCGTCACTCCCTGTAAACTGATTCACTCCCTGAAAACTGCGTCACTCCCTGAAAACGGCATCTCTCTCTGAAAACGGCGTCACTCTCTGAAAACGGCGTCACTCTCTGAAAACGGCATCACTCTCTGAAAACTGCGTCACTCTCTGAAAACGGCGTCACTCTCTGAAAACGGCATCACTCTCTGAAAACGGCGTCACTCTCTGAAAACAGCGTCACTCTCTGAAAAATGTATTGCTCTCTGAAAATGCATCACTCTCTGAAAAATGCATCACTCTCTGAAAATTGCATCACTCTCTGAAAAATGCATCACTCTCTGAAAAATGCATCACTCTCTGAAAAATGCATCACTCTGAAAAGTGCATCACTCTCTGAAAAGTGCATCACTCTCTATAAAGTGCAGCACACTGTAAACTACGTCACTCTCTGAAATCTGCATCAATCTCTATAAACTTCATCACTCTCTGAAAACTGCATCACTCTCTGAAAAATGCATCACTCTCTGAAAAATGCATCACTCTCTGAAAAGTGCATCACTCTCTGAAAAGTGCATCACTCTCTGTAAACTGCATCACTCTCTGTAAACTGCATCACTCTCTGTAAACTGCATCACTTTCTGTAAATTGCATCATTCTCTGAAAACTGCAACACTGTCTGTAAACTGCATCATTTTCTGAATACTGCATCACTCTCTGAAAACTGCACCATTCTCAGAAAACTGCATCACTCTCTGAAATCTGCATCACACTCTGGAAACTGTGACACACTCTGGAAACTGCATCACTCTCTGTAAACTGCATCACTCTCTGTAAACTGCGTCACTCTCTGTAAACTGCGTCACTCCCTGTAAACTGATTCACTCCCTGAAAACTGCGTCACTCCCTGAAAACGGCATCTCTCTCTGAAAACGGCGTCACTCTCTGAAAACGGCGTCACTCTCTGAAAACTGCGTCACTCTCTGAAAAATGTATCGCTCTCTGAAAAATGCATCACTCTCTGAAAAATGCATCACTCTCTGAAAATTGCATCACTCTCTGAAAAATGCATCACTCTCTGAAAAATGCATCACTCTCTGAAAAATGCATCACTCTGAAAAGTGCATCACTCTCTGAAAAGTGCATCACTCTCTATAAAGTGCAGCACACTCTGTAAACTACGTCACTCTCTGAAATCTGCATCAATCTCTATAAACTTCATCACTCTCTGAAAACTGCATCACTCTCTGAAAAATGCATCACTCTCTGAAAAATGCATCACTCTCTGAAAAGTGCATCACTCTCTGAAAAGTGCATCACTCTCTAAAATGTGCATCACTCTCTGAAATGTGCATCACTCTGAAAAGTGCATCACTCTGAAAAGTGCATCACTCTCTGAAAAGTGCATCACTCTCTGAAAAGTGCATCACTCTCTGTAAACTGCATCACTCTCTGTAAACTGCATCACTCTCTGTAAACTGCATCACTCTCTGAAATCTGCAACACTCTCTGTAAACTGCATCATTCTCTGAATACTGCATCACTCTCTGAAAACTGCACCATTCTCAGAAAACTGCATCACTCTCTGAAATCTGCATCACACTCTGGAAACTGCGACACACTCTGGAAACTGCATCACTCTCTGTAAACTGCGTCACTCTCTGTAAACTGCATCACTCTCTGTAAACTGCATCACTCCTTGTAAACTGATTCATTCCCTGAAAACTGCGTCACTCCCTGAAAACGGCATCTCTCTCTGAAAACGGCGTCACTCTCTGAAAACGGCTTCACTCTCTGAAAACGGCGTCACTCTCTGAAAACGGCGTCGCTCTCTGAAAACGGCGTCACTCTCTGAAAACGGCATCACTCTCTGAAAA
The DNA here is from genome assembly GCF_052327205.1 of Somniosus microcephalus. NCBI lineage: Eukaryota > Metazoa > Chordata > Chondrichthyes > Squaliformes > Somniosidae > Somniosus > Somniosus microcephalus. The sequence continues at coordinate 187,515,459 of NC_140995.1, forward strand.
TGGCGTCACACTCTGAAAACAGCGTCACTCTCTGAAAAATGTATCGCTCTCTGAAAAATGCATCACTCTCTGAAAAATGCATCACTCTCTGAAAATTGCATCACTCTCTGAAAAATTCATCACTCTCTGAAAAATGCATCACTCTCTGAAAAATGCATCACTCTGAAAAGTGCATCACTCTCTGAAAAGTGCATCACTCTCTATAAAGTGCAGCACACTCTGTAAACTACGTCACTCTCTGAAATCTGCATCAATCTCTATAAACTTCATCACTCTCTGAAAACTGCATCACTCTCTGAAAAATGCATCACTCTCTGAAAAGTGCATCACTCTCTGAAAAGTGCATCACTCTCTGAAAAGTGCATCACTCTGTAAACTGCATCACTCTCTGTAAACTGCATCACTCTCTGTAAACTGCATCACTTTCTGTAAATTGCATCATTCTCTGAAAACTGCAACACTGTCTGTAATCTGCATCATTCTCTGAATACTGCATCACTCTCTGAAAACTGCATCATTCTCTGAAAAGTGCATCACTCTCTGAAATCTGTATCACCCTGTAAACTGCGACATTCTCTGTAAACTGCGACACTCTCTGTAAACTGCATCACTCTCTGGAAACTGCGACACTCCCTGAAAACTGCGTCACTCCCTGAAAATGGTGGCTCTCTCTGAAAACGGCGTGACTCTCTGAAAACGGCATCACTCTGTGAAAACGGCGCAACTCTCTGAAAACGGCGTCACTCTCTGAAAGCGGCGTCACTCTGAAAACGGCGTCACTCGCTGAAAACGGCGTCACACTCTGAAAACGGCGTCACTCTCTGAAAACGGCATCACCCTCTGAACACTGCGTCACTCTCTGAAAACGGCATCACTCTCTGAACACTGCGTCACTCTCTGAACACTGCATCACTCCCTGAACACTGCGTCACTCTCTGAACACTGCGTCACTCTCTGAAAACTGCATCACTCTCTGAAAACTGCATCACTCTCTGGAAACTGCATCACTCTCTGGAAACGGCATCACTCTCTGTAAACTGCATCACTCTCTGTAAACTGCATCACTCTCTGAAATCTGCAACACTCTCTGTAAACTGCATCATTCTCTGAATAGTGCATCACTCTCTGAAAACTGCATCATTCTCAGAAAACTGCATCACTCACTGAAATCTGCATCACACTATGGAAACTGCGACACACTCTGTAAACTGCGTCACTCTCTGTAAACTGCATCACTCCCTGTAAACTGATTCACTCCCTGAAAACTGCGTCACTCCCTGAAAACGGCATCTCTCTCTGAAAACGGCGTCACTCTCTGAAAACGGCGTCACTCTGAAAATGGCGTCACTCTCTGAAAACTGCGTCACTCTCTGAAAACGGCGTCGCACTCTGAAAACGGCATCACTCTCTGAAAACGGCGTCACTCTCTGAAAACAGCGTCACTCTCTGAAAAATGTATCGCTCTCTGAAAAATGCATCACTCTCTGAAAAATGCATCACTCTCTGAAAATTGCATCACTCTCTGAAAAATGCATCACTCTCTGAAAAATGCATCACTCTCTGAAAAATGCATCACTCTGAAAAGTGCATCACTCTCTGAAAAGTGCATCACTCTCTGAAAAGTGCATCACTCTCTGAAAACTGCATCACTCTCTGAAAACTGCATCACTCTCTGAAAACTGCTTCACTCTCTGAAAACGGCGTCACACTCTGAAAACTGCGTCACTCTCTGAAAACTGCGTCACTCTCTGAAAACTTCATCACTCTCTGAAAACTGCATCACTCTCTGAAAACTGCTTCACTCTCTGAAAAATGCATCACTCTCTGAAAAATGCATCACTCTCTGAAAAATGCATCACTCTCTGAAAAATGCATCACTCTCTGAAAATTGCATCACTCTCTGAAAAGTGCATAATCTCTGAAATGTGTATCTCTCTCTGAAATGTGCATCACTCTGAAAAGTGCATCACTCTCTGAAAAGTGCATCGCTCTCTGAAAAGTGCATCACTCTCTGTAAACTGCATCACTCTCTGTAAACTGCATCACTCTCTGAAAAATGCATCACTCTCTGAAAAATGCATCACTCTGAAAAGTGCATCACTCTCTGAAAAGTGCATCACTCTCTATAAAGTGCAGCACACTCTGTAAACTACGTCACTCTCTGAAATCTGCATCAATCTCTATAAACTTCATCACGCTCTGAAAACTGCATCACTCTCTGAAAAATGCATCACTCTCTGAAAAATGCATCACTCTCTGAAAAATGTATCACTCTCTGAAATGTGCATCACTCTGAAAAGTGCATCACTCTGAAAAGTGCATCACTCTCTGAAAAGTGCATCACTCTCTGAAAAGTGCATCACTCTCTGGAAACTGCATCACTCTCTGTAAACTGCATCACTCTCTGAAATCTGCAACACTCTGTGTAAACTGCATCATTCTCTGAATACTGCATCACTCTCTGAAAACTGCACCATTCTCAGAAAACTGCATCACTCTCTGAAATCTGCATCACACTCTGGAAACTGCGACACACTCTGGAAACTGCATCACTCTCTGTAAACTGCGTCACTCTCTGTAAACTGCGTCACTCTCTGTAAACTGCGTCACTCCCTGTAAACTGATTCACTCCCTGAAAACTGCGTCACTCCCTGAAAACGGCATCTCTCTCTGAAAACGGCGTCACTCTCTGAAAACGGCGTCACTCTCTGAAAACGGCGTCACTCTCTGAAAACTGCTTCACTCTCTGAAAACGGCGTCACTCTCTGAAAACGGCGTCACTCTCTGAAAACAGCATCACTCTCTGAAAAATGCATCACTCTCTGAAAATTGCATCACTCTCTGAAAAGTGCATAATCTCTGAAATGTGTATCTCTCTCTGAAATGTGCATCACTCTGAAAAGTGCATCACTCTCTGAAAAGTGCATCGCTCTCTGAAAAGTGCATCACTCTCTGTAAACTGCATCACTCTCTGTAAACTGCATCACTCTCTGAAAAATGCATCACTCTCTGAAAAATGCATCACTCTGAAAAGTGCTTCACTCTCTGAAAAGTGCATCACTCTCTATAAAGTGCAGCACACTCTGTAAACTACGTCACTCTCTGAAATCTGCATCAATCTCTATAAACTTCATCACGCTCTGAAAACTGCATCACTCTCTGAAAAATGCATCACTCTCTGAAAAATGCATCACTCTCTGAAAAATGTATCACTCTCTGAAATGTGCATCACTCTGAAAAGTGCATCACTCTGAAAAGTGCATCACTCTCTGAAAAGTGCATCACTCTCTGAAAAGTGCATCACTCTCTGGAAACTGCATCACTCTCTGTAAACTGCATCACTCTCTGAAATCTGCAACACTCTGTGTAAACTGCATCATTCTCTGAATACTGCATCACTCTCTGAAAACTGCACCATTCTCAGAAAACTGCATCACTCTCTGAAATCTGCATCACACTCTGGAAACTGCGACACACTCTGGAAACTGCATCACTCTCTGTAAACTGCGTCACTCTCTGTAAACTGCGTCACTCTCTGTAAACTGCGTCACTCCCTGTAAACTGATTCACTCCCTGAAAACTGCGTCACTCCCTGAAAACGGCATCTCTCTCTGAAAACGGCGTCACTCTCTGAAAACGGCGTCACTCTCTGAAAACGGCGTCACTCTCTGAAAACTGCTTCACTCTCTGAAAACGGCGTCACTCTCTGAAAACGGCGTCACTCTCTGAAAACAGCATCACTCTCTGAAAACAGCGTCACTCTCTGAAAAATGTATCGCTCTCTGAAAAATGCATCACTCTCTGAAAAATGCATCACTCTGAAAATTGCATCACTCTCTGAAAAATGCATCTCTCTCTGAAAAATGCATCACTCTCTGAAAAATGCATCACTCTGAAAAGTGCATCACTCTCTGAAAAGTGCATCACTCTCTATAAAGTGCAGCACACTCTGTAAACTACGTCACTCTCTGAAATCTGCATCAATCTCTATAAACTTCATCACTCTCTGAAAACTGCATCACTCTCTGAAAAATGCATCACTCTCTGAAAAATGCATCACTCTCTGAAAAGTGCATCACTCTCTGAAAAGTGCATCACTCTCTGTAAACTGCATCACTCTCTGTAAACTGCATCACTCTCTGTAAACTGCATCACTTTCTGTAAATTGCATCATTCTCTGAAAACAGCAACACTGTCTGTAATCTGCATCATTCTCTGAATACTGCATCACTCTCTGAAAACTGCATCATTCTCTGAAAAGTGCATCACTCTCTGAAATCTGTATCACCCTGTAAACTGCGACATTCTCTGTAAACTGCGACACTCTCTGTAAACTGCATCACTCTCTGGAAACTGCGACACTCTCTGGAAACTGCGACACTCTCTGGAAACTGCGTCACTCTCTGTAAACTGCGTCACTCTCTGTAAACTGCATCACTCTCTGTAAACTGCATCACTCCCTGAAAACTGCGTCACTCCCTGAAAATGGTGTCACTCTCTGAAAACGGCATCACTCTCTGAACACGGCATCACTCTCTGAAAACGGCGTCACTCTCTGAAAACGGCATCACTCTCTGAAAACGGCGTCACTCTCTGAAAACGGCGTCACTCTCTGAAAGCGGCGTCACTCTGAAAACGGCGTCACTCGCTGAAAACGGCGTCACACTCTGAAAACGGCATCACTCTCTGAAAACGGCATCACCCTCTGAACACTGCGTCACTCTCTGAAAACGGCGTCACTCTCTGAACACTGCGTCACTCTCTGAACACTGCGTCACTCTCTGAACACTGCGTCACTCTCTGAAAACTGCATCACTCTCTGAAAACTGCATCACTCTCTGTAAACTGCATCACTCTCTGGAAACGGCATCACTCTCTGTAAACTGCATCACTCTCTGTAAACTGCGTCACTCTCTGTAAACTGCATCGCTCTCTGTAAACTGCGTCACTCCCTGAAAACTGCATCACTCCCTGAAAGCGGTGTCTCTCTCTGAAAATGTCGTCACTCTCTGAAAACAGCGTTACTCTCTGAAAATGGCGTCACTCTCTGAAAACGGCATCACTCTCTGAAAACGGCATCACTCACTGAAAACGGCATCACTCTCTGAAAACGGCGTCACTCTCTGAAAACGGCGTCACTCACTGAAAACGGCGTCACTCTCTGAAAACGGCGTCACTCTCTGAAAATGGCGTCACTCTCTGAAAAAGGCGTCACTCTGAAAACGGCGTCACTCTCTGAAAACGGCATCACTCTCTGAAAATGGCGTCACTCTCTGAATGCGGCGTCACTCTTTGAAAACGGCGTCACTCTCTGAAAACGGCGTCACTCTCTGAAAACGGCGTCACTTTCTGAAAGCGGCATCACTCTCTGAAAATGTCGGCACTCTCTGAAAACGGCATCACTCTCTGAAAACTGCATCACTCTCTGAAAACTGCTTCACTCTCTGAAAACGGCGTCACTCTCTGAAAACTGCGTCACTCTCTGAAAACTGCGTCACTCTCTGAAAACTTCATCACTCTCTGTAAACTGCATCACACTCTGTAAAGTGCATCACTGTCTGTAAAGTGCAGCACACTCTGTAAACTACGTCACTCTCTGAAAAATGCATCACTCTCTGAAAAATGCATCACTCTCTGAAAAATGCATCACTCTCTGAAAATTGCATCACTCTCTGAAAAGTGCATCACGCTCTGAAATGTGCATCACTCTCTGAAATGTGCATCACTCTGAAAAGTGCATCACTCTCTGAAAAGTGCATCACTCTCTGTAAACTGCATCACTCTCTGTAAACTGCATTACTCTCTGTAAACTGCATCACTCTCTGAAATCTGAAACACTCTCTGTAAACTGCATCATTCTCTGAATAGTGCATCACTCTCTGAAAACTGCATCATTCTCAGAAAACTGCATCACTCACTGAAATCTGCATCACACTATGGAAACTGCGACACACTCTGGAAACTGCATCACTCTCTGTAAACTGCGTCACTCTCTGTAAACTGCGTCACTCTCTGTAAACTGCGTCACTCCCTGTAAACTGATTCACTCCCTGAAAACTGTGTCACTCCCTGAAAACGGCATCTCTCTCTGAAAATGGCGTCACTCTCTGAAAACGGCGTCACTCTGAAAACGGCGTCACTCTCTGAAAACTGCGTCACTCTCTGAAAACGGCGTCACTCTCTGAAAACGGCATCACTCTCTGAAAACGGCGTCACTCTCTGAAAACAGCGTCACTCTCTGAAAAATGTATCGCTCTTTGAAAAATGCATCATTCTCTGAAAAATGCATCACTCTCTGAAAATTGCATCACTCTCTGAAAAATGCATCACTCTCTGAAAAATGCATCACTCTCTGAAAAATGCATCACTCTGAAAAGTGCATCACTCTCTGAAAAGTGCATCACTCTCTGAAAAGTGCATCACTCTCTGAAAAGTGCATCACTCTCCGGAATCTGCATCAGTCTCTGTAAACTGCGACACTCTCTGTAAACTGCGACACTCTCTGTAAACTGCATCACTCTCTGGAAACTGCATCACTCTCTGAAAACTGCATCACTCTCTGAAAACTGCATCACTCTCTGAAAACTGCATCACTCTCTGAAAACTGCATCACTCCCTGAAAACTGCATCACTCTCTGAAAACTGCTTCACTCTCTGAAAACTGCATCACTCTCTGACAACTGCACTACTCTCTGAAAACTGCATCACACTCTGAAAACTGCATCACTCTCTGAAAACTGCATCACTCTCTCAAAACTGCATCACTCTCTGAAAACTGCATCACTCTCTGAAAACTGCATCACTCTCTGGAAACTCTTTCACCCTCTGTAAACTACATTACCCTCTAAATACTACATCATTCTCTGAAAACTGTATCACTCTAAAAACTGCATCACTCTCCAAAAACTGCACCACTCTCTGAAAACTGCTTCACTCGCTAAAAACTGCATCAGTCTCTGAAAATTGCATCACTCTCTGAAAACTGCATCACTCTATGTAAACTGCATCACGCTCTGAAAACTGCATCACTCTCTGAAAGCTGCATCACTCTCTGAAAGCTGCATCACTCTCTGAAAGCTGCATCACTCTCTGTAAAGTGCTTCACACTCTAAAAACTGCACCACTCTCTGAAAACTGCATCACTCTCTGAAAACTGCATCACTCTCTGGGCAATGCAGCACTCTCTGAAAACTGTTTCAAACTAAAAACAGCTTCAGTCTCTGAAAAATACATCACTCTCTGAAAACTGCATCATTCTCTGAAAACTGCTTCACTCTCTGAAAACTGTGCCACTGTCTGAAAATATCACTCCCTGAAAATTGCTTCACTGTCTGAAATCCGCATCACTCTCTGTAAACTGCATCACTCTCTGAAAACTGCATCACTCTCTGAAAACTGCATCACTCTCTGAAAACTGCATCACTCTCTAAGAAATGCGTCACTCTCTCTAAACGGTATCAGTGTCTGAAAACTGCATCACTCTCTAAAAACTGCATCACTCTCTGAAAGCTGCATCACTCTCTGAAAGCTGCATCACTCTCTGTAAAGTGCTTCACACTCTAAAAACTGCACCACTCTCTGAAAACTGCATCACTCTCTGAAAACTGCATCACTCTCTGGGCAATGCAGCACTCTCTGAAAACTGTTTCAAACTAAAAACAGCTTCAGTCTCTGAAAAATACATCACTCTCTGGAAACTCTTTCACTCTCTGTAAACTACATCACTTTCTGAAAACTACATCACTGTCTGAAAAATGCATCACTCTAGAAACTGCATCACTCTCTAAAAACTGCACCACTCTCTGAAAACTGCTTCACTCTCTAAAGACTGCATCAAAGGCTGTAAACTGCGTCACTCTCTGAAAATTGCTTCACTCTCTGAAAACATCGCTCTCTGAAAACTGCTTCACTCTCTAAAAACTGCATCACATGCTGGAAACTGCATCAATGTCTGTAAACTGCTTCACTCTCTGTAAACTACATAACTCTCTGAAAACTGCATCATTCTCTGAAAACTGCTTCACTCTCTGAAAACTGTGCCACTGTCTGAAAATATCACTCCCTGAAAATTGCTTCACTGTCTGAAATCCGCATCACTCTCTGTAAACTGCATCACTCTCTGAAAACTGCATCACTCTCTGAAAACTGCATCACTCTCTGAAAACTGCATCACTCTCTAAGAAATGCGTCACTCTCTCTAAACGGTATCAGTGTCTGAAAACTGCATCACTCTCTAAAAACTGCATCACTCTCTGAAAACTGCATCACTCTCTGAAATCTGCATCACTCTGAAAACGGCATCACTACACGATAACATCAACAAGTTCCATCCCACCATCACACTCACCATGGACTACTCCTCAGAATTGATTTAATTCTTGGACACACGAATCTCCATCAAAGACGGACAACTCAGCACTTCACTCTACTGCAAGCCCACGGACAACTTCAGGATGCTCCACTTCTCCAGCTTCCACCCTAACCACGTAAAAGAAGCCATCCCCTATGGGCAAGCCCTGCGAATACACAGGATCTGCTCAGACGAGGAGGAACGCGATGGACACCTACAGACGCTGAAAGATGCCCTCATAAGAATGGGGTATGACGCTCGACTCGTCGATCGACAGTTCCGACGGGCCACAGCCAAAAATCGCATAGACCTCCTCAGAAGACAAACATGGGACACAACCAACAGAGTACCCTTTGTCGTCCAGTACTTCCCCGGAGCAGAGAAACTACGCCATCTTCTTCGCAGCCTTCAACATGTCATCGATGACGATGAACACCTCGCTAAGGCCATCCCCACGCCTCCACTACTCGCCTTCAAACAGCCACCCAACCTCAAACAGACCATCGTTCGCAGCAAATTACCCAGCTTTCAGGGGAACAGCGACCACAACACCACACAACCCTGCCACGGCTACCTCTGCAAGACATGCCAGATCATCAACACAGATACCATCATCACGTGAGGACACCACCCACCAGGTACATGGTACATAATCATGTGACTCGGCCAACGTTGTCTACCTCATACGTTGCAGGAAAGGATGCCCCGGAGCATGGTACATTGGCGCGACCATGCAGACTATGCGACAATGGATGAACGGACACCACGCAACAATCGCCAGGCAGGAGTGTTCCCTCCCAGTCGGGGAACACTTCAGCAGTCAAGGACATTTAGCCTCCGATCTTCGGGTAAGCATTCTCCAAGGCGGCCTTTGAGACACACGACAACGCAAAATCGTTGAGCAGAAACTGATAACCAAGTTCCGCACTCATGAGGACGGCCTCAACCGGGATCTTGGGTTCATGTCACGTTACATGTAACTCCACCTGACGTAGGGTCACCCAGACTCGAGTCGTCGTTGGCTTGTTCTCTCTACACAGATGCTGTGATTTCCAGCAAAAAAAATGTTTTTTTGTCTGTTTTTTGTTTTTCATACAGACCCCAGCATCCGCAACATTTGACCCCTTGAGACCCCACCTCATTGTTCTTTGATGTAATGTTTTCCTGACTAACCTGTTTGGACACCATTCACACCTTGATTGCTGTGATTATCTCTCTGCTGAGGTGTGATAAATGGCAGTTAGTAGGAATACCTGAAATCAACTGGCATTATTCTCTGACTATATAAGCTGTGTCTTTATGCATCTCTCCAATTCACCTGATGAAGGAGCAGCGCTCCAAAAGCATGTGATTTCAAATAAACTGTTGCACTATAACCTGGTGTTGTGTGACTTCTTACATTTGTCCATGCCAGTCCAACACCGGCATCTCCACACCATGGTCACTCTCTGAAGACTGCATCACTTCTGAAAACTGCATCACTCTCTGAAAACTGTGTCACTCTCAGAAAACTGCATCATTCTGAAAACGGCATCACTCACTGAAAACTGCATCACTCTCTGTAAACGGCAACACTCTCTGTAAATTGCATCACTCTCTGAAAACTGTGTCACTCTCAGAAAACTGCATCACTCTGAAAACTGCATCACTCACTGAAAACTGCACAACTCACTGAAAACTGCATCACTCTCTGTAAACTGCATCACCCTCTGAAAACTGCATCATTCTCTGTAAACTGCACCACTCCCTGTAAACTGCATCGCTCTCTGAAAACTGCATCACTTTCTGAAAACTGCATCTTTCTCTGTAAACTGCATCACTCTCTGATCAGGCAACACTCTCTCTAAACTGCATCACCCTCTGAAAACTGCATCATTCTCTGTAAACTGCATCACTCTCTATAAACTGCATCACTCTCTGTAAACTGCATCACTCTCTGTAAACTGCATTACACTGTGTAAACTGCATTACACTCTGTAAACTGCATCACTCTCTGTAAACTGCATCACTCTCTGTAAACTGCATCACTCTCTGTAAACTGCATTACACTCTGTAAACTGCATTACACTCTGTAAACTGCATCACTCTGGAAACTGCATCACTCTCTGTAAACTGCATTACACTCTGGAAACTGCATCAGTCTCTGTAAACTGCATCACTCTCTGAAAACTGCATTACACTCTGTAAACTGCATCACTCTCTGTAAACTGCATCACTCTGGAAACTGCATCACTCTCTGGAAACTGCATTACACTCTGGAAACTGCATCAGTCTCTGTAAACTGCATCACTCTCTGTAAGCTGCATTACACTCTGTAAACTGCAACACTCTCTGGAAACTGCATCAGTCTCTGTAAACTGCATCACTCACTGAAAACTGCACCACTCTCTGAAAACTGCATCACTCTCTGAAAACTGCATCACTCTCTGTAAACTGCATCATTCCCTGAAAACTGCATCAGTCACTAAAAACTGCATCACTCTCTGAAAACTGCATCACTCTCTGATCACGGCAACACTCTCTGTAAACTGCATCACCCTCTGAAAACTGCATCATTCTCTGTAAACTGCATCACTCTCTATAAACGGCAACACTCTCTGTAAACTGCATCACTCTCTGTAAACTGTGTCACTCTCAGAAAACTGCATCACTCTGAAAACTGCATCACTCACTGAAAGCTGCATCACTCTCTGTAAACTGCATCACCCTCTGAAAACTGCATCATTCTCTGTAAACTGCACCACTCCCTGTAAACTGCATCGCTCTCTGAAAACTGCATCACTTTCTGAAAACTGCATCTTTCTCTGTAAACTGCATCACTCTCTGATCACGGCAACACTCTCTGTAAACTGCATCACCCTCTGAAAACTGCATCATTCTCTGTAAACTGCATCACTCTCTATAAACTGCATCATTCTCTGTAAACTGCATCACTCTCTATAAACTGCATCACTCTCTGTAAACTGCATCACTCTCTGTAAACTGCATTACACTCTGGAAACGGCATCACTCTCTGAAAACTGCATCACTCTCTGTAAACTGCATCACTCTCTGTAAACTGCACCACTCTCTGTAAACTGCATCACTCTCTGTAAACTGCATCACTCTCTGTAAACTGCATTACACTCTGTAAACTGCATCACTCTCTGTAAACTGCATCACTCTCTGTAAACTGCATTACACTCTGTAAACTGCATCACTCTCTGGAAACTGCATCAGTCTCTGTAAACTGCATCACTCACTGAAAACTGCACCACTCTCTGAAAACTGCATCACTCTCTGAAAACTGCATCACTCTCTGTAAACTGCATCATTCCCTGAAAACTGCATCAGTCACTAAAAACTGCATCACTCTCTGAAAACTGCACCACTCTCTGAAAACTGCACCACTCTCTGAAAACAGCATCACTCTCTGTAAACTGCATCACTCTCTGTAAACTGCATCACTCTCTGTAAACTGCATCACTCTCTGTAAACTGCATCACTCTCTGTAAACTGCATTACACTCTGTAAACTGCATCACTCTCTGTAAACTGCATCACTCTCTGTAAACTGCATTACACTCTGTAAACTGCATCACTCTCTGGAAACTGCATCAGTCTCTGTAAACTGCATCACTCACTGAAAACTGCACCACTCTCTGAAAACTGCATCACTCTCTGAAAACTGCATCACTCTCTGTAAACTGCATCATTCCCTGAAAACTGCATCACTCTCTGTAAACTGCATCACTCTCTGTAAACTGCATCACTCTCTGTAAACTGCATTACACTCTGTAAACTGCATCACTCTCTGTAAACTGCATCACTCTCTGTAAACTGCATTACACTCTGTAAACTGCATCACTCTCTGGAAACTGCATCAGTCTCTGTAAACTGCATCACTCACTGAAAACTGCACCACTCTCTGAAAACTGCATCACTCTCTGAAAACTGCATCACTCTCTGTAAACTGCATCATTCCCTGAAAACTGCATCAGTCACTAAAAACTGCATCACTCTCTGAAAACTGCACCACTCTCTGAAAACTGCACCACTCTCTGAAAACTGGTTCACTTTCTGAAAACTGCATCACGCAGTCTGTGTCCATATGCAGCAAGACCTGGACAGCATTCAGACATGGGCTGACAAGTGGCAAGTAACATTCGCACCACACAAGTGCCAGGCAATGACCATCTCCAACAAACGAGACTCTAACCATCTCCCCTTGACATTCAATGCCATTACCATCACTGAATACCCTACTATCAACATCCTGGGGGTTACCATTGATCAGAAACTGAACTGGACCAGCCATATAAATACTGTGGCTACAAGAGCAGGACAGAGGCTGGGAATTCTGCGGCAAGTGTCTCACCTCCTGACTCCCCAAAGTCTTTCCACCATCTACAAGGCACAAGTCAGGAGTGTGGTGGAATACTCTCCACTTGCCTGGATGAGTGCAGCTCCAACAACACTCAAGAAGCTCGACACCATTCAGGATAAAGCAGCCCGCTTGATTGGCACTCCATCCACCACCTTCAACATTCACTCCCTCCACCACCGGCGCACTGTGGCTGCAGTGTGTACCATCTACAAGATGAACTGCAACAACTCGCCAAAGCTCCTTCAACAGCACCTTCCAAACCCGCGACCTCTACCACTTAGAAGGACAAGGGCAGCAGACGCATGGGAACATCACCACCTACAAGTTCCCTCCAAGCCACACACCATCCTGACTTGGACCTGTATCGCCATTCCTTCATCGTCGCTGGGCCAAAATCCTGGAACTCCCTTCCTAACAGCATTGTGGGTGTACCTACACCATATGGACTGCAGCGGTTCAAGAAGGCGGCTCACCACCATCTTCTCAAGGGAAATTAGGGATGGGCACTAAATGCAGGCCTAGCCAGCGACGCCCACATCCCATCAAGGAATTTTTTAAAAACACGCTGTAAACTGCGTCACTCTGTGAAAATTGCATCACTCTCTGAAAACATCACTCTCTGAAAACTGCTTCACTCTCTAAAAACTGCATCACTTGCTGTAAACTGCTTCACTCTCGGTAAACTGCGTCATGCTGTAAACTGCAACACTCTCTGTAAACTGCGTCACGCTGTAAACTGCAACACTCTCTGTAAACTGCATCACTCTCTGTAAACTACATCACTCTCTGTAAACTGCTTCTCTCTCTGTAAACTTCATCGCACTCTGTAAACTGCATCACTCTCTGAAAACTTCATCACTCTCTGTAAACTGCATCACTCTCTGTAAACTGCTTCTCTCTGTAAACTGCACCACTCCCTGTAAACTGCATCACTCCTGTAAACTGCATCACTCTCTGTAAACTGCATCACTCTCTGTAAACTGCATCACTCTCTGTAAACTGCACCACTCTCTGAAAACTGCTTCACTCTCTGAAAAATGCATCACTCTCTGAAAACAGCATCACCCGCTGTAAACTGCTTCAATCTCTGAAAAATGCATCACTCTCTGAAAACTGCTTCCCTCTCTGAAATCTGCATCATTTTCTGAAAAATGCATCACTCTTATGAAAACTGCGTCACCCTCTGAAAACTGCGCCACTGTCTAAAAATATCACTCACTGAAAATTGCTTCACTCTCTAAAAGCCGCATCATTCTCTGTAAACTGCAACACTCCCTGAAATCTGCTTCACTCTCTAAAAGCCACATCACTCTCTGTAAACTGCGTCACTCTCTAAGAACTGCGTCACTCTCTAAGAACTGCGTCACTCTCTAAGAACTGCGTCACTCTCTGAAAACTATGTCACTTTCTCTAAACTGCATCACTCCCTGAAAACAGCATCACTCCCTGAAAACTGCATCGCTCTCTGAAAACTGCATCACTCTCTGAAAACTGCATCGCTCTCTGAAAACTGCATCGCTCTCTGAAAACTGCATCGCTCTCTGAAAACTGCATCGCTCTCTGAAAACTGCATCATTCTCTGAAAACAGCGTCACTCTCTGAAAACTGTGTCACTTTCTGAAAATTGCATCACACTCTGAAAACTGCAACACTCTCTGAAAACTAGGTAACTCTCTGTAAACTGCATCACTCTCTGGAAACTGCGTAACTCTCTGAAAACTGCATTGCACTCCCTAAACTGCATCACTCTCTGTAGACTGCATCACTCTCTGAAAACTGCATCGCTCTCTGATAATTAGGTCACTCTCTGTAAACGACACCACTCTCTGGAAACTGCGTAACTCTCTGAAAACTGCATCATTCTCTTAAAACTGCATCACTCTCTGATAACTGCGTCACTCTCTGATAACTGCATCACTCTCTGAAAACTGTATCGCTCTCTGAAAACTGCGTCACTCTTTGCAAACTGCATCACTCTCTGAAAACAGCATGACTCTCGGAAAACTGCTTCACTCTCTGAAAACTGCTTCACTCACTAAAATCTGCTTCACTCACTAAAACCTGCTTCACTCTCTAAAAAGGGCATCACTCTTTGAAAACAGCATCACTCTCTGAAAACTGCACAACTCATTGAAAATTGCGTCACTCTCTGAAATCTGCATCACTCTCTGTAAACTTCACACTCTGAAAACTTTATCATTCTCTGAAAACGACATCATTTTCTGAAAACTGCTTCAATCTCTGTAAACTACATATCTCTGTAAACTTCTTCACTCTCTGAAAACTGCATTTCTCTCTGTAAACTGCATCACTCTCTGAAAACTGCAACAATCTCTGCAAACTGTGTCACACTCTGTAAACTGCTTCATTCTCTATAAACTGCATCACTCTCTGAAAACTGCATCACTCTTTGAAAAATTCATCACTCTCTGTAAACTGCAACACTCACTGTAAACTGCATCACTCTCTGTAAGCTGCATCACCCTCTGAAAACTGCATCACTCTCTGTAAACTGCATCTCTCTCTGAAATCTGCATCACTCCCTGTAAACTGCATTAATCTCTGTAAACTGCAACACTCTCTGTAAACTGCAACACTCTCTGTAAACTGCAACACTCACTGTAAACTGCATCACTCACTGTAAACTGCATCACTCTCTGAAAACTGCCTCACTCTCTGAAAACTGCGTCACTCTCTGAAAACTGCATCACTCTCTGTAAACGGCACCGATCTATAAACTGCATCACTCTATCTATGTGAGGGTGCCGGTTAGTTCCCTCAGTAACCCCTAGATGGCACCTTCACTTGTTTTTTTCCCTTTGCTAATTGTTACTAGTTTCTCCTGTGTTTAGTACTTAACTGCCTTTTTTTCAGGTTTATTGGTTTCACCTGTTTTTGCTTGTATTTAAGTTCTGTGGTTTCTTCCCTCTGTGCTCAGTCTTGACAAGCCGTTTGCCTAGTGGTAGCTTGTCTTGTAACTGTTTACCTGTGTGATTCTAGTAAAGTACTTTTATTTAAGACTGCATACCTGCTTCTCGCCTCGTCTGTCTGCACTTGGGTCTAGAACCAGCCTCACCCTGACAGCAAGACTGAGCCAGTATGGACCCAGCAGTGATGGAGGAATTTCATTCTATTCTCTCCCATCAAGGTGCTTTCCACGGCCGCCTTGAGCAACTTCTCGAAAGCATTTCAGACAAGGTAAATACGTGGACTCAGACCATTTAACACCCAGCCGCTGTGGCTTCTCCTCAGGATGTTCCTCCTCAGTCAGTTCCTTTGGGTACTACCCCACCGGTCACCGACCTCCAGACTCACCGAGAGCCTCGCCTTCCCACGCCAGAGCGCTATGACGGTCATCCGGGCAAGTGTCGCGGCTTCTTGACCCAGTGCTTCCTAGTTTTTGAACTCCAACCCTCCATGTTCCTATCACCCCACTCTAAGGTAACGTTCATCATATCACTACTCTCGGGAAAAGCTCTCGCCTGGGCTACCGCTATCTGGGAGCAGCAATCTTTCGTCTGCTCGGACATTCCCCGAAGAGATGAGCAAAGTCTTTGACCATCCTGTGAGTGGACGGGAGGCAGCTAAGAGACTTTTGAATCTCCGCCAGGGCAACTGTAGCGTAGCCGACTTCGCCATTGAGTTCTGCACACTCGCTGCGGAAAGCCGCTGGAACACCGAGGCCCTTCTCTCCACGTTTCTTCATGGCCTTTCTGAATCTATCAAAGATGAACTGGCGCCCAGAGCGGTTCCGGAAGACCTTGACACGCTCATCTCCCTTGCCATCAGAGTGGATAACCGCCTCTGGGAGCATGGTAGAGAGAGGAAATTCACTACGTCCACAGAGGTGAGATCTTCCGGTGTTTCGAATCTGACCAAGAGTTTCCAAGTACCCCCGAGTCCACCTGTTAGCACCAAAGAGGAACGTATGCAACTCAGCAGAACTAGGCTCTCCCAGTTTGAGAGACAGAGGAGATTGAGAGAGGGGCGTTGTCTTTACTGTGGCCTGTCTGGCCATCTCAGAGCCACATGCCCTGAGCTTCAGGAAAAAGCCAGGAAGATTGGGAAAATACTGACAGATCAAATCCCTTCTCCTACCCCTTCTGTCTTCCAAACCCTGCTTCCCGCTTGTCTCTCTTGGGAGGGACAACAGTACAACCTCCAGGCGTTTGTTGACTCCGGGGCCGCTGGCTGTTTTATCAATGCCACCCTTGTGCGCAGCCTGAAAATTCCTTTCTCCCGCCTTGACAAGCCTTTACAAGTCACCGCCCTTGACGGCAGGCCCCTTGGTTCTGGGCGTATTCATCATATCACCGGAGTATTACATGTCCAAGTAGGGGAGAGACATCAAGAGTTGTTGCAGTTTCATCTTATCGATTCACCTGAGCTCCCTCTCGTTCTTGGACATCCGTGGCTCTCTCTTCACAACCCTCACATTGACTGGACTACCAGGACTGTGCTGGAGTGGGGTCCTTCATGTCTAGTCAACTGTCTTAAGGTCTTCCCTAGTCTGCCCCGTCCTTCCTCTCCCGAGCCAGCTGATCAGCTGGACCTTGCTCATGTGCCCCCTGAATATTCGGACCTCCATGCTGTGTTTAGTAAGAGGCGGTCCACTACACTCCCCCCACACCGGTCCTACGACTGTGCCATTGATCTCCTGCCTGGCACTAGCCCCCCTCGGGGTCGGCTCTACTCTCTCTCTGGCCCTGAGAATGTTTCCATGGAAGAATACATCAAGGAAGCCCTCGCTACAGGTTTCATTCGCCCTTCCACCTCCCCAGCGGGTGCTGGCTTCTTTTTTGTAAAGAAGAAGGATGGTGGTCTCAGGCCTTGCATAGACTATCGGGGGCTTAACAAAATTACCATTAAGAACCGCTATCCGCTCCCTTTGATGTCTTCAGCATTTGAGCAGCTGCAGGGAGCTACCATCTTCTCCAAACTTGACCTCCGCAACGCGTACAACCTGGTCCGCATTAGGGAGGGGGATGAATGGAAGACTGCCTTTATCACCCCTAGCGGTCACTGGGAATACCTCGTCATGCCCTTTGGTCTCACTAACGCTCCTGCTGTCTTCCAAGCTCTGGTCAATGACGTGCTCCGGGATCTGCTGAACCAGTTCGTGTTTGTTTATTTGGATGACATTCTCATCTTCTCAAAGTCCCTCCAGCAGCATGTCCAACACGTCAGACGGGTGCTGCAGAGGCTCTTTGTCAAATCCGAGAAATGTGAATTCCACGTCTCTAAGGTCACCTTCCTGGGCTACATCATCTCCTGTGGAAGCGTCCAGATGGATCCTAGCAAGGTTCAAGCCATCTTGAACTGGCCGCGTCCCACGTCGGTTAAGCAGGTTCAGCGGTTCCTGGGATTCGCCAACTTTTACAGACGCTTCATTCGCAACTTCAGCTCCCTTGCCGCCTCCCTCTCCGCATTGACCAAGGGCTCGTCTTTACGGTTCAGTTGGTCTTCTGAAGCGGAACGGGCCTTCCAGGAGCTCAAACAATGCTTCACCTCTGCTCCCATTCTGGTACACCCTGACCCCACCCTGCCCTTTATCGTAGAGGTGGATGCTTCGGATATTGGAGTCAGGGCTGTCCTGTCCCAACGCTCCCCTAAGGACCAAAAGCTACATCCATGTGCCTTCTTTTCCCGTCGCCTGAAGCCAGCAGAGAGTAACTACGATGTTGGCAACAGGGAGCTCTTGGCAGTTAAGTTGGCCTTGGAGGAGTGGAGACACTGGTTGGAGGGAGCAGAGCATCCTTTTGTCGTCTGGACCGACCATAAAAATCTGACATATATCCAGGACGCCAAGCGCCTCAACCCTCGGCAGGCCAGGTGGGCTCTCTTCTTTAACCGGTTCAACTTTCTCCTGTCTTACCACCCAGGGTCTAAGAACCTCAAACCAGATGCCCTTTCTCACCAGTTTGACCCCTCGGAAAAGGACCAGACCCCGGAACCTATCAACCCCAGTTCCTGCATCGTTGCTCCCGTTGCTTGGGAGATTGAGACAGTGGTGCGAGGGGCCCAACGTCAGGAGGCTGACCCTGGAGGAGGCCCTCCTCATAGCCTTTATGTTCCCAGTCAGGTGCGCACCCAGGTCTTTCAATGGGGGCACTCTTCTCGATTGACTGGTCATCCTGGGATCCATCGGACTCTCGATTTCCTTAAGAGGAGGTTCTGGTGGCCCTCTATTGAAGCCGACACCCGGGCCTTTGTCTCTGCTTGTCCCGTCTGTGCCCAGAACAAGACATCCCAACAACCTCTGCTTGGTCTCCTGCATCCCTTGCCCATCCCCAGCTGCCCCTGGTCTCATATCGCCCTGGATTTCATCACCGGGCTACCTCCATCTGAAGGATTCACTACCATCCTAGTTGTGGTCGATCGCTTTTCCAAGGCTGCTCACTTCGTCCCTCTTGTCAAGCTTCCCTCTGCCAGAGAGACGGCCCAGCTGGTTGTCCAGCATGTCTTCCGCCTCCATGGCTTGCCCCTGGATGTCATCTCTGACTGTGGCCCCCAGTTCTCATCCAGGTTCTGGAAGGCTTTTTGTTCCCTCCTGGGCGCTTCCGTCAGTCTCTCCTCTGGGTTCCACCCACAGTCTAACGGCCAGACTGAGAGAACCAACCAAGATCTGGAGAGGGTGCTAAGAAGCTTTGTGTCCTCCAATCCTTCCACCTGGAGCAAGTATCTGGTCTGGGCGGAGTACGCGCACAATACCCTTCAGAACTCCTCCACTGGCCTCTCACCTTTCGAATGTCAATATGGCTTCCAACTGCCACTCTTCCCTGAACAGGAGAGGGAGGTAGGAGTCCCGGCTGACCAGGGGTTCATCCAACGCTGCCGCCCTACCTGGAGGAGGGTCCGATCCACCTTGTAGCTCGCTTCTTCTCGGCAGAAAGTGCAGGCTGACCGACACCGCCGCCCAGCTCCTCGGTTCCGGACCGGACAGAAGGTCTGGCTGTCTACCCGAAATCTTCCGCTCCATGTGGAGTCCCGCAAGTTGGCTCCCCGGTTCATCGGACCTTTTAGGATTTTGGAAAACGTAAACCCTGTGGCCTACCGGCTCCTCCTTCCTCGGTCGATGAAGATACATCCCACGTCCACGTCTCTCACCTCAAGCCGGTACTTACCAGTCCCTTGGTTCCTGCATCCAGACCTCCCCCCCCGCCCCGCATGATTGATGGTCAGCAAGCCTACACTGTCCGTCACCTCCTTGATAGTCACCGGGTTAGGAGGAGCATTCAATACCTGGTCGACTGGGAGGGTTATGGTCCTGAAGAGCGTTCCTGGGTTCCGGCCCGGGACATTTTTGATCCTGAACTCATCAGGGATTTTCGCCGTCGCCACCCTGATCATCCAGGAGGAATGTCAGGAGCCGTTCCTAGGGGAGGGGGTCCTGTGAGGGTGCCGGTTAGTTCCCTCAGTAACCCCTAGATGGCACCTTCACTTGTTTTTTTCCCTTTGCTAATTGTTACTAGTTTCAACTGTGTTTATTACTTAACTGCCTTTTATCAGGTTTATTGGTTTCACCTGTTTTTGCTTGTATTTAAGTTCTGTGGTTTCTTCCCTCTGTGTTCAGTCTTGACAAGCCGTTTGCCTAGTGGTAGCTTGTCTTGCGCTCCTATGTTTGTAACTGTTTACCTGTGTGACTCTAGCAAAGTACTTTTAGTTAAGACTGCATACCTGCTTCTCGCCTCGTCTGTCTGCACTTGGGTCCAGAACGAGCCTCGCCCTGACAATCTACACTGCGTCACTCTCTGAATACGGCATCACTCCCTGTAAACTGCATTAATCTCTGTAAACTGCAACACTCTCTGTAAACTGCAACACTCACTGTAAACTGCATCACTGTCTGTAACCTGCAAGACTCTCTGTAAATTGCTTCACTCTATGTAAACTCCATCAATGTCTGTAAAATGCTTCACTCTCTGTAAACGACACCATTTTCTGAAAACAGCACCACTCTCTTTAAACTGCATCACTCTCTGTAAACTTTATCATGCTCTGTAATCTGCAACACTCTCTGAAATCTGCTTCACTCTCTGAAAACTGCGCCACTGTCTGAAAATATCACTCCCTGAAAATTGCTTCACTCTCTAAAAGCTGCATCATTCTCTGTAAACTGCAACACTCCCTGAAAACTGCTTCACTCTCTAAAAGCCGCATCACTTTCTGTAAATTGCATCACTCTCTGAAAACTGGATCACTCTCCTTAAACTGCGTCACTCTCTGAAAACTGCATTACTCTCTGAAAATGGTGTCACTCTTTGAAAAATTCATCACTCTCTGTAAACTGCATCACTCTCTGAAAATTGAATCACTCTCTGAAAACTGCATCACTCTCTGAAAACTGCATAACTCTCTGAAAACTGCATCACTCTCTGAAAACTGCATCACTCTCTGAAAAATGCATCACTCTCTGAAAACTGCATCACTCGCTGAAAACTGCATCACTCTCTGAAAACTGCATCACTCTGAAAACTGCATCACTCTCTGAAAACTGCATCACTCTCTGAAAACTGCATCACTCTCTGAAAACTACATCACTCTCTGAAAACTGCATCACTCTCTGAAAACTGCATCACTCTCTGAAAACTGCATCACACTCTGAAAACGGCATCACTCTCTCTGAAAACTACATCACTCTCTGAAAACTGCATCACTCTCTGAAAACTGCATCACTCTCTGAAATTTGCTTCACTCTCTGAAATCTGCTTCACTCTCTGAAAACTGCAACACACTCTGAAAACTGCATCACTTTCTGCAAACTGCATCACTCTCTGCAAACTGCTTCACTCTCTGCAAACTGCACCACAATCTGCAAACTGCACCACTCTCTGCAAACTGCATCACTCTCTGCAAACTGCATCACTCTCTGCAAACTGCATCACTCTCTGAAAACTGCATCACTCTCTGAAAACTGCATCACTCTCTGAAAACTGCATCACTCTCTGAAAACTGCATCACTCTCATAAACTGCATCACTCTCTGAAAACTGCATCACTCTCTGAAAACTGCATCACACTCTGAAAACTGCATCACTATGAAAACTGCATCACTCTCTGAAAACTGCATCACTCTCTGAAAACTGCATCAGTCTCTGAAAACTGCATCACTCTCTGAAAACTGCATCACTCTCTCAATACTGCATCACTCTCTGAAAACTGCAACACTCTCTGAAAACAGCATCTCTCTCTGAAAACAGCATCACTCTCTGAAAACAGCATCACTCTCTGAAAACTAGGTCACTCTCTGAAAACTGTATCACTCACAGAAAACTGCATCACACTCTGTAAACTGCATCACTCTCTAAAAAGTGCATCACTCTCTGTAAACTGCACCACTCTCTGAAAACTGCAACACTCTGAAAACTGCATCACTCTCTGAAAACTGTATCACCCTCTGAAAACTGCATCACTCTCTGACAACTGCATCACTCTCTGACAACTGCATCACTCTCTGAAAACTGCATCACTCTCTGTAAACTGCATCACTCACTGAAAAGTGCGTCACACTCTGCAAACTGCATCACTCTCTAAAATGTGCATCACTCTCTGTAAACTGCATCACTCTCTGAAAACTGCATCACTCTCTGAAAATTAGGTAACTCGCTGTAAACTGCATCACTCTCTGTAAACTGCATCATTCTCTGAAAATTGCATCACTCTCTGAAGACTGCATCACTCTCTGGAAACTGCATCGCTCTCTGAAATTTAGGTCACTCTCTGTAAACTGCACCACTCTCTGTAAATTGTGTCACTCTCCCTAAACTGCATCACTGTCTGAAAACTGCATCACTCTCTGAAAACTGCACCAATCTCTGAAAACTGCAACACTCTCTGAAAACTGCATCACTCTCTGAAAATTAGGTAACTCTCTGTAAACTGCATCACTCTCTGTAAACTGCATCATTCTCTGAAAATTGCATCACTCTCTGAAGACTGCATCACTCTCTGGAAACTGCATCGCTCTCTGAAATTTAGGTCACTCTCTGTAAACTGCACCACTCTCTGTAAATTGTGTCGCTCTCCCTAAACTGCATCACTGTCTGAAAACTGCATCACTCTCTGAAAACTGCACCAATCTCTGAAAACTGCAACACTCTCTGAAAACTGCGTCACTCACTAAAATCTGCTTCACTCTTTAAAACCTGCTTCACTCTCTGAAAACTGCATCACTCTCTGTAAACTGCATCACTCTCTGTAAACTGCATCACTCACTGAAAACTGCGTCACACTCTGCAAACTGCATCACTCTCTAAAAAGTGCATCATTCTCTGTAAACTGCATCGCTCTCTGATATTTAGGTCACTCTCTGTAATCTGCACCACTCTCTGAAAACTGCGTCACTCTCCCTAAACTGCATCACTCTCTGAAAACTGCATCACTCTCTGAAAACTGCACCAATCTCTGAAAACTGCAACACTCTCTGAAAACTGCATCAGTCACTAAAATCTGCTTCACTCTCTGAATACTTCATCACTCTCATTTAAACTTCATCACACTCTCAAAACTTTATCATTCTCTGAAAACTGCATCACTGTCTGAAAACTGCGTCACTCTCTGAAAACGACATCACTCTCTGAAAACTGCATCACTCTCTGAAAACTGCATCACTCTCTGAAAACTGCATTACTCTCTGAAAATTGCATCACTCTGAAAACTGCATCACTCTCTGAAAACTGCATCATTCTCTGAAAACTGCATCACTCTCTGAAAACTGCCTAACTCTCCGAAAACTGCATCACTCTCTGAAAACTGCATCATTCTCTGAAAACTGCATCATTCTCTGAAAACTGCGTCACTCTCTGAAAACTGCGTCACTCTCTGAAAACTGCACCACTCTCTGAAATCTGCATCACTCTCTGAAATCTGCATCACTCTAAAAACATCATCACTGTCTGAAAACTGCATCACCCGCTGAGAACTATTTCACTCTCTCTAAACAACACCACTCTCTGAAATCTGCTTTAATCTCTCTATACTGCATTGCTCCCTGAAAACTGTGTTACTCTCTCTGAAATGCACCACTCTATTAAAACTGCATCACTCTCTCTAAACTGCATCACTCTCTGAAAGTTGCATCAGCCTCTGTAAACTGCACCACTCTCGGAAATCTGCATCAATCTCCGAAAACTGCATCACCCACTGAAAACTGCATCACACTCTGAAAACTGCATCACTCTCTAAAAACGGCATCACTCTCTGGAAAATGCACCACTCTCTCTAAACTGCATTACTTTCTCAAAACTACATCACTACATCACTCTCTAAAAACTAGGTCACTCTCTGCAAACTACATCACACTCTGCAAACTGCTTTACACTCTCTAAACTGCATCACTCTCTCTAAACTGCATCACTCTCTCTAAACTGCATCACTCTCTAAACTGCATCACTCTCTCTAAACTGCATCACTCTCTCTAAACTGCATCACTCTCTCTAAACTGCATCATTCTCTGAAAACTGCATCACTCTCTGAAAACTGCATCATTCTCTGAAAACTGCATCACTCTCTGAAAACTGCATCACTCTCTAAAAACTGCATCACTCTCTGAAAACTGCAACACTCTCTGAAAACTGCATCACTCTCTGAAAACTGCATCACTCTCTGAAAACTGCATCACTCGCTGAAAACTGTGTCACTCTCTGAAAAATGTGTCACTCTCTGAAAACTGCGTCACTCTCTGAAAACTGCATCACTCTAAAAACCTCATCACTCTCTGAAAACTGCGTCACTCCCTGAAAACTGCATCACTCTCTGCAAACTGCATCACTCTCTGAAAACTGCATCACTCTCTGAAAACTGCGTCACTCTGAAAACTGCATCACTCTCTGAAAACTGCGTCACTCTCTGAAAACTGAGTCACACCCTGAGAACTGTTTCACTCTCTCTAAACAACACCACTCTCTGAAATCTGCTTTAATCTCTCTAAACTGCATTGCTCCCTGAAAACTGTGTTAATCTCTCTGAAATGCACCACTCTATTAAAACTGCATCACTCTCTAAACTGCATCACTCTCTGAAAATTGCATCAGCCTCTGTCAACTGCATCACTCTCGGAAATCTGCATCAATCTCTGAAAACTGCATCACCCTCTGAAAACTGCATCACTCTCTGAAAACTGCATCACTCTCTGAAAACGGCGCCACACTCTGCAAAATGAATCACTCTCTCTAAACTGCATTACTCTCTCAAAACTACATCACTACATCACTCTCTGAAAGCTAGGTCACTCTCTGCAAACTACATCACCCTCTGAAAACTGCGTCACTCTCTGAAAACTGCTTCACTCTCTGAAAAGTGCATCACTCTCTCTAAACTGCATCACTCTCTCTAAACTGCATTACTTTCTCAAAACTACATCACTACATCACTCTCTGAAAGCTAGGTCACTCTCTGCAAACTACATCACCCTCTGAAAACTGCTTCACTCTCTGAAAACTGCATCACTCTCTGAAAACTGCATCACTCTCTGAAAACTGCACCACTTTCCGAAAACTGCATCACTCTCTGTATACTGCATCATTCTCTGAAAACTGCAGCACTCTCTGAAAACTGCATCATTCTCTGATAACTGCATCACTCTCCAAAAACTGCTTCACTCTCTGAAAAATGCATCACTCGCTGTAAACTGCAGCATTCTCTGAAAACAGCATCGCTCGCTGTAAACTGCAACATTCTCTGAAATCTGCATCACTCTCGGTAAACTACATCAATCTCTAAAAACTGCATTACAATCTCAAAACTGCATCACTCTCTGTAAACTGCTTAACTCTCTGAAAACTGCATCACTCTGAAAACTGCATCACTCTGAAAAATGCAACACTCTCTGAAACCTGAATCATTCTGTGAAAACTGCATCACTCTCTGAAAACTGCATCACTCTCTGAACATTACCTCACTCTCTCTAAACTGCATCACTTTCTGAAAATTACCTCACTCTCTCTAAACTGCATTACTCTCTCAAAACTACATCACTACATCACTCTCTGAAAACTGC
Source organism: Somniosus microcephalus (assembly GCF_052327205.1). Classification (NCBI taxonomy): domain Eukaryota; kingdom Metazoa; phylum Chordata; class Chondrichthyes; order Squaliformes; family Somniosidae; genus Somniosus; species Somniosus microcephalus. The sequence goes on from NC_140995.1 coordinate 187,541,170, forward strand.
ATCACTCTCTAAAAACTGCGTCACTCTCGGAAGACTGCGTCACTCTCAGAAGACTGCTTAACTCTCTAAAAACTGCATCACTCTCTGAAAACTGCATCACCGTCTGAAAACTGCCTCAGTCTCTGAGAAATGCTTAACTCTCTAAAAACTGCCTCACTCTCTGAAAACTGCTTTATTCTCTAAACCTGCACCACTCTCTGAAAATTGCATCACTCTCTGATAAGTGCTACACTCTCTGAAAACTGCATCACTCTCTGAAAACTGCAGCACTCTCTGAAAACTGCAGCACTCTCTGAAAACTGCAGCACTCTCTGAAAACTGCTGCACTCTCTGAAAACTGCAGCACTCTCTGTGAACTGCATCACTCTCTGACAACTGCATCATTCTCTGAAAACTGCACCACTCTCTGAAAATTATCTCACTCTCTCTAAACTGCATTACACTCTCAAAACTGCACCACTCTCTGAAAATTACGTCACTCTCTCTAAACTGCATTACTCTATCAAAACTACATCATTCTCTGAAAACTATGACACTCTCTGTAAACTGCGTCCCTCTCTGAAAACTGCATCACTCTCTGAAAACGGCTTCACTCACAGAAAACTGCCTCACTCTAAAAAATGCATCACGCTCTGAAAACTGCTTCACTCTCTGAAAACTGCATTACCCGCTGTAAATTGCATCACTCTCTAAAAACTGTGTCTTTCTCTGAAATCGGCATCACTCTCTGAAAACAGCATCATTTTCTGAAAACTGCTTCAGTCTCTAAAAACTGCTTCACTCTCTGAAAACTGCTTCACTCTCTCAAAACTCTTTCACTCTCTGTAAACTACATCACTCTCTGAAAACTACATCACATTCTGAAAACTGCATCATTCTATAAAAACTGCACCACTCTCTAAAAACTGCACATCTCTCTGAAAACTGCACCACTGTTTAAAAACTGCCACACTCTCTGAAAATTACATCACTCTATCATACGGTATTACTCACTGAAAACTGCATCACTCTCTGAAAAATGCATCATTCTCAGAAAACTGCAAAACTCACAGAAAAGTGCATCACTCTATCTAAACGGCATTACTCACTGAAAACTGCACATCTCTCTAAAAACTGCATCACTCTCCGAAATCTGCTTCACTCTCTGAAAACTGCATCACTCGCTGTAAACTGCAGCATTCTCTGAAAACAGCATCGCACGCTGTAAACTGCAACATTCTCTGAAAACTGTATCACTCTCGGTAAACTACATCAATCTCTCAAAACTGCATTACGATCTCAAAACTGCATCACTCTCTGTAAACTGCTTAACTCTGAAAACTGCATCACTCTCTGTAAACCGCATCACTCTCTGAAAAGTGCGTCACTCTCTCTAAACTGCATCACTCTCTGAAAACTGCATCACTCTCTGAAAACTGCATCACTCTCTGAAACCTGAATCATTCTGTGAAAACTGCATCACACTCTGAAAACTGCATCACTCTCTGAACATTACCTCACTCTCTCTAAACTGCATCACTCTCTGAAAATTACCTCACTCTCTCTAAACTGCATTACTCTCTCAAACTACATCACTACATCACTCTCTGAAAACTGCATCACTCTCTGAAAACTGCGTCACTCTCGGAAAACTGCATCACCGTCTGAAAACTGCCTCACTCAGTGAGAAATGCTTAACTCTCTAAAAACTGCCTCACTCTCTGAAAACTGCTTTACTCTCTAAACCTGCACTACTCTCTGAAAATTGCATCACTCTCTGATAAGTGCTACACTCTCTGAAAACTGCAGCACTCTCTGAAAACTGCAGCACTCTCTGAAAACTGCAGCACTCTCTGAAAACTGCAGCACTCTCTGAAAATTGCATCCCTTGTGGCGACACACCACCACTGGACATAATCCGCTCAAGGCGGCACGGACAGTCTAAGCAGAAGCCCCCAGCCGGGGGCCCTTTCCTCCAGCAACTTGTTTCCCGCAGGGACAGGCTGCCGGGAGCACTTCCTGTCTGGGAAGTATTTAAGTGGATGCGCGGGCTTTTCTAGTTCCTGTTTGCCATGTGGTTAGAATAAAACAGTTGTGTTTTCAATAGCTCTGGTCTCGACTCCCACGTTTGCCGCGGTAGCTCAACACTGGTGACCCCGATGCTCAGGACGAATCCTAAGCTAGCATGGCGGATACAAACGCAGTCACGGTTAAATTACCAGACTTTTGGGAGAACCTCGCCGAAGCCTGGTTCGTTCAAGCTGAGTCCAGATTCCGGCTGAAAGGCATTACAGTCGACGCCACGAAGTACGACTACCTCGTCGCCTCGCTCACCTACGCTACAGTCCCCAAGGTTTGGGCAGCGCTGCAGGATCCACCAACGGATGGCAAGTACGAACATCTGAAGGCTGCGCTACTTAAAAAATTTCAAACGTCTTCTTACCAGCGCCACTGCCAACTCCTGGACCTCCCCGGCCTTGGTGACGCTTCACCATCAGACCTGCTCTCCCACATGCTGTCCCTCTCAGACGACAAAAATCCCGGCGCCCTTTTTCGCACGCTTTTCATTCGGCAGCTCCCCGCCAGCATCCGCCCGCTCATTGTGGAGTCTGGCTCCACGGACCTGAATGATATAGCCGGAAAGGCCGACCGGCTGCTCTCTGCACAGGCCGCTCGTGACGTCGCGCCCGACCTCACGGCAAGGACCACGCGGTCTTCCCGGCCCGTTAGGCCCGACCGCCCTACCACTCCGGGTCACTGCTACTACCACACCCGTTTTGGCACTAGGGCTCAACGCTGCACGCCGCCGTGTACCTTCAAAACCCCCCCCGCACCGGTCCCCGCGATGGCCACGGGGCAGAAGGAGCCCCTACTGTACGTCACTGACGACAGAACCAACCGCCGATTCCTGTGCGACACAGGGGCCCAGCACAGCATCACCCCCGCCTCCGCCCTCGAGATCCAACGCGGCGCACGGGGTATCACACTGGCTGCAGCCAATGGCTCTGCCATCCGCACATATGGCACCCGCATGGTCACGCTCGACCTCGCGGGCCGCCGCTACCGCTGGGAGTTCCTCACAGCCAAGGTCCTCTGCCCACTCATCGGCGCCGACTTCCTACGCGCCCACGGCCTCCTCGTCGACATGCCGAGGCACCGCCTCGTCGACATCAACACTATGGCCCCCATCCCCGGCGCCTTTACCCCGGCCCGTTCGGCCGGCCTGACGACCTACTGCCTCGCCAATGCCACGGACGACTACTCGGCACTCCTAGCTGAGTTTCCCGCCCTCACTAACCCGACCTTTTCGGCCAAAGCCGCAAAGCACGGTGTGGAACACTATATCCCCACCACCGGCCCCCCAGTTTCTGCCCACGCCCGCAGACTCAACCCGGCCAAGCTGGAAATCGCGCGGGCCGAGTTCGCCACCATGGAACAACTCGGCATCATCCGCCGCTCCAGCAGCCCTTGGGCCTCGCCCCTCCACATCGCCCCCAAGCCCGGCGGAGGCTGGCGCCCTTGCGGGGACTACCGCCGCCTCAACGACGCCACCACCCCCGATCGATACCCGGTGCCACACATCCAGGACTTCTCGGCCCGACTGGCCGGACGAACCGTCTTTTCCAAAGTCGACCTGGTGCGCGGTTACCACCAAGTCCCCGTACACCCCGCGGACATCCCCAAAACGGCTGTCATCACCCCATTCGGCCTGTTCGAGTTCCTGAGGATGCCCTTCGGCCTCAAGAATGCAGCACAGGCTTTCCAGCGCCTTATGGGCTCAGTTCTCCGGGACCTGAACTTCCTATTCGTCTATCTAGACGACATTCTCGTGGCCAGCTCCTCCAAACAGGAACACCTCGAACACCTTCGCATCCTGTTCGGGTGCCTAGCCCAACACGGGCTCATCCTCAGCCCGGCGAAGTGCCAATTCGGCCTCACCGAGATCGATTTTCTCGGCCACCACATCACCCCTGCTGGGGCCGTCCCCCTGCCCAACAAGGTGCAGGCCGTCCAACAATTTCCCCGCCCCACAACCATCAAGGGCCTCCAAGAGTTCCTCGGGATGGTGAACTTCTACAACAGGTTCATCCCCAGAGCTGCAGCCCTCATGAAGCCCCTATACGACTCCCTCCGAGGAAAATCCGGCAAGATGGACGTAGCCTGGACCACTGACATGGCAGCCGCCTTCGACGCCACCAAAAACGCGCTCGCCGACGCCACTCTGCTCGCGCACCCGAAGGCCGATGCCCGGGTCGCGCTCACCACAGACGCCTCCGACCACGCGGTCGGGGCCGTGTTCGAGCAGTGGGTCAATGGCGCGTGGCAGCCACTTGCCTTCTACAGCCGCCAACTGCGCCCCCCGGAGGTCAAATACTCCACTTTCGACCGCGAGCTTCTCGCGCTCCACCTGTCGGTCCGCCATTTCAGGTTCCTCCTGGAAGGCCGCCACTTCACCGCGTATGTGGACCACAAGCCACTCACGTACGCGATGGCCAAGCACACCGAACCCTGGTCCGCTAGGCAGCAACGCCAGCTCGCGGCCGTGTCCAAGTTTACTACGGACATCCAGCACGTCTCCGGTAGAGACAACGTGGTCACCGACTGCCTTTCCCGTCCCGCCGTCTGTGCGAATCACCTCGCGGTCGACTACGCACAACTAGCAGCGGCCCAGCTCACAGACCCAGACCTCCTCTCGGCGGCTACCAGCCTGCCAGGGCTATGCCTAGCCAAGGTCGCGCACGGGCCCGAAGCCACGGCAGTCACTTGCGATGTCTCACTCGGCCAACCCAGGCCGGTCGTCCCTGAGACCTGGCGCCGCCGCGTTTTCGACGCGCTCCACGGGCTCTCTCACCCGGGTTCCCGCGCATCCGTCAAACTCCTCTCCAAGCGCTTCGTCTGGCGCGGCCTCAGCAGAGATGTTTGGACTTGGGCCACCTCCTGCCTCGCCTGCCAACGGGCTAAGGTACAGCTGCACACCAAAGCACCCCTGGGAGACTTCGAGGTACCCAGCTGCCGCTTCGACCACGTACACGTCGACATCGTCGGTCCCCTGCCGCCATCGCAAGGCCAAACTTATCTCCTCACGATGGTCGACCGCTACACACGCTGGCCTGAGGCAGTGCCGCTGACCTCCACCACCACAGCCGACATCGCCAGGGCGTTCGTTAACACTTGGGTTGCGAGGTTCGGCGTACCGGCTGACATAACCTCCGACAGAGGCGCCCAGTTCACCTCCGAACTCTGGACGGCCACAGCACACAACCTCGGGGTGACGCTCCACCGCACCACGGCGTACCACCCGCAGGCCAACGGGCTTTGTGAACACTTCCACAGGTCACTCAAGGCCTCACTCCGCGCCGGCCTGCAGGACAGTACCTGGACTGACCGCCTACCGTGGGTGCTACTCGGCCTACGCACCGCGGTCAAGGAAGACCTCCAGTCCTCGGCAGCGGAGTTAGTCTACGGACAACCGCTGCGCGTCCCAGGCGAATTCCTCCCGGAGCCTAACAAGCCTTGGTCGGCCGAACAGCAGCGGCTCAACTCTTTCTCTTCCGCTCAGCAGTTCGCCCCACTTCCGGTCAACCGACACGGCGAACTCGCACCTCACGTCCCGCCAAATTTACAGCAGGCGCGCTTCGTCTTCGTGCGACACGACGCGCACCGCGGGCCCCTGCGACCCCCGTACGACGGACCGTACGAGGTACTACAAACCGGGGACAAGGTCTTCAAGCTGCGACTCAGCGACAGGGTCGACACAGTCTCCATCGACCGGCTGAAACCAGCACACACAGAACCAGGGGAACAGGTCCCTGTGGCCCAGCCTCCAACTAGAGGCCGTCCCCCCGGCAAGCCAGCACAGCCGGCGGCGAACCGCCCAACCCAGCAAACTAGACCGGCGACCACTCAGAGCCGCTGCGGCAGAACCATTAGACCACCGTCACGACTCGTCCACTCCTCCTAAGCGGATTCTGGGGGGAGCTCTGTGGCGACACGCCACCACTGGACATAATCCGCTCACGGCGGCACGGATAGTCTAAGCAGAAGCCCCCAGCCGGGGGCCCTTTCCTCCAGCAACTTGTTTCCCGCAGGGACAGGCTGCCGGGAGCACTTCCTGTCTGGGAAGTATTTAAGTGGATGCGCGGGCTTTTCTAGTTCCTGTTTGCCATGTGGTTAGAATAAAACAGTTGTGTTTTCAATAGCTCTGGTCTCGACTCCCACGTTTGCCGCGGTATCTCAACACCCTCTCTGAAAACTGCGCCACTCTCTGTGAACTGCATCACACTCTGAAAACTGCATCACTCTCTCTAAACTGCATTACTCTCTCAAAACTGCACCACTCTCTGAAAATTACGTCACGCTCTCTAAACTGCATTACTCTCTCAAAACTGCATCACTCTCTGCAAATTATCTCACTCTCTCTGAACTGCATTACACTCTCAAAACTGCACCACTCTCTGAAAATTACGTCACTCTCCCTAAACTGCATTACTCTATCAAAACTACATCATTCTCTGAAAACTATGACACTCTCTGTAAACTGCGTCACTCTCTGAAAACTGCATCCCTCTCTGAAAACTGCGTCACTCTCTGAAAATTGTATCATTCTCCGAAAACTGCAAAACTCTCAGAAAAGTGCATCATTCTCAGAAAACTGCAAAACTCTCAGAAAAGTGCATCACTCTATCTAAACGGCATTACTCACTGAAAACTGCACATCTCTCTAAAAACTGCATCACTCTCCGAAAACTGCTTCACTCTCTGAAAACTGCATCACTCGCTGTAAACTGCAGCATTCTCTGAAAACAGCATCGCTCGCTGTAAACTACATCAATCTCTAAAAACTGCATTACAATCTCAAAACTGCATCACTCTCTGTAAACTGCTTAACTCTCTGAAAACTGCATCACTCTCTGTAAACTGCATCACTCTCTGAAAAGTGCGTCACTCTCTGAAAACTGCATCACTCTCTGAAAACTGCATCACTCTGAAAACTTCAACACTCTCTGAAACCTGAATCATTCTGTGAAAACTGCATCACTCTCTGAAAACTGCATCACCCGCTGAACATTACCTCACTCTCTCTAAACTGCATCACTCTCTGAAAATTACCTCACTCTCTCTAAACTGCATTACTCTCTCAAAACTACATCACTACATCACTCTCTGAAAACTGCATCACTCTCTGAAAACTGCGTCACTCTCGGAAGACTGCGTCACTCTCAGAAGACTGCTTAACTCTCTAAAAACTGCATCACTCTCTGAAAACTGCATCACTGTCTGAAAACTGCATCACTCTCTGAGAAATGCTTAACTCTCTAAAAACTGCCTCACTCTCTGAAAACTGCTTTACTCTCTAGACCTGCACCACTCTCTGAAAATTGCATCACTCTCTGATAAGTGCTACACTCTCTGAAAACTGCATCACTCTCTGAAAACTGCATCACTCTCTGAAAACTGCAGCACTCTCTGAAAATTGCATCACACTCTGTGAACTGCATCATTCTCTGAAAACTGCATCACTCTCTGAAAACTGCATCACTCTCTGAACATTACCTCACTCTCTCTAAACTGCATTACTCTCTCAAAACTGCACCACACTCTGAAAATTACGTCACTCTCTCTAAACTGCATTACTCTTTCAAAACTGCAGCACTCTCTGAAAACTGCAGCACTCTCTGAAAACTGCACCACTCTCTGAAAATTACATCACTCTCTCTAAACTGCATTACACTCTCAAAACTGCACCACTCTCTGAAAATTATCTCACTCTCTCTAAACTGCATTACACTCTCAAACTGCACCACTCTCTGAAAATTACGTCACTCTCTCTAAACTGCATTACTCTCTCAAAACTGCACCACTCTCTGAAAATTATCTCACTCTCTCTAAACTGCATTACACTCTCAAAACTGCACCACTCTCTGAAAATTACGTCACTCGCTCTAAACTGCATTACTCTATCAAAACTACATCATTCTCTGAAAACTATGACACTCTCTGAAAACTGCGCCCCTCTCTGAAAATTGCATCCCTCTCTGAAAACTGCGTCACTCTCTGAAAATTGTATCATTCTCCGAAAACTGCATCACTCTCTGAAAACGGCTTCACTCACAGAAAACTGCCTCACTCTAAAAAATGCATCATGCTCTGAAAACTGCTTCACTCTCTGAAAACTGCATTACCCGCTGTAAACTGCATCACTCTCTAAAAACTGTGTCTTTCTCTGAAATCGGCATCACTCTCTGAAAACAGCATCATTTTCTGAAAACTGCTTCAGTCTCTAAAAACTGCTTCACTCTCTGAAAACTGCTTCACTCTCTCAAAACTCTTTCACTCTCTGTAAACTACATCACTCTCTGAAAACTACATCACATTCTGAAAACTGCATCATTCTATAAAAACTGCATCACTCTCTAAAAACTGCACATCTCTCTGAAAACTGCACCACTGTTTAAAAACTGCCACACTCTCTGAAAATTACATCACTCTATCTAAACGGTATTACTCACTGAAAACTGCATCACTCTCTGAAAAATGCATCATTCTCAGAAAACTGCAAAACTCAGAAAAGTGCATCACTCCATCTAAACGGCATTACTCACTGAAAACTGCACATCTCTTTAAAAACTGCAACACTCTCTGAAAACCGCGTCACTCCCCGAAAACCGCGTCACACTCCGAAAACCGCGTCACATTCAGAAAACCGCGTCACTCTCCGAAAACCGCGTCACTCTCCGAAAACCGCGTCACTCTCTGAAAACCGCGTCACTCTCCAAAAAGTGCATCACTCCCCGAAAACTGCATCACACTCTGAAAACTGCATCACACCCTGAAAACTGCATCACTCTGAAAACTGCATTACTCTCTGAAAAATGCTTCAATCTCTGTAAACTGCATCTTAAATGTATACTCATCACTCTCAAATGCTGCGTCACTCTCTGAAAACTGCGTCACTCACTGAAAAATGCGTTACTCTCTCTGAAAACTGCGTCACTCTCTGAAAACTGCGTCACTCTCTGAAAACTGCGTCACTCTCTGAAAGCAGCGTCACCCTCTAAAACTGCGTCACCCTCTAAAACTACGTCACTGCCTGAAAAAACACGTCACTGCCTGAAAAAACACGTCACTCTCTGAAAAAACACGTCATTCTCTGAAAAAACGCGTCACACTCTGAAAAAATGCGTCACTCTCTGAAAAAATGCGTCACTCTCTGAAAAAACGCGTCACTCTCTGAAAAAATGCGTCACTCTCTGAAAAAATGCGTTACTCTCTGAAAAAACGGCATCACTCTCTGAAAAAACAGCATCACTCTCTGAAAAAACGGCATCACTCTCGGAAAATGGCATCACTCTCGGAAAACGGCATCACTCTCAGAAAACGGCATCACTCTCGGAAAACGGCATCACTCTCTGAAAACGGCATCACTCTCTGAAAACTGCATCACTCTCCGAAAACTGCATCACTCTCCGAAAACTGCATCACTCTCCGAAAACTGCTTCACTCTCCGAAAACTGCATCACTCTCCGAAAACTGCTTCACTCTCCGAAAACTGCATCACTCTCTGAAAACTGCATCACTCTCCGAAAACTGCATCACTCTCCGAAAACTGCATCACTCTCCGAAATCTGCATCACTCTCCGAAAACTGCTTCACTCTCCGAAAACTGCATCACTCTCTCTAAAAACTGCGTCACTCTCTAAAAACTGCGTCACTCTCAGAAAACTGCGTCTTTCTCTGAAAACGACATCATTCTCTGAAAACTGCAACACTCTCTGAAAAATCATCACTCTCTGAAAACTGCATCACTCCCTGAAAACTGCATCACTCCCGGAAAACTGCTTCACTCTCTGAAAACTGCAACACTCTCTGAAAACTGCAGCACTCTCTGAAAACTGCATCATTCTCTGAAAGCTGCATCACTCTCTGAAAACTGCATCACTCTCTGAACATTACCTCACTCTCTCTAAACTGCATTACTCTCTCAAAACTGCACCACTCGCTGAAAATTACGTCACTCTCTCTAAACTGCATTACTCTCTCAAAACTGCACCACTCTCTGAAAATTATCTCACTCTCTCTAAACTGCATTACACTCTCAAAACTGCACCACTCTCTGAAAAGTAGTCACTCTCTCTAAACTGCATTACTCTATCAAAACTACATCATTCTCTGAAAACTATGACACTCTCTGTAAACTGCGTCACTCTCTGAAAACTGCATCCCTCTCTGAAAATTGCATCCCTCTCTGAAAACTGCGTCACTCTCTGAAAACTGTATCATTCTCCGAAAACTGCATCACTCTCTGAAAATGGCTTCACTCACAGAAAACTGCCTCACTCTAAAAAATGCATCACGCTCTGAAAACTGCTTCACTCTCTGAAAACTGCATTACCTGCTGTAAATTGCATCACTCTCTAAAAACTGTGTCTTTCTCTGAAATCGGCATCACTCTCTGAAAACAGCATCATTTTCTGAAAACTGCTTCAGTCTCTAAAAACTGCTTCACTCTCTGAAAACTGCTTCACTCTCTCAAAACTCTTTCACTCTCTGTAAACTACATCACTCTCTGAAAACTACATCACATTCTGAAAACTGCATCATTCTATAAAAACTGCATCACTCTCTAAAAACTGCACATCTCTCTGAAAACTGCACCACTGTTTAAAAACTGCCACACTCTCTGAAAATTACATCACTCTATCTAAACGGCATTACTCACTGAAAACTGCATCACTCTCTGAAAAATGCATCATTCTCAGAAAACTGCAAAACTCAGAAAAGTGCATCACTCCATCTAAACGGCATTACTCACTGAAAACTGCACATCTCTCTAAAAACTGCAACACTCTCTGAAAACCGCGTCACTCCCCGAAAACCGCGTCACACTCCGAAAACCGCGTCACTCCCTGAAAACCGCGTCACTGTCCGAAAACCGCGTCACACTCCGAAAACCGCGTCACTCTCCGAAAACCGCGTCACTCTCCGAAAACCGCGTCACTCTCCGAAAACCGCGTCACTCTCTGAAAACCGTGTCACTCTCCAAAAAGTGCATCACTCCCCGAAAACTGCATCACACTCTGAAAACTGCATCACACTCTGAAAACTGCGTCTCTCTGAAAACTGCGTCACTCTCTGAAAAATGCTTCAATCTCTGTAAACTGCATCTTAAATGTATACTCATCACTCTCAAATGCTGCGTCACTCTCTGAAAACTGCGTCACTCACTGAAAAATGCGTTAGTCTCTCTGAAAACTGCGTCACTCTCTGAAAACTGCTTCATTCTCTGAAAACTGCGTCACTCTCTGAACACTGCGTCACTCTCTGAAAGCAGCGTCACCCTCTAAAACTGCGTCACCCTCTAAAACTACGTCACTGCCTGAAAAAACACGTCACTGCCTGAAAAAATGCGTCACTCTCTGAAAAAACGCGTCATTCTCTGAAAAAACGCGTCACTCTCTGAAAAAACACGTCACTCTCTGAAAAAACGCGTCACTCTCTGAAAAAACGCATCACTCTCTGAAAAAATGCGTCACTCTCTGAAAAAACGACATCCCTCTCTGAAAAAACTGCCTCACTCTCTGAAAAAACGGCATCACTCTCGGAAAACGGCATCACTCTCGGAAAACGGCATCACTCTCGGAAAACGGCATCACTCTCGGAAAACGGCATCACTCTCTGAAAACTGCATCACTCTCTGAAAACTGCATCACTCTCCGAAAACTGCATCACTCTCCGAAAACTGCATCACTCTCCGAAAACTGCATCACTCTCCGAAATCTGCATCACTCTCCGAAAACTGCTTCACTCTCTGAAAACTGCATCACACTCCGAAAACTGCGTCACTCTCTAAAAACTGCGTCACTCTCAGAAAACTGCGTCTTTCTCTGAAAACGACATCATTCTCTGAAAACTGCAACACTCTCTGAAAAATCATCACTCTCTGAAAACTACATCACTCCCTGAAAACTGCATCACTCCCTGAAAACTGCTTCACTCTCTGAAAACTGCATCACTTCCCAAAAACTGCATCACTCTCTGAAAACAGTGTCACTGTCTAAAAACTGCATCACTCGCTAAACTGCGATGGAGGCGGTGGTGTAGTGGTTATTTCACTAGACTAGTAAGCCAGAGGCTCAGTTAAATGCTCTGAGGATATAGGTTCAAATTCCACCACGGCAGCTGGTGGAATTTAAAATTCAAATCAATTTATTTCTGGAATTAAATGTTAGTCTTAGTAATGGCGACCATGATACCATTGTCGATTGTTGCAAAAACCCATCTGGTTCACTAGTGTCCTTTAGGGAAGGATATCTGCCGTCCTTACCTGGTCTGGCCTACATGTGACTCCAGACCCACAGCAATGTGGTTGACTCTTAATGCCCTCTGAAATGGCCTAGCAAGCCACTCAGTTGTAAACAACCGCTACGAAAAACAATAAGAATAAAACCGGACGGACCACCCAGCATCGACCTCGGCACCGGAAACGACAATGACAACGGCAAACCCAGCCCTGTCGACCCTGCAAAGTCCTCCTTACCAACATCTGGAGGCTTGTGCCAAAATTGGGAGAGCTGTCCCACAGAATCATACCTTACAACCAATGTCCCAGACACCACCATCACCATCCCTGGGTATGCCCTGTCCCACCGGCAGGACAGACCCACCAGAGGTGGTGGCACCGTGGTATACAGTCGGGAGGGAGTAGCCCTGGGAGTCCTCAGCATTGACTCAGGACCCCATGAGGTCTCATGGCATCAAGTCAAACATGGGCAAGGAAACCTCCTGCTAATTACCACCTACCGCCCTCCCTCAGCTGATGAATCAGTACTCCTTCATGTTGAACACCAATTGGAAGAAGCACTGAGAGTAGCAAGGGCACAAAATGTCCTCTGGGTGGGGGACTTCAATGTCCATCACCAAGAGTGGCTTGGTAGCACCACAACTGACCGAGCTGGCCGAGTCCTAAAGGACATAGCTGCCAGACTGGGTTTGCGACAGGTGGTGAGGGAACCAACAAGAGGGAAAAACCTACTTGATCTCGTCCTCACCAATCTACCTGTTGCAGATGCATCTGTCCATGACAGCATTGGTGGAAGTGACCACCGCACAGTCCTTGTGGAGATGAAGTCCCGTCTTCATGTTGAGGATACCCTCCACCGTGTTGTGTGGCACTACCACCGTGCTAAATGGGACAGATTTCGAACAGGTCTGGCAACTCAAAACTGGGCATCCATGAGGCGCTGTGGGCCATCAGCAGCAGCAGAATTGTATTCAACCACAATCTGTAACCTCATGGCCCAGCATATCCCTCACTCTACCATTACCATCAAGCCGGGAGATCAACCCTGGTTTAACGAAGAGTGCAGGCGAGCATGCCGGGAACAGCACCAGGCATACCGAAAAATGAGGTGTTAACCTGGTGAGGCTACAACACAGGACTACTTGCATGCCAAACAACGGTAGCAACATGTGATAGACAGAGCTAAGCGATCTCACAACCATTGGATCAAATCAAAGCTCTGCAGTCCTGCCACATCCAGTCGTCAGTGGTGGTGGACAATTAAACAGTTAACAGGAGGAGGAGGATCCAAAAATATCCCCATCCTCAATGATGGTGGAGCCCAGCACGTGAGTGCAAAAGACAAGGCTGAAGCATTTGCAACTATCTTCAGCTAGAAGTGCCGAGTGGATGATCCATCACGGCCTCCTCCTGAGGTCCCCAGCATCACAGATGCCAGTCTTCAGCCCATTCAATTCACTCCACGTGATGTCAAGAAATGGCTGAAGACACTGGATACTGCAAAGGCTATGGGCCCTGACAACATTCCAGCAATAGTACTGAAGACTTGTGCTCCAGAACTAGCTGCGCCCCTAGCCAAGCTGTTCCAGTACAGCTACAATACTGGCATCTACCCAGCAATGTGGAAAATTGCCCAAGTATGTCCTGTCTACAAAAAGCAGGACAAATCCGACCCGGCCAATTACCGTCCCATCAGTCTACTCTCAATCATCAGCAAAGTGATGGAAGGTGTCATCGACAGTGCTATCAAGCGGCACTTACTCAGCAATAACCTGTTAACTGACGCCCAGTTTGGGTTCCGCCAGGGCCACTCAGCTCCTGACCTCATTATAGCCTTGGTCCAAACATGGACAAAAGAGCTGAACTCAAGAGGTGAGGTGAGAGTGACTGCCCTTGACATCAAGGCAGCATTTGATCGAGTGTGGCATCAAGGAGCCCTAGCAAAACTGAAGTCAATGGGAATCAAGGGGAAAACTCTCCATTGGTTGGAATCTTACCTAGCACAAAGGAAGTTGGCTGTGGTTGTTGGAGGTCATTCATCTCAATCACATGACATCACTGCAGGAGTTCCTCAGGGCAGTGTCCTAGGCCCAACCATCTTCAGCTGTTTCATCAATGACCTTCCCTCCATCATAAGGTCAGAAGTGGGGATTGTAATGATCAATAACATGTCATTCTATAGTGGACACTAGGTGGAGCCGTAGAGCTGAGTAGAGCTGTATATAGCTGTATGTATAATACTACACTACCCATGAGGCACTAGGCTACCCACAAGGCAGCAGTCAAGATGGAAGCCTCTACAGATACTGTACCTAGTCCACATGTGCTCAATAAAGTAACTAGCAAAAGCTAGCTGTGTTCATAATAAGAATGTCTATTTATTAATGAACATAAGATGGTACCAGGATGGTGAAGATCTGCTGAAAATTATGAAAAGTGACATGGAGAATTTGAAGCCACCAGAGCGTTTGAATCTCGAGGGAAATGTCGACTACAATTGGCGGATTTTTAAACAACAATTCGAACTCTACATTGCTGCCATCAGATTCGGTACGAAGCCAGACGCAAGGAAGATAGCGTTGCTGCTTACAGTTGCAGGCCCACAGGCAATAGAGGTATTTTAAACATTTGTATTTAATCCAGAGGAGAACAGAGAAAAATTAGAAGATGTGCTAGAAAAATTTGATGCACATTGCTCTCCCAAAAAGAATGAGACCTATGAAAGATATATCTTCTGTTCTCGGACACAGCAGCAAAATGAGACTTTTGATAGCTTTATAACTGATCTGAAACTGAAAGCACAGACATGTAATTTCTCTGAGCTCAAAGCATCCATGATTCGTGACCAGATTGTGTTTGGTATTCATGATAAAAAAGTCAGGGAACGTCTGTTGAGAGAAACCGAACTAAATTTGGAAAAGGCGGTGAAAATATGCCAAGCCAGCGAGCTAGCTCGAAAGCACGCGAAGACTTTCAGTGAAATCAATAATGATGCGATTGTAATGAGTGATAATGCTGCTGTCGGTGCTGTGTCCTATAAGGGGAAGAAACATGGGCAGAACAGAAATGAAAAGCAATCGGAGGATGAAATTTTTAATTGTAAACGCTGTGGTTACAAACACCAGTTAAGACAATGCCCAGCATTTGGAAACACGTGCACAAAGTGTGATGGAAAGAATCACTTTGCCAAACAATGCTTTTCAAAAGTACAAACTAAGAAAGGGCAACGAGTTAATGTAATTGAGGACACTGATTTAAGTGAGACATTTTTTATAGGAATGGTGTCATGTGACAATATCAAAAAGGATACAGAAAATGTGCAGCCCTCAGAAATGGACAATGCTGAACATAAAGTTAATGCAGTAAAAGAGGACAAATGGATGATCCCACTGCAGGTAAATGGAGCATTAGTTACCTTGAAACTAGACACTGGGGCAAAAGCAAACTTAATCAGTATGAGTGACATTAACAATATGAAAGAAAAGCCCAAAATACAGAAAAAGTCAGTACTACTAAAGGACTATAATGGACAGAAAATAGATAGCTTAGCTGTATGCAGACTTAAAGTGACAGTCAAAGACAAAGTGCATCATCTCATGTTTTCTGTTGTGGCTGAAAGGCTTGATTCACTACTGGGTGACAAAGCTTGTGAGGACTTAGAACTGGTCAAAAGAGTCTACCGTATAAACTGTGCCATAAGCAGACCAGATGACTCGGTGGATTCTGTAGTGAATAATTTCCAGGATGTGTTCAAAGGATTTGGAGTTCTACCATTCACTTACAAGATCCAGCTAAAGCAGGATGCTCAGGCAGTGGTACATGCTCCACGGAGAGTTCCAGCACCCCTGCGTGACTGGCTCAAGAAAGAACTGGACAGAATGACCACACTAGGAGTCATCAGGAAAGTCGAAGAGCCAACAGACTGGGTTAACTCCATGGTATGTGTAAAAAAAAAGAACAATGATCTAAGAGTATGCATGGATCCAAAGGACTTAAATGCAAACATAAAACATGAACACTACCAGATTCCCAAGCGAGAAGAAATCACCAGTGAAATGTCAGGTGCCAGATACTTTACAAAGCTCGATGCCTCACAAGGATTTTGGCAACTAAAACTGGATGAAGAGAGCACCAAATACTGTACCTTCAACACACCATTTGGCAGGTATTGTTTCCTCAGAATGCCTTTTGGGATAATATCTGCATCTGAAATCTTTCATAGAGCGATGGAACACATAATTGAAGGTCTGGAAGGAGTTCGGGTCTATGTTGATGACATCATCATCTGGGGCTCCACACTGAAAGAACACAATGAGAGACTGACTAAAGTGCTACAGAGCATACGCCGGAATGGACTGAAGCTCAACAAAGCCAAGTGTCAGTTTGGCGTCCAGGAAGTCACTTTCCTAGGAGATAATCTATCTGGTAAAGGAATAGAGCCAGATATGGAAAAAGTAAACGCCATACTCAAAATGCCCCGACCCACTGACAAAAAAGGAGTGCTACGCATCATGGGGATGATAAACTTCATTGGAAAGTTCATTCCTAACTTGTCAGCCAAGACAGCCTGTCTGCGAGACCTGCTACATAAAACAAATGAGTTCGCATGGACAGAAAGACATGAACAAGAGTGGATAAACCTCAAAGCAGTGCTGACAACCACACCTGTACTCGCCTTCTTTGACCCAACAAAAAGAATCAAAGTGTCAACGGATGCATCAAAAGATGGCCTAGGTGCGGTCTTGCTACAAGCAGAGGGTGAAGATTGGAAGCCTGTTGCCTATGCCTCTAGGTCTATGACTGATACTGAGTGTCGATACGCCCAGATTGAAAAGGAATGTCTAGGCTTGGTAGTTGGACTAGAAAAGTTTCATGGCTACATATATGGACTTCCCACCTTCACAGTTGAGACAGACCACAGCCCTCTGGTTGCCATCATAAAAAAAAACCTGAATGAGATGTCTCCAAGGATTCAACAACTCATGATGAAGCTGCAAAGATATGACTTTGAACTGATCTACACACCAGGCAAATACATAGGCCCCGATTTTTGGCTTGTGTGGGAAATGGTCGGATTTCCCCGAATGTGGGGTTTCTGACCCACATAAAAAAGTGTCAGCCAGCCCCATGCAATTTTCCCTCAATTGGCCAATTAATTCCCAGCATGTGGGAAGCCTTGCTAATTGTCTAAACCAATCAGAAATCCCCACAGTATGATGTCATCATTTGTGGTGCTTTCAAGGTCCATGGCAAGCACTGCATCCTCTGAAGGCTTCCAAATGAACCATACAGGATGGCAGAGGAGCCTACAGCAGCTGTGGCCAGTGCCAGACCCCGAGCTGCCTTCAAATTCGACGAGGCTTCACTGCAGGCATTATTGGATGGGGTTAGGGCCCACAGGGACGTCCTCTTCCCTAGGTCATGGAGGAAGAGGCCTCCCACTGAGACCAATGCTGCATGGATGCAGGTGTCAGCAGATGCCAACTCGCTGGGAGTCACCAGAGGAACCTTGGCATTACATCTGTAACTCCTTCCTTTACTCCCCCACAGTACCATCCAGAGCCCCCGTCCTCACTGTGGAGGAGGAAGAGGCTGTGCAGCCAGACTCCTCAGAGGAAGCTCCAACCTCTGAGGGTGCAGCGTCAGCAGAAGTAAGCGCACCCAGCACCAGCGCAGACACTCACACCTCGGGGGGACCTTTGGGACATAGAGTAGTGTTGTCACCTGGTGTTTCACAGCTGACAAGTGAGCCTCAGCAGATTCTGGAGACAGGGACAGCAGTGGAGAGTCCTCGTCGGAGGGCGCAGGGCTCTGCCAGCTCAGCTCAGCTGCGCTGCATCTCGACCCTCTGCCTCTGGGTCCATCCGCAAGAGAAGAGGTGATGGATCTCCATGCACAGATGCAGGAGTCTCTGGCAGGTTTTGTCTCCAGGGTTGCTGCGAGTGTGGAGTGAATGGAGGAGTCCATAGCGACCATGAGCAGAGCCTTTGTGGAGTCATTGGTGCATGAACGCAGCACCATGGAAAGGTTGGCAACCTCCATGGAGGAGATAACTCGCCAGCATACGGAAAACATGGTGAGTGCTCATAAGAGAATAACATCTCTTGAGGAGCGTTGGCCATCTGTTGAACAGAGAAACCAGATCTTCATGGAAGTCCTTCTGAGTAGGACTGCCATTGCAGAAACGGGTCCCACTGGTGCTCCTGGTGCTCATCCTGCTGTTCCTGGTACTGCTGCTGCTGCCTCTGCTGTTGGAAATCCCCTAATGCCAGGAAGGGAACATCCCAAAGGCCTCCCATGCTTCTGGCAGATGCCTCCGTTGAGGGGGCGCTGAGTTAGGGTGGTGAGAGGGGCTTCCCAGGAGCTCACACTGGAGAAGTGTGTGAGGCTCCAGCTTTCTGCAGCTGCTCCTAAGGCTTCAAAAAGTTCCCCCAAGCCTTGATCAATAAGGTCCTGCAGCCTGCAAATGCTGCCTCTTCAGCCCTCAGCCCTCAGCGACCTGCTGCTGCAAGCAAGCAAGCCAGCTGTTTTCACGCCAGCTCTCAGCAGCGGGGTTCCCCGCAGGCGGATTTCAGATGGGGAAAGCCCCAAAGTCGCAACGGCACGGGAAAATCCACTTCAACAAGCAGATAATTGCTTGTTAGTGCTCCGACGAGCAGTCCCTCCAGCGGCGGCTGGGACTGAAGCGGGGCGCGCAGAAACGGCAGTCCGAAAGTCGGACGGGGCGGGGAATCAGGCGGGGTGGGGTCCCGACCCGCTTTTTCCGCGATTTTCGGACCACAGCCGCATGAAAAGCTGCCAGACAGCTGGCCGAAAATCGGGGCCATAGTGTTAGCAGATGCACTATCCCGAGCACCCACAATGAGCCATGTGAGCTCTACTGAAGAAGACGTGGATGTTCATGTGAGTATGGTCACTGCTGCGCTGCCCGTGTCAGACACAAAATCAAAGCAAATAGCAGAAGAAACAGTAAAAGATACAGTATTACAAACAGTAATAGAGAACATTCATCATGGTTGGCCAAAAGGTTCCTGTCCAAAATATTTTCACATAAGGTCAGAATTGAGTGTCGCAAGTGGACTATTACTAAAACAGAACAGAATAGTCATTCCACAGGCTCTACGTCAAGACATGCTCAAAAGGATTCATGAGGGACACCTCGGAATTGAAAAATGCAAAAGGAGAGCAAGAGACACTGTTTATTGGCCTGGCATAAATAAGGACATTGCGAACATGATAGGCAAATGTGAGACATGCCAGAAACACCAAAACAAACAAGCAAAGGAACCAATGATAGTAGCAAAAGATTGGTATGGACCTTTTTCATTTAAATGGTAAAGACTATCTAATAGTGATTGACTACTATTCTAACTATCCTGAGATGGCACTGCTCTCAAGCACCACAGCAAGCAGTGTCATAATGCATGTGAAATCCATCTTCGCCAGACATGGAATTCCCAGGATTGCCGTTAGCGACAATGGTCCGTGCTTCAACTGTAGGGAGTGGCAACAGTTTGCAGCACATTATGACTTTCAGCACATCACATCCAGTCCTTTGTATGCTCAGTCAAATGGTAAGGCAGAGAAAGGTGTTCAAGTTCTCAAGCAGCTACTGAAAAAAGCGACAAAAAGCAAGTCTGATCCTTATCTCGCCCTGCTGAGCTACCGAGCCTCACCTTTAGACTGTGGTTCTTCACCTGCTGAACTACTAATGGGTCGCAAGTTGCGCACCATGCTACCCTGCTGTGCAAAAGAACAGCAAAGTGAGGAACTGAGACAGAGACTTCAACTGTTAAAGCTGAAACAGAAACCATACTATGACAAGTCATCCAAAACTCTAAAACCATTGACAAGGGATGATGTTGTCAGGATTGAGGATCCAGATGCATGGAACAGGAAAGCTACAGTTCTTGAGGAAGTAGGACCAAGGTCATACACTGTTAGAACTGAGGAAGGACAGATTCTCAGGAGGAACCGCCGTTCCCTCCTAAAAACACAAGAGGCTATTCAAGACCAGATTGATGACAATGCCGCAACTGCATCTTGTCCTTCACCGCCAGAACAATCTCATGAAGACACATCAGACTTACCCGTGTTGAGAAGATCCACACGTGAAGTAAAAGAGCCTGATAGACTTAGGCCTAGAAATTCAGTTGGTTGTGCCAGCAGTAAGCGCCTTAAGAGAAGTGAATTTCGGGTGCTATGCGTGTAGCGCCCGGGCGCAGCACAGTTTGCGCCTCGCCCCAAATTAAGTTGACCCTTAGCGCCGGCGCAAAGTTTAGCGCCCGCCCGGCTGCGCGCGCAGAAAATGATGTCACATCCTCGTGCAACGCCCTTTGTGCGCCCCGATTCCAAACTTCAGTCGGACCACCCCATTGTGCGGCTGGCGGCCAGAGCGTTTGTAAAATGGAACGCAACACAGCCGACGCGGGCCCCGGGGAGCGCAAATTAAAGGGCACGTACCCTGCAGTATAAAGGGCAGCCACTTTGCAGCAAACACTCTTGTGCAACGGATTTCTGGACACACAACAAGGAGGAGAGCTAACTGGTTTCGTGCAGCAATAGCTCAGGTATTTTTGGACTCAGGCCAAAGCGCTGCAAGTGCCCTGTTGGAAATTTGACTGTTTGCCAGCATTTGATGGGGGTTGCATGGGGTGCCAACACGGAGTTTCAGCGCCATGTGCGTAGGGCTCGCAGACGCGGGGTCAGAGGGGCAGCCCTGGCTAGAGGCAGAGGGGGCAACAGGCGTCGGCAACATAGGCCTTACCCAGTCAGGGTATACCACCAGCAGCGCTACTACCTCACCATGAGTGGCGCGCGATGTGTAAGAAGGCTGAGATTCCGAAAGGAGGTGGTTGCAGAGATCTGCCACCTGCTTCACAGAGATCTGCGTCCAAAGCTCAGGTGCAGGACGTCTCTGTCGGTGGAAGTGAAGGTGACGGTGGCATTGAACTTCTATGCCACCGGCTCCTTCCAATCCGCTGTTGGGGACATAGCTAACATATCCCAGTTCGGCATGCATCGCTGCATCCACCAGGTGACCGATGCCCTTTTCAGAAGGAGACGCCAATTCATCTCCTTCCCCATGGCCCTGGAGAGCCAGCATCAGCGTGCAGTGGGATTTGCTAGACTCGCGGCCTTCCCCTTGGTGCAGGGCGCCATTGACTGTACGCATGTGGCTTTGCGGGCACCTCTGGAGCATGGCGAGCAGTATCGCAACCGGAAGGGCTACCATTCTCTCAATGTGCAGCTGGTGTGTGACCACAAGCAGTGCATCCTGGCTGTCAATGCCTGCTTTCCAGGCAGCTGCCACGATGCCTTTATCCTGCGGCAGAGTACTGTGCATGAAATGTTCGAGGCACAGCCTCCCCCAAGAGGATGGCTACTCGGGGACAAAGGCTATCCTTTGTGTACCTGGCTCATGACCCCGCTCCGCGCGCCCAGGACTGCTGCTGAAGAGGCATACAACGAGAGCCATCAAAGGAGCAGAAACATCATCGAGCAAACTATTGGGGTCCTCAAGCAGCGGTTCCACTGCCTTGATCATTCCGGCGGATCTCTGCAGTATTCGCCGCACCGGGTCTCCCAATTTGTCGTAGTTTGCTGCATGCTACACAACCTGGCTCTCCGCAGGATTCAGGCACTGCCACCTGACGTTGGACCACCACCTCAGGAGGAGGAGGAGTACGTTCCCAGGAGGGAGCAACAAGGTCCAAGGGCCGTCCGTCGCCAGCTTATTGAACGTAACTTCTAAGCCCCCTGTCAGGGAATGCCTTGTGGCCATGAAGCAAGATGAATGCAGCCGCTCCGCAAGCCCTCAGCCGGCGAAGGCAACAAAGACTAACAAGAACAACCATGGGCACTGTCTGAATAAAGATAAATTTATATTTGACAAAAATGAAACCCCTTCCCACATGAATCCCAAAAACAATCAACGGCCCCCACAAAAAGTGTAACAAACGACTCACTCCCACAACCTGGGGAGGAGTAACTCCACATTTGAACAAACCAGGCCTCAACCTCGGCCTTAACGCAAAAAACATACCCATAAACAAAACAACCATGGGCAAAATAAAGATGTCCACCGCCATATAAAATGAAAGCTGGCCACACCCTCTACTTAGTGGCCCGCGAGGGCGAGACCTTGTCCAGCCTTTTGGCGCCCCTGCCCGGCCTGCTGCTCCTCCGCAAGCTCTGCCCAGTGGCTGCTGCGAGGCTGGGGGAAGGCGCCTGAGGGTCAGATGTCCTTCCGCCAGATGGCCTTGGGGGGCGGCCTACACGGGCTTTGGGCCTCGAGGGGCCGGCTGTTGATTGGCGCACATGTGCATGCCCACCATCAGCTCCAGCCGCTTGCCGTTGACACTCCACTGGGGGAGTGGCGGCGGCGGATGGCGCAATGTGGGCAAGCTGGCGTATTGGAGGCACTGGCTGGTGATGTCACACGCTGGCACTCGCCCGGGCACGCACTGCACGATCCGCACCAATCAGCCGAAGGGCGGATCGCTGTGCTGCTGCAGTGCGGCAGGTGTCCTGGCGATGCCTGGCTGAGGCAGCGTGTGTGGCAGCAGTGAGTGCCCCTGTTGCCCTGGTCTGCGCCCGCATCACATCCACCACTGACTTGACGGCATCAGCCAGCGACTCCATCGCCGGAGGCATCCGTTCCACTACCTCCATCATCATCCGGCCACTCTCGGCATTTGATGCCCCAAACTCCCGCACACTGGTCGCCAGCGACTCGATGGCCTCAGGCATCCGTCCCACCACCTGCATGAGCTCTGTGTGGCGGCGGTCCGAATCCTCGGCCATTTGGTCCAGCTGGCGCACCTCCTCCGAGGTGAAGGTGGCCGGACTGGAGGCGGGACTCTCCCGCTGGGGAGCAGGGGTCCGAGCTAGGCGACCCTTGGCACGTTGCTGGCGCCGAATGTCCGCAGCAACTGCACTCCCCTCCGATCCTTCCCCCCTCTGGGGGGAAGGCCGCGGCCCACCCGCAGCCCTCCTGGGTGGCTGGACGCCACTGGTCCCAGCAGCTGCACTCCCCTCCGAAAGTTGCTCCAGGCTCTCGTCCAGGGAAGACGTGTCCAACACTTCGCCCTCTGCTGCGGGACCTGAGTCCTCCCCTGATGCTCCGGGTTGCTCTTCCTCCTCCTCCTCCTCCTCCTCCTCCTCCTGTTCGGAGGGGCTGTCACTGGCAGCTTCAGGGAGCTCTTCGTCACCAGCTGAAAGCAGGAAGGCACAAGAGTAGCTTCAGAGTGAGGAGAGGGCGTCAGCGAGGGAGTCATGACTGGTGGCATTCAGCGCATTGGTGGCACAGTGGCAAAGGAGGTAGCTCAGATGTGCAAGTGCGATGAGAGAGGGCCAAAAGGCGAGGTCCTTACCATTGCCGGGCAGCGGAGGGTCGGCTTCTCTGCAAGCTCTGGGCACAATCACGCGGCCTCCCAAGAGGCCACTCACGCGCTCCTCCAGGGGAGTGAGCTTCTGGAACTTGGCGCGGCCTCCCCCGGTGATGTCGCGGCGCTTGCGATTATTCGCAAGTTTAGCCTGCAAGAGAAAGGACGGGCTCTAAGTACGGTGTGTAGCCGTGACGTAGTGTGCACTGCCTCCCATGGTGGAATAGCTTGGCCAGAGTGTAGCCCTGATCTAGTGTGCACTGCCTCCCATGGTGGAATAGCTTGGCCAGAGTGTAGCCCTGATCTAGTGTGTACTGCCTCTCATGGTGGAATAGCTTAGTCAGAGTGTAGCCCTGATCTAGTGTGCACTGCCTCTCATGGTGGAATAGCTTGGCCAGAGTGTAGCCCTGATCTAGTGTGTACTGCCTCTCATGGTGGAATAGCTTGGCCAGAGTGTAGCCCTGATCTAGTGTGCACTGCCTCTCATGGTGGAATAGCTTGGCCAGTGTGTAAAGTGCAGAATGTGCAATTGATGCTCATGACTGTCCCAAAGCTGCTGGCTGAGGGCTGCCCATTAGGCCTTTCAGGTCCCTTTGCCCATCATGTCAGGTGTACATGCAAGAATGAGGAGGAGAGTGGAAAGGGTACTCACCCTGACAATCCTGGTCAGGTCATTGTATTTCTTCCGACATTGCACCTTGTCCCTGGGGGCATCGCCGTAGGACAACACCCTGGTGGCGATCTCCCTCCAGGCTTTGGTGTAGGCGCGGTGGGTGGGATTCCTGCCATTGTCTGGGAACAAGATCCTGTGCCTCTTCTCCAATGCTGTCAGCATGATAACCAGATCACGCTCTGAGAAGCGCAGGGCACGCTCACGGGCCTTCTCATGCGTTGCCATGGCTCCTTGGGCTCAGCAGCAGTGTTGAGGCCTAGTTTGAAAGCTGCAGTGTGCAGGGCGTGGCAGCAGACCAAATCGTCCCTTCCCCCTTTAAGAGCTGGCCGGCGCCACGGGGTCTGCTGTCAATCAAAAAATGACCACACCCGCGCTGCGCCCCGCCTCGGCGCTATCCCTCTGCACCGCCGGCTTAGCGCCTAAAGATAGTCGTGTAACGCCTCTTTTAGTGCTCCAGCAACCTCTTAGGGCGAAGCAACTGAATTTCGGCGAAGAGGGCGCAACTTTGGGGCGGGCGCTAAAGTCGGGCGGGCGCTAACGTTAGCGCCCCAAAACTGGCAAAACTGAATTTCTAGGCCTTAATCTTTGAGTACAATGTAAAGCTTTGAAAATGTGTTGACTGTTTTGAAAATGTTTATGTTTATAGAGCACTAACAAAGTGTTACTGATATTATCTTTATTGTTTTCTTGAAAGTTGATTGATATTGATTTTGTTAAACCTCAAAGAAAGGGGGATGTAATGATCAATAACATGTCATTCTATAGTGGACACTAGGTGGAGCCGTAGAGCTGTGTAGAGCTGTATATAGCTGTATGTATAAGACTACACTACCCATGAGGCACTAGGCTACCCACAAGGCAGCAGTCAAGATGGAAGCCTCTACAGATACTGTACCTAGTCCACATGTGCTCAATAAAGTAACTAGCAAAAGCTAGCTGTGTTCATAATAAGAATGTCTATTTATTAATGAACATAAGAGGGATGTTCGCTGATGATTGCACCCTGTTCAGCACCATTCAAGACTCGTCAGATACTGACACAGTCCGTGTCCATATGCAGCAAGACCTGGACAACATTCAGACTTGGGCTGTGTAGTGTCCGCGTATAAATAACACACAGACTGCAGGAGAACGGTAATAACAGGTGTTTACTGAACAGAGGGTATGCTGGAACTAACTGTACAAATTATTACCATCTCCCCTTGACATTCAATGCCATTACCATCACTGAATCCCCTACTATCAACATCCTGGGGGTTACCATTGATCAGAAACTGAACTGGACCAGCCATATAAATACTGTGGCTACAAGAGCAGGCCAGAGGCTGGGAATTCTGTGGTGAGTGTCTCACCTCCTGACTCTCCAAAGCCTTTCCACCATCTACAAGGCACAAGTCAGGAGTGTGATGGAATACTCTCCACTTGCCTGGATGAGTGCAGCTCCAACAACACTCAAGAAGCTCGACACCATTCACGATAAAGCAGCCCGCTTGATTGGCACTCCATCCACCACCTTCAGCATTCACTCCCTCCACCACCGGCGCACTGTGGCTGCAGTGTGTACCATCTACAAGATGCATTGCAGCAACTCGCCAAAGCTCCTCCAACAGCACCTTCCAAACCCGCGACCTCTACCACTTAGAAGGACAAGGGCAGCAGATGCATGGGAACATCACCAACTACAAGTTCCCCTCCAAGCCACACACCATCCTGACTTGGACCTGTATCGCCGTACCTTCACTGTCGCTGGGCCAAAATCCTGGAACTCCCTTCCTAACAGCATTGTGGGTGTACCTACACCATATGGACTGCAGCGGTTCAAGAAGGCGGCTCACCACCATCTTCTCAAGGGCAATTAGGGATGGGCACTAAATGCAGGCCTAGCCAGCGGCGCCCACATCCCACCAATGAATTAAAAAAAATCTGAAAAATGCTTCAATCTCTGTAAACTGCATCTTATATGTATACTCATCACTCTCAAAAACTGCATTCCTCCCTGAAAAATCATCGCTCTCGGAAAACTGCGTCGCCCTCCGAAAACGGCGTCGCCCTCCGAAAACGGCGTCGCCCTCCGAAAACGGCGTCGCCCTCCGAAAACGGCGTTGCCCTCCAAAAAATGGCGTCGCCCTCCGAAAACTGCGTCACCCTCCGAAAACTGCGGCACTCTCCCTAAACTGCGTCACTCTCCCTAAACTGCGTCACTCTCCCTAAACTGCGTCACTCTCCCTAAACTGCGTCACTCTCACTAAACTGCATCACTCGCCCTAAACTGCGTCACTCTCTGCAAACTGCATCACTCTCTGCAAACTGCATCACTCTTGAAACATGCATCACTCTTGAAACATGCATCACTCTCTAAACTGCATCACTCTCTCTAACCTGAATTATTCTCTGAAAACTGCATCAGTCTCCCACCAGAGTTCTCTTTGATCAATTTAGCCCTTAAGAAAATAACACAGGATGTGACATTGCAGAATGATGTTGGTGCCAAAGAATTTGGGATTAATATCAGCTCCAAAATTTTTTGAGATTAAATAATTTTTTTAAAATTTTGGCCTAGAAATTCAGTATAGCCACGTTTGGGGCACTACAGCCGAGCATTCGCTAAATTTAGTGCTTGGTGCAACTTAGCGCCACCTTCGCCGATATTCAGTTGCATCGCCCCAAGAGGTTGCTGCTGCGCTAAAGCAGGCGATGCACGACTATCATAAGGCGCTAAGCCGGCGTGCCAAGGCGCTAACACCGAGGGCGGGCGCAGCGCAGGTGCGGCGAGTTGCTGATTGAAGGCAGACACGCTGGTGCCGGTCAACTCTTAAAGGGGGAGGGTGGAATTGTTTGGCTGCCACGCCCTGCACACTGCAGCCCTGAATCAAGGCCTGAACATAGCTGCTTCAACAGTTCAATGCCCACGACTATGGAGAAGGCTAGGGAGCGACCGCAGCGCTTCAGCGAGGGTGCCCTGAAGCTACTGGTTGGCGCAGTGGAGCGCAGGTGACTTGTCCTCTTCCCTGATAGTGGCAGGAGGCCGCTGCCCAGCGAGTATAGAAAAGCCCTCATCCAGCAGCTATGGGACTCTCATGAAAATCACTTCCACATTCAGCACTTTACACACTGTCAGGGCTATTCCACCATGGGAGGCAGTGCAAGCAAGATGAGGGCTTGACACTGTCAGAGCTATTCCACCATGGGAGGCAGTGCAGGCAAGATCAGGGCTTGACACTGTACTTAGAGGCCGTCCTTTCTCTTGCAGGGCAAGCTGGCCTACAATCGCAGGCAGCAGTGATGGACTGGGGGAGGCCATCCTGACCTCAGAGCTCAGCGACCTGGAGCAGCATGTGGAGCGCATTATGGCAGGCTGGCTGATTGGCCCCATCACCAGTGGAGATGCCGACCCTGTTCTGGGCAGCAATGGTGAGGTCATCACCTTTTTGACCTCTCTCTTTCCACTTGTGCCTCACACCAGCATCCTTTGCCACTATCGAACTAATGCAGTGCATAGCTTCAGCAGATTGCTGTGCATGCTGCAGTGCTGGCCCATGCGAGTGCCAGTGTATCAGCCGACCAGGGAGTGCCTATGCTCTGTCAGATTGGCAGCATTCCTGCAGCCAACACTGTCACTCCTCCACTGCAGCTGCCACCACCCATAGGACAGACTGCTGCCACCCAAGCAGAGTTGGAGCAGTCAGCAGCCAGGCCCTCCAGGCCCAGAACTGGTCCAGGCCGTCCCCCAAGGGCATCTGCCGTCTCACCATCTGACCCTCAGCAGCCTTCCCCCAGCCTTGCTGCAGCCACTGGGGTCCCATTGAGGAGCTGCTGCAGGGCGGGAAGGGGCCATTCGCGGAAGCGAGGCGGATCACCCTCGCAGGGGAAAAAGTAGAAGGTGTGGCCAAATGTTTTTCTTTATACATGAAGGCCGAGAAGGTTTTTTTATATATGAAGGCAGAGACTGTTGTGTTTGTTTTTTATGAAGGCTGAGACTGTCAGGGTTGCTGTCACGGGGCCGTGTAGACACGGGGCCGTGCTGTCCGGGCGAGGCTGGTTCTGGACCCAAGTGCAGACAGACGAGGCGAGAAGCAGATATGCAGTCTTAAATAACAGTACTTTACTAGAATCACACAGGTAAACAGTTACAAAACATAGGAACTCAAGACAAGCTACCATGAGGCAACCGGCTTGTCAAAACTGAGCTCAAGACAAGCTACCACAGGGCAACTGGCTTGTCCAAAACTGAGCACCTAGTCAAGACAGAGCACCTTGTCAAGACTGACCCCCTTGTCAGGACTGAGCCCAGAGAGAAGAAACCACAGAACTAAAATACAAGCAAAAACAGGTGAAACCAATAAACCAGATAAAAGGCAGTTAAGTAATAAATACAGGAGACTAAAAACAATTAACAGAGGGAAACCAACCAGTGAAGGTGCCATCTAGGGGTTACTGAAGGAACTGACCAGCACCCTCAAAGGACCCCCTCCCCTAGGAACGGCTCCTGAAGTTCCTCCTGGACAATCAGGGTGGCGACGGCGAAAATCCCTGGTGAGTTCAGGATCCAAAATGTCCCAGACCGAAACCCAGGAACGCTCTTCAGGGCCATAACCCTCCCAGTCAACCAGGTATAGAATGCTCCTCCTAACCCGGCGACTATCAAGGAGGCGACGGACCGTGTAGGCTTGCTGACCTTCAATCATGCAGGGCGGGGGGGAAGTCTGGAAGCAGGAACCAAAGGACTGATAAGGCAGTACTCATGGTCCTGGTGTACAAAACTCCATGCCTGTACGGCCAAAAAAGGAGTCATTTAGCACAATCCTTGCCTCTACATTTAAACACTCAGCTTCAAACATTAAAAAAACCACGAGATCAATTACTCAAGACAGAACTACCAAGAGCACATTTAGCCAAACAAAAAAACCCAGAAAGCTTGCTGCCCAAGAGCAGTGGTGAAATGGCTAATACACCTCCTGCAATTTGGGTAACCAGCAACATGAGAGCAAACAAGCAGCAAAACATTGCTCAAGACAAACCATAAAGCACATAACCAGAAACAGACAATTATAAAATGGCCCTCGTTTCATTATAAAGACATAAGGCACAGAATAATCATTTAAATGAAAATAGAGCATATGCTTAGATTATCCACACTTCTGTATTATAATGGTATGGATACCCAAGGGGGGAAAAGACTTAAAAGGCTCAAACTTGATGAATCCGAAGTCACAGTCACATGTGTACAACAGTAGCCAGCCACACACCCTCCTGGGCATTTAGAACTAGAAGTCAAAAATGAAAAAGTCTGTATTAGTACACATAGCGAATTTTCTTGGCTTTTCAAGCAATGATATTTCCCATTCCGACTGATTACGAACTGCAGATGTTCAGAAATCTCAAGACAAAATCATCCTCCTCATCCACTAGTGGCAGGTACATGTTGTGGCGATCATATGATCATAATCTCTGTAAGCGACAGAGCCATCGTTTTCCAGAGTTAGCACGCTCAATGGATTATATTCCGAAGGGACGCAAGAAGGACGAGGAAAGCACCTTAACGGACGAGAATAGAACGAAATTCCTCCATCGCTGCTGGGTCCATATTGGCTCAGTCCTACTGTCCGGGTTGCTGTCACGGGGCCGTGTAGACACGGGGCCGTGCTGTCCGGGCGAGGCTGGTTCTGGACCCAAGTGCAGACAGATGAGGCGAGAAGCAGATATGCAGTCTTAAGTAACAGTACTTTACTAGAATCACACAGGTAAACAGTTACAAAACATAGGAGCTCAAGACAAGCTACCACATAGGCAACTGGCTAGTCAAGATAGGAACTCAAGACAAGCTACCGTGAGGCAACCGGCTTGTCAAAACTGAGCTCAAGACAAGCTACCCCAGGGCAACCGGCTTGTCCAAAACTGAGCACCTAGTCAAGACAGAGCACCTTGTCAAGACTGACTCCCTTGTCAGGGCTGAGCCCAGAGAGAAGAAACCACAGAACTTAAATACAAGCAAAAACAGGTGAAACCAATAAACCAGATAAAAGGCAGTTAAATAATAAACACAGGAGACTAAATAAAAACAATTAACAAAGGGAAACCAACCAGTGAAGGTGCTATCTAGGGGTTACTGAAGGAACTGACTGGCACTCAGTGCGTCGGCGGGAACTCAGTGGCAGCAGCGGGGCTATAAAAGTCCCAGAGACCAGGTAAGGCCTCAGTGCATCGGCGGGAACTCAGCGGCAGCAGCGGGGCTATAAAAGTCCCAGAGACCAGGTAAGGCCTCAGTGCGTCAGCGGGAACTCAGCGGCAGCAGCAGGGCTATAAAAGTCCCAGAGACCAGGTAAGGCCTCAGTGCGTCGGCGGGAACTCAGCGGCAGCAGCGGGGCTATAAAAGTCCCAGAGACCAGGTAAGGCCGCAGTGCGTCGGCGGGAACTCAGCGGCAGAGCGGGGCTATAAAAGTCCCGGAGGCCAGGTAAGGCCTCAGTGTGTCGGCGGGAACTCAGCGGCAGCAGCGGGGCTATAAAAGTCCCAGAGACCAGGTAAGGCCTCACAGCGTCGGTGGGAATCTCGAGCGGCAGAGCAAGGCTATAAAAGTCCCAGAGACCAGGTAAGGCCTCAGTGCGTTGGCGGGAATCTCGAGCGGCAGAGCGGGGCTATAAAAGTCCCAGAGACCAGGTAAGGCCTCAGTGTGTCGGCGGGAACTCAGCGGCAGCAGCGGGGCTATAAAAGTCCCAGAGACCAGGTAAGGCCTCACAGCGTCGGTGGGAATCTCGAGCGGCAGAGCGGGGCTATAAAAGTCCCAGAGACCAGGTAAGGCCTCACAGCGTCGGCGGGAATCCTGAGCGGCAGCAGCGGGGCTATAAAAGTCCCAGAGACCAGGTAAGGCCTACCGGTCTCCAGTCTGGGAACTCGGAGGGAAGGAGAGAGGTAAAAAGTAATCCAAGTGTGACATCACCAGAAAGCGGGTAAGTGATTGGTTGGTGAGTATTTCTCCCTTTTTAAGCTTAAATCTCTTTGGTTTATAGTTTCTAAGGTGTGATATTCACCATCTAGAATCGGGGCAGAGGGTATTTAAGAATAATATTAATAAATTTAATTAATTACATAGAATGGGAGATCAGGTGATGTGTTGCTGCTGCAATATGTGGGAGCTGGTGGACACCATTGATGCTCACGGTGATCACATTTGCAGTAAGTGTTGGCTGCTCAAGGAATTCCGGCTCCATGTTGAAGAGCTGGAGTCCGCGCTTCAAACACTGAGACACATCAGGGAGGGGGAGAGTTACCTGGACTCTGTGTATCACGAGGTATTCACACCAATTAGATTAATTAATTCAGATGTAGTCCGTGGCCAGGGTCAGGATGGTGTGACTAGAAGTGAGGCAGGTACGGGGATCCAGCAGGTAGTGTTGGAGGAGCCGCAGCCCTTGCACTTGTCCAACAGGTTCGAGGCTCTTACTCCCTGTGAGGATGGGAACAGGGACTGCGGGGAGGGTGAGCAACCTGGCCACAGCACCGTGGAGTGGGGGGCCATTTAAGTGGGGGGAGTTAAAAGAAATGTTGTAGTGGTAGGGGATAGTATCGTTAGGGGGATAGATAGAGTTCTTTGCAGCCAAGAGCGAGAGTCCCAAAGGCTGTGTTGCCTGCCCGGTACCAGGGTTAAGGACATCTCCTCTGGACTGGAGAGAAACTTGGAGTGGGAGGGGGAGGATCCAGTTGTCGTGGTCCATGTTGGTACCAACGACATAGATAGGACAAGGAAGGAGGTTCTGCTGAGGGAGTTTGAGCATCTAGGGGCCAAATTAAAAAGCAGAACCACGAGGGTAATAATCTCTGGATTATTACCTGAGCCATGAGCGAATTTGGCTAGGACAAATAAAATTAGAGAGTTAAATGCATGGCTCAAAGACTGGTGTGGGAGAAATGGGTTTTGCTTCCTGGGACACTGGCACCAGTACTGGGGCAGGAGGGAGCTGTTCCGTTGGGACGGGCTTCACTTGGCCAGTGCTGGGACTAGAGTCCTGGCGGATCATATAACGAGGGCTGTAGAGAGGGCTTTAAACTAACTAGTGGGGGGGGGGGGTTCCTAGAGAGCAAATAATAAAAATGACAACAGAGAAGGTCATAGACTTAGGTAGCAGTGGGGAAATTAAAAACCAGAGCGTGTCAGGAAGGGGCAGAAGGTATGGAGTAAAAGGTAAAGTAATAAAAAGGGCAAAAGCAGGAACTAAGTGTCACAAAACATATTTGAAAGTTCTCTATCTGAATGCACGTAGCATTCGTAACAAAATAGACAAGTTAATGGCACAAATAACTACATATGGGTATGATCTTGTGGCCATTACAGAAACATGGCTGCAGGGTGTAAATGCCTGGGAATTAAACATACCAGGTTATTTAACGATCAGGAAGGACAGGCAGGAAGGAAGGGGAGGTGGGGTGGCTATGTTAATAAAGGAAGGAATCACTGTAATACAGAGAAATGATATTGGGTCAAAAGATCAGGATAATGAAACAGTTTGGGTGGAGGTAAGGAATAATAAGGGGAAAAAAAACACTAGTGGGAGTAGTCTATAGGCCTCCGAACAGTGGCAACTCTGTTGGACGGAGTATCAATCAGGAAATAGTTGAGGCTTGTAATAAGGGAACATCTATAATTATGGGGGATTTTAACTATCATATTAATTGGACAAATCAAATTGGGCAGGGCTGCCTTGAGGATGAGTTCATTGAGTATATTAGGGATGGGTTTCTTGAGCAGTATGTACCTGAACTGACCAGGGGGCAAGCAACCTTAGATCTGGTCCTGTGTAACGAGACGGGATTAATTAAAAATGTCCTAGTAAAGGATCCCCTTGGAATGAGTGACCATAACATGGTTGAATTCCATATTCAATTAGAGGGTAAGAAGGTTGGATCTCAAACAAGCATGCTAAGCTTGAATAAAGGAGACAATGAAGGTATGAGAGCGGAATTGAGTAGAGTGGATTGGGAAAATAGATTAAAGGGTAAGACGATACATGATCAGTGGTGTACATTTAAGGAGTTATTTTACAACTTCCAAAAAAAATATATTCCACTGAGAAGAAAAGGGTGTAAAAGAAAAGACAGCCATCCGTGGCTAAGTAAAGAAATTAAGGATAGTATTCGACTAAAAACAAGGGCATATAAGGTAGCCAAATCTAGTGGGAGGATAGAGGATTGGGAAAACTTTAAAAGACAGCAAAAAATAACAAAAAGTTTGATTAAGAAAGGGAAGATAGATTATGAAAGTAAATTAGCAAAAAATATAAAAACAGATAGTAAGAGTTTTTATAGTTATATAAAAAGAAAAAGGGTGGCTAAGGTGTTGGTCCCTTAGAGGATGAGACCGGGAAATTAATGGTGGGAAATATGGAGATGGCAAAAACACTGAATGAATATTTTATATCAGTCTTTACAGTGGAAGACACTAAGAATATCCCAACACTGGACAAACAGGGGGCTAAAGGGGGGGAGGAGCTAAACACGATCAAAATCACTAAGGAAGTGGTGCTTGGTAAAATAATGGGACTCAAGGCGGATAAAGCACCTGGACCTGATGGCTTACATCCTAGGGTCTTGAGGGAAGTGGCGGTAGGGATTGTGGATGCATTGGTAATAATTTTCCAAAACTCCCTGGACTCGGCAAAGGTCCCAGCAGACTGGAAAACTGCTAATGTAACACCCTTATTTAAAAAGGGCAGTAGACAGAAGGCTGGAAACTATAGACCGGTTAGCCTAACATCTGTGGTAGGTAAAATTTTGGAGTCCATTATTAAGGAGACAGTAACAGGACATTTGGATAATCATAATTTAATAGGACAAAGTCAGCATGGTTTTATGAAGGGGAAGTCATGTTTGACAAATATGCTGGAGTTCTTTGAGGAAGTAACATATAGGGTGGATAAAGGGGAACCAGTGGACGTAATGTATTTAGACTTCCAAAAGGCATTTGACAAGGTGCCACACAAAAGATTATTGCTTAAGATAAAAAATCATGGGATTGGGGGTAATATTCTGGCATGGATAGAGGATTGGCTATCTAACAGAAGGCAGAGAGTTGGGATAAATGGTTCATTCTCGGACTGGCAATCAGTAACTAGTGGTGTTCCGCAAGGGTCAGTGCTGGGTCCCCAACTCTTTACAATCTATATTAACGATTTGGAGGAGGGGACCGAGTGTAACATATCAAAGTTTGCAGATGATACTAAGATGGGAGGGAAAGTAGTGAGTGAGGAGGACATAAAAAACCTGCAAGGGGACATAGACAGGCTAAGTAAGTGGGCAGAGATTTGGCAGATGGAATACAATACTGGAAAGTGTGAGGTTATGCACTTTGGCAGGAAAAATCATAGAGCAAGTTATTATCTTAATGGCAAGAAACTGGAAAGTACTGAAGTACAAAGGGATCTGGGGGTCCTGGTGCACGAAACTCAAAAGGTTAGTATGCAGGTGCAGCAAATGATTAAGAAGGCCAATGGAATGTTGGCTTTTATTGCTAGGGGGATAGAATATAAAAATAGGGAGGTATTGCTTCAGTTGTACAAGGTATTGGTGAGACCGCACCTGGAATACTGCGTACAGTTTTGGTGTCCATACTTAAGAAAAGACATACTTGCTCTCGAGTCAGTACAAAGAAGGTTCACTCGGTTAATCCCGGGGATGAGGGGATGGACATATGAGGAGAGGTTGAGTAGATTGGGACTCTACTCATTGGAGTTCAGAAGAATGAGAGGCGATCTTATTGAAACATATAAGATTGTGAAGGGGTTGGATCGGGTGGATGCGGAGAAGATGTTCCCGATGATGAGTGAAACTAGAACTAGGGGGCATAGTCTTAGAATAAGGGGCTGCTCTTTCAAAACTGAGATGAGGAGGAACTACTTCACTCAGAGGGTGGTAGGTCCATGGAATATGCTGCCCCAAAAAGCTGTAGAAGCTACATCATTACATAAATTTAAAACAGAAATAGACAGTTTCCTAGAAGTAAAGGGAATTAAGGGTTACGGGGAGCGGGCAGGAATTTGGACATGAGTCTAGGTTCGGATCGGTCATGGCCCTGTGGGTAGCGGAGCGGGCCCAGGGGCCGTGTAGCCTAATCCTGCTCCTATTTCGGGTGTCTAATTCTGTTAGATTCAGGAGATGGTTCTGTGATAGTGGATTGGCGGTTAGGATCAGATCAGCCATGATCTTATTGAATGGCGGAGCAGGCTCGAGGGGCCGATTGGCCTACTCCTGCTCCTATTTCTTATGTTCTTATGTTCTTATGTTCTCACAGAGACTGTTGTGTTTGTTTTTTATGAAGGCCGAGACTGTGGTGTTTGTTTTTTATGAAGGCCAAGACTGTCATGTTTGTTTTTTATATGAAGGCCGAGGATCATGGTCATTTTTGTTTTACTGTTTTTTTCATTTTCTGACGGTTGTGAGAGCCAGTTATGTCTCTGACTGTTTTTTTGGAGGTTTATCTGAATTAGTTTGTCATGCGGGAAGGGCACAGAGTTTGCACAGTAAAAAATTTTCTTTAATCACATTGTCCATGTTTGCATTTTGTACTATTTGTTGCCTTGACCGGCTGAGGGCTTGCGGAGCGGCTCCATTCATCTTCTTTCATTGGCACAAGCCATTCCCTGAGAGGGGGCCTAGAACTGAGTTGCAATAAGCTGCTGACGGACGGCCCTTGCACTTTGTGCCTCCCTCTCGTCTTGGTGCTCCTCCTCCTCCTCCTCCTCCTCCTCCTCTGGTGGTCCTCCAATGTCTGCTGGCAGTGGCTGAGTCTCGAGGATAGCCAGGTTGTGCAGCATGCAGCACACTACAACAAAACGGGAGACTCGCTCAGGCGAGTACTGTAGGGCTCCTCCGGAACGATCCAGACAGCGGAACCGTTGCTTGAGCACACCGATTGTGTGCTCAATGATGTTCCTGGTAGCTTGATGGCTGTCATTGTATCACTCTTCAGCAGGTGTGCTGGGCGCACGCAGCGGGGTCATCAGCCAGGTGCACAAAGGAAAGCCTTTGTCGCCGAGAAGCCATCCTTGTGGGTGAGCCTGGGCTTCTAAAGTGTCTGCCACAGAAGTCTGGCGCAGGATGAAGGCATCGTGGCTGATGCCTGGAAAGCGGGCATTGACAGCTAGTTTGAGCTGCCTGTGGTCACACACCAACTGGACGTTGAGCGAATGGTAGCCCTTCCGGTTGCGGTAATCCTCGGCATTCTCTAGAGGTGCCCGCAAAGCCACATGCGTGCAGTCAATGGTGCCCTGGACCATGGGGAAGCCCGCTATTCCTCCAAATCCCATTGCACACTCTTGCTGCTTGTCCAGGGTCATGGGGAAGGAGATGTACTGACGTCTCCTTCTGAAAAGGGCATTGGTCATCTGGCGGGTGCAGCAATGTAACGTGAACTGGGAGATGTTGGCAATGTCCCCAGTAGCGGATTGGAAGCAGCCGGTGGCATAGAAGTTGAGAGCCACCGTCACCTTCACTGCCACCGACAGAGGCGTCCTGCTCCTCAGCTGTGGCTGCAGATCTCTGCAAAGCAGGTGGCAGGTCTCAGTGACCACCTCCCTTCTGAATCGCAGCCTCCGAACACACTGCTCCTCAGACATGTTCAGATATGAGAACTGCTGGCTGTAAAGTCTGTAGGTATTATGGCGAATTAATACACAGACTACAAGAGTAACTTTAACAGGACTTTACTATTCGAAGGTCAGGGCGAATCTGCCCAATAAATCCTGACACAGCACTTATATACCGGTGTGGTCACCGTCGGTATTACAGTATACAGCAGCCAAGATAAAGTAGTGCCACACCTAAAATAGTTCTCTTAAAGGTGAACGGTTACATACAATAGTTCTCTTAAAGGTAGAACAGTTACATACACTACAATCCTCCCTTTTTAGCTTACAACATACTTATTCCCCATTAAACATAACATCATAACATATATCCAACTTCATGTTAAAACAGTTCACAGATGTAGTCTCTGCGGAAACAGTTCACAGATTCAGTCTCTGTGGGAAACAGTTCATAGATTCAGTCTCTGCGGAAAACAGTTCACAGATTCAATCTCGGTGGATGCGCCTTCCGTGCTTCTTGACTCGGTCCTGACAACACCTCAGTGGTGTAGCAGTTCCCTGTGGTGTAGTCGGTTCACGTTGCTGGAGTGACTCATCCAATAGTCCTTCACTGGACTTAACAGCTTGAACTTCCGTCCTTCTGAACCAGCATTGTTGGCTTGTAAAAACTTGAGTACCTTGGGAAGTTTTTCTACTTCCAAACTGATTTGGCTCCGTTCGAAGGGACCCCGTGCGTGATGTAGTAGTGATGATGATGGTCCAGATGATCATCATCTTCTGCTTCGTCTTTTCCTTTTCTGCTTCTTGGAGACTCTCTGGGCTCCACTGTCAGCTGCCAGCTGCATGCACAGTTCCTCCTTCTCGTCCTCCTTTTTCCGTAGTAGCGCCACCATCTTCCGATGTTCCTTAGACTTTTTGTGATTCTTCATGGTTTCTGCACTTTGGGAGTTTTCATCACAAGCTGGGTAGAACAGGTCATCGTAATATTCGATGTCGTCCAACAGGTCATGGTAATATTCGGTGTCATCTTGAGCTAGGCCAGTGAGAGGGTCTTCTATTTCCTCCATACCCAGCTGGACATTAGCCAGCTTTTGTTTCAAATCCAGACATCTTTCCTGAAGAGACTTCTTCAGGCGTTCAGCTTCATCCAGCTTTTTCTGGGCTTCCTGCAAGTCTTTTACTAATGACGTCATTTGTGATTTCAATACTTCAACTTCATTCGGAGATTGGTTGATCGGACTATTCAATCCCTCTACTGCAGCAGCTGTTTCAACCTTCTGTTGTTCAACATTGACGTGAGTCAGCGTACTTTTGGCATCCAAGGGTTGCTCTGCTGCCATCTTCTCAGTCTGTGTTGCAACCTCAGCTATTTCAATAACTTTTGGGCGCTCCAAACCCCTCTGCTTTGAAGATTTAAACTCCTGTTCAATTTGTTCCCATTTCAGAGTCTTGTCCTTCAGCATATGAAGGAGTTGGCTGACCGTTAACTCTTCTGACCTCATACGTTTCCCAGTAGCTGCAGGGCTGTTTATAACCTTGCCCTGGGGCTCCTTTGCTGTTTCTACTTCGCCATCATCCACAGCCTCCACCATTCGAATTTCCCCACTTGAATCGTCCGGTGATGCTGCACCCAACTTCAGTAGGAGCTCGGAGTTCATGGCGACCAAATCAGTCTTTTCTGCCTGCAATTCGCTAACAAGCGCTTTCAGTTGCTGAACCTCTTGCTCCACCAGATTAAAGCACGCACCTTCTGAAACCGAATCAGCTTTGATTCGTTTGGCCTCCTTGCCCCGACGGTTTGTGTGCTCCTGCTCCTTTTTCTCCATCAGCTGTTTCTGTTGTCTTTCCAGGTTCTCTCACTCTCGGCTGAAAATTCAGTAGCCTTAGCGCCTCATTTGAGGCGCTAGAGGGCCTTGCGCCGGAGTTATGGCCAGTAGTGAAATTCCCTGGGGCCCTAAATCGGCGTTGCTCCGGTAGCGCTGCGCCGGCACCGATGACGTCATCGGTGTGCGCAGCGTCCCGGTTGCCGTGGTAACCCGCCTGAACTCCGAAATTGAGTTGCGGCTGCCTCGCCCGTGGCAGCCGCAACCAGCGTTTTGTCAAAGGTGCCTTACTGCAGTTAGCGCTGGCGCATTAAAGGCCCCGCGGCGGCCGGCCGCTTTCCCGCCGGCCGCCTGCCCGCAGCTCCGTCCCCGGACTTCTCTCCCCCCCCCCCGGAACAGATGCAAGCCCGGCACTTGTCCGAGGTGCCGGGCTCATTTTTAAGCAGATTTGCGCGGGCCGCGGCCGGGTGCAGGCAGCTCCTCCTTAACGGAAGGAGGAGGCCTGCACTTCCCCAGCCTGCCGCACCGCATCGGGTGCCGCAGCGCCGGAATTGCGGCGCGAAACGGCAGTTAGCGCCCTTTTCCAGGCGCTAAGACCCTTCAGTAGCGCCGGCAGCCGTTTGGGCGCGGCG
Organism: Somniosus microcephalus; assembly: GCF_052327205.1. Classification (NCBI taxonomy): domain Eukaryota; kingdom Metazoa; phylum Chordata; class Chondrichthyes; order Squaliformes; family Somniosidae; genus Somniosus; species Somniosus microcephalus. Next base: position 187,580,538 of record NC_140995.1, read on the forward strand.
CCACTGAATTTTTGGCGCGCGCAGGGGACTTAGCGCCGGCACTAATTTCCGGCGCTAATGCCCTGGCTAAGCCAAAACCCAATTTCTAGGCTTCTGTGTCACAGAACTTTTTCATTGCTTTCATCTCTTGTTCGAGACGGCAACTCAATTGTTCTAATTGCTGTTGTAATTTGAAATGGAGTTGAGTTCGAGCCCGGTGTTCCTCAGAATTGTGCATATCTGTAAACTGGACAGACTCAGAATTCTCTGTCAAACTATGTTGTTGTTGTTCAGTGGAATTCTGTTCTGAAACTTTGTTCTCCTCTGAAGCATAAGCATTTATGCACTCCTTCGTTTTTCCAACCTTAGTCAGCAAGTCCATTTTAAACTTGTCTTTCGCACCTGGGCTGGTCTTATCGTCATCCGTTTCAGAGTCTGAGCTGATTGTCTTCACCGAGTTCTCACTCATTATTGCTTTTAAATAGTGCCATTCCATGTTTATTTCCCAGATCCACTCCCGTCCCAGAAGTGGTGGACTTCCCTCAGGTAGTACATATAAATACATTCCTTGGTGTTCTTTGCCCCTGTCTCTCACCTTGACTTTTATCTTTCCCATGGGGTATACTTTCTGCCCCGTGTATGTCTGCAATACGATCTTGGTATCTCTCAAGGGTATGTGTGAGAATAGCCGGTTGTAATCCCTTCGATTTATGACTGATAGGGCTGATCCTGTGTCCAATTCCATTTTCACTTGGGCTCCGGCTATTTTTAGCATGACCCAGATAGTTTGCAGGTCAGCTTCCTTACTCACATTGTGAATTCTCAGACTACCCAGTTCCTGAACGGTTGGGTCTGAATCCGAATTCTGTTCATCTGAACTCTTCTCAGCCACCTTGTGTACCTTATTGTACTTTTCCTGCGGTGACTTTTTTTTGTTGTTGTTGGTCTTCTTTCCTGACCGGCATACCTTAGCTATGTGACCAAGTTTGCCACATTTTCTACATTCCTGGTTTTTAAACCAGCATTGGTTCTGGTCGTGTGTTGTCTTCCCACAACGATAACATTTCGATGTACCCGAAGTAATTTGATCCACACTGAGTACCGCTGCCTTCAGCTGCATTTCCGCTGTGCCTCTCGCTGCGGCTTCGTGCGATGCTGCAATAAGGACAGCCTTATCAAGTGTGAGATCGTTCTCTTCTAGCAGACGCTTTTGTGTTCCTTCCTTCGACAACCCGCACACGAACTTGTCTCTCAATGCCTCTGTCAGATTTTCCCCAAACTGGCAGTATTTCGCTAGTCTACGCAGTTCGACCAAGTATTCCGCGTTGCTTTCCTCTTTCCGTTGCGTTCTCACATAGAATTTGAATCGTTCCGCCAACATCAGTGGTGTGGGGTTCAAATGATCCTTCAGGACAGCAACAATATTAGCGAAAGTCTGATCCGCCGGTTTAGCTGGTGATAGAAAATGCTTCAATAGCCCGTATGTCTTTGCCCCCATTGCGTTTAATAAGGTGAGAGCTTTATCATCATCTGCTATCTTATTGGCCTCACAATATATCTCGATACGTTCTACGTACGTGGCCCAATCTTCCACCTCGGAATCGAAGTTGTTGATGTTACCATGCTTAGGCATCTTCACTATCTCTCACTATCTTTCTGCGAAACAAACACGAAATTTTTCTTTAACTTTTTTTTTCAAAATGGCGGTTTCCTGCACTTGTCTTCTTCCCCCGCCCACTTTCAAAATGGCGGTTTCCCGCTTCTGTCGTCTTCCCCGCCTACTGGCGGCTTCCCGCGTTTCTTCCCCTGGCGGGAGGGGTAAGCTTTTCCCTCGGGCGACGACCACTGGCTTTCGGGGTTCGCAGCCTGCGCGTCAGCTTCAGTGCGTTCCTTGTTCCCTTTTCTCGGCAGGGCAACCGGCGCTGGGTACAACCCGTTGACGGCGAACAGTTTCAGCCGCTGGGCTGGATCTTGCTCAGTCTCCCTCGCTCGGGCTCTGTTGTTCCCTTTTCTCGGCAGGGCAACCGGCGCTGGGTACAACCCGTTGACGGCGAACAGTTTCAGCCGCTGGCTGGATCTCGCTCAGTCTCCCTCGCTCGGGCTCTGCCTCTCCCGCTCGCTCGGGCTCTGTCTCTCCCTCAGCAGCTTCCAATCGCGCCTCCCAGCCCTCTCGCAGTCCGGTGCTTTCCTCCCCGGCTGCGGCTGAGTTCTCCGTGATTTATTTATTTTTATATCTTCCCGCGCCTTACGATCCCGGTCGCAGCGCTTCGTGGCCTCGGTCGCTGCCCGGCCTTTTTCACTCCAATCGCGCCTCCCAGCCCTCTCGCAGTCCGGTGCTTTCCTCCCCGGCTGCGGCTGAGTTCCCCGTGGTTTATTTATTTTTATATCTTCCCGCGCCTTACGATCCCGGTTGCAGCGCCTCGTGGCCTCGGTAGCTGCCCGGCCTTTTTCGCCGGTCGCGGTCTAGCTGTCTCACGACGCCGTTGCGTCTCCCAGCCCGCTTGTACCGCGGCTTCCGTGCTCCACGCTGCCCCAGTCTCAGCGCCTCTGGGCCCGACTTCTGTCCGGCTCCTTTCCCCCGACCGTGGTCGAGTTCACCGCCCTTATCCTCCATTTATTTTTTTTATTTTCCCTTTACTCACAGTCACCGTGGCCGACTTGCTTCTCGTGCTGATCGGCTCACTCACCACCGTGGCAGAAGGGACAATCAGTGCCTGTTGCTGATGGAAGGCTTCGTGTCTGAATTCTTCCTTCTTCCTTGCTCTGCAGACTCGAGTTTTCTCTCAGCAGAACGACGAGGGCGGGTGCCTCTTCTCGACGCTCGTTAACTGCTTCGGAAGTATTGTTGCCGCAGGGTAAGATCGAACTCGTCGCCACTGTAAAGTCTGTAGGTATTATGGCGAATTAATACACAGACTACAAGAGTAACTTTAACAGGACTTTACTATTCGAAGGTCAGGGCGAATCTGCCCAATAAATCCTGACACAGCACTTATATACCGGTGTGGTCACCGTCGGTATTACAGTATACAGCAGCCAAGATAAAGTAGTGCCACACCTAAAATAGTTCTCTTAAAGGTGAACGGTTACATACAATAGTTCTCTTAAAGGTAGAACAGTTACATACACTACACTGGCGGTATACCCTTGGTGGGTAAGGCCTCCTGTGCCGACGCCTGTTGGCCCTTCTCCATCTGGCCATGACTGGCACTCTCTCACTGCGTCTCTGAGCCCTTTGAATGCAATGCAGTAAGCCAATGTTTCCACCCATTGCAGCCCCCATTATATGTGGCGGCTCAAGGCTATGGCACTGAAAGTTAAATCCAAGTGCAAATCTCTGGCCTGAAGCCAGAAGTACCTGTGCAAGCGCTGAGTCAAAGCAGAAAGCTCTCTCCCTTTGTCTCTCTCCAAATATCCGTCTCTCACAAAGAAGGATTGCCACAAAATGGCTGCCACTTATAATGCAGGAGGAGTCCCCTTTAAATAGCGCCCCCCGCACCCCGCAGCAACTGGGAACCGTTCCCCTCTACCAGTCGCTGGGGGCGCCAGGCGCACAGAAGGGCGGCGCCACTGAAGTTCCGGTTCAGGGCGCACCAAGGGCGTTGCACCATGAAATGACGTCAGGATCTGCACGTGCAGCTGAGCGGGCGCTGCGGTTTTGCGCCGCCGCTAAATCTTGAGTGAAGTTCGCGAGAGGCGTAGATCGCGCCGCGCCCGGGCGCTAGGCGCTTAGCGCCGCACTTCTCCTCCTCCTAAGGCGCTAGCGGCTGGCGCTAACAACTGAATTTCTAGGCCTTGGTGTGCTAACATCTCTCCAAGCTCAATAACATGTCTGGCCCAAATGTATTGTGGTACACAAAACCACAATAAAAATGTATAAAAGGGGAAACATGATGGGCTGCTGTACTTTGTTTCTTAAAAACCTGGAGAAAAATTACTTTAGGAAAATGACAACAATAAACTAAGAATGATAAATATTTGACCTAATTGGATATCCCTGCAACACTCTGCAGTGTTGCATACTAAATGTTATCTTAGTTAAGATTTAGCTGTGCTCTGTCTGGTTACCTCCACTTATATTTTATTATGGTTTTTTTTAACACATGTCAATTGATATGAATTCTGCTCTCGCCTGGGAAAGACACCAGTCACATTTCTCAAAGGGCCTCTGTTAAGACTCAGCATTAATGTGGTTTCACAAGAAGATTGGGATTATTTTATTACCCCAGGATGCCAGGAAATTTTCATTTTACTTCCTCAGATGTGTGGGATGAAAGTGGGATAACAAGTGAAAGAATTCCCTGTGCTGGCTTGGATTTCTTCGCTTCAATCAAGAATTGTTTGGCTTAAAAAGTTCCGATTCTCCGTGGCTTTATTTTTAGCTTAGCTGTTGGGTTATTTTACACTTTTTTTTTCCAAAAAGAATAAAAAATCGAATGTAAATGAATTTTACCTCATAAGAACAATCAGTCTTTTTTTTCCAGCACATTATTAAAACTTCTGACACGTAATATACAATAATCACATTTGGTGGCTGGACTGCCAACTCTGATGCTACTCTTGGGAAATGTATGCTTTTAAGAACTGATATTGCAGAATTCCAAAGCCCTTACATAGTCACCACACTTGAATGACATGAGGCGTAAATTGAAAAGATAAAATAAGTCCCTTAGCAACATGAAATAATCAGTTTCATAAACCTCATGAGAATTAGTCAAACCTGATTTTATTTGGTACTGATAAACTGCTTGGTTGCTGGGTCCAATTGTACATATTGTAAAGTTTAGAATGGCAGTACAGTAGTAGGATGTTTACTTTGAAAGTGCAGTCTAAAGACTCCCATGTTGCCGAACTATGGGATGGTAACTGTAGTGAGGGAAAGAAAGCATCAAGAGATTATATTATCAAAACCAAAACCTTACTCATACTGCTGGCATTACTGCTATTCCCAAAAGGCTTTTATGGATCTGCAACAAAAATAGCAGACTATAAATGCTATCGTTTTTTCAGGTGCTCAGTATTCACAAATATTGTTTTCGGGAAATCTTACTTGGCTGTTATTATGTGTGTGGACTATGGGGGGAAAATTCAGTTGTTTGCACCTCCCGTTAGCACCTTAAGAGGGCGCAAATGGGGCGCAAAGCAACTAGCGCCTGTGCGCGGTGATGTTTGCGCCGCTCGCGAAATTAACTAGACATTTTGCAGCAGCGCTAAACACTACCGCCACGATCTCCTGCGCCGGCAGATCATGACGTCAGTCGAGTGCGCAACACCCTGGTAGCGCCCCGGACCGGATATTGAGTGGCGCCCCCTGCCTTACCGCCTGCCGCTAGCAACGACAGGTTGAGGGGAGCGTTTTGCAGTCAGGAAGGGACTGGGGGAGCGCTATTTAAAGGCGACCGCTTCCTGCCTTTTTTTGTTGGTGACATTTGTGCACCACGCATTCTGAGAATGAGAGAGAGAGACTTCTGGAGAGATTCAACGCTGTGTGAAGGAGTTTTGGGTACTGAGCAGCACTTTGCAGGTTCATTTTGAGATGCACTTCCTTGCTTCGCCCGCGCTCCTCGGACTTTGCGTCTTAAGAGAGGTGTGTAACGCCTGATTTAGCGCCCCAATCACCTCCAGGGGCGACAAAAGCCAAGTTTGCCGTTGGAGGCGACAATTAGCGCCAGGCGCTAAACTTTGCGCACGGCCGATAATGGCGCCCCAAACGGGGCAATACTGAATTTTTCCCTCTATGACTAGACAGGGTTATATGTCATAATTAAAATTATTACAAATTTTGTTTTAATGATTTGCCTTCATTGGAACAGTCAATCCTTTTCAAACAAATACATTGGGGGGAATTTTAACACCAAAAAACGGGAGGTTAAAGAGTTAAAAGTGTGAATCCTGACCCCCAACCCACCCACTTCCGGTTTCAACAGAGGTGGGACGGGGTGCGGGCAGCCAACCCGCTCCCAGGAGGCGGGTTCGCACTTTAAATATTATAATGAGGCTCCGTGCCTCTTGGTGATCCACCATTTTAAATTTAACTCGGGTTGGTCGTGTTTCCTGGGCCTCGGGGAACCCGCCAGCTAAAGGGGGATGAGGACTGCTGGATCCAGGAGGTAAGTGCCTTTCCAGTTACCTGCTGGATCCAGCATCCCAGCCTCGCTAACCCCCCGCCATTGGACACCCACCGACTCTTCCGAACTGCCCCTGAGGTCTTTGATCTGCCCCAATGCCTCCAATCTGCTCACTGAGGTCTCCAATATGCACCCCCCCCCACCGCGGCCCTTGACCTCCCCACCGTGAGGCCTCCAATCTCCGATCCCCCCCCAACCCTGGCCTCTGAACCCCAGCTCCTGATCCCCTTCTGAGCTCCTCCTTCTACCCCCGATCCCCTTCTGACTGCCCCCCTCCAGCCCCCAATCCCCCCTCTGGCCTCTGATCCCACCACCCCCCACCACCCAATCCCTCCCTCCTCTCTGTGGCCTGGTGCCACAGGCCACTCGCCCGACAGCTAGCCAGCCTCTCCATCTGGCTGGTTGTGGGTGGGAATCAGTGCTTTGAAATGCTAATCAGGCCCTGCCATTAAATTCAGCAGGGCCTGCGGGAAACCCGTTCTCCAAGGTTTCCTGACCGCTTTCCAGCACCCCCACTTCCTATCCGTCTCCAAATAAAAATTCTGGCCATTGTATATGAAGTGCTTTAAGACATCGCTGAGATATGATAAGGTGCCATACAAATGCAAGTCTTTCTTTCTATCTTTTAGTGAGTAATCTTCCAGGAATGAGTAGGATCTCTGCCAGTTTTTGAACACATAACTAGTTGCATATTGAGTATAAATTTTGGTTTCTTCCAATCGTCTGCAATTTGAATCATCCACAACTATGCCCATTTGGGAAAAAATGATTTCATACATACATAGGATTACATACATAGGATATACGGCACAGAAACAGGCCATTCGACCCAACCAGTCCATGCCGGCGCTTATGCTCCACTCGAGCCTCCTCCCGCCTTTCCCCATCTAAATCTATCAGCGTAACCCTCTATTCCCTTCTCCCTCATATGCTTGTCTAGCCTCCCCTTAAATGTATCTATACTATTCGCTTCAACCACTCCCTGTGGTAGCGAGTTCCACATTCTCACCACTCTTTGGGTAAAGAAGTTTCTTTTGAATTCCCTATTGGATTTCTTGGTGACTATCTTATATTCATGGCCTCTAGTTATGCTCTTCCCCACAAGTGGAAACATTCTCTCTGTATCTACTCTATCAAAACCTTTCATAATTTTATAGGCCTATTTCACCCTCACGCCCCCTCTCTCTCTGTATACAAACAAGGGGATAAATCCAGTCTTAATTAGGAGTCAACTGGATCAGGAACTTGACATGAAATCTTCTGCCATTCATAGAATTTCGACCTATTTAAATTAGGTTTAACCCTTAGATGGCCAACGGGCCTCCAGAAATGATTGCCTCCTTGGGCCTGCTAATTTTGTAAGATTTCATTTCATACGCTGTAACGATGAAGCAAACACTAAGATTGCAATAACAAAGCTACTGAAAGCTTTAGATGTAGCTTCAGTAATATAATGTTAACCCTAGACTATAAAGCTAATCAGCCAACCTTTAGGGCACTGTGGACAAGCTTAGTTATCTGACAGTGGCTGGGAGTGGCTGGGAGATCCCTAGTTGGACAGGAGAAATGTGCCAAAGATTCACCTGGTTGAGTAAATCTTGAGATCCATGCCCTTTAATTTGCTTTGAAATGGCCTTTGCAGACAGCTTTTAGCCAAACAAATAGCAATTTTGTTTTTCCAAAGTTGCTTCCACTTCCAAAATGGAAGCTGAATAGCAAGGCAGAAGACAAAAAAAAAGAAAATTCCCAAATTTAAAAATAGTACAAAGTAATGGTTAATATCGGCAGAGCAGATAATATTAGAAAACAAAAGTGAGACAGATGAGGAACAGAGAATAGGAGTAAAAATGGGATCTCAGGGATAGCACAAGCAAAGTGTTTACACTTTGTTTTATTTTTATTTACAAATATGCTTCCAGGTTTTGTTTTAGACAATTGAAAGCCAGAAACATGACGATTGTGGGTGCAGCATAGAAGTGACTAGCTCAATTTCTGATACATTTTTACGCATCAAAGTGGGAAGGGGCTGTCGACGCATGGGTAAAAACGTTAGTGGCCACAAAGTAAGATCATCCATGGTGCATTAAGGGTTAAAACCCATACCATCTGTAAGACAGGGCAATGTTTTTTCTAAGCTATATAATTATGTTCATAGTATATCAGATTGTATCATTTAATGGCTGATTACAATAACTTCTATTGGGAAAACGTTGACTCTTGTGTATATTATAGGCGACTAACATTTGATCATTTAAATCTTGCCATTGCTGTTATATCGCTGCATTAGACCGAAAGAGCATTTTTTGAAAATCTAGATTTGAAATATTATGATTATAACAAATAATTGTATCTACTTGTACAATCCAAAGAATATACTGTTACTGAGTAAATGAAGGAAGGCCCCACGAATAAAACAATGCCATGTGGGACAGACAGGTCCAGAAAGTTTGTCAACAACCTTGCTTTATATTGTCCTGCCAAGGTGGGGATTATGTACCGCCCTTATGTAGAGCGTGACTTAAAAAAAGACACAGGACACAGAAGTGACCGATGTAAAACTTACTTTAAAACAAAGAGAACTTTATAGAAAAAAAATAAGAATCTAGATTACAAACTGAATACAGTTCAGATGAAATTTCGGCAACAAAAATAAATCATTTTTGTCTTGCCTCCACAAGTTGAAATCATCGAGCTTTTTAAAGTCTTAGTGAATTTAGATGACTGTTGTGGTGACAGCTAATGTCAGCCAGGTACCAGTTTTGCACTCAGTGTCTTAAGTGACTGCTGATCTTGTCAAACATGTGTTAAATGGGTGTTTCAAAATGTCCTGAGACCAATTGAATACACAGATGGAGCTCAAAGACCAGCTGCCCATAATGAGGACATCTCTCAGAATAGGAAGTGCTTCCCGTTCATAAATATGCTGATATCTATAAAGCCAAGTGTGAAGAAAAAAAACCCCTCACAACCCTCACAAGTGAGACCTCCAGGGCAATTCCCTTGCCCCCTTCACTCTTGAGGTGAGTGTTTTTCCCCAGTACACGTTCCCTACTGTTGTGTCAGTAACTTTCTACCTAGACACAATTTAGGACTCAGAAATCAGAGACTCAAACATGAAGTGCTTTATTGGAAGGAAAGGAAGTTCTGGCAAGTTCCGAACAAAGAGAGCTAAACTTAACAGAGAACACCCAACCATTTATCTCCTGTGACAGCGCCACCACAGGTGGGAGGAGAACACACAATAGAACACACAATACATAACATTTCCTCCCCTCTTAAATGGAAGGTCCACATTATTCCTCAACAGGTAAGTTACTTTCAATGCACTCAATGAACCTAGGGTAGAGGTAGACTGCCTCAACCCCTGACTTTACCCTGGGGTTTATTCTGCCCCAGTCTTGTGGGTAAGTCACTAAGCCTACAGATCCAAGCGTCTTGGAGGCCGCCGCTCTCTGACAGGATACCGGCGGTCATCGCTGGCTTCCACAGCAGTAGGCATTGACACAGGCCTGGATGGAGAAGGTGCCTGTGTCAGTCGAAAGTCAGGAGTTTGCACAGGTGGAACAGTCTCTTTGACTTCCTGTGTTGGAGAAGAGCACTGTGGCAAAGGATGCTGGTTTGCGGTATCATCCGGAAACAGTTCAGGCCAACCAGCCGTTGGAGCCTCTGTGGCTGTCTCTGCTCCTAGCAACAGTTGATCTGTGTGTCTTCTCCAGACGACATCCTCAGCAGTCTCAACCGTGTAAGACACAGGGCCCGTCTGCGCGATCACCGTAGCAGGAACCCATTTCGGTCCAGTGTTGTAGTTTCGAGCTAGGACGTGCTCTCCAGGGTGAAACCGTCTCTCCTTGGCTCTTTTCTCTCTCTTTTCAACTTGAGCTTGTTGTTGACAATGGACAACCTGTTCTGCCCTTGGAGGTTTGAGTAAGTCATAACTTGTCCGCAACTGCCTCTTCATCATGAGCGAAGCGGGGGAAGTTTTGGTTGTGGCATGCGGCTCGTTCCTGTAGGACAACAGGAAGCTGTTCAGACGTTGGTGGATTGAGCCCTGACCTTGCGATGCCTTCAAGGCGTGCTTCAAAGTTTGCACAAACCTTTCTGCCTGGCCGTTAGTAGAGGGGTGATAGGGCGCAGACCTGATGTTAATAATTAATAATAATAATTCAACTTTATTGTCATTGTACAATGCACAAGTACATGAACAACGAAATGTGATCTTGCAAGCTCCCATGAGTCCAGTACAAATAACATTAACATTAAACGTAAATAGCACCGTCCTGGGAGAAGCAAAGCCGCTGCGTCTATGCGTGCCACCATTCCATTTCCATCATTCCTCCTGTCCGACAATCTTCAGCCCAACGCCCGGGCCTGCTCACCAGCCGCCCCTCCCGGGACTCCTTCCGTGACCTTCTGCACCTGGTCTTCCCTGATGGTCACGCCTCCAGGTACTAACCAGGCCTGGCTCTGCTTAGCTTCCAAGCCTTGCCAGTGACCCTGTCCCTAGTCCCAGGAACAGGGCTGTGTTGGACACCATTCAGATGCAGGAAGGTTGCAAACTCCTGTGATACAAATTGTGGACCGTTGTCACTTACGAGTTGTTCCGGTGAGCCATAACGGCTGAACATCTCACCAAGTTTCTCAATTGTTTTCTCTGCTGTGGTAGACCTCATCACAGCGACCTCCGGCCACTTGCTATGAGCGTCCACAACCACCATAAACATCTTCTCTTTGAAAGGACCGGCGAAGTCCACATGTACTCGCTGCCACACTTCTGCAGGCCAATCCCAGGGGTGTAGGGTTGCCAGCTGTGGAACATTCCAGACCCTTTGACATGGGGAACATGTTTTGGCTTTCTCCTCAATATTCCCATCGAGACCTGGCCACCAGAAGTAGCTTCTTGCCATTTCCTTCATCCGAACCATCCCACTGTGGCCTGTATGAAGTTGTTGCAGTATAGGTTCCCTCAGAGGTGGCGGAATGATGACATGGCGTCCCCAAAGAAGACAACCTGCCTGGACGGAGAGCTCATTTCTTTTTGAAACGTAAGGTTTCAAACTAGGAGAATCTCCTATAGCTCTCCCTCGAATGACATCGTCCATCACCTCAGACAGGACTGGATCATTGCGGGTGTACCTTCGTACCTGAACTGTAGTGACAGGTGCTCCCTCCACTTGTCTAAAGTAGAAGATGTCTATCTGACGAGGCTCTGGGGGAGTAACAGGCAAGGGTAGCCTTGAGAGACCGTCTGCGTTGCCGTGCAAGTCTGATTTGCGATATTTGATGTCGTATGTGTGTCCTGACAACAGTAAAGCCCACCTTTGCATCCTGCTTGCAGCGAGAAACGGAATTCCAGTGTGGGGCCCGAAGATTGAAGTCAATGGACGGTGGTCCATCAGGAGTGTGAACCTTCTCCCAAACAGTTCCTGATGAAATTTTCGAATTCCAAAAACGATTCCCAAGGCCTCGCGCTCGATCTGCGCATAGTTACTCTCGGCCTTGTTCAAGGTGCGTGATGCGAAGGCGATAGGTTTCTCTTTACCCGAAGGCATGATGTGGGATATGACTGCTCCCACACCATATGGTGATGCATCACATGCTAGCTGCACGGGTAGCTTTGGGTCGAAGTGTGTCAGGACCTCCGATTTCAGCAATGCTTTCTTTGCTTGGGCGAAAGCTTTGTTGCACAGTTCAGTCCATTTCCATATTTTGCCTTGACATAGCAACTGATGTAACGGCTTCAGCAATGTTGCTAAGTCTGGAATAAACTTCCCATAGTAGTTAAGTAGCCCTAGAAATGAACGTAACTGGCTCACATTCTGGGGTGCTGGGGCCTCCACGATCGCCTTGACCTTTGACGGCGCCTTATGCAGGCCAGTAGCGTCAATCACATGCCCCAGGTACTCAACTGAAGACTGAAAGAATTCACATTTGTCTTTACGAACTCTGAGTCCGTACTCTTTCAGTCGTTGTAGTGTCGCATCCAAGTTCAGAAGATGATCCTCCTCATTTGTCCCAGTGACAAGGATGTCGTCCAGGTAGCACTGGACTCCTGGCAATCCACTCAAAATCTGATCCATTGCCCTTTGGAATAGAGCAGGGGCCGACGTAATTCCAAACGGAAGGCGGCAGTACCTGTATAGCCCCTTGTGTGTCACAATTGTCAGCAGCTCCATTGCTCCACATTTTCATCAAAATCACTGATGTTTCCTAATATAGTAGCCATCTCACGTTTCAAATTAAATTTTCTGTTTACTCACTGCACCCGTAACGTACGCAGATTCGTCCGCTCCTCGTTGCCACTTGTTGTGTCGGTACCTTTCTACCTAGACACAATTTAGGACTCAGAACTCAGAGATTCAAACATGAAGTGCTTTATTGGAAGGAAAGGAAGTTCTGGCAAGTTCCGAACAAAGAGAGTTAAACTTAACAGAGAACACTCAACCATTTATCTCCTGTGACAGCGCCACCACAGGTGGGAGGAGAACACACAATAGAACTGTGGTAAACCACTGTATTGTATATTGCCACCTCTGGGTGGCGCTGTGTATGGAGGCATGCCTCAGCTGACTCCACCCACCACTGTGTGGGTTTCGTTCAGACTTGTTCAGTCACTCACGAAGAAGCATGGTCTCTTCTTAGCTAATAAAAGCCTTATTCATCTCTTCTTTCGACTCGTCATCTCTTCTTCGACTCATCACCTTTTATGAAGTAATTGATAAGCGTATCAATTTTATTAGCTAAAAGTTAAATGGCGACACCTGAGGAGCAACAACAGCAACGGATACAGCAGACATTGCTGAGAGCCCTCAGACCACCACGCCTGGACCTCGACCCTCAAGAGGTGGGTGCATCAGCCAAGTTTGAACACTGGCTGAGCTGCTTTGAATCCTTCCTCGCAATCTCACAGGTTACAGAGGAGGATCACAAACTGAAAATTTTGACCGCCCAGGTGAGCCATCAAGTATATATGCTAATCCGGGACTCTAATACGTACGTGGCGGCCCTCGAGCTACTAAAAGGGCAATATACGCGCCCAGTGAACACAATTTACGCCCGACACCTCTTGGGATCCCGCAGGCAGCAACCGGGAGAATCGGTAGGGGCATTTGCACGGGCGCTACTGGCACTCTGCGGAGACTGCGATTGTAAAGCGGTAACGGCTGTGGAGCACGCGCAGGGACTCGCCTGTGATGCCTTCGTCAGGGGCCTCCAGTCAGACCACACCCGGCAGAGACTGCTAGAAAGCAAGGAACCCGACCTGAAGACGGCCATTGCCCTTGCGCTCTCGTTAGAGGAGGCCCACCGAAACCTCGAGGCATACCCCCGTAACGGCGCCGAGACATGGCAATCGAAACCGTGGGACACGGGACCGCCGCCCCCGGCACCAACCGCTGCAGCGACCCAACCGAGACAGCAGCCTCCGGTAAGAACTGCTTCGATGCCCAGTAACCAGGCCCAAAAATGCTATTTCTGTGGCCAGTTAAAACATCCCAGAGCGCACTGCCCAGCTAAGACAGCTACCTGCTCGGGCTGCGGGAAGAAAGGCCATTACGCTAACGCCTGCAAGGGGAAGCCAGCCAGCAGCGCAGCGTGCGGGCCGTGGGAGCAGCCATCTTATCCGCCATTTTGTGTAGCCCCGGCCGCATGGCATCCGCCGCCATCGTATCCAACGCACTCAACCGCCATTTCGTCACCGGAACCGACCACCGTCTCGGCGGATGACTATAGTGACTCACTAAGCCACATACTGGCCTCCGTGACGCTGGATCAAGCCCTCCCTCACCATCTATCCAGCTCCATGATGGATATCGCGGTAAACGGCCGCGCCACCAGTTGCCTGATCGACAGCGGGAGCACAGAGAGTTTCGTCCACCCCGACACGGTACGTAGCCACTCCCTCACGATTCTGCCAACGCACCATCGCATTTCTATGGCGTCCAAGTCCCAGTCAATGGACATCAGCGGCTACTGTGTGGTGACCCTGTCAGTAGGGGGCACTGAATATAAAAAATTTAAACTGCTAGTCCTGCCCCGTCTTTGCGCTGCCGTCCTGCTAGGGTTGGATTTTCAGTGCCACCTTAAGAGTGTCACACTAGCATACGGTGGACCCCTCCCCCCACTCACAGTCTGCAACCAACAACTTTTAAATCGCCCGCTGCAAACCACCTGCAGCCTTTCCACATTAAAAGTCCCCCCCCCTCCCCTGTTCGCTAACCTCACCCGCAACTGTAAACCCATCGCTACCAAAAGCAGGCGGTACAGTGCCGGGGACAGAGCTTTTATCAGCTCTGAGGTGGAGCGGCTATTGAAGGAGGGCATTATCGAAGGTAGCACTAGCCCCTGGCGAGCCCAGGTTGTAGTCGTTAAAACCACTGCAAAACGCCGCATGGTAATCGACTACAGCCAAACCATAAACCGGTACACCCAGCTGGACGCGTACCCCCTCCCTCGCATATCTGATATGGTCAATCAGATTGCGCAATACAAAGTATTCTCCACCATCGACCTTAAGTCAGCGTACCACCAGCTGCCCATCCGCCATGAGGACCGCCAGTATACTGCCTTCGAGGCAAACGGCCGCCTCTACCACTTCCTTAGGGTCCCCTTCGGCGTCACCAACGGGGTTTCGGTCTTCCAAAGGGAGATGGACCGAATGGTTGACCAGAACGCGCTGCGGGCAACCTTCCCCTATTTGGATAACGTCACCATCTGCGGCCACGACCAGCAGGACCACGACGTTAATCTAGCAAATTTCCTCCGTACGGCCCAACGGCTGAACCTAACGTACAATAAGGAAAAATGTATGTTTCACACCAAGCGCCTGGCCATCCTCGGCTGCGTGGTGGAGAACGGAGTCATCGGGCCCGACCCCGACAGAATGCGCCCCCTAATGGAGCTACCCCTTCCCCACTGCCAAAAAGCACTGAAGAGATGCCTGGGGTTTTTCTCCTACTACGCCCAGTGGGTGCCCCTCTATGCAGACAAAGCCAGGCCCCTCATCAAAGCCACCTCCTTCCCCCTGACACCAGAGGCGTGTGCAGCCTTCACTCTTATCAAGAACGATATCGCGAAGGCCGCAATGCACGCGGTGGATGAGTCCATTCCCCTTCCAAGTGGAGAGCGATGCCTCCGACTTCGCCCTAGCCGCGACCCTTAACCAGGCGGGCAGACCCGTGGCCTTTTTCTCAAGGACCCTCCAGGGCCCCGAGACGAGACACTCCTCCGTCGAAAAGGAGGCCCAGGCTATTGTAGAAGCGGTGCGTCACTGGAGGCATTACCTGGCCGGGAAACAATTTACCCTGCTCACTGACCAGCGTTCAGTAGCTTTTATGTTTAATAATAAGCAGAGGGGTAAAATCAAGAACGACAAGATCTTGAGGTGGAGAATCGAACTCTCCGCCTACAATTATGATATCTTGTATCGGCCAGGGAAACTCAATGAGCCCCCAGATGCCCTATCACGTGGTACATGCGCCAACGCGCAGAGTGATAGGCTGCAGTCCCTCCACAATGACCTCTGCCACCCGGGGGTCACCAGGTTTTTCCATTTTATCAAATCCTGTAACCTGCCCTACTCCATCGAGGAGGTCAGGACCATGACCAAGAGCTGCCAAATCTGCGCCGAGTGCAAACCGCACTTCTATAGGCCGGACAGAGCAAGCCTGATCAAGGCCACCCGCCCCTTCGAACGCCTGAGCGTCGATTTTAAAGGGCCCCTCCCCTCCGCTGACCGCAATGTGTACTTCCTCAACATAGTTGATGAGTACTCCCGTTTCCCCTTTGCCATCCCTTGCCCAGACATGACCAGTACCACGGTCATCAAGTGTCTGAATGACATCTTCGCTCTGTTCGGGTTCCCCAGCTATATACATAGCGACAGGGGCTCATCGTTCATGAGCGACGAACTTCGGCAGTACCTGCTAACAAGAGGTATCGCCACGAGCAGGACCACCAGTTACAACCCCCGGGGGAACGGCCAGGTGGAAAGGGAGAACGCGACGGTTTGGAAGGCAGTCCTCTTAGCACTAAAATCTAAGGGCCTTCCGACCTCCCGCTGGCAGGAGGTCCTCCCTGCAGCGCTCCACTCCATTCGGTCACTGCTTTGTACTGCCACTAATGCGACCCCTCATGAGAAAATGTTCGTTTTCCCCCGGAAGTCTACATCGGGAACCTCGCTACCGGCATGGTTGACTTCTCCTGGGCCCGTCCTACTGCGGAGGCACGTGAGGACGCATAAAACAGACCCCCTGGTCGAGCGGGTGCACCTCCTACACGCCAACCCCCAGTATGCCTGGGTGACATACCCAGACGGGCGGGAGGACACGGTCTCCATACGAGATCTCGCACCCTCGGGTACCCCTGAATTACCACCGTTATCCCCCTTACCACCGTTATCCCCCTTACCACTGTTATCCCCCACCACCCCTCCCAACCCAACCCCTGCAGACGGCATGCCAAAGCCCCAGGAATCTTCGCCAACCACCCAGACACCAGACCCGACGTCGGATGCTGCAACACCACCGCCGCCACCACGACGATCAGGACGTCAGACAAGGCCTCCTGATAGACTTAACTTGTAGTACCCTTCACCCCGCCGGACTTCACATTAAACAAGGGGTGAATGTGGTAAACCACTGTATTGTATATTGCCACCTCTGGGTGGCGCTGTGTATGGAGGCATGCCTCAGCTGACTCCACCCACCACTGTGTGGGTTTCGTTCAGACTTGTTCAGTCACTCACGAAGAAGCATGGTCTCTTCTTAGCTAATAAAAGCCTTATTCATCTCTTCTTTCGACTCGTCATCTCTTCTTCGACTCATCACCTTTTATGAAGTAATTGATAAGCGTATCAAGAACACACAATACATAACACCTACAACCGAAAACACATTTGTAGAAAAATAGCAAAAGATTTGTGACTTCTAGCGCACATAGTCCAACTATCTTAGAAATCAGCTAGCTCTTGTTAATCTTGTGGGTTCACCCCTTTGTACATCTACCCACCCACTGTAGAGAATCAAGGACTGCTAAATTCAGAAGACCAAATGAGCAGGGCTTATGGTGTGAGCTAAAGAATTTTAGAACAGCCAAAGTCCGATGTACATTAGATAGGCCTGTAGGGAGACCATTCTGCATCTGCCACAAATTCATGGTCCTTTTTATTTGCCTCTTAAGCAGTGTGGGAAATGTAATAAAGTAACTCATATCTTTTCTCTGTATCCATGTTAAGGGGAAGGCTCCCTTTATTTAAAGAAATTCAGCAAACGTTCTCACATTTCAATCAGCTAATACAATACGCAGTCCTTAACATTAAAAAAAAAACTTTTATCGGGGAAAATTCTATTTAATAATCAAATGGTATTTGTACAAATTTTACGGTGATTTTGCAGCACAAATGAACTAGTGGTTTTGATAACTGTGAATGGTTGCATGTACAGTTTGACCAGTTCTCAGCAGATAATATGCATTGAGTTGAAGAAAAACTGTGCATAATGCCTCATTTACTGGCCAGTCCTGCTCAGAGAGACCAGAGGATGGCTGGTATGCATCACAGAAATGTAATACCGGTGCAGTTGGGAGGAGAGTCATTTGAATTTGGTGATAAGACACATTGTGAACAGACTACAAGAAGTAAATAGCCTATAATACTACTATGACTTGATACTCATGCTGAATATAACAAAGCAAATTGACCAAATATTTCCAAACATTTTTTCTGATTTAATTAAAGACAACTTTGTTACAAGTTGCAAAGGCGTATGTTTAAAGGCTGATCATGGCAGGTAATAAGCAAGACAGAACAGGCAGTTAAAAAGAATCATACCAGTGACTTCTTCTGTTTACCAATTCTTCTAACATATGCTATTTTTCCTTTAAAGTTCTACAGGTATCTTCGTAAAAACGTCCCTAGGAGCATTAAATCATGTAACAACTTGCACGAAGCTCACCGACACACTGCTTCGTTTAACTGACACATCATAAAGTTTTACACATTCAGTCACCCAGATAATTACACAATTAAATTTCACTCAGTACAGCTGAAGCAGGGATAATGAAATTTCCATTGGTGTAGCCTTACATCTCTGGGTGTCAAAGGTCAACTTCCTGTTTGGATAAGGGTCAGTTTAAAGAGGATTTCTGACGGGCTTTTACTTCAATTGAGCATAGAAAAATGGCTGCAGTGGTATTTCAATTTGTAGTTAGAACTCAATGAAAGCAGCAGATGCTGAAAGTGTGCTGAAGCCATTCAATGAACAGCTCGCAATACAGGTGTTGGTAAGTGTAAGTGTAGGTGGGCATTCTGTAACAGCACTGTGTTAAAACTCTCTGGCCTCGGTTTTAAGACTCCCCGCCCGGAGGGGAGTGAGACGGATGAGCAGTTAAAATCAGGGGAATCCACTTACCGCCCTGTTCCCACCGTCAACTCACCGGCCCTGATTTTAATGGGGCAATTGACTCTGTTTGGGAACGCAGCTGTCGAAAGTAGGCGGGTGCCTGGCGAATATATTTAATGCGAAGTTCCATGACGTACTAGCGACCCCGGCGCGATTTTAACTGGGTGAGACGGAAGTCCAGTCCAGCGGCCAAATCGCTCAGCAATGCCTCGCGGGATTGGCCTCAGGAAAGGACTGACTAAATGTTCAGGAAAATTTTAAAGGGCCGTTCACCACCATCATGCCTGAGCAACCCTGGCTTTTGAGAAGGACACGGAGGAAAGAGAACCGGCAGAAGAGTTAGGATGGCATTGGTAGGCTGCATAGTTGCAGAAGACATGCATCACAATGTAAATTGGTGTAGTCAAGCTGGGTGAATGTGGGTTTTTCTAGTGCCTAATGAAGGGGTGCAAGTAATTGTCAAAAGCCCTGTTCAGTGAAGCCCCCAGTCTCAAAATGGCCGATGCGTCCAGTTCTGTCAGGCCCACAAATTTCTAGACTTGCTGCTTCAGCTCGCTCAGGATCATAAGGTTAGCTGATTGTCTCTCATGATCCTTGTGTGGCGTTTAGACCTGCAGCAAGAGAGGGCAGGATTTATTGGTTGACTACAGAAAGGGAGTGCAGATGTGCGGGGCTTGTGCTGGTTGTGCCTAGGCTGAGAGTGAGAAGAAGCAGGGTGCAAGCAGGGTGAGAAGGTTTTGAATGAGAGGCAAGTGCATGGAGTGTGAAGTGAGGAAAGTGTTTTGAGAGAAGTTGGTGAGTGTGAAAAGGCTAGCAAGTGAGAGGAGAATGATGCTAGTGGCTGGTGTGTGTGCAGCAAGGAAGAGGTGTGTGTGTGTTTGTAATGAGAATGAGAGGTGGTGGTGAAGGAAGTATTGTAGGGAAGGGAATTGTTGAGAGTGGTGGGGGAGGGACATGAAGGACTGCTGCCATGTGTTGTAGAGAGAGAGAGAGAGAAAGAAGTACTCATCCTTGCTACTATAATGAGGTCATTGAAGCACTTCCTACACTGTATCAGGGTTCAGGGGGTGATACTCATGGAACTGACGACCTTAAATCTCCTGCCTGATGGAGAGAGTGTTTGGCAATCCAGCTGGTAATGTTGGGGAACAGGAATTCCCTCCTTGCCCTCACCTCTTCCAGAAGCATCACCAGGGACGCTTCTGCCAACCTGGGGGCTTGCCTCAGAGAACCTCAGAAGCAAAAGAAGCAACTTTAAATAGTTCTGATGACGGGTCATCGACCTGAAACGTTAACTCCATTTCTCGCTCCACAGATGCTGCCCGACCTGCTGAGTGTTTCCAGCGTTTTCTGTTTTTATTTCAGATTTCCAACATCCGCAGTATTTTGCTTTTGAACTTTTAAATAGTTCCCTGGCTGACCCGCCAGAAGTTGGTTCCCGAAAGCTTTCAGTCGAGTCCGCTGATTCTGTGGGAAACTCAAGGGCGAGATGATAATGAGGCCCGGGAGTTAACATATCCCGGGTCTGTATTTTAGCTGAAACAAAACCTCACAGGCCCAAAACTGCCTAGAGTTAAAATCGGGACGACCTTGTTTAGACAAGGAAAGTGTCTGACATCTTCCATTAGTTTTAATTCATTTGGGTGTTCCACAGATTCATTAAATTTAAACTTACTACACTTAAGTATACAAACTATCATTTACCTTTTTTCATTTTCTCATATTTTGTGAGCTTGTAATAGTGTTTTCTTAATTTAACAGTTGTTAATCCAGCAAATCTGACAATCTGATTCACGTTTACACAGGGACTGATATCATTTTCTGTGCAAAGGCCACTTGTTTATCCAGTAGCCTTGTTAAACTTCAATAATTGTGTTCAGGAAATACGACCAAATTGTTGGTTAATAGCGTATTCATTACTAGCCGGTTGACACAGCAATGCGGAAATTCCTGTTGCAGCCGATGATACTATAGCCTGGTGAGGGAAGCAAAGAGAAACTGCTAATCAGATGGTATATTGCTTTAGATGATTATGTCATCTTATTTCAATTGTAATTGTTTTTACTGTATTTCCAAATGTTTCCTTGCAGTGTGTACCATCTACAGGATGCACTGCAACAACTCGCCAAGGCTTCTTCGGCAGCACCTCTGAAACCCGCGACCTCTTCCACCTAGAAGAACAAGGGCAGCAGGCGCATGGGAACACCACCACCTCCAATTTCCCCTCCAAGTCACAATCCATCCTGACTTGGAAATATATCGCCATTCCTTCATCGTCACTGGATCAAAATACTCCCTCCCTGACAGCACTGTGGGAGTACCTCCACCACACGGGCTGCAGCGGTTCAAGAAGATGGCTCACCACCACCTTCTCAAGGGCAATTAGGAATGGGAAATAAATGCTGGCATTCCCAGCGACGCCCACATCCCATGAACAAATAAAAAAACTTCCATATTGAAAAATTAATGATCTTACATTTGGAAATACAGTAAAAACAATTACAATTGAAATAAGAAGACATTATCAGCTAAAGCAATATACCATCTTAACAAAGTTAATCCCTATGGTCGTGGATAGGTGTGAATAAACAACAACAACTTGAATTTATATATAGCACCTTTAACGTAATATAAAATATCCCAAGGCACAGAACAGGAACGTTATACACAAAATTTTACACCGAGCAACATAAACAGATATTAGGACAGGTGATCAAAAGTTTGGTCAAAGAGGTAAGTTTTAAGGAGCGACTTAAAGGAGGAAAGAGAGGTAGAAGGCAAAGAGGATTAGAAAGTGAATTCTAGAGCGTAGGACCTAGGCAGCTGAAGGCACGGCCGCCAATGGTGGAGCGAAAGAAATTGGGGATGCGCAATGGCCAGATTTGGAGGAACGCAGAGATCTTGGAGGTCTGTAGGGCTAGAGGAGGTTACAGAGATTGGGAGGGGCGAGGCCATGGAAGGATTTGAAAACAAGGATGAGAATTTTAAAATCGAGGCATTGCCGGACCGGAAGCCAACATAGGTCAGCAAGCACCGGGGTGATGGGTGAACGGGACTTTTAAGATTTGCAGAATAAAGTGATTTATGATATTAAATGTATTGAATGGAACAGAGTGCTGTCTGAATTCAGAGTTTATATTTAGATTAGGTAAAATCTTGATCATTTTTATTCCAAATTCTGGATTTTCCTTAGCGGCACGATCACTGCTGGAAGTGTGGCGGATGGAACTGCATTAGTGGGAATGGGGGGGAAAGGGTGCTGCTGAAAGATTTAAACCGCTGAAGCAGTTTATAGGACCAGGGATGATCAGAAGACTTTGTTGCAAACCGGGAGTTTGGTTGTTTGGAAAGTGTCAGATGGGTCTGTTGTGGGACACAGTGTCCTTTGCTTCTCAGATGCTCAACTGGAGGCTCTTCAGTGAGGACAGGGGAGAAAAAAATTGTGGCATTGATAGGCAGGGGGTTAGAAGTAGAACAGCAACAGAGAGGTGGAAGGAGGTAACCAGGGCAGTCAGTGCCAATTCCAGTGAATGACCACTTGGTGCTGCAAAAAGTTTAAAGGCCTTGCCAGGTAAGAGTAAGAGGATCTAGCCACACCTTCCAAGAATGCACAGTGTTAAGAATATCTGTCCTTTAAAGCCAACTCTCCCTCACTGCATTAAAATGCTTGAAGAGCTTACCATTAATACCCATGAGTTAGTAAAGTGCCCTTTATACTCCAGCCTTCACCTGCATGTGCACCTTCACTAACGTCCTGATGTACAGTCATCTACTGGAAGTTTCACATGGAATGTTATTGCTTGTTGTATTCACCTGTTAGCATCTCCATTTTGGACTGCATCGGACACCTAGGTTTTACTGCATCTCATTGTTACTGAAGCTAACTTGGCCTCTTTGGCTTTCATTTTTCTAGGGCTCGGCAACCTATAACGGTTGGGAGAAATTGGCAACAGGTGGTAGACCTCCAAACCTCTGCCCTCTCATCCTTATGAGGAGCAAGCATTGGAGCTCCTGAGGAGGGAGGCAATAGAGTTGCATAGGAAAAAGTAGTAGGACAGATGCCAACTGAGGGTTAATGATTGCATTTCGCTTCTCTTCCTTCTCATCCTTTTGCGCCCCACATTGACTGTCAGCATAATATATCCATGTACAGCAGGCACCTCAAAGCACTGGAGAGGTACCACCAACGCTGCCTCCACAAGATCCTGCAAATCCATTGGCAGGATAGGCGCACCAACGTCAGTGTTCTTGCTCAGGCCAACATCCCCAGCATCGAAGCTTTGACCACACTCGATCAGCTCCAATGGACGGGCCACATCGTCCGCATGCCCGATACGAGACTCCCAAAACAAGCGCTGTATTGGAACCCTGACACGGCAACAGAGCCCCAGGTAGGCAGAGGAAACGCTTCAAGGACACCCTCAAAGCCTCCTTCAAAAAGTGCAACATCCCCACCGACATCTGGGAATCCTTGGCCCAAGACCGCACAAAGTGGAGGAGAAGCATCCGGGAAGGCGCTGAACACCTCGAGTCTCTTCGCTGGGAGAAAGCGGAAGCCAAGCGCAAACAGCGGAAGGAGCGCACGTCAACCCAAACACCCCACCCACCAGCCCCTTCAACCACCGTCTGCCCCACCTGTGACAGAGACTGCAGGTCCTACATTGGACTCATCAGTCACCTGAGAACTCATTTTTAGTGTGGAAACAATTCATCCTTGGTTCCGAGGGACTGCCTAAGAAGAAGAAGAAGGCTGTTTCCAGTGGGGTTCCGCAGGGCTCAGTACTAGGTCCCTTGCTTTTTGTGATATATATCAACGATCTTGACTTGAATATAGGGGGTATGATTAAGAAGTTTGCAGATGATACTAAAATCGGCTGTGTGGTTGATACTGAAGATGGAAGCTGTAGACTGCAGGAAGATATCAATAAATTGGTCAGGTGGGCAGAACAGTGGCAAATGGAATTCAATCCGGAGAAGTGTGAGGTAATACATTTGGGGAGGGCTAACAAGGAAAGGGAATACACATTAAATGGTAGGACACTGAGTAGTGTAGAGGAACAAATGGACCTTGGAGTGTGTGTCCACAAATCCCTGAAGGTAGCAGGCCAAGTAGATAAGGTGGTTAAGAAGGCATACGGAATGCTTGCCTTTATTAGCCGTGGCATAGAATACAAGAGTGTAGTGTATGTACCTTTAAGAGAGAACTACTTTTGCAGCTCCTGTATACTGTAGTACCGGCAGTGACCACATCTGTATATAAGCCCTGAGCAGGCAGCTGTACTGTTAGTTTTTAGACTACCCTCATCCAGTAAACACCTGTTGATTGTTGATCTGCAGTCTCCGTCTATTTATTGAAGAACACCATACCTTAAGATTCACGGATTTAATAAAGAGCAGGGGGTTATGCTTCAACTGTATACAACACTAGCTAGGCCTCAGCTAGAGTACTGCGTGCAGTTCTGGTCACCACATTACAGGAAAGATGTGATTGCACTAGAGAGGGTACAGAGAAGATTTACAAGGATGTTGCCGGGAGTAGAGAACCTTAGCTATGAGGAAAGACTGGATAGGCTGGGTCTGTTTTCTTAGGAACAGAGGAGGCTGAGGGGAGAGCTTACTGAGGTGTATAAAATTGTGAGTGGCCTAGATAAAGTGGATAGAAAGGACCTATTTCCCTTAACAGAGGGGTGAAAACCAGGGGGCACAGATTTAAAGGAGGTTTAGAGGGGATTTGAGGGGAAATGTCTCCACCCAGAGGGTTGTGGGGGTCTGGAACTCACTGCCTGAAAGGGTGGTAGAGGCAGGAACCCTAACCACATTTAAAAAGTACTTGGATGTGCACTTGGGATGCTCTAACCTGCAGAGCTATGGACCAAGAGCTGGGAAGTGGGATTAGGCTGGATAGCTCTTTGTTGGCTGGCGCAGACATGATAGGCCGAAATGGCCTCCTTCCGTGCTGTAACTTTCTATGATTCTAAGAAGAATATATCAAGAAACCCTCATGTAACTCCTTCTACTGAAAGTGAACCCAATTTAACCTGTCTTCATTTCCCCCTCGGGATATACCTAAGGAAGAAGAAGTAGCAGATTCGGAAGAAGAACCAGGTTCCTCTGCTTCTGGCTCCAGCAGCACATCTCATCAATCACCTCTCTCCCACCCATGCAGCAACCTCGAGACATCCACTTGAGGGGCAGTAGAGAGTGAGCCAGTAGGAAGAGCACCAGGCAACAAACAAAGCATACGTGAACTGTTGGCACTGGGGGTGGAAAACAAGGAGGAAGATGTTGTTGTCCAGAGGGACAGGACATATTGCTCCTTGGGTGAAGATTCTGAGGAACCAGATCTTAAGGGTTTTGCTTTTAAAATAAGAATGCATGCAACACTTCAAGCAGGCACTGGGGCATTTGAGGGAGGAAATTCCAGTTAGCATGGGGTTGGGGATGTGTTGCGATTCTGGCCGGTGTTAGGGAATGTGAATTTTGTAATAATATAGATAAAAGGCTGCAGTCCTGTGCCTACATACCAAGGATGAATTCAACACGCAGTCAAACACTTGAAGATTTATTAAAGATTAAATGAACCTGAACATACTCACAGCCACCACCTGAGGTTACAAAGGATGCTTTGCCGCAGAAGATGTACACATTTACACATTAAAGTTGAGTGAGCTCAACCCTTCAGATGTCTCCCCTCTTTATCCTCCAAACTATCGCTATGATATTACACCATTTATACTGTTGCTGGCTGCGCTAACCCTATAGGTCTCAGCATTCCATAACCCTTTACGCACTCTCCATTCTGACAGCTTATGGTCTCTCAGGTTGTACAGGAAAACATTGGTGTTTTAGGGTCAGCAAGAAACAAAAGGAACCATGTCACCAAAGCAACGATATTGAGTCTCCAGTTTAGCGTGATCAAGCAAATCTAAATATAAACATATGCCAGCTGGCCTTTGAGAATGCCTCTTGTACAAATACTGTACTGTTAATTGTTATTGCGGTATTTAATTCTAAGATTTAACTACAGAAAATAAAATGGAACCTTAGTGATTATTTTGTGTAAAATGGTTTCCTTTACTATTTCTCAATCTAAATCTGTAATGCTGGGTTAGCTGTAATTTAGGGTAGAACCCAGATTTGCTGAGTTTCAGTCGCTCTTAAACTTCTCACCAAATTGTGCTTGGGGGTTTACTCATACTCTTGTCTTTGTAATGCCAAAGGACAACCTTGGGGAGTGTTTGGGAGGTGAGTCTGAGTTCTCCGACGAATTCTGCCCAGCTCGCTCCTGACAGCATGAATTATGCCTGCAGTAAAGGTGTAGATTCCATTCTGGGCTTTAAGAAGGTCCCAAGAAGAAAAAACCCAAAGACTGTCCTGATCTAATTGAGGTGTTTAAGATGATTAAAGGATTTGATAGGGTAGGCAGAGAGAACCTATTTCCTCTGGTGGGAGAATCCAGAACAAGCAGGAAGGGTTAAGCCGTTCAGGGGTGATGTCAGGAAACACTTATTCACACAAAGAGTAATGGAAGTCTTGAACTATCTCCCCCCAAAAACTGTTGAGGCCAGGTCAATTGAACATTTCAAAACTGAGATTGATGGATTTTTGTTACGCAAGGGTATTAAGAGATACAGAACCAAGGCGGGTAAATGGAGTTAAGAAACAGATCAGCCATGATCCAATTGAATGGCAGAACAGGCTGGAGGGGCTGACTGACCTACTCTTTGTAATGGTCAATAACATGTCATTCTATAGTGGACACTAGATGGAGCCGTAGAGCTGTATATAGCTGTATGTATATAAGACTACACTACCCAGCTGTATAGATATTAAGACTACATTACCCATGAGGCACTAGGCTACCCACAAGGCAACAGTCAAGATGGCAGCCTGCACACAGGAGCACACATGCTGCATCTCTACAGATACTGTACCTAGAGAACGTGTACTGAATAAATGACTAGCTAGAAGCTAGCTGTGTTCATAATAAGAATGTCTAGTTATTAATGAACATAAGATGGTACCAGGATGGTGAAGATCTGCTGAAAATTGTGAAAAGCGACATGGAGAATTTGAAGCCACCAGAGCGTTTGAAACTCACAGGAAACATCGACTACAATTGGCAGACTCTTAAACAACAATTCGAATTCTACATTGCAGCCATCGGATTCGGTACGAAGCCAGATGCAAGGAAGATAGCGTTGCTGCTTACGGTTGCAGGCCCACAGGCGATAGAGGTATTTAATACATTTGTATTTAATCCAGCGGAGAACAGAGACAAATTAGACGATGTGCTAAAGAAATTTGATGCACATTGTTCTCCCAAAAAGAATGAGACCTATGAAAGATACATGTTCTGTTCAAGGACACAGCAGCAAAATGAGACTTTTGATAGCTTTATAACTGATCTGAAACTGAAAGCACAGACATGTAATATCTCTGAGCTCAAAGCATCCATGATTCGTGACCAGATTGTGTTTGGTATTCATGATAAAAAAGTCAGGGAACGTCTGTTGAGAGAAACCGAACTAAATTTGGAAAATGCAGTGAAAATATGCCAAGCCAGCGAGCTAGCTCGAAAGCACGCAAAGACTTTCAGTGAAATCAATAATGATGCAATTGTAATGAGTGATAATGCTGCTGTCGGTGCTGTGTCCTACAAGGGGAAGAAATGTGGGCAGAACAGAAATGAAAAGCAATCGGAGGATGAAATTTTTAATTGTAAACGTTGTGGTTACAAACACCAAAACAAACAAGCAAAGGAACCAATGATAGTAGCTGACATACCAACAGCACCATGGCAAAAGGTTGGTATGGACCTTTTTCATTTAAATGGTAAAGACTATCTAATAGTGATTGACTACTATTCTAACTATCCTGAGATGGCACTGCTCTCAAGCATCACAGCAAGCAGTGTCATAATGCATGTGAAATCCATCTTTGCCAGACATGGAATTCCCAGGATTGCCGTTAGCGACAATGGTCCGTGCTTCAACTGTAAGGAGTCGCAACAGTTTGCAGCACACTATGACTTTCAGCACATCACATCCAGTCCTTTGTATGCTCAGTCAAATGGTAAGGCAGAGAAAGGTGTTCAAGTTCTCAAGCAGCTACTGAAGAAAGCGACAGAAAGCAAGTCTGATCCTTATCTCGCCCTGCTGAGCTACCGAGCCTCACCTTTAGACTATGGTTCTTCACCTACTGAACTACTAATGGGTCGCAAGTTGCGCACCATGCTACCCTGCTGTGCAAAAGAACAGCAAAGTGAGGAACTGAGACAGAGACTTCAACTGTTAAAGCTGAAACAGAAATCACACTATGACAAGTCATCCAAAACTCTAAAACCATTGACAAGGGATGATGTTGTCAGGATTGAGGATCCAGATGCATGGAACAGGAAAGCTACAGTTCTTGAGGAAGTAGGACCAAGGTCATACACTGTTAGAACTGAGGAAGGACAGATTCTCAGGAGGAACCGCCGTTCCCTCCTAAAAACACGAGACTATTCAAGACCAGATTGATGACAATGCCGCAACTGCATCTTGTCATTCACCACCAGAACAATCTCATGAAGACACATCAGACTTACCTGTGTTGAGAAGATCCACATGTGAAGTAAGAAAGCCTGATAGACTTAATCTTTGAGTACAATGTAAAGCTTTGAAAATGTGTTGACTGTTTTGAAAATGTTTATGTTTATAGAGCACTAACAAAAGTGTTACTGATATTATCTTTATTGTTTTCTTGAAAGTTGATTGATATTGATTTTGTTAAACCTCAAAGAAAGGGGGATGTAATGGTCAATAACATGTCATTCTATAGTGGACACTAGATGGAGCTGTAGAGCTGTGTAGAGCTGTATATAGCTGTATGTATATAAGACTACACTACCCAGCTGTATAGATATTAAGACTACATTACCCATGAGGCACTAGGCTACCCACAAGGCAACAGTCAAGATGGCAGCCTGCACACAGGAGCACACATGCTGCATCTCTACAGATACTGTACCTAGAGAATGTGTACTGAATAAATGACTAGCTAGAAGCTAGCTGTGTTCATAATAAGAATGTCTAGTTATTAATGAACATAAGACTCTTGTTGCTATGTTCCTCTTAGTTACACCTCCCCAGCAGGTTGGGCATCTCTGTTGTACCACTCCAGGTGCAGAGGCCCACCTCCAATATTCTAGCGACCCCTCATCTCCACGATTTGGGACGCAGTCAATGGCAGAGCAAAGCAGCAGGCAGAAGTCCTAACCCCACCACACTTCTTCTCCCTCAAAGGGTTTGTGGAAGTTCTACCCTTTGGGTTTTTTAACTGAAATATTGGAAAAATTCTGCTACGGTGATTATTGACACTTTAACATGTTGGTGAACCTGAGACACACTCGTGGATTCAGACAATATTAGTGAAATAAATCAGAAGAACAAAGCAGCGCAATCAACGATGAGACTGGCGGAGATGGAGAGAAATCACCTGTCATTGCCAGCACAAATGGGAAAGTGTCTATTTGAAGGGATAATTACTAGTCCTAGCCCCTTTAGGGCTACCCTGGATCAGGCGTATTCCTCAGACGTTCACTTTCAACTAAAGCTTGAGGTAGCCGAATCCTAAAGATGCTTAATTGGGTCTAAAGGTCTGGACTATCTCTCCCTAAAGGAAAGGAATAATCTGAAAATGTTACCGTCCTCCAGTTAGCACTTTTAATAAGTTTAGTTAGACTGTAACATTCCGGATATTGGCCCAGAAATTCAGGTCGGGGGCTTCCCGCGGGTGCAAGCCCCCGACCTGCACTTACCTTGCGCGCCGGCCGTTGAGCTGTAGGGCCCCGTGGAATTCTGATCCGGGGCCTGCTCCAGCTGCTGGCGTGCAGTGCTTGCATATCCCAGGGGCGCAGTTAGTTCGATGCGTCCCCTGGGATCACGTGGGCCATGGGCCAGGGAATGCTCCATTCATAAGTCTGACAGGAAGAGCTGTCAAGACTTATAAATACTACAGCCCCAAAATAGCACTAAACCTTCAAATAAATTTTTAAAAAACAACACATTTTTTAAATAAACTATAAATTACATGAAATAACTATTTTAAACAATAATTTAAATTTTTGAAAAAAATAATTTTATATTCTAACGGGGCTAAAAATAAACTTACCTTGCTTTAAAGTATTTAAAAATAATAAACCTGTGGAAAAAATGTTTTCATTTTAATTAATTCACCACTTACCTTGTAAAATGCAGGCCTTACGCCTGCTTTTTACATTTCTAAATTCTGCAGGCTTACGATCCTGGAGAAGCCTGTAAAAAAAACGTAAGTTTGATGCGCACGCACAGCCTCTCCCGCGCATGCGTTCGACCTCTGAACCCCTTCGTTCAGAGGAACGGAAGTGCCGGTTTCCCGCGCATGCGCAGTGCATGCAGGAAACCGACACTTCCATCGGGCCTACGGGTGAGTACCCCGTGCGTACACACCCGTGGAGACCCAAAGTTCTGGGCCATTATGAGGGTCCGGAAAACGCCCCCAGAATTCTGCAACTCCTCACCAAAGAGTGTACAGAAATTGAGTTCGCGAGTTTGATACAGAAGTCTTATGTGAGACAATTCTAAAAATATATAGATTTATTAAAGAACCGACATGTAATTTACAGTTGGTGAGTCAATCACAACATTAACAGTTCCAAAAAGAGAAAGCTTACAATCCTATTATCAGAGATCCTTACTCTCAAATCTTAACTTCGCTACAGTTTTACAGTTCTTAAAGTTTATTCAGGATATCCACCAAAATCAAATAACTTTGATCCCCGAGGTACAAAGAGTTGGAGACTTACAGAGCCACCTCTGAAGCCGAGAATCCCTTTAAAGCGAGTCTACTATCCCATTTGAGAGTTCAATATTTATACCCTTTTCCAGTGGTATTTCCTTTAAGGTTTTCTGCTGATGTAAGCTAATTATCTCTGGTCATTTTTCTGCTGACCCCTGCAATTCTTACAGTCACCTCAGCTGGTACCATTACAGAATTATGTCTCTTCTCTAGGTGTTCTAAGTTTACCATAAAAAACGGTGTAACAGCAGGTGTGTTTTACCTGGTGTCATTTTTATGAAGGCAGATGTTTCTTAATTTTATGTACTTCTTTATGAAGTGTAAACTAGAACACCTTAACCAGGGTGAACCATTGTTTTATTCCAAAAGGTTCAGCCTGCCGGAGCCTTTAACCTTCTGTTTCAATAAGGTTATTGATTCAGTGTCAACAACCATCTTATCTCTATAGCCAGAATGCTTTCACAGCTTTTTCATCGTTAGGTTTCTAGATTTCCAGACCCAGTTTGTCATGTTTAAATAAGGCCAGAATTCTTTCATAGAATGGTGTATTTTTCTGAATTGGTTATATGGCTTATTCCTTCACATATTAATTCCATACCACATCTTGCAAATGGGGAAAAAGCTGATTCGTGATGTTGATTGATACGCATATTATCACTGAATATCCACTGTTGTATACTCTCAGGAGAGCTGCAGTTTCGGGTGGTTTTATTGCTTGGTGTTGGAGGAAAGGGTACTTACTTCACAGGATTTGAAGAAGACTCTTTCACTTTATCAAATCAAACAAAAGTGACCTTTTGGAGGGCATCGAAGCTTGTCAGCAGTTAGCCAAACATTAAGAAAATAAATCAAAGAATGAAGTGATAACAGGAGTGCAGCCATTTGAAATATTTTGGTTTTCAGAATTGATGAAATCCCAATAATGTACTGTATATTGAAAAGTTGCATTCATGTAGAGGAATCGGAGAAACATGAGCTGTATTCGGTAAATGGTGAGAGTTTGGGAACACTTCCGAGTTAATAGTTTGCACTGAACTATTCACTGATGGGGTTGAGGTCTCACAAGCTTTTTGTCTGAGACTGGCGCTGGAAGGTGTTTAGCTGGAACAGGAAGGACCTTTTTGAGATTCCACAGAAGAAGGACGATAAAACTGCTAGATGTTGCCAGGGTCTCTCCCACCAGAAGGCACTTGAAGAAGTCTAATTCTGGAATGGAGTATCAGACCTGCAATCTCTCAAAGGAATTGCATAGGTTATCTATGGAGGCATTGTGATTGTATGTCCTGCTTTGTAGACGTAGTCAAATCAAGTGTTTAGCCATAATGGGCCATTTAGGGAGTGTAATAAATTCACTCTCAGCGACCTTGAGTAGCTTGCTACAGGAGCGAATGACCTAGTTACTTGAAATAATGCCGCTGCATGCCATGTAAAACAAAGAACTCAGATGTATGCTTTCCAGAGTTTATCCCTTCTTCAACAGCTGCCAGACTGCTCATGAAGTTGGAGGTGGCACAGCAGTGAAGAATTTCAGTTTATGTCCTAAAGCCAAGGATCCTGAGGCATAACCCAACTTGAAATTTATTTTTGTTAATAATCTGAGTACTTCACTGTCATTCATCATC
This sequence comes from Somniosus microcephalus, assembly GCF_052327205.1. Classification (NCBI taxonomy): domain Eukaryota; kingdom Metazoa; phylum Chordata; class Chondrichthyes; order Squaliformes; family Somniosidae; genus Somniosus; species Somniosus microcephalus. The sequence goes on from NC_140995.1 coordinate 187,612,482, forward strand.
ATTGACCTGGCCACCTACCTACTGGAGGAAAACTGTTGTATCAGCGCAGAGCTGATAACGAACAATTTTCTGATTGTTATTAAGGGCTAGATGAGTAATCGTGTTGAAAAATGAACATAAGTGAGTTTCACAATCTGGGCCCGAGACATGTGTCGCATTGTTAAATTGGGATGAAGACATATCAAGGAGGTGAAAACACATTTTGTCAACAGCTTCTTGTACTGTGAAATCTTTACTGTCATGGTGTTGAGTTTAAGAGAAACCCGAGAAACAAGAGGCACTGATAAGAAACGAGGACTGATTTGGAGTGATAAAAAGTCCATACCAGCAAAGAGGTGTATCGTAATGTGTCAGCTCCACAATACTGACATGTAAGCAGTAGAGTGCCAATGGTGGCTGCCACATTTCACAATTCGTGCTTACCTTGGAGGATGATATGTTTGTGTTTGAACAAAGGATCTAATTCAGGTTGATGAACAGCCAAAGAGAACACATGTGTTAAAGGACAAGTTTAGAGCTTGTCAACAGAAGTTAATGACCAATGCATCACCACCTCCTGTCCCCTCCTCAGGAATTCTTCTAAATGCTTTCCAGATCCTACACTCTTTCTTGGCTTTAACTTGAAGTGGCAGTCCACAAAATCCCACACTGGAAAAGGCCCTATTTCAACTCACGATAAATCAACTCTTTTACTCCAGAATACCAGCGAAGCAGCTTGAAATGTGAATAAGAAATGCCATAAATAAACCAGAGCAATGAGAACAAAAAAACTGCAAATGCTGACAATCTGAAATCAAAACAGAATATGTTGGAAATACAAAGCAGATCAATCTACATCTGAAAAGAGAAAACTAAGTTAACCGTAACTTCGCCATTTAAATTAGGCTGCCGCTTCTCCAGGGCAGGTGGGCCTCCAGTCCCTGATCTAAGGTAAGTTAAGATGTTGGGGGACAGGAACGTGTCGGGAATGCGGTGCAAACCCTCCTACCATCTTAATTCCCCCTCCCACCTACACCGTTCCTGCCCAGGGTGGGGGTGGGGGTGGGGGTTAAAATCAACCCTTAAATGCCCTCAGGGCGATTAGGGATGGTCAATAAACGCTGGCTTGCTGCTGTTGTCTACATCCCAAAAATAACGACAGTGAAATTCTCCTCATGCAAAAGCAGTGGTAGTTCATTCTTTTCCCTTTTTTAGCACAGTCAAGAGAATAGAATTGTGCTTTTTGGAAGCTTGGGGGTGCTAAAAAGCAACATACAACTGAGACAGCAATCCAAAGGAGAACTCGCAAGAGTACTGCTAATGCTATTTATGGTGTGGAAGGATTTCACATCCCAGCACTGACGGCCCTTGGTGAGTGTCACAATTTACAAACTCACGTCTTTGCTGATTGTCCTCCAGGAAAGCCTATTTATTGGAACTAATGTCTGCCTTAGTGCCACCTTTTATAGAAGCATCACAAATGTAAAGGGTTGGAAGGCAAGCATCGGCAAAACTTGCACGCTCACCTTTAATTAGTACTTAACAAACCAGGAAAAAGTTAACACCGGGTTTATGTGCTAATTGCCAGGAATTTGTATGGGAATTCTCCAGCTCATTTACTTCATTTCTCCGGGGTGGGGTTGGCGGGGTGGGGGGGGGGGTTGTGGGTGGAGTTTTGCTGATCTCCCACCAAAGTTATCACAGGAGATCCAGAGAACCCTCTTAGAAATTCAGGGCCAGTATGTGTTAAACTAGATTACTGTCTGGAGGAATTTTAAGAGCATAGGCAACACTTAGCGACTGCTCCATTGATGCTTATGTGCCAATTTACTATGTATTAACACGCACTACAGTGTATGTGCTAGCTCGAATATGCAGAGGGATTTTCTCAAAGCCTGAGGTACATGGGTGTTTGGAACCAGTCTTTGTGCTCCCTAGCATTTCTACCAAGAAAAATGATCCAAACAGTCAGCGCTCCCCACCATAACTCTCCGTTATTAAATAGGTACAATCTTGTGTTAACAGGCTGTGTTTATTTTCTATGTTGAGTACACTAATTATTAATGAGGTCTGTGTGTAACTGTTTACATGGGTGATTAGAGATGAGAATTGAGCATACAGGCTGGTCCTGAATGAAAAGCCTGTTGAAGTCATCAGCACCAGTCATTCATCAAGCTAAATGTGCTAAATCTGACTGCAGGCCATGACTTGTCACTTCCAATGTGGTTTTCTCATAGAATCCTAAAATGCGGTTAAAGGTGATTCTATTTACATTATCTGACTGCATGGAGCCCAGTAAGGCCTGAAACAGCTTAGCACTGCAGTGCTCCTGTATTTCTTTGTGTACCTGATAATTTAGGATGAGTAGATGAAGGTAAAAACGATTAATCTCAATAATCCTAGGAACGGAAACACATCCCCGAATAGACCGGTAGTTCTGGCGAAGGGTCATTGACCTGAAATGTAAACTCAGGGGGTGATTTTTGCCAGCCCTTGGGAGGTGGGTATGGAGGCGGGACTGCCGGGAAAATGGCAGAATTTGGGGGCGGGTGCCCAACTTGCCTCCGTGCCCTCTTGCCAGGAGGTGGGTAGCTGTTCCACGCCGGGTCCCGTCTCCTTGGAGGCGGGAAGGGATTAAAGCCTATTAACTGCCTGTTAACAGATAGTTAACAGGCAGAAAATAGGACTATCCCTTTTTGCCCACACAAGTGCGGACTTCCCGAAGGCTCCGAAACCCGCCAGGTCAGCGAGGCGAGTACTGGGTCTGCAGGGGTCGGGGGGGGTGGGCGGGGTGCAAAAGTGCGCTGTGAAGGTAAGCGATGGGTGCAAGAGTGGAGAGGTGAGTATCTGAGGTAAGTGCAAAGTGTTAGTAAAGGTGTACTTACCTTTGTTTCTTCCTGCAGGCTTCTGTCGGTGTGAATGCGGAGAGTCTCGTACCTCCGCGTTGGAGATGACAGATGGCCGTTGCATTCTCAGATGCAACAACCATCTCATTTCTGTAAAAGAAAGAAGTTTGATGAGGTCTTAGAGAATGTCACTGTTTGACAGCTTCACAGAGCTGTCAAACGATAACAGATGAAACGTCATACGTTGACGTTCTCTGCAACCGGCTTTCCCTTAATTGGCCTGCTAAGCCCGCTGAGCGGGCTTACCAAGGTCAATCAATGGAAAATAGCGTGGGTTGGCCAGAAGTTGATGGAGGTGGGACTGAAACCCGTCAAGTGGGAGTCCCACCTCCAAAAGCTCCCCATTGAGAAAATCACCCCCACTGTTTCTCTCTCCACAGATGCTGCCTGACTTGCTGAGTAGTTCCAGCATTTTCTGTTTTTATTTCAGATTTCCAGCATCCGCAGTATTCTGCTTTTGTCCCTGAATAGACTGCTAAGTAATTATACACGTCAGACAAACAGCATCTCGCCCGCCACCTCAGACTACTGGAGAAATGGATTCCTTGAAGGCAGTAACTCCATTCCCTCTAGACTACTAGGAAAATGGATATCTTGGACAGACAATTACCCAGATCAGACACCAGGCAAGGATGCCAGGTGGCTAGGCTCCATGTCTACCAAGGACACAGTAGTCTTAGATGGATGCTATCACAGATAACTATGGAAAACACATATTTTTGGATAGCTTATTTCCTGACCAAGTAATCAATAGCTTGATCATATAATCATAAAACCATCACAAAAATCAGGAAGACTTCATAGATCAGATGAGAACATAACATTTAAAAAGATTCTTACCTTCAGTCATTCTTTTTTTTTTAGCCAAATGCGTGACACATGCGGAAACCTATCACTGTGCTTAGGAATCTTCCAAACAAACTACTGAGATATGCATATATCTCCCTATAGTAACTCCCTGTGACTCTGCTCAGAGAACTTAGGCTCAGGTTTGCAAAAGCCAAGACTTTTTCGACGATTGGCCGAATGGCCTCCTTCTGTGCCGTAAATTTCTATGATTCTAAGGGCTGGAAAGACGTGTATAATTACTTAGCAGTCTATTCGGGGACAAAAGCAAAATGCTGCGGGGGCGTGTCGGGGGGGTTGTTCCTGTGCTAAAACCATAATTTCTCCCTTTACGCCCTTGGGAAGATTCAATAAAACTGATGCCAGTTGAAACATAGCATGAGTCCCTTTGAGTCTTTCTGAAGGCTCCAAACCTTTACTAGAATTAGGTAATTGATGCTGGAGGGGATTGATTATCTTCTCTAGTGGCATAGGGACTCCAGTGGGAGGTGAAAAGAAACTTCATTTGGCCTATTGTTTGGACCTTAGCGAAGGTGCTGCTCCACCTTAAAATGCTGGATCGGGTTGGGTTGGGCTGGGACAAGCACCACTCACAAGCTTTTGCAGATGTGTGGGGGAAGTTGGGGGGGCACACTTTGGATAAAGAAATCACCCCGTCCCTGAAATTTGGGATGGGGTCTCTGGTCTTGGGCTATGGATTCTGCTCTGTGCCAGTTGCTCCAGCAGAGCAACGCCACAGGAATATCCAGGCCTGTAACGTTGACACTGGTTGACGAATGTACAAATGTAAATGCACCTTGGTGTGTTTTTTAAACATGTATCCAAAGTACCAGAATGCCCAGGGTAGAACGTCCACACAGGTTCTCCAAATCACCTGCTCTAATTTTGGCAGAAGATCCACAGAGACCCAAGAGAAATGGTGTAAATACTGTTTACAAAATACAAACGCTTTGCATCAGGGACTAAAATAGGTCAAATAGGTATCGTACTGTGTTTTATAAATGTAGAGTACTTAGAGAAATTCTTTAAAACCATTAAATACTCTCTCATCCTGCAATTTATGCCTACATCACAACAGTAACTCTACTTCACGTGAATTCATATGTGAAGTGCTTTGAGATATTTTTAAGTCACATGAGAAGGTGTTATATAGGTTCAAGTCATTCTTTAATTTCTTCCTTCTTCCTTTCTGCTGTATGTTGAGTTATTTTATTCATTCCAGGGATGTGGATGTCGCTGGCAAGGCCAGCATTTATTGCCCATCCCTAGTTGCCCTTGAGAAGGTGGTGGTGAACCACTTGAACCGTTGCATTCCATGTGGGGAAGGTACTCCCACAGTGTTGTTAGGGAGGGAGTTCCAGGATTTTGACCCAGCGACGATGAGGGAACGGCGATATATTTCCAAGTCAGAATGGTGTGTAACTTGGAGGGGAACTATACAGGCACATGGATCTTTTTGTATGGTAACTGCCAATTACAAGTTCCAGGAAGATATATCTGATATTAGTTCTGAATAATATTTCTTTACTGTGTCGCAGAAATCAGTTGTTGTTCTTACTGGTGAAAATTTCTCATTCGCATTTACAGTCAATGTTTCAATATTTGGTTCATATAAGAGCAACAAAAGAGTCTTTGGGGGTGAAATTAGTCTTTCACGCACAATAGACAATAGCAAATCGTCAGCCCGTTTTACACCCCAAAATGAAAATCGGGCGGGGTGTAAAATGGGCAGCTGATTTGCTATTGCCTATGTTACACTACCATCAATGACCAATTATTGCCCCTTTGTCTGAAGATAACAGTAAATTTTCAGTAAAAATGTGGGTTTATGCAATACCGTTCACTCCCATGATAGTGGAGGTCATTGGGTAACAAACCACTGGTACTGTACAAACTACAGAGTAAAAAGGCTCAGTATACATTCATTTTGAAAATCTGAGTGATAAAATGTCAGTGGGGTAGATCTGGACTTGTGCGATAGTGTAAAACAAGTGATGGCCGTTGGCAGCCTGCTTTACATGGCTCCCGATTTTTATTTCCAGTGATTTCAATACAAATAAGAATGGGGAGAGATGGAAAGCGGGCTGTCGACTTGCTATCGCCCATTTTACTCAATCGCAAAAAGTCAAGATCTACCCCAGTGAATTAGAAGTGCTGAGGTCTAAAACATAGCAAAACCTATGTGCCGAAACAATTGCATAAACTCAAGGTTCAGGACAAAGAACTGCTAAGTGTCCCGCTAAGTGTATGAATGATAAGTCAAGGAAGGAATTCGCTGTAGTTGTGTGTGAACCTTAGGTCTCACTCACATCTGGTTTCCCATCAGCCATATTTGGTTGCTCAGAATAAAGAAAGCCCTGTGATGATTGCTCAGCGCAGCACTTTTGAGCTCTGTACAAATCTCTGAGCTCTGTACCGCTCTGTTCGAGTTCCCCTCTTTTGTTTATTTGCCTTTTTCTCTTTCAGTTCAGGAAGTTTTTTTGGGGGAGTGGGGTGGGTGGGGGGGGGGGGGGATTCAGATGAAATTCTGTTTATGTTCTTTGGTGCCTTTGGTGAGTTGAACTGCTTCTTGCTGCTAGTCAGGAAAAGGAAAAGACAAAGTATTGAAGAAACAGGGTCAGAGATAAAACAAACAACGTGTACCTTGGAATTACAGACTGTCACACTGATGTGTCGATGTTTCTTTTCTATACGTTGCAAATAAGTATCTGTCAGCACTCAAACAGTAATGAATCCTTTCTGGTTTTAATACCTATGGTGGTAATGCCACATGACAAATGAAAATACACATTAATTCATCATTTCTAATGGTTGGAGAAGAGGAAATGGGATTCTCTGTAGAATGCTTTTACTTGGACACTGCCATACTCATAATTAGAGAGGGTAGTGTCCATGCGTTGCAAGTTGTTCAGTAGGTTTGATCTAATAGCCATAACAGAGACATGGCTGCAAAGTGGTCAATTTTGGGAACTAAATATTTCAGGATACTTAACTTTTAGAAGAGAGAGGCAAAATGGAAAAGGAGGAGAGGTATCCCTGAAAATAAAGGATGGGATAAAGACAGTAGAGAGAAAGGAACTTAGCTCCGAAAATCAAGAAGTAGAATCCATTTGGGTGGAGCTAAGAAACAGCACGGGGCAGAAAACATTGGTGGGAGTTGGTTATAGGCCACCAAACAATAGTTGTAATGTAGGGCAGTGTATAAATCAGGAAGTTAGTGGCGCATGTAACAAAGGTAATACAGTAATCATGGGGGACTTTAATCTACATATAGTCTGTGCAAACCAAATACGCAGTAATAGTGTGCAGGACAAATTCATGGAATGTATGCAAGTTAGATTTCTAGATTAGTATGTTGAGGAACCAACTAGGGAACAGACTATTTTAGATCTAGTATTGTGCAACGAGAAAGGGTTAATTAATAACCTTGTAGTAAAGGAGCCTTAAGGGAAGAGTGACCATAATATGATAGAATTTTATATTGAGCTTGAAAGTGATTTAGTTAAGTCTGAAACTAGGGTCTTAAATCTAAACAAAGCAAACTATATAGGTATGGGGGGTGAGTTGGCTAAGGTAGATTGGGAAACTACATTAAAAGGTATGACAATAGACAAGCAATGGCTAGCATTTAAAGAATTACAGGAAACTTTCAATTTACCGGCACCTAAATAACCGGAAATCTCTGTTAACCGGCAAAATTCAGGAGTAGGTTCAGGTAAGTTTTACTTCATATTAGTGGTCGTTCCTGGATCTGTGGCCGGGTTCCTGCACCTGTTGCTAAGCAACAGGGATGCTTGGCTCTTGTGGCCAGGTTCCTGCACCTGTTGCTAAGCAACAGGGATGCTTGGATCTTGTGGTCGGGTTCCTGCACCTGTTGCTAAGCAACAGGGACACTTGGATCTTGTGGCCGGAGTTCCTGCACCTGTTGCTGAGCAACAGGGAAGCCTGGATTTGTTGCTGTGTACGGAGCTCTCGTACCTTTTACTATACCTCTCTGTAATCCAGACTTTTTGATAAACTGGCACCACGCCGGTCCCGTTGGTGCCGAATAAAAAAGAGTTTCCTGTAATACATAATTTACAACAAATATACACTCCTTTAAGGCACAAAGACCCCACAGGAAAAGTGGTCCAACCGTGGCTAACAAGAGAAGTTAAAGATAGTATTAGATCAAAGGAAGAGGCTTATAATGTTGCCAAAAAGAGTAGTAAGTGTAAGGATTGGGGAAACTAGAATTCGGCAAAGGAGGACCAAGAAATTGATAAAGAAAGGGCAAATTGAATATGAGAGTAAACTAGCGAGAGACATAAAAACAGACTGTAAAAGCTTCTATAGGTATGTAAAAAGGATAAGATTAGCAAAAGTAAATATGGGTCCCTTACAGGCTGAGACAGGAGAAATTAGAATGGGGAATGGCAGAGAAATTAAACAAATACATGTGTCTGTCTTCACGGAAGAAGATGCAAAAAACTTCCCGGAAATAGTGGAGAACCAAGGGTCTAGCAAGAATGAGGAACTGAAAGAAATTAGTATTAGTAAAAAAATTGTGCTGGAAAAATTAATGGGACTGAAAGCCAATAAGTCTCCAGGACCTGATGGCCTACGTCCTAGGGTTTTGAAAGAGGTGGCTATAGAGATAGGTTGTCATTTTTCAAAATTCCATAGATTCTAGAACACTTCCCGCGGATTGGAAGGTAGCAAATGTAACCCTACTATTTAATAAATTGAGGGAGAGAGAAAATGGGAAACTACAGGCCAGTTAGCCTGACATCAGTAGTGTTAAATCCGTGAATCTTGATGTATGGTGTCCTTCAATAAATAGACAGAGACTGCAGAGGAACAATCAACAGGTGTTTACTGGATGAGGGTTAATCTAAAACTAACAGTACAGATCCCTACTCAGGGTTATATACAGGTGTGGTCACTGCCGGTACTACAGTATACAGGAGCTGTAAAAAGTAGTTCTCCCCTTAAAGGTACATACACTACAATTCCTCCCCTTTTAGATTAACAGTACCATAACATTCATTTAACAATTAACACTTTTAACATGCAACATTAACTGAAAATAGTCCATTTATAAATTCAGTCTTTGGGGCGGCTTCCTGATCCTTTCTGGATAGCGCCTTTCCTGAGTGTCTTGCTCTTGGTGCGGAGGCGATTCTGGCCCCCTGTCGTCGGTTGTTTCATCAGCTTCCGATGCTACTGTTTCTGGGGTAGATGCTACCTGTATGTCGGGTTCATTACCAGGTACGCGAGACATGGGGTTGACTCATTCCTGTGACTCTAGGATCTGGTCGACATGGCGTCTCACAATGTTCTCCCCAACATCCACTGTGTACATTAGTGGCCCCTGCCGTGTGCATATCGTTCCTGGTTGCCATTTCTCTGTTCGGTAGTGGTTGCCCTACATTGAAGCTCCTTGTCGGCTTCTCATTGATGTGCTGGAATTGCTTATTCTCAACATCTCTTCGTACATTTGGTCTGAGCAAATCCAGACGAGATCTCAACCTTCGGTTAAAGAACATCATGGCCGGGGTCTGGTTGGTGACTGCATGTGTCGCATTTCTATAGGCTAACAGTAAATTGTCCACCTTATGCTGCAGTGGAATGTCATCATCGCACATGGCTCTTACTGCCTTTTTAAAGGTTTGTACGAACCTCTCAGCCAATCCATTTGTGGCTGGATGATACGGGGCGGATGTGTAATGCCTTACCCCATTCCTTTTCATAAATTTCCGAAACTCTTCGGACACAAACTGTGGTCCGTTATCAGAGCAAATCTGCTCTGGCAAGCCGTTCCTGGCAAATATGGTCCGTAGGACTGCAATCATTTTCTCCGTGGTGGTGGAGGACATTTTGATCACCTCAGGCCATTTCGAGTGCGCATCCACGGCTATTAAAAACATTGAGTCCATGAATGGACCAGCAAAATCAATATGCACCCGTTGCCATGGAGAGGAGGGCCACTCCCATGGGTGTAGAGGGGCATGTGGTGGTGCATTTTGGACCTTCTGGCATCCTGAGCAGCTCTTTGTCAGGTCCTCGATTTGCTGATCGATCCCCGGCCACCACACAAAAGCCCTAGCAAGGCTTTTCATTTTCACCCCTCCCAGATGGCCTTTGTGAAGCTCATTGAGCACTCTCTCCCTAGGTCCCCTGGCATACTGACAGCTGTTCTCTTCTGGATGAGAATGCTGGCAACAGTGAGTCGCCATGTGTTGGCCATCCCTTCACCATCAAATCATATACCCGAGACAGTATCGGGTCATTTCGGGTCTCCTTCTCTATATCCGCATTAGTTACTGGCAAGCGTTCAATTATAGTCGAATAAAATATTTCGACAGGGTCCACTGCTGGTGCTTCCTCCGCAGTAGGCAGTGGCAGGCGTGATAGCCCATCAGCGTTTCCATGCTGTTTCGTGCCCTTATACTCTATTTCATATTGGTTCGCCCCTAGAAAAAGGGACCATCTTTGTAGCCGCTGCGCAGTCATCACCGGAACGCCCTTCTTTGGATTAAAGATGGAAACAAGTGGTTGGTGGTCGGTCAGCAAGGTGAACTTCTGCCCGTGCAGATAGTGGTTGAACTTTTTCACTCCCCACACTAGGCTGAGGGCCTCCCTGTCAATCTGGGCATAGTTACGCTCGGCTGAGGTTAGTGACCGAGACGCAAAGGCTACTGGCCTCTCCGAGCCGTCCGGGAATTTGTGCGACAGCACCGCTCCAATACCATAGGGTGATGCATCACACGCCAACCGAATTGATAGTACTGGGTTGAAATGAGCCAACACCTCTTTTGATGCGATCAATTCTTTGCACTTCTGGAAAGCTCGTTTACATTCGTCATTCCACTTCCATGGTACCCCCTTTGCAGTAGGGTGTTCAGTGGGTGTAGTACTGTAGACAAATTCGGCAAGAACTTATGGTAGTAGTTCACCAGCCCGAGGAACGACCTCAGTTTGACACATTTTCCGGTGCTGGAGCCTTGACTACTGCCTCAATCTTTTCAGGGGACTTATGTAACCCCTCTTCATCAATAACGTGGCCACAATACAAGATCTGCTTCTGGAAAAACTTGCATTTGTGGCGATTAGCTCGGAGCCCATATTCCTTCAATCTAGTGAGCACCTGCTCCAGGTTGGGTGAGCACTGTCATTTTCGCCCGTGACCAGGATGTCGTCCAAATAACACTGGGTCCCTGGAATCCCTTGCAGGACTTGATCCATTGCCCTTTGCCAAATAGCCGGAGCTGATGCTACCCCGAACACCAGCCGGTTGTATTGGTAGAGACCTTTATGAGTGTTGATCGTGAGGTACTGTTTCAACGCTTCTTCTACCTCCGTTTGCAGGTACGCCTGGGCCAGATCAATCTTCGTGAAGCGTTTCGCTCCAGATAGCGAGGTGAAAATATCTTCAATCCGCGGAAGCGGATATTGTACCGTGTGAAGGACTGGGTTCACTGTCACCTTAAAGTCCCCACAGATGCGAACTTTCTTTGGTTCCCCAGGCGTATTACTCAACGACCTCTTCATTACAGGAACGATGGGTGTGGCCCACTCGCTCCAGTCCGCTTTGGACAGTACTCCTGAACGTTCCCAACCTTCCAGCTCTGCTTTGACGGCTGGGCGGATCGCATAAGGCACCGGTCTGGCTTTAAAAAACTTTGGGCTTGCATTTTCCTCTATTTTGATCATCGCTGTTATGCCTTTTAGTGTTCCAAGTCCCTCCTGGAACACTTCTTGTGCGTCAGTTAGCATTTTTGACAGTCGTCCAGGTGTGACGTCATCACCCTTTTTGGCATCTACAGTCAGTGCTTGTATGGAATGCCAATCTAGCTGCATCTTCCGGATCCATTCACATCCTAGTAGTGGTGGTCCTCCATCTGGCAATACATATAGGTCCATTTTTGGTGTTTCCTTGCCGTTATATATAACGTTCACCCTTATTTTTCCTTTGGGGTAGACATTTTGCCCCGTGTACGTCTTCAAGACAACCTCTGTCTCTCAAGGGTATATGTGAGAATAGCCGCTTGTAGTCCCTTCGGTTTATGACTGTTAGGGCTGATCCTGTGTCCAATTCCATTTTCACTTGGACTCTGTCTATCTTGAGCGTGACCCAGATAGTTTGGTGATCCTCCATTTTGATTACATTATGTAGCTTCAGACAACCCAGCTCCTTGCTTCCGGAGTCTGTATCACTTTTCTGTTCGTCTGAAGTACTCTCCGTCACCTTATGTACCCTTTTGTACTTCTCCTGTGGAGATTTCTTGCTGCTGGTTTTCTTTCCCGACCTACAGACTCTTGCTATGTGTCCTGCTTTTCCACACTGTCTGCACACTTGGTCCTTGAACCAAAAATCCTTATGGTCGTGTGTTGTTCTGCCGCAGCGATAACACTTCACTGCTCCATATGACATTTCATTTGTGCCATATTCTTGCGGTCTCCGTTGTATCTCTGCAGCGCCCCGTGCGGCTGCTTTGTGTGATACTGCCATGCTGAAAGCCTTGTCCAGCGTAAGATCCTTTTCTGATAGAAGCCGTTTCTGGGTTCCTTCACTTTGAAGCCCACACAAAACTTGTCCCTTAAAGTATCTGCTAGTCCCATTCCAAACTGGCAGTGTTTCGATAGCTTGCACAGTTCCGTTAAATACTCAGCATTACTTTCGTCTTTATGCTGGTTCCTTTTGTGAAACTTAAATCTTTCTGCTATCAGCAGCGGTGTGGGGTTTAAGTGGTCCTGTAGGATTGCCACTATGCTTTCAAAATCCTTTTCCACTGGCTTCTCTGAGGTTACTAGGTTTCGCAGTAAGCCATACGTTTTTGCACCCATGGAATTCAACAATACCAGTGCTTTCCTGGCATCTGGCACTTCATTTGCCTTGCAGTACACTTCTATGCGCTCTATATATGTCGCCCAATCTTCGACTTCATTGTCGAACGCTGTGACACTGCCACTCTTCGGCATCCCTGGGTGTGGTTAGGCTGGCTAAAAATGGCGTCTCTCGCGCTCTCCCTTCTTCTCCGCTGCGGCTCAAAAATGGCGTCTCCCGCGCTCTCCCTTCTTCTCCGCTGCGGCTCAAAAATGGTGTCTCCCGCACTCTCCCTTCTTCTCCGCTGGCTCAAAATGGCGTCTCCCGCGCTCTCCCTTCTTCTCCGCTGTGGCTAAAAATGGCGTCTCCCGTGCTCTCCTTTCTTCTCCGCTGGCTCAAAATGGCGTCTCCCGCGCTTTCCTTTCTTCCCCCGTGGACGCTGCTCAGCCCTTGAACACCGGCCGCGCTCTGTGCATTTTCCTGCGCGCCTCTCTCATTGACACCGCTCGGTCCTGAACCCCGGCTGCGCCCCGTGCGCTCTACCCTCTCTCTCTTTTTTTTTCCGTCGACGCCGCTCGGTCTTCAACTCCGGCTGTGCCCTGTGCGCTTTACCCTCTCTCTTACCCCGTCGACGCTGCTCGGCCTTCCCCTGTGCCGTCGGTCAGCTCCAGCCGCCGCCGTCCGGGAAGGGTCTGCGCCGTACCTGCTGCCAGCCCGTCTCGCTGGAGTCTCCGCCGGATGGTCGATGCCCGTGCCCCTGGAATCGGCCTTCTTCTGCAGAGTTGCAGGTAGGTTCGAATCGACTCGTCGCCAATGTTAAATCCGTGAATCTTGATGTATGGTGTCCTTCAATAAATAGACAGAGACTGCAGAGGAACAATCAACAGGTGTTTACTGGATGAGGGTTACTCTAAAACTAACAGTACAGATCCCTACTCAGGGTTATATACAGGTGTGGTCACTGCCGGTACTACAGTATACAGGAGCTGTAAAAAGTAGTTCTCCCCTTAAAGGTACATACACTACAAGTAGTAGGGAAAATGCTAGAATCTATTATTAAGGACATGGTAACAGGGCCCTTAGAAAATAATAATAGGATTGGGCAGAGTCAACATGGATTTATGAAAGGGAAATCGTGTTTGACAAATCTGTTAAGAGTTTTTTGAGGTTGCAACCATCAAAATAGATAAGGGGAAATCAGTGGATGTGGTGTATTTGGATTTTCAGAAGGTATTCAATAAAGTGCCACACAAGAGGTTATTAAACAAAATTAGGGCTCATGGGATTGGGGGTAATATACGAGCATGGGTTGAGGATTGGTTAATGGATAGAAAACAGAGAGTAGGAATAAACGGGCCATTTTCAGGTTGGCAGGCTGTAACTAGTGGGGTACCGCAAGGATCAGTACTTGGGCCTCAGCTATTCACAATCTACATCAATGATTTGGATGAGGGAACCAAATGTAATATATCCAAGTTTGCTGATGATACAAAGCTGGGTGGGAATGTAAGTTGTGAGGAGGATGCAAGGAGGCTTCAAGGGGATATAAACAGGCTAAGTGAGTGGGCAAGAACATGGCAAATGGAATATAATGTGGAGAAATGTGAAGCTATCCACTTCGGTAGGAAAAATAGAAAAGCAGAGTACTTTTTAAATGGTGAGAGATTGGGAAATATTGGTGTTCAGAGGGACCTGGGTGTCCTTGTACATGAATCACTGAAAGTTAACCTGCAGGTACAACAAGCAATTAGGAAAGCAAATGGTATGTTGGCCTTTATTACAAGAGGATTTGAGTATAAGAGTAAAGGGCCTAGAAATTCAGTTGGGCGCGCCAGCCGTTAGCGCCTTAGGAGGAGTAGATCTCGAGCGCTAGGCGCTTATCGCCCGGGAGCAGCGCGATCTGCGCCTCTCCCCAACTTCAGGACACATTTAGCGCCGGCGCAAAGTCTTAGCGCGCGCCCTGCTGCGCGCGCAGATCATGACGTCATTTAATAGTGCAACGCCCTTTGTGCGCCCCAAACCGGAACTTCACTCGCGCTGGCCCATTGTGCGCCGGGTGGCCCGAGCGACTGTGAAGTGGAACGGTACACAGGCCAGCCGGGCCGCGGGGAGCGCAAATTAAAGGGCACTTACCCAGCAGTATAAAGGCCAGCCATTTTGCAGCATTCACTCTTGTGCAACGGTTTTTTGGACAGAGACCAAGGAGGAGAGTTTACTGGTTTGGACCAACACTTGGACAGGTATTTTTGGCTCAGGCCAGAGCTTACCAATTATCTTTGCCTTCATTCAGAGCTCAGTGTTTGCCAGCATATAATGGGGGCTGCATTGGGTGGCAACGCTGAATTTCAGCCTTATGCCAGAAGGTCTTACAGACGCCGTGAGAGAGTGGCAGCCCTGGCTAGACGCAGAGGGGGCAACAGGCGTCGCCAACTGAGGCCTTACCCACGCAGGGTATACCGCCAGCAGACCTCCTATCTGACCATGTCTGCCGCGATGTGTGTTAGGAGGCTGCGATTCCGAAGGGAGGTGGTTGCAGACATCTGCCGGCTGCTTCAGAGAGATCTGCAGCCACAGCTGATGCGCAGGACGTCTCTGTCGGTGGCAGTGAAGGTGACGGTGGCTCTCAACTTCTATGCCTCCGGCTCCTTCCAACCCGCTACTGGGGACATCGCTAACATCTCCCAGTTCGCCGTGCATTGCTGCATCCGCCAGGTGACCGAAGCCCTTTTCAGAAGGAGACATCAATTCATCTCCTTCCCCATGGCCCTGGACAAGCAGCAGCAGCGTGCAGTGGGGTTTGCAAGAATAGCGGGCTTCCCCATGGTGCAGGGCGCCATTGACTGCATGCATGTGGCTTTGCGGGCACCTCTTGAGCATGCCGAGGAGTACCGCAACCGGAAGGGCTACCATTCCCTCAATGTACAGCTGGTGTGTGACCACAGGCAGCGCATCCTAGCTATCAATGCCCGCTTTCCAGGCAGCAGCCACGATTGCCTTTATCCTGCGACAGACAACTGTGGCTGACATGTTCCAGGCACAGCCTCCCCCAAGAGGATGGCTTATCGGGGACAAAGGCTATCCTTTGTGTACCTGGCTCATGGCCCCGCTCCGCGCGCCCACGACCCCTGCTGAAGAGGCATACAACGAGAGCCATCAAGCGACGAGGAACATCATAGAACAATCGGCGTGCTCAAGCAACGGTTCCGCTGTCTCGATCGCTCCGGGGGAGCCCTCCAGTATTCGCAGGATCGAGTCTCCCAATTCGTCGTCGTTTGCTGCATGCTGCACAACCTGGCTATCCGCAGGACTCAGGCACTGCCACCTCACGTTGGACCACCACCTCAGGAGGAAGAGCAGGAGGAGCATGAGGACGACGAGGACGAGGAGTACCAGCCCAGGAGGGACGCACAAGGTCCAAGGGCCGCCCGTCGGCGGCTTATTGAACGTCACTTCTAGGCCCCCTGTCAGGGAATGGCTTGTGCCAATGAAAGAACATGATTGCAGCCGCTCCGCAAGCCCTCAGCCGGTTAAGGCAACAAACACTTCAAAGATCAAACATGGACAATGTGAATAAATAAAATGCTTTATTGTACAAACTCTGTGCCCTTCCCACATGAAAACCAAAAACAGACGAAACCCCCAAAAAACACTCAAACACATTACTCGCTCCCACAACCTGGAGAGGATTAACAAAAGAGGGCAACTAAAATGGCCGTCATTCTCGGCCTTCGTCAAAAACAAACATCACATCCTCGGCCTTCAAAAAACAAACATCCAATTCTCGGCCTCAAGAAACAAACACAAATGGCCACACATTCGACTATTTGGCCCGCTAGGGCGATGCCTTGGCCATCTTTGGGTGGCCCCTGCCCGCCCTGCTGCTCTGCCTCAAAGTAAGGCCATTGGCTGCTGCAAGGCTGGGGGCAGGCTCCTGAGGGGCACATGTCGTGACGGCAGATGCCCTTGGGGGTCGGCCTAGTCGAGGTCTGGCCGTCGAGTGGGCGGCTGTTGATTGCTGCAGCTGTGGCTGGCCAGCATCAGTCGCTGCAGCAGCTCCTGGCAGCTCCACTGGGGGAGTGGCAGTGGCGGCTGGAGGAATGGCAGCAAGCTGGCGGATGGCAGGCGCTCGCTGGTCGCCTGAGACACTGGCACTCGCCCAGGCCAGCACTGCAGCATGCGCACCAATCTGCCGAGGGACAGACCGCTGTGCTGCTGCAGCGCGCCGGGTGCCCTGGCAATGCCTGGCTGACACAGCGAGTGTGGCAGCAGTGAGTGCCCGTGTTGACCTGTTCACTGACCGCAGCAGAGCAGCCAGTGACTGGACGGCACCACTGATCACCTGGCCAGTCGCTGACAGATCTGCCCGGTATTTCGCCCGACTGGTGGCCTCTAAGGGCCCGAACTCGGCCACACTCCGAGAGAGGGAATCGATGGACTCAGGCAACCGTGCCACTGCCGCCATGAGCTCCATGTGCCGGCGCTCCGAGTCCGCGGACAAGTCTTCGAGGCGTTCCATCTCCTCGGCGAAGAGCATCTCCTGACTGGAGGCCGGACTCTCCCTCTGGGGAGAAGGCTGCCGAGCTGGCCAACCCTTCCTGCGTTGCTGGAGGCCGCTGGGCCCAGCAATTGGACTCCCCTCCGATGCATCTCCCCTCTGGGGAGAAGGCCGCCGAGCTTCCACCCCCCTCCCGCCTTTCTGCAGCACGCAGGTCCCAGGAGCTCCCCTCCCCTTCGACACTTCCGCCACGCTGCCCTCCAGGGAAGACGTGTCCCTTACATTGGCCTGGGTGGCCGCGGCTGAGGGTTCCCCTGATGGGCCGCCTTCCTCTTGCTCCTCCTCCTGCTCCTCCTCGGAGGGTCTGTCACTGGCAAGTTGAGGGACCTCCTCTTGACCATCTGAAAGCAGGAAGGCACAAGAGTAGCTTTAGAGTGAGGAGAGGGCGTCAGTGCGGGATGCATGAGTGGTGGCATTCAGCGCATTGGTCGGACAGTGGCAAAGGATGTAGATCTGATGCGCAAGTGGGACGAGAGAGGTGCAAAAGGTGATGTCCTTACCATTGCTGCCCAGAACAGGGTCGGCATCTCCACATGCAACGGGCCCAATCACCCGGCCACCCATGAGGCGCTCCATGCGATGTTGCAGGTCGGTGAGTGGCTGGATATGGGGTCGGCCTCCCCCGGTCGCAGTCCGGCTCTTGCGATTATTCGCCAGCTTGGCCTGCAAGAGAAAGGACGGCCTCTAAGTACAGTGTGTCGCCGTGATCTTGTGTGCACTGCCTCCCATGGTGGAATAGCCTGGCCAGTGTGTCGCCATGATCTGGTGTGCACTGCCTCCCATGGTGGAATAGCCTGGCCAGTGTGTCGCCATGATCTGGTGTGCACTGCCTCCCATGGTGGAATAGCCTGGCCAGTGTGTCGCCATGATTTGGTGTGCACTGCCTCCCATGGTGGAATAGCTTGGCCAGTGTGTTAAGTGCAGAATGTGCAATTGATGCTCATGCCTGTCCCATAGCTGCTGGATGAGGGCTGGCCATTAGGGCTTTCAGGTCCCTTTGCCCATAATGTGAGGTGCACATGCAAGGATGAGGAGGTCATTGGAAAGGGTACTCACCCTGACAATGCGTGTGAGGTCATTTAACTTTTTGCGGCATTGGGCACCGGTCCTGGGGACGTCGCTGTTGGCTGACAGCTTGCTGGCGACATGCCTCCAGGCTCTCCTGTAGACACGGACCGTCGCCTTCTTGCCATTGTCCGGGTACAAAACATGGCGTCTCTTCTCCACAGCAGCAAGCAGCACACTCAGATCACGCTCTGAGAAGCGCTGCGCACGTTCACGGGCCTTCTCCATGTCTTCAGGCGCTATTTGGGTCCAGCAGCAGTGTTCAGGCCTAGCTGGAGGGCTCCACTATCCAGGGCGTGGCAGCAGACACAGTCGACCCTTCCCCCTTAAGAGCTGGCCGGCGCCAGGGTGTCTGCTGTCAATCACGAGATGGCCGCACCTGCGCTGCGCCCGGCCTCGGCGCTATCGATCACCACCTCCGGCTTAGCGCCCAAAGAGAGGCATCCAGCAGCAGTTTTAGCGCTCGCCCGAACTAGTAGGGCGAAGCTAATGAATATCGGAGAAGTGGCATAGATTTGGCGGCGGCCGCAAACTTTAGCGGACGCCCCACTTTAGCGCCCCAAAAGTGGCGTCAATTAATTTCTAGGCTAAGATGTCTTACTGCAATTATATTGGACCCTGGTGAGACCAAACCTGGAGAACTGTGTACAGTTTTGGTCTCCTTGCCTAAGAAGGATAAACTTGCCATAGAGGGAGTGCAACGAAGGTTCACCAGACTGATCCCTGGGATGGGGGGATTGTCCTATGAGGAGAGATTGAGTAGACTAGGCCTTTATTCTCTAGAGTTTAAATGAATGAGAGGTGACCTCATTGAAATATACAAAATTCTTACAGGGTTTGACAGGGTAGATGCAGAGAGGATGTTTCCCCTGGCTGGGGAGTCTAGAACCAGGGGTTACAGTCTCAGAATAAGGGGTTGGCCAACTAGGACTGAGAGGAGAAGAAATTTCTTCACTCAGAGGGTGGTGAATCTTTGGAATTCTCTACTCCAGAGGGCTGTGGAGGCTCAGTGATTGAGTATATTCAAGACAGAGATCGATAGATTTTTGGATATTAAGGGAATCAAGGGATATGGGGATAATGCAGGAAAGTGGAGATGAGGTAGAAGATCAGCCACGATCTTATTGAATGGCGGAGCAGGCTCGAGGGGCCAAATGGTCTACTCCTGCTCCTATTTCTTATGTTCTTATGTTCTTATGTTTGGCACATCAAGGAGAAGTCGCTCTGAAAACCTTGCTGCAGTGCTTTTATGCATACTGTTTCTGCTGTAGTGTACATTTTTCAATATAATTTTCAATTTTTAATAGTATGATTAAAATTTGTTTTTTAATTTTCATGCCAAGGTATGATCAATCACGCTATGTCACTGGTGCCAGCTCACACTCTGTATGAAAGTACTTTGGGTGTTTTTGGCAGTGCCGTGAAATGATACGATGCAAGTCCAGTTTTCTGTTATATTGGATGCTGATGTGGGGAAGTGGAAAGCACAGGGCAGACATATCTAACAGACAGGGAGAGAATATCAGACAGAAACACATAAGCAACAAGTTTGCCTTCACTGGCGGTGGGTGGGTGCGCAACCCATGGTGGCCTACCTTTGAGAACTTCTGCTTCTTGGCTGACAGGTTCCACTGAGCGAAGCATCTTTTTTTTGGGCTCAAAGAAAAAGAAGAGGATAATCAAACCTCCGATTAATAGACTCGGCATTATTTTCACATGATCTGGAAATAAATACGAAGGTGGTATTTTTCCTGCTTCACACTCCAGCAGGAAGTCTCATCCACCAGGAGTGCAAATCGGAAGTTTGGCCAAGGCTCCTGTCTGGAGTACAAAGTGAGAAAATGACCCCTTAAGGTTTGTGGCTTAGGCTGGCTCAGTTGGTTGCACTCTGGCCAGTATGGGGGATCAGAAGATTGGGGATTTGACTCCCATACCAAGGGCTTGAGCAGAATATCTAGGCTGAATATCTAAGTCCAAAGATGTGCAGGTTAGGTTGATTTGGCTATGATAAATTGACCCTTAGTGTTAGGGGATTAAATACGTGGGGTTACGGGGATAGGGTGGGATATGTGTCGGTGCAGGCTCGATGGGCCGAAATGGCCTCTATCTGCACTGTAGATTCTGTGATTCTGTGAAACCTCAGTACTGCGGGACTGCTACATTGTCAGAGTGTTAAACCGAGACGTGACTTTCCCGTTCATGCAAATATTGACTATAGTAAAAGGTGTGGGGGTGGGGAGGGGGGGGCGGCGGTGGCGGGGGTGCGGAGTGGCAGTAGGTAAGAGGGAACATAGGAGCAGGAGTCGACCATTCAGTCTCTGGAGCCTATTCCGCCATAAGAGCGGGTGTCTAACGGGTGGGGTGTCTAACAGGTGGGGTGTATAATGGCCATCCGATCTGCTCCATCAGTTCTTCTCCCCCACCGAAGTTGAAAATGGCTCCCAGCACTTTAATTCTGATTCTAATTTTAAACAGTGTTTGGGTTAGGGAGCCAAATGGTTGTCCACATTAAACACAGCTGTTGTAGTAACCAGGTAGAAATTTCCCTTACTGTTAGGTGGGTTGAGGGAGACAGAAGACTTTGAAACGCACTGTTGAGTAAAAGGTTATAAATTGACCAGGGAAGTTCTGCTGTGAAGTGTAAGTTGTGGGGTTTGCTGCGAGGTGGCACTATTTGAAGAGCAGCAAGTCTTCCTACTGTTCGAAGCAACATTCCTCCCTCGGCCAATCGGGACTTTAAGCGTTCTTTCAGTTGTCCTTTCCCATTTATAATAGGTGCATTCCTCCCATTTGTTGTCTTTGCTCTGATAGATTTGAGTTCTCAAATAGAACCACCCATTTGTTGATGCCCAGTCCTGCCAGACTTTAAGCAAGTCCCGCTGTTAAGGAGAAACAACAGAAAGGCTAACAGGAGGTGGGAGGTTAGTATAAACTAACAGAGCATGGAAAGAAAAATATTTCTCAAAGATAAGTTCTGATGACTGGGGTACCACAGCACTGAGCCACAAAGACCAGGAAGGTCCCAGACTCTACCCTTGGTCTGTGCTGATTTCAGTTGGTCCAGTGTTGGTGGGAGGCACAGATTTGGCTTCAGTTTTGATGGGATAAAGATGGGAGAAATTGGCTATGATTCACATTCCCAGTTGCTGTCCAGCCACCCTTGCTGGAAGTATTGACATGTAGATGTCAAGTGAGGACAATATTTACCTTAGTTGCAATAACCCACCCGCCCCTCCGCCCCCGCCATCAACCTCCTGAGATTCACTGGGGTGGGGGTGGGGAATTCAACTTCGGTGAGGACAGATGCGGGCAGTAGTGGATTATACACCTGCCGATTTTCCTTTCTATTCAAGTTTATCCTCCATAACTGCTGCCTGACTCTCCTTTGCTTTACCCTGTGCTGCTCCTCCTCCTCCTCCTCCATGATAATGGAATACAAGGATATGCCCATAGGGAATGCCATACCTAACTGGGGAGGATTGGTGGGGTGGTAGGGCTAAAATCTCCCAGTGTTCTGACGTTGTCTGAAACAGTGAGGAGCAAGTCTGTAAGCAGTATCCACCCTCCTCCCCAAAAATAAAATCACTGCAAAACGTGATAGAAATTGCAAGTGAAATTCTCTATACTTTCTATGCTCAGAATCTCCTCATGTCCACCTGTGTCAGCTGATCCTGGCAACAATTGCATTGTATAATTCTCAGTCTAACTCACCGTGAGTGCTGGGAACTGGGGGGCACAGTTTCAGAATAAGGGGTCGCCCATTTAAAACGGAGATGAGGAGGAATTTCTTCTCTCAGAGGATCATGAATCTTTGGAATTCTCTACCCCAGAGAGCCGTGTAGACGGAGTCATTGAATATATTCAAGGCTGAGATAAACAGATATTTGAGCTACAGGGGAGTCAACGGTTATGGGGAACAGGTGGGAAAGTGGCATTGAGGCCAAGATCAGAACAGCCATGATCTTATTGAATGGTGGGGCAGGCTTGAGGGGCCGAATGGCCTACTCCTACTCCTATTTCTTATGTTCTTATGTGTGAGTGTAGAAGCAGGAAACTTGGAGCTGCAGCGAGCATTGGCTCTCATTATAATATTTGGAAATTCAGGACCGGGCAGGCAGATTGTAGGAACGGCCATCAAGTGCAAGGGAAATCGAACTAAGTGGCTTGCACCGCATTCTGCTGCCAGTTACTGGCCTTGATTATGCGCTGAATTATGCTGGGCCGACATCATATCAGGAAATCTACAAAAGACCGGATTCTTCATAAGCCTTGCCAATTATTGAAATGCATATGCCTTAATGGAGAAACTTAAATCCCTTGCAGACTGATTCAGTCTTCCTAACTATTTGTGCCATCAGTTTTCTGTGTACTTCTGCTTCCCTTTAAAAATCTTACTTTTAATTTCCCTACATTACAACAGTGGCTACACTTCATTACAGCTCGTGAAACGCGCTACATCAACGCAAGTTCTTTCTTCTTTCTCTTTACTTGTAAATAAATCTATTTTTTCTATCCTGAATGTAATCGCCTGACAATTTGCTATTTGCTGTCTTTAGACTGGAGATATGGTGGGCATGCTATATGGTCTCCAATACACATACAATAAAAAGGGTAACTGTTAGGCCTGTGGTATGCCATCTCACTCCTGATATACTTAAGGTTTCAAGTTTCAGTTCATGGGTGGGTTTGCTTTCGGTACATTGTGGGGTTTTACTGGGAGCTGGTGTACTTCGTCACGGCCTTTGTCCCTTCCGACACAAGTCCCTTGGCCAGTTCCCCGGGAAAGCAGCAGGCACACAGTGGTCTGGATCTCTCCGGAGCTGATGATCGAGTGCTTGTTTTAATGGGCCAGGTGGGAAGCTTCACCCCTTGATGCTCTCGAAAATATCGTACACAAAGGAGTTCATGATGCTCATGGTCTTGGTGGAGATGTTGGTGAAACTGTTGCATCACTTTGTAGATGTAGATCGAGTAACTCTACTTCCTCGACCGTCTCCGCTTCTTGTCGCACCTTTGCTGTGACTTTACTCAGGGCTTTCTTGGCGCTAGGGTTGACAACCCTCCAGGATTGTCCGGGAATCTCCAGGAATTAAAGGTTTTATCTCCAGGACACTGCTGCAAACAAGCCAGGATCAAAATCATAGGGGCATTAAAACAAATTGTGCTTTTTAACATTTTCTTTGAACACTTTTGTTTGTTAGTTATAAAAATATTGGAGATGGGGGGAAAAAAGTCTGTTTGACTGACAGTCAAGAATCATCCAATTGGCTAACGAAGATTCTGTTTGTTTTCCAATTGGCGTGGTAAAGCAGGCGCCGTGAGGCTGGACGTGTCGGGCGACCAATGACGGAGCGGTTGGAGACAGGAGGTCATGTGATGAAACCTCCAGGAACACGTCCAACCAGAGCTGGCGACCCTGCCTGGCGCCCTTGTTGGCTGCTGGTTCCCGCTCCTCAGCATCGTCACATTCACTTTCGGATACAGGAACTCTTCTCTATTCGTGGGAAATGCTTTTCTGCCATGAAACAGGTTATATGTAGGGAGGAAGTCATCATCGCAACAAACATTATGAAATGATAGTGGGGGTGATTTTAAACCTAGGTCCAAAACACGTGCGAAGTCGGTGGCGAGACCATGTGCGCCATCCCAATCTCTTCAGCACGAGGTCAGGTTGGGGTTTCATTAGAATAGCGTCAGCAAGCTGCCCAGTGCTTAAAGGGCAGCTCGCTGAACTGGGGGGACTGGGCCTGCCCAGCAGCTGGCAGTGGACTGCAGTATACTTTGCGGGTTCCTCCTAGCCCCACATAAATTCTCCCAATAAGTGTTCCAGGCCGTTTTTGGTGCGGCCTCCAGTGGTTCCTTTTAAGAATTGCTGGTTAGGCTGCTCGCTGCCTGTTACAAATGGACAGAACATGCACGCTCTGCTCGTTTGTATTTGAAATTTGAAAAGGGGGTTATAGAACCAGTGTAGAACCCTAATTTGCAGATGTAAGCAGTCTCCTGCCTGTTTCGGATGGGAGTGCTGGTTGTCCATTTGCAGGCCTAAAGCAGAAAGAAAGAAGACTTGCATTTCTATAGCGTCTTTCACAACCACCGGACATCTCAAAGCGCTTTACAGCCAATGAAGTACTTTTGAAGTGTAGTCACTGTTGAAATGTGGGAAACGCGGCAGTCAATTTGCGCACAGCAAGCTCCCACAAACAGCAATGTGATAATGACCAGATAATCTGTTTTTTAGTGATGTTGGTTGAGGGATAAATATTGGCCAGGACACCGGGGATAACTCCCCTGCTCTTCTTCGAAATAGTGCCATGGGATCTTTTACGTCCACCTGAGAGAGCAGATGGGGCCTCGGTTTAACGTCTCATCCGAAAGACGGCACCTCCGATAGTGCAGCACTCCCTCAGTACTGCACTGGAGTGTCAGCCTAGATTTCTATGCTCAGGTCTCTGGAGTGGGCCTACCTGAAAATCGCATCAGATGGGCCTAGGGCATCCATGGGGTAGCCGCTGTTTCCCTGCCATTTTCAACTGCTGGATCCCTCATAAGCAGCTGCTGAAAGTCACCCTCATTATGAGCAATGCTACAAGAGATCTACACACATACATAAACTTGGGTTATACTCCCTTGTGTTTAGAAGGTTGAGGGGGTGATCTAATTAAGATGTTTAAATTAATAGAAGGATTTGATAGGTTAGATACAGAGAAACTATTTCCTCCTGTGGGGGAATCTAGAACAAGAACATTAAAGGCACAATATAAATGCAAGTTGTTGTTGTTGAAACATTGTATGATTCGGGACACTGGACTGAAAACTGTTTTTCAGTGAACTACCAAACTTCACCATTCTTTACACACAGTCTCATTCTTCTGTAAATCTTTAAGGCCTGTCGCAGCAACTTTGGAACAGATGAAAGCAAATTGTTTTCTGCAGAAGTTAAAGTTGATGGTCTTGGTTCTTGACACTTCTTAATTCTGCCTTGGAAGTGCACAGGCTTGCAACTTTTGCAGATGTTTCACGACGGAAGATATGTGTATGTTTTGAAAGCTGCATGGTGGAATTTGCTGGGCTAGAGTAGAACCACATAAACACACAGGAGGTCAAAGATTGCTAGGAAAAAAGGTTCATTGTCTAAATTCATTTACATGCAGTGGAGTGTGTCTCTTTTCTTCAACATTCAATTTTCAGTCAAAACAGTTTTAAATTGATCATTACTGACAGACACTGCAACATTAATATTTAGTTACTTATTTATCTGTTTCTTAAAGGAGCCATGTCATCAAGCAGAAAGTCGCCAACTTTGTAAATAAGGTACACAAGGATGTCATCAGTTGAGCTGTAAGGTCATCATTATCACTGGATGTATGATAATGATGTTATCACATCACTGATCTAATAAGTTAAAATTATTTTAAAACGAATTATTTAAACTAATTTTGGCAGAAACACTTGAGGTTTTACCAGACTGACTCCCTGGTGCATCCAGGTCAGTTTTTCAGAGTGGGCTGGGTTTGTATGCTAATCTGTCGTGGTATGTTCCTAGGTATTCGCCTTTGAGAGGTCCACTATTTCTTGTTTAAATTAATGAGCCCAATTAACTCACCTTTGAGTTTAAAATTCAACAGCTAGGTCATCCCTAGCTGAGTCTACATTCAAAACCTTTCATGTAACGGCACAAGGGAGTAGGGCAAGGCTGGATGGCATTTATTTTAATGCAAGGAGTCTTGCGAATAAGGTGGATGAACTGAAGGTGTTGATGAACACATGGGAGTATGATATTGTTGCTATCACGGAGACATGGTTGAGGGAGGGGCAAGACTGGCAGCTCAATATTCTGGGGTACAGAATCTTCAGGCGAGACGGGGGGGTTAAGAGAGGAGGGGGTGTCGCAATATTAATTAAGGAGTCAATTACTGCTGTAAGGAGGGATGATATATTAACAGGTTCCTCTAATGAGGCCATATGGGTAGAACTTAAAAACAAAAAGGGGGCAAGCACTTTGCTGGGAGTGTACTATAGGCCCCCAAACAGTCAGGGAGAGATAGAGGAACAGATATGTAGGCAAATCTCAGAGAAATGTGCAAATAATAGGGTAATAATAGTGGGGGATTTCAACTTCCCCAATATTAACTGGGATAGTCAGAGTGTGAAAGGCTTAGAGGGTGCAGAATTCTTAAAGTGCATCCAGGAGAGCTTTTTGAGCCAGCATGTAGAAAGTCCTACAAGAGAGGGAGCGGTACTGGACCTAATTCTAGGGAATGTGGCCGGGCAAGTGGTAGAAGTGTTAGTAGGTGAGCACTTCGGTGACAGTGGCCATAATTCGGTGAGATTTAAGATAGTCATGGAAAAGGACAGAGATGGACCGGAAATAAAGGTTCTAAATTGGGGGAAGGCCGATTTTAATATGATAAGGCAGGATCTGGCCAAAGTGGACTGGGATCAGCTACTTGTAGGAAAATCCACATCGGAGCAATGGGAGTCTTTCAGAAAGGAAATTGAGAGAGTACAATGGCAACATGTTCCCGTAAAGGTCAAGGGTGGGACCAACAAGCCCAGGGAACCTTGGATGTCAAGGGATATACGAGAATGGATTAGGAAAAAAAGGGGGGCTTTTGGCAGATACAAAGGACTAAAGACAGAGGAAGCCCTAGAGGAGTATAAAAAGTGCAGGGGGATACTTAAAAAAGAAATTAGGAGAGCGAGGAGGGGCCATGAAATAACACTGGCGAGCAAAATAAAGGAAAATCCTAAGGTGTTTTATAAGTATATTAAGGGCAAGAGGATAACTAGGGAAAGAGTAGGGTCCATTAAGGACCAAAGTGGCAATCTGTGTGTGGAGCCAGAAGATGTAGGGGGGTTTTAAATGTATTTTTTGCATCTGTGTTCACTATGGAGAAGGACAATGTAAACATAGAAATCGGGCAGGGGGACTGTGATATACTTGAACATATTAGCATCGAGAGGGAGGAGGTACTAGCGGTTTTAGCAGGCTTAAAAGTGGATAAATCCCCAGGCCCGGACGAGATGTATTCCAGGCTGCTGTGTGAGGCAAAGGAGGAGATTGCAGGGGCTCTGACACAAATTTTCAGAACCTCTCTGGCCACAGGGGATGTACCAGAGGACTGGAGAACAGCTAATGTAGTACCATTATTCAAGAAGGGTAGTAGGGATAAACCAGGGAATTACAGGCCAGTGAGCCTAACATCAGTGGTAGGGAAATTATTGAAAAAATTCTGAGGGACAGAATTAGTCTCCACTTGGAGAGGCAAGGATTAATCAGGGATAGTCAGCATGGCTTTGTCAAGGGAAGATCATGTCTGACTAATTTGATTGAATTTTTCGAGGGGGTGACTAGGTGTGTGGATGAGGGTAGTGCAGTGGATGTGGTATACATGGATTTCAGTAAGGTTTTCGATAAAGTCCTGCATAGGAGACTGGTCAAGAAGGTAAGAGCCCATGGGATCCAGGGTGCCTTGGCACATTGGATCCAAAACTGGCTTAGTGGCAGAGGGCAGAGGGTGATGGTCGAAGGTTGTTTTTGTGACTGGAAGCCTGTGTCCAATGGGGTACCGCAGGGATCAGTGCTGGGTCCCTTGCTGTTTGTGGTCTACATTAATGATTTGGATGTGAATGTAAAAGGTATGATCAGTAAGTTCGCAGATGACACGAAAATTGGTGGGGTGGTAAATAGCGAGGAGGGTAGCTTCAGTCTGCAGGACGATATAGATGGGTTGGTCAGATGGGCGGAACAGTGGCAAATGGAATTTAACCCTGAAAAGTGTGAGGTGATGCATTTTGGAGGGACTAACAAGGCAAGGGAATACACAATGAATGGTAAGACCCTAGGATAGACAGAGGATCAGAGGGACCTTGGTGTGCATGTACGTAGATCCCTGAAGGCAGCAGAACAGCTGGATAAGGTGGTTAAAAAGGCATATGGGATACTTGCCTTCATTAGCCGAGGCATAGAATATAAGAGCAGGGAGGTTATGATGGAGCTGTACAAAACGCTGGTTAGGCCACAGCTGGAATACTGTGTGCAGTTCTGGTCGCCACACTATAGGAAGGGTGTGAATGCTTTGGAGAGGGTGCAGAGGAGATTCACCAGGATGTTACCTGGGCTGGAGCGCTTCAGCTACGAAGAAAGACTGGACAGGCTGGGGTTGTTTTCCTTGGAGCAGAGAAGGCTGAGGGGGGACCTGATTGAGGTGTACAAAATTATATGGGGCATAGATAGGGTAGATAGAAAGGAACGTTTTCCCTTAGTAGAGGGGTCAATAACAAGGGGGCATAGATTCAAGGTAAGGGGCAGGGGGTTTAGAGGGGATTTGAGGAAGAACTTTTTCACCCAGAGGGTGGTTGGAATCTGGAACTCACTGCCTAAAAGGGTGGTAGAGGCAGGAACCCGCACAACATTCAAGAAGCATTTGGATGAGCACTTGAAATGCCATAGCATACAAGGCTACGGACCAAATGCTGGAAAATGGGATTAGATTAGACAGGGCTTGATGGCCGGCGCGGACGTGATGGGCCAAAGGGCCTCTTTCTGTGCTGTATAACTCTATGACTCTATGATTCCATAAGACTAATGCATGTTCTCACACTTCCATGTTACCGCCTTCATTTTCTACAGTGTAGAAAATGTGACAATATGTAGTTCGACTGTTTTATATGCAAGATTCTGGTGCGTGTTATTATGTCCGTGTGTAATTGAGACACGGACTGCAGGAGTTGGTTACAACAGGTGTTTACTGAGTGGAGACAAAACTGGAACTACTATGCAAAGTTACTACACAGGCTTATATACAGGGGCGGTCACTACTGGTACTGCAGTATACAGGGGCTGCAGAATATAGTTCCTTCTGCAAAGTACATACACTACACGTGTATCCCTATTTAAACAAGAAAACTGTTGAATTTGAGTCTCATTTCTTCCATGTAAAGTATGTCCTATTGTGGACTCTCCACAACCCACGCGATCCCTTGAGAATCAATCCACCCACAGGTAAATAAGATGAAAAAGCTCTGTGAAATTTCAAGCACAGCACTGGAACATTTATCAGATTCACATTTACAACTCTGACCAATTCCATCCCACCAGTGACTGATCTATTGTGTGAGAAATGCAAGTTCCTCAGAGCATTTGATCACTTACATCTGATCTGTCCTTGAAACTGTCAAAGCTGCTCTTAGACACATATTTCCAGCTATTTTTTTTTAAAGAAGTTGTCAATTGACAAAACATTACCTTCTCTCAGCGGGAATCTATTCTACACATGTGAAATGCTGTGGTGAAAAAATTCTCCGACAGGTTTAATTTCCTAGGGTGTCACATTAGTTAATACATTGGGTAAATTTCTTTGTGCGTTATTTTAACACAGTTGTTAGCCCCTTTAAGATAAATAAATATATTAACAAATACACTACCAGAGGAAATGAAACCCCCAGTCTATGGTGTTTAGTTCCGAACTCATAATATACACTAAGTTGTAGAAATTCATGTAGGTCTGTTTTTGGGCTGGGAATCGGTGAGGCACTGGCATCCTAAAGTGCTTCACATGAGCGTAATCAGTCAAGAATTGGCACCGAGCAAAAGAAGGAGACATTAGGACAGGTGACCAAAAGACTGGTCAAAGAGGTAGGTTTTAAGCAGCATCTTAAAGGAGGAGAGAGGTGGAAAGGTTGAGGATGGGAATTCCAGAGCTTAGGGCCTAGGCGACTGAAGGCATGACAACCGATGGTGGGTGAAGGAAATGGGGGATGCATATGAGGCCAGAATTGGAGGAACGCAGAATCTTTGGAGAGTTTTAAAGCTGGAGAAGGTTACAGAGAGAGGAAGGGGCAAGGCCATGGAACAATTGGAATATGAGGATAAGATGAGAATTTTAAAATTGAAATGTACCAGGAGCCAATGTCGGTCAGTGAGCACAAGGGTAATGGTGGAGCGGGACTTGGTGTGGGTTAGGCTTATTTTAGTACAATGAACTGCAGCATATACTGTAACTGAATTTAAGATATTACAAAGCATTTACAGCAGAGAAACAGGCCATTTGGCCCAACAGGTCCATGCCGGTGTTTATGCTCCACACAATCCTCCTCCCACCTTCCTTCATCTAACCCCGTCAACATATCCCTCTATTCCCCTCTCCCTCGTGTGCATATCTAGCTTCCCTTTAAATGCATCTATGCTATTTGCCTCAACTACTCCTTGTGATAGCGAGCTCCACATTCTAACCACTCTGGGTGAAGAATTTTCTCCTGAATTGCCTATTGGATTTATTAGTGACTATCTTAAATTTATGGCCACTAGTTCTGGTCTTGCACGCAAGTGGAAAGATCTTCCCTACATCTACCCTATCAAACCCTTTCATAATCTTAAAGACTTCCATCAGATCACCCCTCAGTCTTCTCTTTTCTAGAGAAAATAGCCCCAGCCTGTTCAAACTTACCTGATAGGGATAACCTAAATAGATGGGGGAGAGCCAGTGGATGTGGTGTACCTTGACTTCCAGAAAGCCTTCGATAAGGTTCCACACAAAAGATTATCATGCAAAATTAAGGCTCATGGAATTGGGGGCAAAGTATTAACGTGGATAGAGAACTGGCTGGCGGATAGAAAACAGAGAGTTGGAATAAACGGCTCGTTTTCGGAGTGGCAGGCAGTGACCAGCGGGGTGCCGCAAGGATCTGTCCTGGGACCCCAGCTGTTCACAATATATATAAATGATCTGGATCAGGGAATTGGATGCAATATTTCCAAATTCGCTGACGACACTAAACTAGGAGGAGGGGTGGGCTCTGATGAGGATGTCAGGAGGCTACAGTGCGATTTGGACAGGTTGGGGGAATGGGCGGATACGTGGCAGATGCACTATAATGTGGATAAATGCGAGGTTATCCACTTTGGGGGTAAAAACAGGAGGGTAGATTATTATCTAAATGGCAATAGATTGGGAGATGGGGAAGTGCAGAGGGACCTGGGTGTTCTTGTGCACCAGTCACTGAAGGAGAGCATGCAGGTGCAACAGGCGATTAAGAAGGCAAATGGTATGTTGGCCTTCATATCAAGGGGGTTCGAGTATAGGAATAGGGATACCTTACTACAACTGTACAAGGTGCTGGTGAGACCGCATCTGGAGTATTGTGTACAGTTTTGGTCGCCCCATCTGCGGAAGGATGTTCTTGCCATGGAAAGAGTGCAACGGCGATTCACCAGGCTGATACCTGGAATGGCGGGAATGACCTACGAAGAGAGATTAAATAGTTTGGGCTTGTACTCACTGGAGTTTAGAAGATTGAGAGGGGATCTCATCGAAACATATAAAATTATGGCAGGCCTGGACAGGCTGAATTCAGAGAGAATGTTTCCAATGGCCGGGGAGCACAGAACCAGGGGTCACAGTCTAAAAATAGCGGGCAAATCATTTAAAACAGAGATGAGGAAGAATTTCTTCACTCAAAGAGTGGTGAGCCTGTGGAATTCCCTGCCACAGAGGGCTGTGAAGGCTAATTCAATAAATATTTTCAAGAGAGAATTGGATATATTTCTGAAGGCTAAGGGGATTAAGGGTTACGGAGAAAAGGCGGGGACGGGGTACTGAACTGGTAAGATCAGCTATGATCTCAGACGAAGATCAGCCATGATCTCATTGAATGGCGGAGCAGGCTCGAAGGGCCGAATGGCCTACTCCTGTTCCTATCTCTATGTTTCTCTATGTTCTGGTATCATTCTAGTAAAAGAATTTTGCTTCTCCAGTCCCTCTATCTCCTTTTTTATAATATGGAGACCAGAACTGTTCACAGTACGCCAAGTGTGGTCTAACCAAGGTTCTATACAAGTTTAACATAACTTCTCTGCTTTTCAATTCCATCCCTCTAGAAATGAACCCCAGTGCTTTGTTTGCTTTGTTATGGCCTTATTAACCTTCGTTGCTACTTTTAGTGATTTGTGTATCTGTACCCTCAGATTGCTCAGTTCCTCTACTCCATTTAGACACAACGTGGCCTCCTTCTTCTTCTTACCAAAATGTACTACCTCACACGTATCTATACTGATGTTCATTCGCCAATTACATGCTCATTCTGCAAGTTTATTAATGTCTTCCTGTATTTTTTTGCTGTCCTCCTCTGTATAAGCTACATCCCCCAGTTTGTTGTCATCCGCAAATTTTGAAGATAGTCTTCATGAAATATGAAAATGATAAATTTATTGCAGAATGTTACTTATAATTAATGTAATTTTGCCTCTTGGATTTGGATTCAATCCAGCAGCCGGAACTGAGTGAACCAAGTCTGTGGAGCTCACTTCCCAGTGTACACAAGATTACAAGATAAAACTGCATTTAATCCATCTCTAATTGGGAAAATCTGCTGTAAAAGACTTTAAGGATATTGAGCCCAAAACAAAATTGGGTGCAGTAGAGGGTGTTACTACAGCACTTGATGGAGGAGTGTTTAATACTATCATTGGGCACTATGAGAATAAATACGTTTAAATTCCCAGTAGCTTAAAGAGCAGGAAACTAAACCCAATTTAATGTGTATCAAAGCAAGTAATTCGTTTTCTGAAGTTTAACTTGGAGTGTTTGGTCGAAAAGAAATGCTTATTTCTGCAGCCACATATGAAACATTCCAGAACGTGAGGATCTGCAACTCAATTAAAAAAATAGGAGAAAAAGAGCCCCCCCCCCGCCCGATGGCTTAGTGGGTAAATGTGGAGCAGACCTCAAGAGACGGTATAAAAGGGAGCTGGATTGAAATTTGTTAGGATGGGGGTTATGGAGATATTAATAGTTCTGCTTGCTTTTTATCAGGGAAGGTAGAGTAAGGAACCTCTATGGCCATTTTCCGACCTCGCTCCTGATAAAGAGCTTTGCCTGCTGGCAGCGCTTGTCAGAAATTTGAATGGTTGTTCATTTAAATAGGGACCGTACAACGTTAATCAGAGCCAGAGTGATCTCCTTTACTAGTTTCGATCATCTAAGAGGGACAGAGAAGAATTGTCCAAATTTTCTTTCCCCTGGGTTTTTATCCGGTTTTTTGCCCCTCCCAGGAGATTACATGGTGGGATGGGGAGTGTGTATATTGTGATGCAGAAGACATCATGATTGTGTGGGACTGGCTGCATGGACCAGTGGGTCTTTTCCTGTCTGTCAGTTTTTGTAATTTTGTAAATGGGCAGAAAAGCATTTGCATTGGATGCCTGAATTATTGACAGGCCCTCCTGGTGGCTGAGGCTCCCTACCGGAAGCACAGTGTCAAAAGAATGACCCCTTCAGTGTTCATTAAAGTAGGCGGTCGAAAGGTGTTGTGTGATGGTTGGTGGCAGTGGTGATGGGCGGGGGTCAGAATCCCTGATAATCACACAGCCAGGCTCTGCATGGAGCAGAATTGATGGGCTCAATGGCCCTTCTCTCATTGTGAACTTTCTTATGTTATTAATTGCATCAACTGCTGTGGCACTGAGCTGTGCAGACCAGTGGGAGATTGGTGCTGGGTTAGCTGGTTTCATCTAGGGCATCAGTAGGCTAGGGAGGGGGAAAACTCAACATGTGTAGATTTTCTGTGCATTGACTGGGCCAAAATCAGCCAGGGTTCTCAGTTCTGATACCTATTGAGTGACACCCTACTGGAAAGTGTATGAGAGCAAACACTAGATGAGGACAGGATCAGGCCCTGCTGCGATGCCTTCTTACACTCACTGGAGCGGCAATGTGACTGGGCCTGCTCCTGCTTAGGTGATGTGTACAGCTGCACCTAAATGAAGTGACCTTGCATAATGTTGTAAGACTAGCTCAGTTAAATAGTACTGCTCCCGGCATTTAGTGCACAACGTTCTCGGAATGCGTGGTGATCGGGCCTGGTATGTCGAGGGTCAGCAGCAATGGACGGGCTTCTGGCTGCCCCTTTAGCGAAAGAAAGAAAGATTTGCATTTATACAGCACCTTTCACGACTTCAGTACATCCCAAATCGCCTTACAGCCAGTGAAGTACTCTTGAAGTGTAGTCACTGTTGTAATGTAAGAACAGTTATGGCAAGTATGGAGCCCTCTAATTGGTATACAGCCTTAAGTGTATATCTACGGAACATTGTTACCTATCTAACCTATTGCATATGGCCTCACGGTGAAGAATTCATACCTAAGCTTGATAGTATAAGAGAAACTGCACTTGTAGAATGGTTTACATGCAATTTATGGGGACTAAGTGGGGAGGTAGTTAATGTACCTTCCTATGTTCTTTGGGGAAATGGTGGTGAAAATGTCGATGAACCCCTATCAGAAAATGTCAATGAATCCCTCTCTGAATCCCTACCTGTTGATGAAGCAGTACGCGTCATTTGACAGTCTAATGACAAATTGAGCTGTACATTTAGATATATAGCAAATCCCAGACAGCCCAATAGTAGGCAAAGATATGTGTTAGATCCCTGGAGGTCTGATCCTGGAATAAAATAGCTGTCAAATCCCTCATGGTCTAATGGTGAAATGGGATATGTATCAGGCCCCTGGTGGTCCAGTCAGTGGAATGCGACTTGTATCACATCCCTGCCAGTCCAGTTGTTTATTGAGTTTGTATCAGATCCCAGAATTTATGTCAGGCTTCACACATATTAAAAAATAATTGCATTGGATTTGGACCATTTAAAAAAAAAATCTTCATTTGTCTTTTACCTCTCTGCTGCTTTGAAAGTTATATCTCTAGGTTCTTCAGATTTCAGTATGATTTTAGTATACCAAAAATAAATTGTATTTACATTGTAAAAGGACTCACACAACGAGTACTGGTGACATCATCAGAGCATCGTGCTGATTTGGAGTGGACTACTTTGGTCACATTGACACTGTTAATTCAGCTCCTTCACACTGGTGGAACCAGGAACCATTCTCAGCCAGTAGCTCTGATGATGTCATCAACACTCATTCAGTATTTAAAGAAATGTATTTTAAAACAATTACTGAAATTCACTGATGAGCAAATTAAATGATGCTAGTAATAGAATGATTTTTAAAAAGAAGGGATCTATGGTAAGGCTTCCCCTTTCAATTGACTTAACCACTGACTGCGACATTACCATTTTTACAGACTTGCATTTAGTGCTTTCTACTGGAAGTGAAGACCCACCCAAGCAAAAAGCTCTTTTAAATTATCAACTTTATGTAACTGAACAGCTCCCCAGATACTATGGCTGCTGAAAGGGAGGCCCCATTTTAAAATTAAAATCCTTCTCCTGGGTGACCATTTCCTTTGTTATAGGGCCACCCAGTATTTATAGTAACCACACCCCACACCGGCCACCACACACACACACGTGCGCACACTTCTTTGTGCCTCAAAGGGATTTTTTTTTTAAAAGGTGGCGCTAAATGCAATTCTTTTTTTTCTTCTTATAACATTGATCAGACAGATGCATACTCGCCATAAGACACCCTATCCCATTTAGACTATTGGATGGATGTGCACTCAGTATGAGACTGCATAATGCCTCCTTGCACTATACTACCAAAAATATAGACAGATGATTATCCAAAGCAAGATGTTTCTGCTAGACTTTTAGGGACAAAAGTGTAAGTTAACAGAGGATGCAATTTATCTTATTTTTGAGCCTGTGGCATTAGTTTTCTGCCAAACAACCAGCATCATGGAGGGGAAATGTGTGCTGACTTAAGGGAAAAAGTGGTTTTGAAGTAACAGGATCATAGCCAGGATTTTGGCAAATCCATGTGACCTGGCCCACTTCTGGTAAATTTTAGAATCAGACCTTATCCTTATCGAGAACTGTCTAAGCTCATTCAATATTGGCAGAGATGTAGGAGTGACAATCAGCCATGGGACTTGATCTCACAGCCTTCTGGTTCAGAATCAAGTTTTCAACCATTTGAACTACTGGCCTGTTCCTGTCACGTGAGACTTTTATGTTTCACAGTTTACATCTTAATTCTGCCGACTAAACATCTCCGTTGTTCAGTTGAATTGCAGTTAGCTTCTGCAGATAACCTAAAACATGTTTACAAGTCTTATCAGTGTGCAGACCATCACCTCATTTAAGACTATTCACTCCCTCAATCATTTTTTCCTCCTCTGTCTTACAATCATTTGAAGCAAATGTCCGGTGAGAGCTATTGTATCAGAAAAACTTCAGCCTGGCTCCGAATGAGAGAAATTTCTATAAAAAAACACTGATGTAATGCATCTCCCAGAAGACCCACTCTCAGCCTTAAGTCCCACAATATTTGAGAGAAACACTGAGAGATTGTGCAACTGAAAACCTCTTGTTTTGATTATATTGGTATGACTACATTTCTGTTTTGAATTCTGATAGCAGGATGTCTTTATTTAACACTCTTTGGTTCATTAATTACTGGCGTAATAGAGTTCCTTTCAATCATTCCTTCAGATGTGTGGCTAAGTTCCATTTCAGGCCTTTTTCTAATTTCCTGCCAGGGACTTCATTTTCTGCCAAATCGTTAAAACTTGTTGTGCTTTCCAGACATAAATGTGAAAACCTCCCTTGCTTGGTGGACAGTTTTGGTGATATTTCAGGACTTGCAAAGTTAAAATGATTTGGCCATTGCCTTGACACTTCATGCCTTAACAATCAATGCTGTGTATCAGGAGGTCAGTGCCTGCCAATACTGCCAGTATTGCTTTGTATTCTCTTATTGAAGTGTGACAATACAAATGAAAACCAAAGCAAAAAGACCCTGATCCTACTTTGTCTAGACTGTAGAACCAGGAGCTGTGGCCCTTGTCATTCTGCCTCCTCTTCTCAAATCTCTCGTTGAGTTCAGCCATTAGGCCTACCCCCTCATTCCCCTCCCCCACCTCATTGCTGAACCTATGTGTGGTCTGCCTGCGTGAGCCACACTGACGTTTAAAGATGTGCAAAATTATCAGCAAGTCATTTTTCTGCCATTGACACCCGACAGCTATCATACAATACATTTCTGTGTTACAAACCAAAACATTTTGATAATAAAGAAAATGCATTCTAGAAAATGTGGCTCCTTTCTCGTGTGAACTCGAGACAACTTCCTCATCGATACGTACAGCAGGTGGCGCTGCACTGTACAGTTAAAAATAATGGGGATATTCTTCCACTGCTTTGTGCCGGCAGCAGCAGCATTAGGTCAGCAATGCGTCCGGATGGGGAACAATGATTAACCTCTTATTTTAAACTGCCTGGCTACTTTCAGTTGAGTGTGAAGTCAGCACTCAGCAGTGTCTCTTGAAAACTGGTGAATTCAAAATTCAATTAAGCAGCATAATGTGGGCAGCCTGTGCACTTCTGGGTTTTGCGCCAGAAGTATGTTCAGTGCAAGTGATGCCTGTTCAATTTAGAAAGTGTTTTTTTTGTGCACATTGTTTTTCGTTTCTTTGCCCTGCAGAAATCCTTCCAGGGACTTCTGTGCAGTTTGCATCTATTAAGTTTTGAGGTCAATTAAACGTTTGATTTGGGAGTCCAGAGATAAACTGCTCACTCTGAAAATAATTTTATTTAGAAGTCTTAGCTTTGAGAGAGTTTTCTTTGGAAATTGATAAGAGATAAATTAAAATAGAGTCCTGGTCTCTATTGTGAGGCTTGAAGTTTGGCCGCTGTAATGTATTGATCAAGCATTATTAGAGAAGACACTTAAAGTGACCTGTGTTGCATTTGATGTAAGAGTACTTATTGCAGTCAAGTGGAATATGGAAAAACAGTTATATTAGATGCTGGGATGTGGGCATCGCTGGCAAGGCCAGCATTTATTGCCCATCCCTAGTTGCCCTTGAGAAGGTGGTGGTGAGCCGCCTTCTTGAACCGCTGCAGTCCGTGTGGTGAAGGTACTCCCACAGTGCTGTTAGGGAGGGAGTTCCAGGATTTTTACCCAGTGACGATGAAGGAATGGCGATATACTTCCAAGTCAAGATGGTGTGTAACTTGGAGGGGAACTTCCACGATATGGTGTTCCCAGGTGCCTGCTGCCCTTGTCCTTCTAGGTGGTAGAAGTCGCGGGTTTGGGAGGTGCTGCCAAAGAAGCTTTGGCGAGTTGCTGCAGTGCATCTTGTAGATGGTACACACTGCAGCCACAGGTTAAGGGTGAGATTTGACAGAGGTGTTCAAAATCATGACGGGTTTTGATAGAGTAAATAAGGAGAAACTGTTTCCACTAGCAAAAGGGTTGGTAACCAGAGGACACAGATTTAAGGTAATTGGCAATATGAAGGAAACATTTCTTACACAGCAAGTTGTTATGATCTGGAATGCACTGCCTGAAAGGGTGGTGGAAGCAGATTCAATAATAACTTTCAAAAGGGAATTGGATAAATATTTGAAGAGGAACAATTTATAGGGCTATGGGGAAAGAGCAGGCATAGGCACAATGGGCCGAATGACTGTAACACTCTATGATGGGAAGCAATGTTTCTTAATTGTATAAAATTGCAGTGAGCACAACTGCGCTGTTGATCCACAGATTTGGCTGTAGTTTCAGGCCACATAGGACCCAAATATTACGTTACAAACAATTATATGCTGCTTTGGCCATCTTGCTGCAGCTGTTGATTTCCTGGTCCAACTGCATGTTACGGAAGACTCTATTGTCTAGGGACATAAAACTATCCACTGCAATTAGCTTTGTGCCCCCTGCATGACACAAAGCTATTTATTATAAAGTAAATCCAATGAACTCAGGCACAGAATTTATGATTTTTAAACTGATGGCCAAACCATAATCCAATACTGACCCAGCTATATTTGATAATTTAAAGGGCCAATGTTATGAATTTGCACCTCACTGCAGTTCTTGATGGTAGTGCTCAGGCCTAGTCTGTCTAAGTAGAGTTATGAAGTAATAAGGAACGTGTTACCATATGGAAAGTACATTGTAGATCACCAAATAATGGGAATTAAATTGAGGATATGGTGTGTAAGTAATTTAGAGAGGTTTGTTGTAGTACAGAGTTGCAATTACAGGCACTTCAGCTATCCTAGACTGGGATAAGCCAAAATATTGTCAAAATGGGTTGAAGTTCTTAGAATGCATATAAGTCTGTTTCCTTAACCAGTATGTTGCAAATTGAACAAGGAGGGATTCAGCACCAGATTCACTTCTGCATAATAAAGCAGGACCAGTAAGTACCCTGAAGGTAGGAGAATACTGGAGTCATAACGTAATATGACTTAATAACTTAACTTAAATAGGATCACTTTAAACAGAGAAAAAGGAGTTCAAGAGAAGATGTTGTACTGAAAATTGGCCAATTTCAGTGGGATGAAAGGGGACCTAGTCCTGATTAATCTGTTGGAAAAATGGCCGATCAAACAGTGAACCAGCAGTGGGAGGTACTTAAAAGAGAAGAAAGCTATGACAATTGGAAAGTATCTGGAAAGGAATCAGTAAGAGAAATTAGGAAGGCCAAGAGGTGGTACTAAAGAAGATTGAGGGTGACGGTCAACATAAGGGGAAATAGCCATGGCTTTTATCAGCACATAAGAAGTAAAAGGATAGCCAAAGAATAGAGACAGATGGGGTCATCTTGTACTTGAGATTGACGGAATGGCAGAGCTGGCTAATAAGTATTTCTGATCAGATTTTACAGAGGAAGGTGAAGGACAGGGTACTGAATTTGAATGATCAGCCATGATCGCATTGAATGGCGGAGCAGGCTCGAGGGGCCGAACGGCCTACTCCTGCTCCTATCTTCTATGTTTCTATGTAAACTAGGACTGTAGGAATACCTGAAGAGGATGTGGGGAAACCATTACGAGAGATAAATATTCAAAATGGGACTAAAACTAGAAAAATCACATGGCCTGGGTGGTATGTATTACAGAATACCGAGAGAAGTTGGGAAAGAGATATCAGAGGCACCAACCGTAATTTTCCAACTACATTTGGAATCAGGAATTGTGTCGAAGGAGCTTGGCAAAAGCTCTAAAAGAAGCGGGACTTTTTTCACTGGAACAGAGAAGGGGGAATCTAATAAAGGATTTTCAAAATTATGAAAGGGCTTGCAAAGGTAAGTAGTGAATGACTGTTTGTATTGGTTGGTAAATAGTAAAGGGAATTGGATAATTGTAAAGGAAGAATATAATAGGATATCTGCAAAGGACAAAGAAATGGGATTAAGAGTAGATGAGGTTGATTTTTGTACAGCCCTCCATTTAGACATGTGTCGGTGTCAGCCAGTGTGACGTTAGGACACACCAAACAAGTGTAGTGCTGGTGTTTTAGCTGATTTACATGTAACGGGTGAGCTCCAAAGGGGCATTGCTGCAATGTTGGCTGCAGTGCTGCAAGAGTTTAA
Source organism: Somniosus microcephalus (assembly GCF_052327205.1). Classification (NCBI taxonomy): domain Eukaryota; kingdom Metazoa; phylum Chordata; class Chondrichthyes; order Squaliformes; family Somniosidae; genus Somniosus; species Somniosus microcephalus. Next base: position 187,652,932 of record NC_140995.1, read on the forward strand.
TAATCTCAACAGGTATGTCAAGGCAACAGATTGCACTCTAACCTTATATTAGTGCAATGTATTAAATATACACGGCATGAATAATTCTTTTCCACCCACATATTCCGACTGTACTTTGATAGCTCCCTATGAATTTTCATGGTGTCCCAGCATACACATCACAGTGGCTTCCTATCCCACTAATATCTTTACATCCTCAACTGCTGTTGCCCCCGACAAATGTATTATACCTTCATGATGCATGTTGCTATATTCACACTCTCTATGGGCAGGTCGGTGAAACATAGGTATCTGTGTATATCCTTCTGCTCTTTATTTGAAATTGTGTCAAACATTGTTTTCTTAAAAAATTTTACAGTGTACCCAATTTTAATTTATTTTCAGATTTACGTTTCCGTCAACTTAATTAAATACAAGCCGTATCATTTTGTTATAGTATTGACTTCTGACAAACTAACCAGTGAGCTTGTACCTAAACTTCACAACCTGTTCCAGCAGCATTCTTGCAAACTGTGGTGATAGGTCACATAAAGGAGAGATTAGTTGGATTAAGTCGATAAGTAATTATTTACGGAGAAAAATCAACAGCCTGCAATTTGTCATCAAATACTTTTCCAAACATCTTGATGGCTGACACAGAGGAAACACTGTCACTCCACATCAGCAGGCTTTGTTTAGATTGTTTTGAAAGCCACTTGAGATGGCATTCCGTAGCCAGTCAGCAGGCAGCATGCTGCCCACAATCCTCCATTGTCCGGGACATTCAACAAACAAACACAAAAACACTGGCAGCATTTGGGGTCCTGCCCTTGGCCCAGCATTACCAAGAGAAAAAGTAATTAAATCAGGCTTGCAAGCATTGTTGGGAAGCTGCCTGCAGAAGTGTAAACAACATTAAGTCAGACTGAGAACTCATTACGCGCTGACAGTTGGTCAGGGCTCTGCTGAATGCTCCCCGCATTTGCCTCACAGTAGGGATAAAGCATGCAGTAAATTCAGTTGATCACGTTCCACCAGTACAAATGGTTTGTTAATTGGTATGTTAGTTTTCCAATTAGAGAGACCGGGGAGGATAAGGAGAACAATGAGAAGGTGTTTTAAACGTCATAAGCTGTTGCCAGGAACAATTGGGGCCAGCAATGATGCGCCTGACACCGAAGTGGGAAAATCGCGCACGTTCATTTGAGGTCAGCTCATTTAAATATTTTATTGGCACTCCTGGCATGTAGCACATGACACAGTGGGACGGCCTTGAGGGCTGGAAGCCAAAATGTCAGGTGCCAGCAGCTATGGAAAGGCAGCTGACGAGCTGCACAGTCCTGCTATTTCTTTTTGTGTGGCAGAACATCAAGTTCACATCGAAGAATTGGCCATTGAAGACTTGGACAATGGTTGGCACTTTGGTAAGGATCACCATTTGGAATTTATTCAACGGGCCTTCCCTGCAGCGCCCTTCAGAAATAAAAACAGAAAATGCTGGAGATACTCAGCAGGTCAGGCAGCATCTGTGAAGAGAGAAACAGAGTTAACGTTTCAGGTCGATGACCTTTCATCAGAACTGGAAAAAAACAGGAAATGGAACAGATTTTTAAGCAAGTGCAGGGGCTGGGAAAGGGGGGAGGGGATGAAAGAACAAAAGGGAAGGTCTGTGATAGGATGAAGGCAGGAGAGGTTAAGAGACACAAGGCAAAAGGAAATGGTAATGGGACAGGTTAAGAAACAAAAGATGGCTCTGGATGAAGTGTAAATTGCGCTGGCAGAATGAAAGACAGCTGCCATGTGGGAGAGAAGAACAGAAGGCACAAACAAAAAGTGTGGATAAAAAATATATATATATGATAGGGGCCGAGGTTATGATCTGAAATTGTTGAACTCTATGTTGAGTCCAGAGGGCTGTAAAGTGCCTAATCGAAAGATGAGGTGCTGTTCCTCGAGCTTACGCTGAGCTTCAGTGGAACAATGCAAGAGGCCGAGGACGGTGAGGTCCGAGTGGGAGTGGAGCGGTGAATTAAAGTGACAGGCGACCGGAAGCTTGGGGTCCCCCGTACGGACTGAACGAAGGTGTTCCGCAAAAAGGTCACCCAATCTGCGTTTGGTCTCCCCAATGTAGAGGAGACCACATCGTGAGCAGCGAATACAGTATACTAAATTGCAAGAAGTACAAGTAAATCGCTGTTTCACCTGGAAGGTGTGTTTGGGGCCCTGGACAGTGGGAAGGGGAGAGGTATAAGGGCATGTGTTGCATCTCCTGTGCTTGCACGGAATGGTGCCAGGGGAAGGGGTGTTGGGGATGATAGAGGAGTGGACCAGGGTGTCGCGGAGGGAGCGGTCCCTTCGGAATACTGAAAGGGGAGGTGAGGGGAAGATGTGTTTGGTGGTGGGATCACGCTGCAGGTGGCGGAAATGGCGGAGGATGATCCGTTGAATGTGGAGGCTAGTGGGGTGAAAGGTGAGGACAAGGGGAACTCTATTGTGGTTCCGGGAGGGAGGGGCAGGGGTGAGGGCAGAAGTGCAGAAGATAGAACTGACACGGTCAAGGCCGTGTCAACCACAGTAGAGGGGAATCCTCAGTTGAGGAAAAAGGAAGGCATGTCAGAAGCACTGGTATGGAAGGTGGCATCGTCAGAGCAGATGCGGCGGAGATGGAGAAACTGAGAGAATGGAATAGAGTCCTTACAGGAAGCGGGGTGGGAGGAAGTGTATTCCAGGTAGCTGTGGGAGTCAGTGGATTGTAATGAATGTTTTTTAATAACCTATCCCCAAAGATGGAGACAGAGAAGTCGAGGAAGGGAAGGGAAGGGAAGAGTCGGAGATGGACCAAGTGAAAATGAGGGAAGGGTGGAAATTGGAAGCAAAATGAATGAAATTATCTAGTTCAGGGCGAGAGCAGGAAACGGCACCGATACAGTCATCAATGTACCGGAAAAAGAGGTGAGGGAGGGGACCTGAATAGGACTGGAACAAAGAGTGTTCCACATATCCCACGAAAAGGCAGGCATAACTAGGACCCATGCGGGTTCCCATAGCAACACCTTTGATTTGGAGGAAGTGAGTGGAGTCAAAGGAGAAGTTGTTCAATGTGAGAATAAGTTCAGCCAGGCAGAGGAGGGTGGTGGTGGATGGGGACTGGTTGGGCCTCTGTTCAAGGAAGAAACGGAGTGCCCGAAGGCCGACCTGGTGGGAGATGGAGGTGTAGAGGGATTGTATGTCCATGGTGAAAAGGAGGTGGTCGGGGCCAGGAAACTGGAACCTGTTAAAGTGGCGGAGGGCGTCAGAAGAGTCGTGGATGTAGGTGAGAAGAGACTAGACAAGGGGAGAAAAAATAGAGTTGAGATAGGAAGAGATAAGTTCCGTGGGGCAAGAACAGGCTGAAACGATGGGTCTACCAGGGCAGTCCTGTTTGTGGATCTTGGGAAGGAGGTAGAAGCGGGCTGTGCGGGGTTGGGGAACTATGAGGGTAGCAGCCGTGGGGAGAAGATCTCCAGAGGAGATGAGGTCAGTGACAGTCTTGGAAACGGTGGCTTGATGTTCGGTAGTGGGGTCATGGTCCAGGCGAAGGTAGGAGGAGGTGTCGGAGAGTTGGCGTTCAGCTTCCGCTAGGTAGAGGTCGGTTCGCCAAACAACAACAGCACCACCCTTGTCAGCAGGTTTAATGACAATGTTGGGGTTGGATCTGAGAGAATGAAGTGTTGCAAGTCCCTTCAGAAATAGGTGCTCAGCGAATGAAACACCACTCAGGCACTTTGGACACATTTATGAAGAGGTTCCCTTATTTGCATATAAGATTTAACACCTCAATGGTTTTCACAGAATCACAGAAACCCCACAGTGCAGATAGAAGCCTTTTGTTGAGTTGTCTCAGACAACTCAACAAAAGGCTTTTGGGCCTTCAGACCAGTTTATCCAGGAGTCTGTGATATCCAGTTTATGAAGGGATCCTGGAACCCAGCAAAAGGTTATTTAAGAATTTGAGGTCTACTTGCAACTGCCTTCTTTGTAGTTCCCAATGCCTTATTTATTATGTGACTATTCCAGCTGTTCCTGCTCAGCCAATGACGCTTTTCATAAAAAATAAAGATTAACTACAGATCGGTCCTGGCCCTTACCTGGTGGTTGTGCGTGCAGGTAAAACTTACCATTGGCTGTATGTTGGGTGGGACTGGTGGGATTTCAGGAGAAGCCTACAATTGTTGCATCACAACAGAGCACCATGTGCAGTGTGGTTGGAATTTCTAATATGTGTTCTCAGTGGGTGTAGTTCTCTGGGAATGCTAAGTCAGAAAGTCATCCCCAATGTGATTCTGTGAGACATTGGCAATGCAGGCATGGAGCTTCAGAAAGTACATCTCATATAACTGATGACATTTTATTTCAATTTATTTCATATGTTTCAGCTTAAATACCATCAAAGAGTAGAAGTGATGGAAAAGAACAGGGGCCGAATTTCTTGGGGAAGCCTTTTAAGGGCGGATCTGGGATGGGGTGGCACCTTCAATCACCCCCATGTACAAATCCCTGACCCTGCCCCAAATTCCAGATCAGAGGCACATGCATACTGTTGTCAGGTGCGCTCACCATTTGCAGTGCAACTGGGCTCCTGCCTTATTGTCGGCTCTGGCCACAGTGTAAGTGAGCTGGCTGCGCACTCAAAGATCCCAAAAAGAGAAAAAAAAACTGGCCTGCTCTCTTGGTTGGCTGGCTTCAGTACTGCAATTGACCGTTGTAATTGATAGCGGTATTGAAACCCTGATCTTTTAAACTTGACATCCCCAGATGTCAAAGTTAACACTAGTTGTCAGGGATGCAATGGTGCCCCTGGCGCCCAGCATTGCCAAGGGTGCAAGGGCGGGAATTACACTGCATGATGTGATTCCTGCGCCTGCCCATTTCTGTATTATACACTAACACCCAAATGCTGAGAAAATTTTGATGGGCACAAAAAAGAGGTAGGGACCCGGCATACTCGGGTCCCATCCTAAATTCTGCCCAACCTGCCCAAAATGTGGCATTTCTATGCCAAAAATTCTGGAGAAATTCAAGGCCGATTACTACACTCTATTATAACATTTTCAAGAGGTAGAAATTACTGTGAGCTTGATTTGCATTCTCTTGTTAAATTGCTGCATGCGCTATTTTAATGAAGTCGTAAACCTTCTAAAAAATAAATGGGTTAATGGCTTTGTTAAAACTGGTGCAGACAGGAGCAATGTAAGTCAAGTCTTTTAAAAAGAAAATATGGCTCTGAGTAAATTCTACCCTAAATAAATGTTCAAATCTGCACATTCAAATTTCAATTAGCATAAATTAGTAGGAATGTAAAGGAGCCTGAAATTGTCCATATGTTTGGCTGTGTCTATCATCACCAAATGTGACTTTCTGTACAATCTATACCAACTGTACCTAGATTGGATATGACCACTAAAGTCACATTGCCTTTATTATCTCTCAGAGTGACTGGCCAATAAAGTACAAGAGAGACTAAACATATGGAGGACTTTACCAAACTATTTGTGATGGTAATAGCTGCTGTTCACTGAAAGTTGAAAATGCCGCTTCAGTTTGCAATCGAGTAGAGAACAGTTCCTTCTTTTCAGATCAGACTGTTGTAATTTTTCTCTACCCCTCCGAACCTTTATGCTAAATTGGGTCTCACCCTTCAGATCTCATACTACAGGTACTACATTCCACCCTCACTCCACTGCAGTTTCAGCCCAGATGATTACCATTTCCTTCTAGCTCGTGCAATCAGTATCAGGAACATCAAGGATTTCTGATATCTTTTGAATCTTCTATATTATCACAATTCTGACACGTTACAGGAGATCTTCTGGATCTCAGTAAAATCTTCACTTACTTCCTGCCGAGTGGAAAATAAAAAGTGTGTGTGGAAACCTGCTTTGCCAAAAAAAAATTCATCTGCATGCTTCATCTGAGCAGAACAACTTTCGACATGTGCTTGAAATCTGCTATATCTAACAAATTACAAAGAAATTGTAATTCCCTCTGACCTTCCCCTCTCTGATCTCGAATGATCAGTCCTCAGCAAAGGCCTCCGCTTCATCCCCTTATGCCCCCCACCTCAATTAAATCGAGCATGGCACGACACTGAGCTCTTCTTCAGTCACCTTCGCCTCCACATCCACTTCTTTGGCCGGGTATCTTTCCCTCCATACAGCGGACTCTTCCTCCTGTCCTCAGAATTCTCATTCCACCTGGACCCCTTCCTCTGGCCTCTTGCTCTCTCTAGATCATTTCATTGGGAACTGCCAGTGTGACATCGGCTGTCTCAAGTTTTCTACTCTGCTGACTCACTCTAACTTACCTCCCTTTGAACTTTCAGCACTCTGTTCTCTCAGGTTCAACCCTAACATTGTCATTAAGCCTGCTGACAAGGGTGGCGCTGTTGTTGTCATAGAGTCATAGAGTCATAGAGTTTTACAGCACAGAAAGAGGCCCTTCGGCCCATCGTGTCTGCGCCGCCCATCCATCCCTGTCCAGTCTAATCCCATTTTCCAGCATTTGGTCCATAGCCTTGTATGCAATGGCATTTCAAGTGCTCATCCAAATGCTTCTTGAATGTTGTGAGGGTTCCTGCCTCTACCACCCTTTCAGGCATTGAGTTCCACATTCCAACCACCCTCTGGGTGAAAAAGTTCCTCCTCAAATCCCCTCTAAATCTCCTGCCCCTTACCCTGAATCTATGCCCCCTTGTTATTGACCCCCCCACTAAGGGGAAAAGTTCCTCTTTATCTACCCTATCTATGCCCCTCATCATTTTGTACACCTCAATCAGGTCCCCCCTCAGCCTTCTCTGCTCCAAGGAAAACAACCCCAGCCTGTCCAGCCTCTCTTCATAGCTGAGGCGCTCCATCCCAGGTAACATCCTGGTGAATCTTCTCTGCACCCTCTCCAAAGCAATTACATCCTTCCTATAGTGAGGCGACCAGAACTGCACACAGTACTCCAGCTGTGGCCTCACCAGCGTTTTGTACAGCTCCATCATAACCTCCCTGCTCTTATATTCTATGCCTCGGCTAATGAAGGCAAGTATCCCATATGCCTTTTTAACCACCTTATCTACCTGCTCCGCTGCCTTCAGGGATCTATGTACATGTACACCAAGGTCCCTCTGACCCTCTGTACTTCCTAGGGTCCTACCACTCATTGTGTATTCCCTTGCCTTATTTGTCCGTCCAAAATGCATCACCTCGCACTTTTCAGGGTTAAATTCCATTTGCCACTTTTCCGCCCATCTGACCAACCCGTTTATATCGTCCTGTAGCCGGAGGCTTTCCTCCTCGCAATTTACCACCCCACCAAGTTTCGTGTCATCTGCGAACTTACTGATCATACCTTTTACATTCTCATCCAAATCATTTATGTAGATCACGAACAAGGGACCCAGCACCGATCCCTGAGGTACCCCACTGGACACAGGCTTCCAGTCACAAAAGCAACCTTCAACCATCACCCTCTGCCTCCTGCCACTCAGCCAGTTTAGGATCCAACGTGCCAAGGCACCCTGGATCCCATGGGCTCTTACCTTCTTAACCAGTCTCCTATGCGGGACTTTGTCAAAAGCTTTACTGAAGTCCATGTAAACCACATCCACAGCATTTCCCTCATCCACCCCACTAGTCACCCCCTCGAAAAATTCGATCAGATTTGTCAGACATGATTTACCCTTGACAAAGCCATGCTGACTATCCCCGATTAATCCTTGCCTCTCCAAGTGGAGATTAATTTTGTCCCTCAGAATTTTTTCCAATAATTTCCCCACCACAGATGTTAGACTCACTGGCCTGTAATTCCCTGGTTTATCCCCGCTACCCTTCTTGAATAATGGTACTACGTTAGCTGTTCTCCAGTCCTCTGGTACATCCCCTGTGGCCAGAGAGGTTCTGAAAATTAGTGTCAGAGCCCCTGCAATCTCCTCCTTTGCCTCCCACAGCAGCCTGGGATACATCTCGTCCGGGCCTGGGGATTTATCCACTTTTTGGCCTGCTAAAACCGCTAGCACCTCCTCCCTCTCGATGCTAATATGTTCAAGTATGTCACAGTCCCCTTGCCCGATTTCTATGTCTGCATCGTCTTTCTCCATAGTGAACACAGATGCAAAAAATTCATTTAAAACCCCGCCTACATCCTCTGGCTCTACACACAGATTGTATGGTGAACTGATCTGTACCTTGCATAGACTGAATGCCAACTCCCTGACACCTCCTCCTACCTCCCCCTGGACTATGACCTCCACCACCAAAGATCAAGCTATCGTTTCCCAGACTGTCACTGACCTCCTCTCCTCTGGAGATCTTCCCTCCACGGCCTCCAACCTCATAGTTTCTCAATGCCGCACAGCCCGCATCTACCTCCTTCCCAAGATCCACAAACCGGACTGGTAGACCCATTGTTTCAGCCTGTTCTTGCCCCACAAAACTTATTTCTTCCTATCTTGACTCTTTTTTCTACCCTTGTCCAGTCTCTTCCCACCTACATCCACGGTTCTTCTGACACTCCCCGCCACTTTAACAGTTTCCTGGCCTTAACTGTTTCCTTTTCACTATGGATGTCCAATCCCTCTACACCTCTATCCCCCACCAGGGCAGCCTGATGGCGCTCCATTTCTCCTTGAATGGAGGCCCAACCAGTCCCCATCCACTACCACCTTCTTCTGCCTGGCTGAACTTGTTCTTTCATTGAAAAACTGCTCCTTTGACTCCACTTACCTCCTCCAAATAAAAGGTGTCACTATGGGAACCTGTATGGGTCCTAGCTATGCCTGTGTTTTTGTAGTATATGTGGAACATTCTTTATTCCAGTCCTACTCAGGTCCTCTCCCTCACCTCTTTTGATGACAATCAGTGCCGTTTCCTGCTCTCGCCACCAACTTCAGCAACTTTGCCGCTAATTTACACCCTTCCCTCGCTGTCATATGGTCCATCTCTGACTCTTCCCTTCCCTTCCTTGACTTCTCTATCTCCATTTCTGGGGATAGGCTGTTGATCAATATCGACTCCCACAACTACCTTAACTATACTTCCTCCAAACCCGCTTTCTCTAATGACTCTATTCCATTGTCCCAGTTTCTCCATCTCCCTCGCATCTGTTCTGACGATGTCACCTTCCATATCAGTGCTTTTGATACGTCTTCCTTTTTCCTCAACTGAGGATTCACCTCTACCATGGTTGACGGGCTCCTCGACCGTGTCCATTCCATTTCCCACACTTCTGCTCTCACCCCTTACCCCCTCCCAGAACCACGATAGGATTACCCTTGTCCTCACCTTCCACCCCACCAGCCTTCACATTCAATGGATCATCCTCCGCCATTTCCGCCACCTCCAGCGTGATCTCACCACCAATCTTCCCCTCCCCTTTCAGCATTCCTAAGGGATCGTTCGCTCCGCAACACCCTGGTCCACTTATTAATCACCCCCAACACCCCTTCCCATTCCCACAGCACCTTCCCATGCAAGTGCAGGAGATGCAACACCTACCCTTTTGCCTCCTCCTTTCCCACCATCCAGGGCCCCAAACACTCCTTCCAAGTGAAACAGTGATTTACTTGTACTTCTTGCAATTTAATATACTGTATTCACTGCTCACGATGTGGTCTCCTCTACATTGGGGAGACCAAACGCAGATTGGGCGATTGCTTTGTGGAACACCTCCGTTCAGTCCGTAAGGGTGACCCCGAGCTTCCGGTCACCTGTCACTTTAATTCTTTGCCCCACTCCCACTCTGACCTCTCCATCCTTGGCCTCCTACACTGTTCTAATGAAGCTCAACGCAAGCTCGAGGAACAGCACCTCATCTTTCAATTAGATACTTTACAGCCTTCCAGACTTAACATTGAGTTCAACAATTTCAGACCATAACTACTGCTCCCATTTTTTCGAACAGCAGCTGTTGGTAATGATTCTGCTATTGCCATTTATACCTCCTCTAGACCATTTTTTGTTTCTTTACTCACCGCATTACCACACCCTTTTGTCTTGCACCAGCATCCCTTTTGTCATATAATCGCTCCTGCCTACCAGCCTATCACAGACCTTCCCTTTTGTTCTTTCCTCCCTTCCCCCCCTTTCCCTGCCTCTGTGCTTGCTTAAAACCAGTAACATCGCTGACTTTTTCCAGTTCTGATGGAAAGTCATCGACCTGAAACGTTAACTTTGTTTCTCTCTCCACAGATGCTGCCTGACCTGCTGAGTATTTCCAGCATTTTCTGCTTTTATTTCAGATTTCCAGCACCTGCAGTATTTTGCTTTTGGCTCGATTATCCTCTGTGTTTAAAGCCTTGTAAAGCTCAGATGTAGTCGGAATGTGTTTAAAATGCACCATCCACCAAGCAGAGTATAAAACATTTCTTATCAGCTATCTATTATGGGGTTGAATTTAAGTCAGGGCTGCTTGGTCCTGCTCACTTTCTGGGACACCTACTGTCATTTGAGTGGGGTGGCTGGAGGGACATGACGATCCTCCTTGGCGACTTTAACGCCAGAGTTGGAAAGGACACAGACCTGTGGGGAGGTATGATCGGCAGAGTAGGGAAAGCCAACTCCAATGGTACCCTCCTCCTGTCGAAATGCTTAGAACATGGCCTTGTCATAACCAACACCCTGTTCCGTCAGAGAGACAAGTACAAGGCTTCATGGCAGCACCCTCGCTCCAAGCACTGGCATCTGCTGGACTACATCATCGTCCAAGCGAGGGACCGCAAGGACATCCACATCACCCAAACCATGACAGGAGCTGACGACTACTCGACCGACCACCGCCTAATTGTGTCATCTCCATCAATGTAGCCCGAAAACAGCGGCGGCAACAGAAACAATGCCGCAGGAAAATCAATGCTGGAGCACTCAAAGGCCGCTAAGAAGGCCCTATTCAGCCTGCGCCTCACAAACAACCTGACAACTCCCAGTGATTCAGAGACACAGTGTGCCCACAGCACCTGGTCTGCACTCAAGGCCTCCATAATCAGCACCTGTGAAGAGACGCTCGGGCACTCGACCCGGAAACACCAAGACTGGTTCGACGAGAACGACAAGGAGATCCAGAAGCTAATAAGCCGCAAGTGCAAGGCAATCCTGATCTGGAAACAGCAACAGAAATTGGGAGCAAGAAAGCAGCTCTACAGACGCCTGAAGGCCGAGGTCCAACAGCAAACTTGCGACCTAAAGAACAGATGGTGGGTGGAGAAAGCGCAGGAGATCCAGCAGCTAGCCGACAACCACGACATGCGTGGATTCTTTAGCACAGTCAAGACCATCTACGGCCCAAGCACCCAAGGCCCTTCCCCACTGCGGGCCAAGAATGGAGAGGTACTCATCAAGGACAGGGAAGCAGTCAGTACCCACTGGAAGGAGCACTTCGAAGATCTCCTTAACCGAGACTCTGTCTTCGACGCAAGTGTCCTCAATTCCATCCCGCAGCATGCTACCCGCCACCATCTCAGCACAACCTCAGCCTGGCATGAGGTTGAAAAGGCCATCCGACAACTGAAGAACAACAAGGCCTCAGGAGCAGATGGAATCCCCGCCGAGGCACTAAAGCATGGCAGAGAAGCACTACTGGCGTGAATTCATGAACTCATTTCTCTTATCTGGAAGGGGGAGAGCATGCCAGGGGATCTCAGAGACGCCGTAATTGTGACCGTCTTCAAGAAAGGTGACAAGTCCAATTGCGGTAATTACAGAGGAGTTTCACTGCTGTCTGCCACAGGGAAAGTCATCGCAAGAATCCTCCTCAATCGCCTTCTCCCAGTGGCTGAAGAGCTCCTCCCAGAGTCGCAATGCGGATTCCGCCCACTAAGGGGAACAATGGACATGGTCTTCACCGCACGTCAATTACAAGAGAAATGCAGGGAACAGCACCAACCACTGTACATGGCCTTCTTTGATCTCTCAAAGGCCTTCGACACTGTCAACCGTGAGCGATTATGGATTGTCCTCCACAAATTCGGCTGCCCTCAAAAATTTGTCACCATCCTCCGCCTGCTTCACGACGACATGCAAGCCGTGATCCTGACTAATGGTTCCACCACAGACCCAATTCACGTACGAACCGGGGTCAAGCAAGGCTGTGTCAATGCACCAACGCTCTTCTCGATCTTCCTTGCTGCAATGCTCCATCTCACCCTCAGTAAGTTCCCCGCTGGAGTGGAGCTAATTTACAGAACAAACGGGAAACTGTATAAACTCCATTGCCTCCAGTCCAGATCCAAGGTCGTCCCATCCTCTGTCGTCGAATTACAGTATGCAGATGACGCTTGCGTCTGCGCTCACTCGGAGGTTGAACTCCAAACCATCGTCAACACTTTCACCGAAGCGTATGAGAGCATGGGCCTTACACTAAACATCCATAAGACAAAGGTCCTCTACCAACCTGCCCCTGCCACACAGTACTGCCCCCCGATTATCAAAATCCACGACAAGGCCTTGGACAACGTGCACCACTTTCATACCTCGGGAGCCTACTGTCAACAGGGCAGACGTCGACGACGAAGTCCAACACCGCCTTCAGTGTGCCAGTACAGCCTTCGGTCGCCTGATGAAGAGAGTGTTTGAAGACCAGGACTTCAAGCCCGGCACTAAGCTTATGGTCTACAGAGCAGCAGTGATACCTGCCCTCCTGTATGCCTCAGAGACATGGACCATGTACAGCAGGCACCTCAAAGCACTGGAGAGGTACCAACCAACGCTGCCTCCACAAGATCCTGCAAATTCATTGGCAGGATAGGCGCACCAATGTCAGTGTTCTCGGTCAAAGCAGTGCATAAAATATTTCTTATCAGCTATATATTTTGGGGTTGAATTTAAGTCTGAGCTGCTTGGTCCTGCTCACTTTCTGGGACACCTACTGTCATTTGAGTGGGGTGGCTGGAGGGACATGCTGTTACAAAACCCTAGGTGGCAGCAGTCTCATCCCTACCTACTGCAATCATGTCCCAGCTGCTAAGCACTTCCAATTATCTGTGTGGAAGCAGAGTCCTGGGTAGCACTGAAACCCAGAGTAGGCTCTCTCCATCTGATTCCCCAGCATGTTTAAATTGGAGAGGAGAGCTTCTTGGAGATTGGACTCCACAGAATCAGTAGGAGAGAAACCTCTGGTACTGGAGCTCCACTGTAAACCTTCCCCATGAGTCCCTCTCACTTGGTATTGGAAATGAGGGAGCAAGGGAAAACAATTTGAGAAAGTGGTTCATCGTGAATAAAAGGATCTGTGGCTTGTCCTTGCCATCCAGGATAATCGTGAAGTAATAGAAGGATTGGGCTGAGAATGGTAGAGCTTAAATATGGTTGGCCAAGGAATGACTAGACCATTTGTGCACCAGATGCGCTCAGGTTTTCTACCCTCAGACTTAACGGAACAAAATTGGGAACTATAGTGGGGTAACAGCTAGGAGATGGTAAGCGATTTTATGGGAATAGAGGCGTCAAAAGCAGAAGCGAGGGAGGAGCTAACCAGGCCATCAGCGGCAAATGTGTCATGACAGGTGGCAGGTCAGAAAAGTGAAAGTTGGAAGTTAGAGAGTGAATTTGTGAGGGATCTGGGGGGATAGTATTTTTGGGGGTGGAGGGTGAGGATAGTGGGGCTGGAATAAGGCAGGAAGATATGGGAGATAAAGTGAGATGAGGAAATGGTCAGTAGTAGCCGTTTTGATGACTGAGACCATGGAAGCCAAGCTGGGACTTGATGATAATTACTAAGCCACGGCTGTGGTGGTTTGGCAGGGCGAGTGATGGAAGTGTAGCCAGGTGGGAAGGGTTGGGTGAGAGCAAGGGATTTCTAGCTGTGAATCAGGTTTCTGTCAGGGCTAGAATGTCAAAAGATTCACACATGATTAGATTGTGGATTGCGAGGGTCTTGTTTTCAAGTAAACACACACTCTGGATGGGAATGCAGGCGGGGACTGAGGTTGATGGGGAGGAGGTTAGAGGGAAAACGGTGAGCTGGACACTTTGTCCATCTATTTGACATAATGCAATGCTGGCCAACCTTACCATGGCAAACTTCCCGAGAATGTAATTTCTTTATACATTTGCATTTAGTTCCTCGATGGTGGACACTGCATTGACTCTCTCTCTAACCTCTGTCAAACAGCCCAGGCATACCGAAGAGAGCAAACCCGCTGCAAGAAGCAGTCCAAAGATGAACCGATCCTACTCCTTGCTTCAGCCATGTCTTCTGTTGCGCACAGCAACAGCTCATGTGGGCCCCTTTAAATTGCAGATGAAGCCTTTAAGAGCTATATCTGCATGCTATTTCCCATCCCACTTGGTTGGCGACCTCCCAACAGCTGGGCCAATCCGGACAGGGCGTTGACTATGGGCATAATTAATGGTCATGATCTTGGAAAACCCTGTGAGATCGGACTGGCGTCTGGTGAGCAATCCGCTTGCTGCATCGTGGTCCTGCTACTGCAGTGCCAGGACTGTAAGTGTTTCCCCATGTTGTCTTGAACATTATAAGAATTGTGGCATTGTGTATATAAAACACCCTTGCAGTTCATATGTAGTGTGGCAGCATTCAGTTCCTTCACATTGTATGCTATTTTACTGATGTCTTGTTTGCACGCGCTGCTGATCCCTCCAGCACACCGCCATTCCCCCACATGGCTGTTCTTGTGCATAATATCTTGATGTGGAAAAAAAAGGTAACACAAACATAGAAGGAGCTGTGATTATGTTGTTGCAATTAATCAACAGAGTTAATGCTCAAATAGGACAAGTGTTTAGTGAAGTAATCCCATTTGTTGCTATATAAATAACTGCCGGAGTGTGTTTGTGAACACTGTGCTATCTGAGTAAATGTTTGTTAAACAGAAGCTGGAGTCTGGTAGCCTCATTAATGCTGTGCTTTATACGTAAAAGTGATTTAAAATGCAGATTTAACTCAATCTGGATCCTGTGGAACACCATGAATGCGGAAAACTACCCGATACCAAAGAACTGGTTTCATGTTACGACTCACAGGGCCGTGGCAGTTTGCTGGCTCTGTTTTGTATCGGCTTGTAAAAACTGCCCCCCTAGCGTGACTAGTGAGTCACTATATTTTTAAATTGTTGCTATTTTGATTGCATTTGAGTTCTTCAGAATCAAATTGAATGTGCTATCCTGCATGAAAGAAAGACTTACATTATTAATACAGCGCCTTTCACGACCTCAGGACGTCCCAAAGCCCTTTACAGCCAATGCAATACTTTTGAAGTGTAGTCACTGTTGGCTTCATGTACAGTGGCGTATAATTTCTTCATGCTGTAAACCATGATATAAACTGTTGTTGAATGTTGATATTTTGAAATTTCCCTTGAACTGTTATTATGATGTTAAAACATTAAAGCTGATTTCCTTTTGTTAAGGCTTGTCATCGGCTGCTTAATGTCCGCAATGTGCTTGTTGACCCTTTTCTCCCCATAGAAACAGTTGGTGCTTTCCTTCCCCAGTGCAGAAACAATCCAAAGAACGATAGGAGGGAAAGTCCCCAAGTTTTAGCGGGCAACTCTCTCTGACGCTGGGTGCCTGCTTTTGGAGTAATGCAGGTTATCATGTTCCTATTATTTCTAACCCAAGCCCCACTCTCACACATGGCATCCGCTATCAGTCATGGCCTCTGTGCTAAGTCCCCAGCTAGTTCAGTGCAGCGGCAGCTCCGTGTGGTGCACGTGAGATGCTTGTGTATCTTCTTTGCAGGACAAAATATGTACTCATGGCAGAGTACAGCATGTGTGTGGTAAACTTCTGGGACTAGGCAGAAGGGTAGATTTTCAGAGCGGACTCACGATGTGCCAACATGTCCTCGTGGTGTGTGAGGTATCTCGCTGCGTGAGGATTTGGAAAACCCTACATTGTAAAACACCCTGCCAGACTGCCAAATCATTGTTGCCTTTTTGCACAATATATTGTACAAAGGTACAAATTCATAAAGTCGAGCATTTTAAAAGGTAAAGCCAGGGCTGATTTTCCACTGCATTGTGCTCTGTGCGTGCTTATTTCTGGGATGCAAAAAGGGGCAGAGGCCTTTTATATTCGGTCTGTGTCCCCTTCTTGCGTTACAGTATGGGAGTCCAGTTCCGGGTCAGGCGGGGGCTGCTCCAGTGAGCTTGAAACAGATGTTGTTAAATGTTACTTAGAGGCACCTGAGGTGACATTATTTTTGTTTACCTATTGGTTTCCTCTCTTTACGATGGTTGTAGGTCCTGTGCTGACTGTGCAATATAAACTGGGCATTCATTTTGCTAGTGCTGCATTTCAAAAGCTGCAAAGATAAAAGAGACAAGCAACAATTTGAATACACACTGAACCAACAATTTGAATACACACTGAACAAACAATTTTTCTTCAATGAGGTGAGATACCTTGTACATTTAGCTTCCACAGTAGGGCAACACTTGGAGAATTCATGACTAACAGTATCGTCCTTGGCACAATATATATGTGCTACTTGAAGGAGGAAGAGAAGGATGATAAAGAAGAAGTGCATTTAGATTCCAGGGAGGACATGCATCAACAGAGGAGGAGGCGGTCTACCCACTGTTCTGCTACCACCCAATTATATTGGACCCAGAGAAACGTTCTCGACCTCACAAAGGAGCAATGCCTTCAGAAGCTGCGAACCAAGAGGGAGGCAGAAATACTGCTGCGAGTGCCAGTCAAGGTGATAACTGCCGTGAACATTTTTGCCTTGTGATCCTGGGGATATCAGCAACATCAATCAGCCTGCAGTGCATCTCTGCATAAAACAGGTAACTGATACATTGCTTACCGCTTCACCAACAGGAACACTTCAGCCAGAGTGGCACTCAAGGCTGCCCCCACCAATCCTGCCAAGGGTTTAGTAGATCCGAGGGGCTTCACATGGCAATACCTCTGAGCTGTGCAGGGAAGGGTCGTTGTTGATTCATACTTTAGTCAGTAATCGAAGAGAGAAATAACCTAATCAGTTTAGGGCTTGAATCAAAGATTTGAGCTCCAAATCTAGGCTCCATTGAAGCCAGATGAGTGCAATCGGGAGTAACAGAACGGAAACATGGGTTGAGATCAGTTGGGCTTGACCTCCTCTGATAATGTACATTACATTACAGAGCTATGGGGAAAGAGCAGGGAAGTGGGATTAATTGGATAACTCTACCAAAGAGCTGGCACAGGCTCAATGGGCCGAATGGCCCTCTGTGTTGTATCATTCTATGATTAGTCAGCTTCTGGTCAGGTGCAAGAAGCTCCCACTGAAAACAGGCAGGACTTCATCGTAATGTGTGAGTGGAATTTCAATTACATAATTTGTGCACAATGAAATTTCCCATTAGTTACGTTGGAAGCCCACTGGGGTCGATCTGGACTTTGTGTAAAAAGGGCGATAGCAAATCGACAGTCCGTTTTATATCACTCCCGATTTTTATTTCCACTGAAGTCAGTAGGTTTTAAGGAGTGTGTTAATGAAAGAGAGACGGCGAGGTTTAAGGAGGGAATTTCAGAGCTTAGGGCCTAGGCAGCTCAAGGCACGGCTGTCAATGGTGGAGCAAAGGAAATCAGGGATACACAAGAGGCCAGAATTGGAAGAGCACAGATATTTCAGAGGGTTGTAGGGCTGGGGGAGGTTACAGATATAGGGAGGGGCGAGTCCTTGGAGGGATTTGAAAACAAGGATGAGAATTTTAAAATCAAGGCATTGCCGGACCGGGAGCCAATATAGGTCAGCGAGCAACTTGATTCAGTTCTTTGATGAGATAACAGAGAGGGTTGATGAGGATAATGCAGTTAATGTAGCGTACATGGATTTGAAAAAGGCGTTCGACAAAGTGCCACATAATAGGCTTGCCAGCAAAGTTGAAGCCCATAGAATAAAAGGGTCAGTGGCAGCATGGAAACATAATTGACTAAGTGACAGGAAACAGAGAGCAGTGGTGAACGGTTGTTTTTCGGACTGGCAGAAGGTATACAGTGGTGTTCCCCAGGGGTCGGTACTAGGACCACTGCTTTTCTTGATATGTATTAATGACTTGGACGTGGGTGTACAGGGCTCAATTTCAAAATTTGCAGATGACACAAAACTTGGAAGTATAGTGAACAGTGAGGAGGAGAGTGATAGACTTCAGGAAGACACAGACAGGCTGGTGAAATGGGCGGATCAAATTAACGCAGAAAAGTGTGAAGTGATACATTTTGGTAGAATGAGGAGAGGACATATAAACTATATGGTACAATCCTGAAGGAGATGCACGAACACCTGGGGGTATGCGTGCACAAATGGTTGAAGGTGGCAGGGCAACTTGAGAAAGCAGTTAAAAAGGCTTATGGGATCCTGGGCTTCATAAATAGAGGTATAGGGCAGGATTTTAACTCCGGTGCGGGATGGTGTCGTGTTATCTGCATTTCGTGTTATCCACCCGAATCTAAATGGATTTGGGAGATTGATGCAATTTTAACTTAATTGTCCAATTGATTTCCAACGTGTGGGAACCCTTGGCAAATGGTTTTTTCCTGACTGAAAGTCGCCTCCGATGATGTCATCATTGCTGCTGCATTTAAGGTCTACAGCAAGCCTTGCTTCTTCTGCAGGCTGCCAAGCTTTCTCCGTTTGGTGTGAGAGACCTGCAGGAAAGATGACAAGCGGTAGGCCCAGATCAGCTCCTCACTTCGACGAGGTGGCCCTGCAGGCATTGGTGGATGGGGCTAGGGCCAACAGGGAGGTGCTCTTCCCTTCCTCAGGGAGGAAGAGGCCTCCCAAGCAGACTAAGGCAGTGTGGTTGCAGGTGGCTGAGAAGGTCAACTCCTTGGGAGTCACACAAAGAACCTGGATTCAGTGCCGGAAAAGATTTCATGACCTTCAGTGCACTGAAAAAGTGAGTATGAATTTCCCATCACCCTCAATCTGATCCCCATTGCCTTTCCTCACCAGCACTCAGCTTCAGCAATCTCTTCCTCCACATCCCACTTGACACTGACATTCATGCACCCTTACCCATTCCCTCTCTCTCTATGCTCACATTCACATAACTATTCGACCATACAGCCCTCACACTCCCTATCACTGTGATGTTTTGAACACAACTGACAACACACAGGGAGGGCCCTTGGTCTTGCAACCTCACTCTATCTTTGTCTCCTTCTAAGTATCTATGCTATGCAATCTCTACACTCACTCCTTCATTCTCACTCAACCTCCACTTGTCTCCCTCATTGCAGGAAAAGAGAGCTCATAACAAAAGAGAGCGAGAGAGGACAGGAGGAGGGATAGTCCAAATGACCCCCTGGGAGGAGGCGGTACTGGAAATAGTGGGAATCGAGGATGATGTGCACTTGGGGGACGGACAGACGGGTGCAACACAGCAAGCTGGTGACAGAAAAGTTTCCCATCTCTCTCTTTGACATTGCATGAGTCGCTGATAATGATTGTGGAGCTCTAACAGATGGACTTATGAGCATCTGCAAAAAGCAATGTGCATGTAGCTTTGGCATCACATAAGAACATAAGAATATAAGAAATAGGAGCAGGAGTAGACCATACGGCCCCTCAGGCCTGCTCCGCCATTCAATAGGATCATGGCTGATCCGAATCTAGACTCACGTCCACTTCCCTGCCCTCTCCCCGTAACCCCTAATTCCCTTATCTGCCACGAAAATGTCTATCTCCATTTTAAATTTATTTAATGTTGCAGCTTCCACAGCTCTCTGGGATAGCAAATTCCATAGATTTACTACCCTCTGAGTGAAGAAGTTTCTCCTCACCTCAGTTTTGAAAGGGCAGCCCCTTATTCTAAGATTATGCCCCCTAGTTCGAATCTCACCCATCAGTGGAAACATCCTCACCGCATCCACCTGATCAAGCCCCCTCACAATCTTATATGTTTCGATAAGATCGCCTCTCATTCTTCTGAACTCCAATGAGTAGAGTCCTAACCTACTCAACCTTTCCTCATACGTCAACCCCCTCATCTCTGGAATCAACCGAGTGAACCTTCTCTGAACCGCCTCGAGAGCAAGTATATCTTTTCTTAAATATGGAAACCAAAACTGTACGCAGTATTCCAGGTGTGGCCTCACCAATACCCTGTATAACTGCAGCAAGACTTCCCTGTTTTTATACTCCATCCCCCTTGCAATAAAAGCCAAGATTCCATTGGCCTTCCTGATCACCTGCTGCACCTGCATAGTAACTTTTTGTGTTTCATGCACCAGGACCCCCAGATCCCTTTGTACTGTAGCACTTTGCAGTTTCTCTCCATTTAGATAATAACTTGCTCTTTGATTTTTTCTGCCAAAGTGCATAACCTCACACTTTCCAACATTATATTGCATCTGCCAAATTTTTGCTCACTCACTTAGCCTGTCTATGTCCTTTTGCAGGTTTTTTATGTCCTCCTCACTCACTGCTTTCCCTCCCATCTTTGTATCGTCGGCAAACTTGGATATGTTGCACTCGGTCCCTTCCTCCAAATCGTTAATGTAGATTGTAAAGAGTTGGGGTCCCAGCACTGACCCCTGCGGAACACCACTAGTTACTGATTGCCAGCCCGAGAACGAACCATTTATCCCAACTCTTTGTTTTCTGTTAGATAGCCAATCTTCCACCCATGCCAGTATATTATCCCCAATCCCGTGATTTTTTATCTTGATCAGTAATCTTTTGTGTGGAACCTTGTCAAATGCCTTTTGGAAGTTCAAATACACTACATCCACTGGTTCCCCTTTATCCACCCTGTATGTTACATCCTCAAAGAATTCGAGCAAATTTGTCAAACATGACTTCCCCTTTGTAAAACCATGCTGACTCTGTCCTATTAAATTATGTTTATCCAAATGCTCTGTTACTGTATCCTTAATAATGGACTCCAACATTTTTCCAACCACAGATGTTAGGCTAACTGGTCTATAGTTTCCAGCTTTTTGTCTACTTCCCTTCTTAAATAAGGGTGTTACATTAGCAGTTTTCCAATCTGCCGGGACCTTTCCTGAGTCCAGGGAGTTTTGGAAAATAATCACCAATGCATCCACAATCCCTACCGCCACTTCTCTCAAGACCCTAGGATGTAGGCCATCAGGCCCGGGGGATTTATCCGCCTTAAGTCCCATTATTTTACTGAGTACCATCTCCTTAGTGATTTTAATCATGTTTAGCTACTCCCCCCCCCCCCCCCCCATTGCCCCCCTGTTTGTCCAGTGTTGGGATATTTTTAGTGTCCTCTACTGTAAAGACTGATACAAAACATTTGTTCAGCGTCTTTGCCATCTCCATGTTCCCCACCACTAGTTTCCCAGTCCCATCCTCTAAGGGACCAACGTTCACTTTAGCCACCCTTTTTCTTTTTATATAGCTGTAGAAACTCTTGCTATCTGTTTTTATATTTTTTGCTAGTTTACTTTCATAATCTATCTTCCCTTTCTTAATTAATCTTTTAGTTATTGTTTGCTGGCTTTTAAATGCTTCCCAATCTTCTATCCTCCCACTAGATTTGGCTAATTTATATGCCCTTGTTTTCAGTCGAATACTATCCTTTATTACTTTACTAAGCCACGGATGGCTGTCTTTTCTTTTACTCCCCTTTTTCCTCAGTGGAATATATTTATCTTGAAAGATGTGAAATATCTCCTTGAATGTAGACCACTGCTCTTGTACCATCTTACACTTTAATCTGTTTTCCCAGTCCACTTTAGTCAATTCTACTCTCATACCTTCATAGTCTCCTTTATTTAAGCTTAGTACTTAAATAAGTACATCTCTGACTCTTTCCTTTACTCCCCCACAGGACCATCACAAGCATCTGTCTCCCCTAACCAGGAAGAAGAGGCTGAGCAGCCAGACTCCTCAGAGGAAGCTGCAATTTCTGAGGGCGCAGTGTCACCAGAAATCTACGCACTCAGCACCAGCGCAGACACTCACACCTCGGGGGGACCTTCGGGACATAGAGTAGTGTTGTCACCTGGTGTATCACAGCTCACAAGTGAGCATCAGCAGATTGTGGAGACAGGGACAGCAATGGAGAGTCCTAGTCGGAGGGCGCAGGACTCTGCCAGCTTGGCTCAGCAGCATGTTGACCCTCTGCCTCTGGGTCCATCCATGAGATCAGAGGTGATGGAACTCCAGGAACAGATGCAGGAGTCTCTGGCAGGTTTTGTCTCTAGGGTCGCTGCGAGTGTGGAGCGAATGGAGGAGTCCACAGCGAACATGACCAGAGCCTTGGTGGAGTCATTGGCGCATGAACGCATCACCACGGAAAGGATGGCTACCTCGGTGGAAAGGATGGCTACCATAGAGGAGAGGATGGCTATGGTAGAGGAGAGGATGGCTACGGCCATGGAGGTGCTTAGTCGCCAGGGTATGGAAAACATGGTCATTGTTCTGAATAGAATGACATCTCTTGAGGAGCGATGGGCATCTATTGAACAGAGAAACCAGACCTTCATGGAAGTCCTTCTGAGTAGGATTGCCATTGCAGATACGGATTCCCATGGCCCCCCTGATGTGCAGCAAGGTGCTCTCCAGCCACTTGCAGGCGCTGAGGGGGACCTGACCCATGAGAGGGAGGTTGGTGGCAGACCTCAAGGAAGTGGGGGCGCCTCTCCAAGCGCTCACACTTCCATGCCACTGCAGAGCCCTCGGTTAGAGCCCCACCGGAGTCCACACCCAAGTGAGATAGGCATCTCAACCCCTGCACAGCCGCAGGAGCAGCAGACTGTTGACTAGCCCCCACAGGCTTGCAACCCCAGAGGACGCCCGCCAAAGGTGTCGAGACAGGAGCAGCAGCAAAGTGAACAAGGGGCCTCCACATCTGCTGAAGCCACAGGGGAGGCACCACGTAGGAGCACACGTAAGAGGAAAATTCTGCACAAATAGTCACAAGCGTAGTCACTTGGGTGCAATTTTGTGTTTACTGTAAAAATGCCATCACTTGTTTATTGTCTATAAAAATCCTGATGGCAAATGTTGCAGTTGTGGCGTCTGTCATTTCACTATTGGAACTTCCACATTGAGGGCTTAGGAATACTTGCAACTGTCAGTATGGTGGTCAGAGTGCTAGGAATCCTCTGGTTCGTGGCCATTGTCAATGCTCTGGTAAGAAGCTGCGAGGCAAAAGTGTTTGATTCACTAGGCTAAGCAAATCTGGCCAGGTTGAGTGCGTTCCTTGCATCCCGGGCAGCAATGTTCTTGCGTAATGCTGCCGCTGGTTGATGGGCCTCTGCAGGATGTTCGTTTTCGCACTCCTCCTCCTCTTCCTCATCTGAGGAGGATATGTGAGGAACCACTTGGTCCTCAGGAATCTGCAAGCCACGACGCTGTGCCATGTGAAGTGCACAGCAAACCACGACAATTCTGGAGACCCTGGCTGCTGAGTACTGCAGGGCTCCACCTGATCTATCCAGGCATCTGAAGCGCACCTTCAGCAAACTGATGGTTTGCTCGATTATGGCTCTGGTGGACATGTGGCTGGGGTTGTAGCTCTCCTCAGCTTTGTTGGATGGTCTCCTCAACGGCGTCATTAGCCATGTCCTCAGGGGATAGCCCTTGTCTCCAATAGCCATCCGTTAAGTTGGTCTGGCGGACTGAATAGCGGAGGCACACTAGACTGGCACAGTATGAAGGAGTCATGGCAACTGCCAGGGTACTTGGCACAAACATGCAAAATTTCCTTCTTGTGGTCACACACCAGCTGAACGTTAAGGGAGTGGAAGCCCTTGCGGTTGACAAAAATACCTGGATTGCGATGGGATGCCTTAAGGGCCACGTGTGCAGTCAACGACTCCCTGCACCCTTGGAAATCCTGCCAGATGAGCTAATCCAACCGCTCGTGCCGTTACCCTTGCTCGATCCTTGGTGAAATGGATGTGATTGTGCGCGAGGGCAAAGAGGGCATCGGTTACCTGCGTTATGCAAGTGTGTGCGGCCGCCTGGGAGATTCCACTGATGTCTGCTGCTGATCCCTGGAATGAGCCTGAGGCAAAAAAGTTGAGTGCGGTGGTGACTTTGACGGCCACTAGTAATGCTTGTCCACCTGGTCCTCTGGGCAGCAGGTCTTGCTGTAGCATTGCGCAGATGTCAGTCACTACCTCTCGCGAAAGTCGGAGCCGCCTTTGGCACTGCTGCTCAGACATGTTGAGATAGCTGACCCTGTGACTGTAGACCCTGTTTGGGGGGTATCTCCTGCGCTGACGGGCTTTCAGGCACTGGCCCCTTTTGGTCTGTGCAGCTTCAGGTGGGTGAGCAGCAGGCTGGCGCTCCTGCTGCTGCTGCTGTTGCTGGTGCTGTTGTTGTTCCTGGTTCTGCTGGTGCTGCAGCTGGTGCTCGAGCTCCTCTAATGCCTAGATGGGAAGGAAATAAATGGCTCCCATGCTTCTGGTATATGCCTCAGTTGAGGAAGTGCTGAGTGAAGGTGGCGAGAGGGGTTTCCCAGGAGGTCACACTGGAGATGGGTGTCAGGCTCCAACCTTCCACAGGTGTGGTTAAAAAGTTGCCCCAGACCTGAGACCACTAAGTCCTGCCACCTGCAAATCATGGCTGATCAAATCTTCTCTTTAATGGTTGACCTGCAGTTGATAGTCAGCAATCCAGTAGTGCTCCCGCCAGGTTTCACCATTGTGTTTCCCACCAGGCGTGTTTCACGTGGGAAAAGGGTTAAAATCACAAGGGCCTTTTAAAATAGGATTATAGAGGCCATTTAGTGCTTGTTAAGGGCCTTATGGACCAGTCCCACCTGTTGGATGCGGGATGGAGTCTGGACCATCAGACACGACTGAGTTAAAATTGCTCGGAGTCGGGAACCAGGCCGGGGGGGGGGGGGTCCCGCACACCAGTTTTTTGTGATTTTAACCCCCCACACGCCTCCAATCCCGCCTCCACAGCTCAATGAAAATCCTGCCCATAGAGTACAAAAGTGTGGAAATTATGGTGAACCTATATTCGGCCCCAACTGGAGTACTGTGTCCAATTCTGGTCACCACACTTTAGGAAGGATGTGAAGGCCTTAGAGAGGGTGCTGAAAAGATTTACATGAATGATTCCAGGAATGAGGGACTTCAGTTATGTTGATCGAAGCTGGGGTTGTTCTCCTTGGAGCAGAGAAGATTGAGAGGAGATTTGATATATGTTTTCAAAATCATGAGGGGTTTGGACAGAGTAGATAGAGAGAAACTGTTCCCATTGGCGGAAGGGTCGAGAACCAAAGGACACAGATTCAAGGTGATTGGCAAAAGAACCAAAGGCGACGTAAGAAAAAACTTTTTTACGCAGCGAGTGGTTAAGTTCTGGAATGCACTGCCTGAAAGGGTGGTGGAGGCAGATTCAATCACGGCTTTCAAAAGGGAGTTGGATAAGTATCAGAAGGAAAGAAATTTGCAGGGCTATGGGGAAAAGGCGGGGGAGTGGGACTAGTTGAAGTGCTCTTGCAGGGAGCCGGCACGGGCTCGACGGGCTGAATGGCCTCCTTCTGTGCTGTAACGATTCTATGATTCTATAGGGGTGATGGGTGAATGGGATTTGGTGCAAGTTAGGATACGGACAGCAGCGTTTTGGATGACTTCATGGAGGGTGCAAGGTGGGAGAGATACAGATGTATGCTTCGACCTGTCCAATATTTGCAACCCAAGCGATTCGTTGCAGACCCAGGAAAATATCTCCTTATGTTTGTAAACTCCGATTCACCAGGGAGGCACTGGCAGTGTTGTGCTGCAAGCTTTAACCTGACTTGCCTGCACATTTTATGTCTCATTGTATTTTATGGCTGACCGTATGCTAATATATATATTAATGATGTTAATACATTAGCAGGTTTGTCAAATCCATGATAGAGAATAATTCCCTAACACTTGCTGCGGCTTGTGTTTGAATGCTCTTGAATTCATTGGGGAGGGTAAGTGCTGCTCTAGATTTGGCGATGTTAGCAGCCAATGTTCTTCGTGTACTTTGATAAACTTTGGGCTTTGCCATTGCCACTGTAAGTAACACATTTGGAGTTAAAAAAAAACCTTAGATGGGAACTTCCTATCAGAAGTAATTGGGGCCAGTGCAACCTTTGCTGAGATCCATGTCTGAGTGGTGGCAGTAAATTCAGTCTGTCAAGTGTTCAATTTTCCCCTGACAAAGGCTTATGAGATGGCAGACTGATTGAACAAATGGAGGAGCAACAGTAATTCTGACCTACCACATAACCTTCCAAATTCCTACCAATATGTGCACACACTCACACATACTCACGCATAAAGTAACATTTGTAATATATGCATAAACATAACCAGAAACATGTATCATACAGAAACATATATACAGACACATTCACATATACATGCACAAACACTCACATGTATACACAGAAAAATATAATCACGTATAATACATGTACACAAACAAATATGTACACATACACGAACATTAACACATTTAGAAATGATATATGTAAACAAGTAAGGGTACACAATATATATACACACACACACATGAATAACAGACACAGACATCCATCCATATGTACTTGAGGTCTAGATAATACTGCAGATGTCTGAGCACGTCCATCACAGCAGATCTCTTGCAGTTTTAGATATTAGGGTGACCCAGAGGTGTAGTGCCACTATGTGAACCCTGCAATCAGTGGCATGTAAAGCAGGCTCCAGTCTGATGATTACATTAATTGCTCTTCATTCCTGGAGCACTGCTCCTCTGTCTGCTGATAACAGCATTCCCCCCACCCCCCAACCCCCGCACCTGACCACTCACCAGGACAGCTCATTCATCCTGCCTCCCACCAGACTTCAGCACATGCCGACAACCTATCAAGGAGCAGGGAGTAGGAGCCGGATGTTAGGATCTTCCTCCTAATCCCTAGAGGGGGCAGCTTTTCTAACAATTAATATTTTTTTTATCTCTGCTAAGTCTGCATTTGAAAACAAACTAAAGCAGATATTCAGGAATAAATCACAAAAGAAAGAAAACCCTTAAAGGATAGCTAATATTTTAAAATATTTTAAAACAGGAACTATTTGTAGTGTTAGAATATGTTTGGCCAATGCATTACAAAAATCTAACACACAACCTCCCAGCTCAGCAAGTTAGTCCAGCATGCAACTGAGCCATGCTGACCAGGAAGGTCTCCGCAAGGTACTGAGCTCGCTGATCTCAGAAAGTGCAATGTTGGGGGTATTACAATTGGTCTTAGTGCCCCTGAATTAGAGAGAGGAAAATCAGCCAGGGTTCCTACCCCTGATCACTAGCCGGTGACCCTTGCTGGAAGTTCACGTGTGTGTAATACTCCGTGTGGCCAAATAACCTGCTTACATTCATTATAACTCACACATGAAATATGGACAAAGTATTAGAGGGTGACCCGTGCCTAAGGGGCTCCACCACAAGGAGGAATCAATTTGGAGAGGGAATTTTCTACTGCCAGTTGCCCATTTCTCGCCTGAAAAATGGGTGACCAGCGGAGAAAAATTTGGGGCGCACTTTGCCTGCCTCATTCAGTTTTCATGCAGGCTTTTACATGGGCAACCAAGATTCCCACCCAAAAGAGGCAGGAGGTTTATTAAATATGCAAACTGGGGCCCTAAACTGGTTGTAGGACCCCGATTGCAATTTTAATGTACACGTGGGTGGAGCGTGTGCCATGCAAGCTGGTCCCAGTTCTAGCAGGTGTTGAGTGTCCTAATCAGTGGTCTTTAAAAAGATTTGCTATCAGCTCATTTTGCGCGACTGGCAGTGGCCAATTTCACCCCCATTATCACTATTCGCCCTGCTCCACCTCCCTGCAGCTTTTGACACTGTCAACAGCACCATCGTCTTCCAAATCTTCTCTTTCTTTACTCTCACTTATCTAATTGTAGCCAAAGCTTCTTCGGCAATGGATTCTTTCCCAATCCCTATCTGTCACCCAATGATCTATCCTTGCTCCCCCCTCATTTACATGCTGCCTTTGTACATAGCATTTGCAGATGTGGCATCCATCTCTACCACTCCACCAACTCGCTAGGCCCCTTCACTGTCTCTGTGGTATCAAATTGCTGCTCTGACATCCAGTCTTGGATGAGTCACAGCTTCCTCCAGCTAAACACTGGAAAGACAGAAGCCATTGGGCTGGATTTTGTCACTGGGGTGGGCTGGGGTCGTGTAATCCGCTTTTCGTGTTAGCCACCTGATTCTAAATCGATGTGGGAGAATGATGCGATTTTAACTTAAGTGGGCAATTGAGTTACAGCGTGTGGGAACCCATGGCCCATTTAGTTTTTTCAGTCTGAAACTCACCTCCGATGATGTCATCATTGCTGCTGCATTTAAGGACTGCAACAAGCCTTGCTTCTTCTGCAGACTGCCAACCTTTTGGCCTTTCATGTTAGAGGGACCTGGAGGCAAAATGACCAGCGAGAGACCTAGGTCTGCTCCCAGGTTTGATGACGTTGCCCTGCAAGCTTTAGTGGAGGGAGCAAGAGCCAATAAAGAGGTGCTCTTCCCTTGTTCAGGGAGGAAGAAGCCTCCCCAGCAGACCAAGGCAGTGTGGATCCAGGTGGCCCAGGAGGTCAACTCTTTGTCCATAACCTGCAGAACCTGGCTTCAGTGCAGGAAGAGGTTTCTTGACCTTCTGTGCACTGGAAAAGTGAGTATGACTTTCCCATCACCCTCAATCTGATCCCCATTGCCTCCCCTCACCAGCACTCAGCTTTAGCAATCTCTTCCTCCACATCCCACTTGACACTGACATCCATGCACCCTTACCCATTCCCTCTCTATGGTCACATTCACCTAACTATTAGATTATGCAGCCCTCACACTCCCTATCACTGTGATGTTATGAAAACAACTTACAACACACAGGGAGGGCCGTTGGTCTTGCCACCTCTCTCCATCTGTGTCTCCTAAGCATCTATGCTATGGATTCTCTACACTCACTCCTTCATTCTCACTCAAACTCCACTTGTCTCCCTCATTGCAGGAAAAGAAAGCTCACAATAAGCGGGAAAGAGCGAGGACAGGAGGAGGGCCACCCTCAGTAGCCCAGCTCACCCCCTGGGAGGATGCGGTCCTGGAGATCGTGGGAGTGGAGGATGATGCGCAAGTGGGGGACGGACAGACGGGTGCATCACAGCAAGCTGGTGACAGAATAGTTTTCCATCTCTCTCATTGACATTGCATGAGTCGCTGATAATGATTCTGAAGCTCTAACAGATGGACTTCTGATCATCTGCAATATGCAATGTGCATGTAACCTTGGCATCACATCTCTGACTCTTTCCTTTACTCCCCCACAGGACCACCGCAAGCACCCATCCCCACTAGCCAGGAGGAAGAGCCTGAGCATCAAGACTCATAAGAACATAAGAACATAAGAAATAGGAGCAGGAGTAGGCCAATCGGCCCCTCGAGCCTGCTCCACCATTCAATAAGATCATGGCTGATCTGATCCTAACCTCAAATCTTCTATCACTCTCCATCCACCGGAACCCATGTGATCTCCCGGGAGAGGCGAAAAACCAGATAAAAGACCCAATGGCCAATTTGGGAGAAAAAAATCTGGGAAATTCCTCTCCGACCCATCTAGGCGATCGAAATTCTTCCAGGAGATCACTCTGTCCCTATGTTTTCTACAGTACTTACCTTCTGTAAAGGCGATCTCCACCCCAGCCAGGAACAGGAATAAAACCATCTCCTGAAATCTAACACAGAATTAGAACACAGTAGGAGCAGAACCAGGCTACACGGCCCCTGGGCCCACTCCACTACCCACAGGGCCATGACCATTCCGAACCTAGACTCATGTCCAATTTCCTGCCCGCTCCCCGTAACCCTTAATTCCCTTTACTTCTAGGAAACTATCTATTTCTGTTTTAAAATTATTTAATGATGTAGCTTCCACAGCTTTCTGGGGCAGCAAATTCCACAAACCTACCACCCTCTGAGTGAAGAAGTTTCTCCTCATCTCAGTTTTGAAAGAGCAGCCCCTTATTCTAAGATTATGTCCCCCAGTTCTAGTTTCACCCATCATTGGGAACATCCTCACCGCATCCACCCGATCAAGCCCCTTCACAATCTTATATATTTCAATAAGATCGCCTCTCATTCTTCTGAACTCCAATGAGTAGAGTCCCAATCTACTCAACCTCTCCTCATATGACCACCCCCTCATCCCCGGGATTAACCGAGTGAACCTTCTTTGTACTGACTCGAGAGCAAATATGTCTTTTCTTAAGTATGGACACCAAAACTGTATGCAGTATTCCAGGTGCGGTCTCACCAATACCTTGTACAACTGCAGCAATACCTCCCTGTTTTTATATTCCATCCCCCTAGCAATAAAAGCCAACATTCCATTGGCCTTCTTGATCACTTGCTGCACCTGCATACTAACTTTTTGAGTTTCGTGCACCAGGACCCCCAGATCCCTTTGTACTACAGTACTTTCCAGTTTCTTGCCATTAAGATAATAACTTGCTGTATGATTTTTCCTGCCAAAGTGCATAACCTCACACTTTCCAGTATTGTATTCCATCTGCCAAATCTCTGCCCACTTACTTAGCCTGTCTATGCCCCTTTGCAGGTTTTTTATGTCCTCCTCACTCACTACTTTCCGTCCCATCTTTGTATCATCTGCAAACTTTGATATGTTACACTCGGTCCCCTCCTCCAAATCGTTAATATAGATTGTAAAGAGTTGGGGACCCAGCACTGACCCCTGCGGAACACCACTAGTTACTGGTTGCCAATCTGAGAACAAACCATTTATCCCAACTCTCTGCTTTCTGTTAGAGAGCCAACCCTCTACCCATGCCAGAATATTACCCCCAATCCCGTGATTTTTTATCTTGAGCAATAATCTTTTGTGTGGCACCTTGTCAAATGCCTTTTGGAAGTCTAAATACACTACGTCCACTGGTTCCCCTTTATCCACCCTGTATGTTACTTCCTCAAAAAACTCAAGCAAATTTGTCAAACATGACTTCCCCTTCATGAAACCATGCTGAGTTTGTCCTATTAAATTATGTTTATCCAAATGTCCCGTTACTGTCTCCTTAATAATGGACTCTAACATTTTACCAACCACAGATGTTAGGCTAACAGGTCTATAGTTTCCAGCCTTCTGCCTACTACCCTTTTTAAATAAGGGTGTTACATTAGCAGTTTTCCAATCTGCCGGGACCTTTGCTGAGTCCAGGGAGTTTTGGAAAATTATTACCAATGCATCCACAATCCCTACCACCACTTCCCTCAAGACCCTAGGATGCAAGCCATCAGGTCCAGGGGATTTATCCGCCTTGAGTCCCATTATTTTACCAAGTACCACTTCCTTAGTGATTTTAATCGTATTTAGTTCCCCCCCCTAGAGCCCCCTGTTTGTCCAGTGTTGGGATATTCTTAGTGTCCTCTACTGTAAAGACTGATACAAAATAATTGTTCAGCGTTTTTGCCATCTCCATGTTTCCCACCATTAATTTCCCGGTCTCATCCTCTAAGGGACCAACATTTACTTTAGCCACCCTTTTTCTTTTTATATAACTATAGAAACTTTTGCTGTCTGTTTTTATATTTTTTGCTAATTTACTTTCATAATCTATCTTCCCTTTCTTAATCAATCTTTTAGTTATTTTTTGCTGTCTTTTAAAGACTTCCCAATCTTCCATCCTCCCACTAGATTTCGCTACCTTATATGCCCTTGTTTTTAGTTGGATACTATCCTTAATTACTTTACTTAGCCACGGATGGCTATCTTTTCTTTTACACCCTTTTTTCCTCAGTGGAATATATATTTTTTGGAAATTGTAAAATAACTCCTTAAATGTACACCACTGATCATGTACCGTCTTACCCTTTAATCTATTTTCCCAGTCCACTCTAATCAATTCCGCTCTCATACCTTCATAGTCACCTTTGTTCAAGCTCAGCACGCTTGTTTGAGATCCAACCTTCTCACCCTCTAATTGAATATGGAATTCAACCATGTTATGGTCACTCATTCCAAGGGGATCCTTTACTAGGACATTTTTAATTAATCCTGTCTCATTACACAGGACCAAATCTAAGGTTGCTTGCCCCCTGGTCGGTTCAGTTACATACTGCTCAAGAAACCCATCCCTAATACACTCAATGAACTCATCCTCAAGGCTGCTCTGCCCAATTTGATTTGTCCAGTTAATATGATAATTAAAATCCCCCATAATTATAGCTGTTCCCTTATTACAAGCCTCAACTATTTCCTGATTAATACTCCGTCCA
Source organism: Somniosus microcephalus (assembly GCF_052327205.1). NCBI lineage: Eukaryota > Metazoa > Chordata > Chondrichthyes > Squaliformes > Somniosidae > Somniosus > Somniosus microcephalus. Next base: position 187,685,119 of record NC_140995.1, read on the forward strand.
ACAGAGTTGCAACTGTTCGGAGGCCTATAGACTACACCCACTAGTGTTTTTTTCCCCTTATTATTCCTTATCTCCACCCAAACTGTTTCACTATCCTGCTCCTTTGACCCAATATCATTTCTCTGTATTATAGTGATTCCTTCCTTTATTAACATAGCCACCCCACCTCCTCTCCCTTCCTGCAAGTCCTTCGTGATTGTTAAATAACCTGGTATGTTTAATTCCCAATCATGGTCACCCTGCAGCCATGTTTCTGTAATGGCCACAAGATCATACCCATATGTCGTTATTTGTGCCGTTAACTCATTCATTTTGTTACGAATGCTACGTGCATTCAGATAAAGAACTTTCAAATATGTTTTGTAACACTTAGTTCTTGTTTTTTCCCTTTTTAGTACTTTACTTTTTACGCCATACCTTCTGTCCCTTCCTGACACGTTCTGTTTTTTAATTCCCCCACTGCTACCTAAGTCTATGACCTTCTCTGTTGTCATTTCTATTATTTGCTCTCTAGAAACCTCCCCCCCACTAATTAGTTTAAAGCCCTCTTTACAGCCCTAGTTATATGATTCGCCAGGACTCTAGTCCCAGCACTGGCCAAGTGGAGTCCGTCCCAGCGGAACAGCTCCCTCCTGTCCCAGTACTGGTGCCAGTGTCCCAAGAAGCAAAACCCATTTCTCCCACACCAGTCTTTGAGCCACACATTTAACTCTTTAATTTTATTTATCCTAGCCAAATTCGCTCGTGGCTCAGGTAATAACCCAGAGATTATTACCCTTGAGGTTCTGTTTTTTAATTTGACCCCTAGCTGCTCATATTCCTTTAACAGAACCGTCTTCCTTGTCCTATCTACGTCGTTTGTACCAACATGGACCACGACAACTGGATCCTCCCCCTCCAAGTTTCTTTCCAGTCCAGAAGAGATGTCCTTAACCCTGGCACCGGGCAGGCAACACAGCCTTCGGGACTCCCGCTCTTGACTGCAGAGAACCCTATCTATCCCCCTAATGATACTATCCCCTACCACTACAACATTTCTTTTTACTCCCTCCACTTGAATGGCCCCCTGTACCACGGTGCTGTGGCCAGGTTGCTCATCCTCCCTGCAGTCCCCGCTCCCGCCCTCACAGGGAGTAAGAACCTCGATCCTGCTTGACAAGAGCAAGGGCTGCGTCTCCTTCAACACTACACCCTGGATCCCTGTACCTTCCTCACTCGTAGTCACACCGTCCTGTCCCTGACCATGGACTACATCTGCAGTAATTAACTTCATAGGTGTGACCATCTCCTGAAACATAGAGTCCAGGAACTTCTCCCCCTCCCTGATGTGTCGCAGTGTCTGAAGCTCGGTCTCAAGCTCTTTAACATGGAGCTTGAGTTCCTCTAGCAGCAAACACTTATCGCAAATGTATTCACCGTGAACCTCAATGGGGTCCACCAGCTCCCACATTTCGCAACAGTGACACATCACCTGTTCACCCATATCTATGTAATTAATTAAATTTATTATTATTAGTTAACGAGACGGGATTAATTAAAAATGTCCTAGTAAAGGATCCCCTTGGAACGAGTGACCATAACATGGTTGAATTCCATATTCAATTAGAGGGTGAGAAGGTTGGATCTCAAACAAGCGTGCTAAGCTTGAATAAAGGAGACTATGAAGGTATGAGAGCGGAATTGAGTAGCGTGGATTGGGAAAATAGATTAAAGGGTAAGACGATACATGATCAGTGGTGTACATTTAAGGAGTTATTTTACAACTTCCAAAAAAAATATATTCCACTGAGAAGAAAAGGGTGTAAAAGAAAAGACAGCCATCCGTGGCTAAGTAAAGAAATTAAGGATAGTATTCGACTAAAAACAAGGGCATATAAGGTAGCCAAAACTAGTGGGAGGATAGAGGATTGGGAAAACTTTAAAAGACAGCAAAAAATAACAAAAAGATTGATTAAGAAAGGGAAGATAGATTATGAAAGTAAATTAGCAAAAAATATAAAAACAGATAGTAAGAGTTTTTATAGTATATAAAAAGAAAAAGGGTGGCTAAAGTAAATGTTGGTCCCTTAGAGGATGAGACCGGGAAATTAATGGTGGGAAATATGGAGATGGCAAAAACACTGAATGAATATTTTACATCAGTCTTTACAGTAGAAGACACTAAGAATATCCCAACACTGGACAAACAGGGGGCTAAAGGGGGGGAGGAGCTAAACACGATCAAAATCACTAAGGAAGTGGTACTCGGTAAAATAATGGCACTCAAGGCGGATAAATCACCAGGACCTGATGGCTTACATCCTAGGGTCTTGAGGGAAGTGGCGGTAGGGATTGTGGATGCATTGGTAATAATTTTCCAAAACTCCCTGGACTCGGCAAAGGTCCCGGCAGACTGGAAAACTGCTAATGTAACACCCTTATTTAAAAAGGGCAGTAGACAGAAGGCTGGAAACTATAGACCGGTTAGCCTAACATCTGTGGTAGGTAAAATTTTGGAGTCCATTATTAAGGAGGCAGTAACAGGACATTTGGATAATCATAATTTAATAGGACAAAGTCAGCATGGTTTTATGAAGGGGAAGTCATGTTTGACAAATTTGCTGGAGTTCTTTGAGGAAGTAACGTATAGGGTGGATAAAGGGGAACCAGTGGACGTAGTGTATTTAGACTTCCAAAAGGCATTTGACAAGGTGCCACACAAAAGATTATTGCTTAAGATAAAAAATCACGGGATTGGGGGTAATATTCTGGCGTGGATAGAGGATTGGCTATCTAACAGAAGGCAGAGAGTTGGGATAAATGGTTCATTCTCAGACTGGCAATCAGTAACTAGTGGTGTTCCGCAGGGGTCAGTGCTGGGTCCCCAACTCTTTACAATCTATATTAACGATTTGGAGGAGGGGACCGAGTGTAACATATCAAAGTTTGCAGATGATACTAAGATGGGAGGGAAAGTAGTGAGTGAGGAGGACATAAAAAACCTGCAAGGGGACATCGACAGGCTAAGTAAGTGGGCAGAGATTTGGCAGATGGAATACAGTACTGGAAAGTGTGAGGTTATGCACTTTGGCAGGAAAAATCGTAGAGCAAGTTATTATCTTAATGGCAAGAAACTGGAAAGTACTGAAGTACAAAGGGATCTGGGGGTCCTGGTGCACGAAACTCAAAAGGTTAGTATGCAGGTGCAGCAAGTGGTTAAGAAGGCCAATGGAATGTTGGCTTTCATTGCTAGGGGGATAGAATATAAAAATAGGGAGGTATTGCTTCAGTTGTACAAGGTATTGGTGAGACCGCACCTGGAATACTGCGTACAGTTTTGGTGTCCATACTTAAGAAAGGACATACTTGCTCTCGAGTCAGTACAAAGAAGGTTCACTCGGTTAATCCCGGGGATGAGGGGATGGACATATGAGGAGAGGTTGAGTAGATTGGGACTCTACTCATTGGAGTTCAGAGGAATGAGAGGCGATTTTATTGAAACATATAAGATTGTGAAGGGGTTGGATCGGGTGGATGCAGGGAAGATGTTCCCGATGATGGGTGAAACTAGAACTAGGGGGCATCGTCTTAGAATAAGGGGCTGCTCTTTCAAAACTGAGATGAGGAGGAACTACTTCAGTCAGAGGGTGGTAGGTCCATGGAATATGCTGCCCCAAAAAGCTGTAGAAGCTACATCATTACATAAATTTAAAACAGAATTAGACAGTTTCCTAGAAGTAAAGGGAATTAAGGGTTACGGGGAGCGGGCAGGAATTTGGACATGAGTCTAGGTTTGGATCGTTCATGGCCCTGTGGGTAGCGGACCTGGCCCAGGGGCCGTGTAGCCTGATCCTGCTCCTATTTTGTGTGTCTAATTCTGTTAGATTCAGGAGATGGTTCTGTGATAGTGGATTGGCGATTAGGATCAGATCAGCCATGATCTTATTGAATGGCGGAGCAGGCTCGAGGGGCCAATTGGCCTACTCCTGCTCCTATTTCTTATGTTCTTATGTTAAAGGCCCTCTGCCCCGATGTAGATGATACTATTACACCACTATTCAATAGGACTTACCAATTAAAGGAATAAAAGAGAAGGAAGAAAACCAACCAACCAGCTGATCACCAACCTCCTCCTTGAATACTGTCTGTGGGGCCTGTTTGGTTGAGTCGTCTCGCTGCTCCGCCTCCGCAGTGCTGTCTAAGCCTGGGAGTGGGGAAAACAGAGCAAAAAACACACCCTCACCTCCCACTTGCCCGAACTCTCTCTCTTACCAAACTCTAGCAGCACTCAATGCACAGCACTCTGTGCTCAAGCACTAGTCCTGCCCCTTTTATACCCGGATTCTACTTCAGGGTTAAACTCCCCAACAGTTTAATATACACTTAAAAATTAAACACACGTCAAATAATTAACTTTTTAACACACTAAAATTCACAAAATACACTTAAATGACTTTTCTCCCTCTTACCAAACTCTAGCAGCACTCAATGCACAGCACTCCGTGCTCAAGCACTAGTCAGAGGAAGCTGCAACCTCTGAGGGTGCAGCGTCAGCAGAATTCAGTGCACCCAGCACCAGCGCAGACACTCACACCTCGGTGGTACCTTCACGAGATAGTGCAGTGTTGTCACCTGGTGTATCACAGCTCACAAGTGAGCATCAGCAGATTGTGCAGACAGGGACAGCAGTGGAGAGTCCTAGTTGGAGGGCGCAGGACTCTCCCAGCTTGGCTCAGCTGCATGTCGACCCTCTGCCTCTGGGTCCATCCACAAGATCAGCGATGCTGGAACTCCAGGAACAGATGCAGGAGTCTCTGGCAGGTTTTGTCTCCAGGGTCGCTGCGAGTGTGGAGCGAATGAAGGAGTCCATTGTGAACACGAGCAGAGCCTTTGTGGAGTCATTGGCACATGAATGCATCACCATGGAAAGGATGGCAACCTTCATGGAGGTGATAAGTCGCCAGAGTGCAGAAAACATGGTGAGTGTTCTGAATAGAATGACATCTCTGGAGGAGCGATGGTCAGCTATTGAACAGAGAAACCAGACCTTCATGGAAGTCCTTCTGAGTAGGACTGCCAGTGCAGATACGGGTCCCCATGGCCCCTCTGATGTGCAGCAAGGTGCTCTCAAGCGCTGAGGCGGACCTGACCCATGAGAGGAAAGTTGGTGGCAGACATCAAGGAAGTGGGGGCTCCTCTCCAAGCACTCACACCTCCATGCCACTGCAGAGCCCTCATTCAGAGCCCCACCAGAGTCCCCACCCAACTGAGATCAGCGTCTCAACCCCTGCACAGCCGCAGGAGCAGCAGAATGTTGGCGAGCCCTCACAGGTTCGCAACTCCAGAGGACGCCCGCCAAAGGTGTCGCGACGGAAGCACCAAGAAAGTGAACAAGGGGCCTCCACATCTGCTGAAGCCACAGGGGAAGCACCACATAGGAGCACGCGCAAGAGAAAGATACTGCACAAATAGTCACAAGGGCAGTCACTTGGGTGAAATTTGATGTTTAATGTTAAAAAGCCATCAGATGGTTACTGTAAATAAAAATTCTGATGGCTACTGCTGCAGTTGTGGTGTGTGTCATTTCGTTAATGGAACTTCCACATTGAGGGCTTAGGATTACTTGCAATTGTCAGTATGGTGGACAAATTGTTAGGAATCCGCTGGTTCTTGGCCATTGTCGAAGCTCTGGTAAGAAGCTGCGAGGCAAAAGTGCTTGATTGGCTAGGCTAAGCAAATCTGGCCAAGATGAGTGCGTTCCTTGCATCCTGGGCAGCAATGTTCTCGCATACTGCTGCTGCTGGTTGATGGGCCTCTGCAAGATGTTCGTTTTTGCTCTCCTCCTCCCCCTCCACCTCCTCCTCCACCTCCTCATCTGAGGAGGATATGTGAGGAGCCACTTTGTCCTCAGGAATCTGCAAGCCATGACGCTGTGCCATGTTGTGAAGTGCACAGCAAACCATGATGATTCTGGAGACCCTGGCGCTCCTGTTGCTGTTGCTGTTGGTGCTGCTGCTGTTGGTGCTGCTGTTGTTCATGGTTCTGCTGGTGCCGCGGCTGGTCTTCATCCTCATCTGATGTCCAGAAGGGAAGGAAGTAAATGGTTCCCATGCTCCTGGTAGATGCCTCAGTTGAGGAAGCGCTCAGTCAAGGTGGCGAGAGGGGTTTCCCAGGAGGTCACACTGGAGATGGCTGTCAGGCTCCAAACTTCCACAGCTGTGGTTATGCCTTCTAAAAGTTCCCCCAGACCTGAGGCAACAAAGTCCTGCCACCTGCAAATGATGTCTGATCAAATATCCTGTTTAATGGTGGAGCTGCAGCTAATAGTCAGCAATCCAATTGTGCTCCCGCCAGGTTTCACCATCGTGTTTCAGAGCAGGCATGCTTCATGTCGGAAAAGGGTTAAAATCACAAAGGCCTTTCAAAATAGGATAATAGTGGCAATTTAATGCTTGTTAAGGGCCTTAAGGGCCTATCCCGCCTCTTGGAGGCGGGACGGAGATGGGAGCAGTAAACACAATTCCTTGAAAATTGCTTGGAGGTGGGATGGAGGTGGGGTTGGGCCCGCCCCCGCCCACCACTTTTTGAAATTTAAACACCCCACACGCCTCCATGACCCTAGGAAATTCGAGCCCATTGTCTCTGTCCCCCATCACAAACTCTGCTCCGGTGGCTCTTACTCTATGCCTCCCCCGTTACATTATCAGGCTGCTCACAGTCTTGGCATTTAATTCAACCCCAAGCTGAGCATCCAAACTCTTATCTGCACTGTCCGCCTACTTCCAACTCTGTAACATCGTCTGTTTTCACCCCTACCTCAGCTCATCTACTGCTCAAACCTCATTCACACCTTCATCACCTTCAGATTCAATTACTCCAGTGCTCTCCTGGTCAGCCTGCCATCCTCCACCCTCTGTGCTCAGTCAAAAGTCTGCTGTCTATATTCTATCCCAGACCAAGTTCTACTCACCCATCATCCCTGTCCTTGCTGACATTGTCTCCTGGTATCCTGCTCCGACTTTAAAATTCTTGTTCTTGGATTTGCCCCTCCCTATCCCTGTAACTTTCTCCAATCCGACAAACCTCAACACCAAACTCTCCATTCCTCTGACTCCAGCCTCTTGTGCACCCATTTCCCCCTTTGCCCCACCAACATCCACTCTCTGGAATATTCTCCTTAAACCCCTCCACCTTCTCTTCCTTTAAGATCCCCCTTTAAATCCACCCCCATCACCCAGTTGTTGCTTACACTTCCTAATCTCTTTCTGTGGTTCGGCATCTATTTTCCTCATGCCTCTGAAATGCCTTGGCACATCTTTCTACAGTAAAGTTGCAATATAAATGCAAGTTGCTTCTGTTGATACAATTGGTGGCATAATGGCAGGTGTGGGCAGTTCAGCTCTAGTGCCTGCTGATCTCCTTGGCATGTCTTATTTCAACTCGACTCGCTTAAAGCAAGCATTCTGCCCTCACCGTGGGGAAACCCCCAGAAGTTCATATGAAGCCTAAAGCGTGTGGAGAACAAGCATGAAGTCTCTTTTCCCTCTACTTTGCACATGAGAAATAGCATACCCTGGGTGCAAAATGGAGGAAAGTTGGCCCCATTCTCTTTGGGGGGGGGGTAATTATGTGATGCTCTGGGAAGTGGTGCATGCACATCTCAGAATACTGTGGTGATGCAGCTCCTGATTTTCTAACCAAAAGGACAAAGGTGTGTACTCACGATTTCCTAGTATGTGCTTCGTGTGATTGGTGCTTCCTGCTGGAAGCACCAGATCGTGGAATCACCCCTTATATTCACTATATACTGATCCTTGTGACACACTACCATTATTATGTCTCACACACTACAATTGTCATGTCACTTGGCCCTATCATTCATGCACAACTGTAATAAAACTATTAGACATGTTTGTTGATGAAAGCGAGGGAACTGGAACTCAGTAAACTGGAATCTGCTGTCCTACAATTTAGGATTACAGTGCAAAGAGTATCAATAGAACTTTTGAGGCAAACAATGGCTATATAATCTTTACAAAGCCACAACACAGTGCTGACATTCTAATGGAAACAGTATTTATAACCATTAAGGTCTGGATTTTCACTGTCATTGCTTGGGTGGTGGGAGGAGGGATTACCAAAGCCTGGCCTGATCTTCTACTTTGTGAAATTTGAGACACAGAGTTGCTTAATAATTTTCTTTGGGCTATGATTAGTTGGCTTCAGTGTTTTATTTATGGGACTCTCCTTTATCCCACACTAGTGTACTGATGGTTCCTCTAATTAAACAGGCATATCAGGATGATATATAGCGACACTCATCCCAAAGTGAAGCTGAATGAGGCAACGTTTCTGGGCTGAGACAGAACAGTCTATTCACAATCTATCAGAAAACTCTGAGCAAAAATATATCACTCCAGAATTCTTGAACTGGGATTATATTGGACAAGCAAACGGCTAAACAGGACCATATAATTTGTCGCTGTTGGCAGAAAGAATAACTTTAGACAGACATCCATTATTTTGAGTTAGCATCCCAGTATGTTTTTGAAGAAGGGAATCCTGAAGGGAGGTTGCCTAAGTGTGTTGTTGAAGTGCTGAAGCAAATCCAAAGAAGGAGGTGTTGATGACTATCACTGAGTTGGTGACCCCACTTTATACTGAAGTGTTATTGGGACAGCTCAGGAATGTAAAATGAACATGCCTTTCAATCCTCCGCTGGTCCAATGGGGGACACTCAGTAATACTGTCAGGCAAATTATCAGCGATCACAACAGTCTGTGTGGGACTGAGCTGTGAATAAAAAGACAGCACTCATTCAGCTAGTCACAACACGACTCCAAATTAAACCAGCTCGAGGTTATATACCCATTTACAGATAAATCAATGTGCATCAAACCCACAGTTCAACACAGCTATTTCAATTTCTTCTATTAAAATCCTACAAGGTAAAGAGTTTTGACAGCTTCGTAATACAGTAATATTTATTTTTCAATATACCTGTCACATTCCTTGGTCAATCCCATATATTTAGATACCGCTAGGTCGTGTTTGGAGAATCAGATTAAACAATATTTTAAACGAAACAGATCTAATGTGCTGACCTGCTCAGAACTAATTCAGTAGATCATTTCCATAATGCCACATTTTACCAGATTGTTTCTATCTTTGTCAGAATTTTTTTCATCTCTCGTGTTTAATTTTGTTGCTTCTGAGCAAGTGTCTGGGGATAATTTTGACTTTGTGCGATAGTGTAAAATGGGTGACAGCGAATCAGCAGCCCATTTTACATCTCCCCTGATTTTTATTTCCATTGACTTCAGTGGATATAAAATTTGAGAGAGATGTAAAGCGGGCTGCCGACTCGTTATCATATGGTTTACACTATCGCACAAAGTCAAAACGATCTCCTCTGCGTTTTGTGTTTTCTAATTGGTTATCTCACTAATAACTTTCTATAAAGACAAACTATCACATTCCAACGAAGAAAAGGTCTTCCATTCTGAAGCGCTATGACAACTGTAATCCTCAACTTGGTGAACATTTTTGTTTAAAAAAAAATAAGGAGTTCAGAATTTGGTGCTTTCGATTTTTTTTTTGTCTTATCCCTGCGCTGCACTGGGAATTTCCTTGGGGATGCTCCTAGTCAGCTCCCGTAACTTTGGCGGATGATTGGTGGAAACTCCGGATAGACGTGTAAACAGGGTTTCTGACAATTTTCCACATAAGTTACAGCAGCTAATCAGGAGAACCCCCGAGGCAATTCAACATCGCCCCCCCGCCCCCCACAACCCCCACTAGCATTTACTAATTTTTGTCTGTCTCTCTCTCTGTCTGTCTGTCTCTCAGGTTTGGAGCCTTGAGTGATAGATAGATTGCAGAATGAACCGCAGCGATGGCAGCTCAGGTTCAGAGCGCTGTGTGACGGGAAAACCATGGAATGAACCATGGAAATGGCAACGAGTCCCGATGAGAGGCCAACTGCTCCCTTGGAAAAAAAAAATTCAGCTCCAGCAGATGTAAAAGTGGCAGGTCTCAGCAACACCAAATAAACACCTAAAATAAAAATATAACATTAACTTAAATAATAAATAATCATTAGACTATCCAGCAACAGGGGGAGGTGTACAGTATCCTTCCAGCCTAGTGTCAAGACATCACAGCCTGCTATGTTATTTTATTTATTAATTTTTGTTTTGTTGTTTGCATTGCAGAATATTGCTAAAATATTATATTTACTAATTCAAAAAGCATTATTTTCCCCACTTAAAAGCATTAAAAAAAGTTTTTTTCAATATGAATTTATTGTTTTTATCACCTTTAACAACATTCAGAAAGTTAATTAGATTTATAGCCTAGACTTGGCGATGAAGGATGGCCACACTTGGTGAGGTACTGGAGGTCCATTAGCATTTGTGGAACCGTAAGAGTCAGGTCAGTGCCTTCACGAATTGCTTTCTTTTTGGAAGGAGGTGGACTAGGTTCGGTTTTTTTAAATCAGAATTTATTTTTGTGGCTATCTTACTGCAATTGATTAAAACTTTATATTGCTAATCTTTATATGGTATCATTTTGTTTTGTGTCTGCTGATGGAACGTCGGGCCCCATTCACCTGCTCAAAGTAGGCACGAAGCTGCCATGACTCTGCCTTGCCCCAGGTGCCGAGTTCTCTCACAGGACCGAGCACTGAGGATTGAGCACTAGGGCCTGAGCAGTAGAGGGTAGAGTTAAGAGGCCAATCCATGAAAATCTGTGAACAATACCATGGGAGCCTCACTTGTATAACCCCCTCCATTTTCCTCTTTTCTCTTAGAATCATACAGCACAGAAGGTGGCTGTCAGGCTCATCGTGCTTATGCTTCTCTTTGAATGAACTTTCCAATTAGTCCCGCTCCCCTGCTCTTTCCCCATAGCCCAGCAAGTACTTATCCAATTCCCTTTTGAAAGTTACTATTGAATCTGCTTCCACCACCCTTTCAGGCAATGCATTCCAGATCAGAACATCTCGCTGCGCAAAAAAAACTCTCCTCATCTCCCCTCTGGTTCTTTTGCCAATGACCTTAAATCTGTGTTCTCTGGTTACTGACCATTCTGCCAGTGGAAACAGTTTCTCTTTTATTTATTCTATCAAAACCCCTCCTAATTTTGAACACTTCCATTAAATCTCCCCTTAACCTTCTCAGCTCTAAGGAGAACAATCACAGTTTCTCCAGTCTCGCCACGTAAAAGTCCCTCACCGACTCTTCTGGAGCATTGGTTCCACGGATGGTGGCAGCTCTCTAGTATCAAATGACTATTATTCAGGAGGGTAATTTTTTTTACAATTAAATGTGCCCAGCATAGAGCTAGCGGATGGAAAACTATACAGGCTGTTAGCCAGATACACTAAACTGTCCTCTGTACCAAAATTCCTGAAATGCATTCCCATCATTGCAAAACGCTACCTTGAAAGGAAACATTTCCATTAATTTGTAAGGTAATTGATCTTTTCTGGGATCAGTTACCTAGGTCTGGTCAACTTTGGATGTCTGCAGAATGGCCAGTACAAGACCTACGTCTACCCCATATTGCAGCCTCCCTGTGGACGATCTGCCTACTCTACGCTGGCCTCAGCCCCTGGAATTTCGGGGCCATAATCTTTTGCAATACGAATCTGTCTCTCACTCAAGTACAGCCATCAAACAGTTCCCAGAGATGCTCAGCATGGCTTTCCTCTTCCTTATTTTCCCATTCTCCTGTGGCTTGTATATCCAATTTGCTCCTTGATTTGCCCAGCGAGCAGAGTGAATTCAATGCAGATGTACAAATGCAGATTTGGCTTACAATGTTCTGTTTGCTTATCTATCTCTTTGACAATATCTTTGTACCGAAGGGAACACAGAAAGTGTGTCATTCACACTTCTAAAGCATTATCATCCTGTCTTGATTAGCACGTCAAACCAGTCTGAAGGTCAAGAACACAGAGCACTTACAGCAATCCAGATACACTGGCACCTGTCAAGCATCATAATGTTTCTAAGCACAAGACAAAATGTGCCTTAACATTTAGTATGCTGCACTTACTACCATCTAAATATATACAGTAACAAGTATACTGAACCCATCACACAAACTAACAAAAAGTTAAGTTAATACAGGAAGGTCAGAGAAATGAAAGAAATCCGCACTGGTCAAGGAAGGTCCTGAGTGAGCCACCAGACACATACAAATGAACAGGTGTTAGGTGTCAGCCGTGGCTCAGTGGTAGCCTTCTTGTCTCTGAATCAGAAGGCTGTAGGTTCAAGTCCCACTCCTTGGAGCACATAATCCAGGCTGGCACTTCCAGTGTAACACTGAGGGCGTGCTGCACTGCTGGAGGAGCCATTTTTCAGATGAAACATTAACGCAAAGCCCCGTCTGCCCTCTCAGGTGGATGTAAAATATCCCATGGCACTATTCGAAGAAGAGCAGGGGAGTTCTCCCTGGTGTCCTGGCCAACGTTTATCCCTCAACCAACATCTCTAAAAACAGATTATTCGGTCATTTACCTCATTGCTGTTTGCGGGACCTGGTTGTGTGCAAATTGACTGCTGCATTTCCTACTTTACAACAGTGACTACACTTCAAAAGTACTTCATTGGCTGTGAAGTGCTTTTGGACTTCCTGAGGTCATGAAAGGCACTATATAAATGTAAGTCTTTCTTTTAGGTGATATTTTAAGGTAGACTCAGTCCAACTTCATAATAAGCTTCTCCCCCTTAAAGCAGCGACATCATTAAAATTCCAGGAGGAATTGCGTATCCAAACTAATCGGCATTGACTGGCATCTAGTGAATTGGCAGACATTGCTTGTTGGTGCTTCAAGATCACCCTGGCACAAACCAAAGCTTGAAATGTGGGCCATCTGTTGGAGTAATCCCACCCAGTGATCGTACACATCCTAGTGCAACAGGCTCGAGGAGTTGCCTGGCATACTCCTGGTCCACAGTCTTTTTGTGAAGCTAGGAGGAGCACTCCTGCTCCTCCCGACTTCAGGAAAATACAAGTATAAAACATTTCATAGCTGTTTCCTGAGTGGCCAGCAATGGCCCCTTTAAGGTGCACTGCTTAGGTTGCTCAAAGTCAATACACATGGGACGTACATGGTGCTGCGGCCGCCAAGAAGTAATCCCTTTTCAAAATGGCGGTGGCTGGAGTGTTGGTTTTAATGGAGTGGTAAGTCTACCGACGCCATTTTGAGGCCCTTACCACCCCGTTAATGGTTTCAACAAGTAAAAATCAATCCTATACTGTCCAAATTGAGCCATATTTAGATATATGCTGATCTATTGAAAACTGCCTTAATTTAGATCACTTTGGCATCCCAATTAGATTCTGTGGGCACTGTTAACTTGTATTATATTATGATATTTTGTGGGTAAACACATAATTATAATTGGAGCTATAATTCATTTTCAAACTCCATAGTCAACTTAAACACCAGAGTCCATAATTTGAATTAATGAATAAGGGTTCAAGTTGAGTAATGTAATTGAAATAAGTTAAATGTGGAGGCTCTTCATTTTCCTTCCAGCATCACTGACTGGGATTTCAGAAGTAGAATTGGTGCCATTTGAGGCTTCAATAACATCTCGCAGCGGTAGGGCACTGTGTCATGTAACACTTAGCGGAGATAAGCACAGGAGCTGCTTGCGGTTGGTATCTACATCCTCCCAAAGCTGCTCTAATAACAATGTCAGGCAGCACTCAGTAGAGATAAGCTCGCAGACAGATTGTGAGCATGCAGAGGAATATCTCTACCATTCAACTCTGCTGGTTTGTAAGGGAGCAATGAAAGGGACATCTCAGTAAAGTAATCGTGGCTGCACATGCATAGTGTCTTGTTAAACCGAGGACAGACTGGTCATCTGAAATACTCATGACTCAAGGTTGAACCCGTCAATCTTCCAGCATAACCTCAATTTTCCTAGTCATTACACATTAATCACTCATGGGTTCAAGACTTTTACATTTTAATTCCATTTTTTTAAGCTGCTCTTAAGCTTGATTTAACTAGATTTTTGCTGTTTACAGCCCATCTCCCCCAGGGCTATGTAACGGCACCATAGTTGATAGGAGGCCTTCCAGGGAATGAAACAGAGGAATGAAGCAAGAATTTCCTATATCTATGTCATTATATAATCAATTTGCAGCACCTCTGAGGACTTTTGTCCCTCTTGCTTTAATGCCTGATTTCCACCCCCCACTAAACCTTCTACAGTCGGATTTCAGCATTCAAGTGAGGCGTGATTGAATATAACCGTGTCACACTACAGGAAGTTTCTGTGATTAAATAGTAACTTATTTTAACAGGTTTTAATTTACTACAGTAAACAGCAACTCTATTCAGCAACCACTTGCTGAAGTAGCCACAAGCCACTGAACGTATTGCAATTATGACAGGTAAGCAATAATGGTAACTGGAACTTGCACCTGGATTAAATGATCTTTAGAATTCTTGAACTGTGAGAGTTAAGTTTTTCAAAGAACAGGAGTTAGGGCAGAATAGAGGCACATTTCAAAGAAAAAAAAGTATTAATGTCCTACTCATAAAACAATAAAATGATAGGGAATTTTGTCTTTGGCCAAATTAAAGGACATTTCTATGTGTTTCTGCCGCACGAGAATTGTGCTGTTGTTGTTAAATGCAGTTTGTATCTTTTTAGCATGAGTTCCTGGGGGAAAACACCACGGGAAATAGGTGAGATTTGCTTGTACAAATCTATCTCTTAAAACTGCGTACTGGCTGCATTATAAAAAGTAAATACAATAGCCCCCAGAATATTTTCTTGTGGGAGTTGTGAGCTGTCATTTTACCATTTCCCGGCATGGAGTCTGAGAGCTCCATCTCTAGGAGGGTGAACTTATAAAATTGCTCCTATATTACCAACTGTAGTGTATGTACCTTTCAGAGAGAACTACTTTTACAGCTCCTGTATACTGTAGTACCGGCAGTGACCACACCTGTATATAAGCCTTGAGCAGGCATCTGTACTGTTAGTTTTTAGACTACCCTCATCCAGTAAACACCTGTTGATTGTTGATCTGCAGTCTCCGTCTATTTATTGAAGAACACCATACCTTAAGATTCACGGATTCAACAGTGGCGACGAGGTCGATTCGAATCTGCCTGCAACTCTGCATTTCCTCCCAAGGATTCGCTCTGGGAGGACAGTGGAAGAAAGTCGAGGCCAGAAGCACGGGCGTCGACCACGAGCAACCGCCCAGTCATCCGGCAGAGAGTGAACATCGCAGGGGAGGCTGTTGAGCAGCTGGGCTTGGTTCTCCAGCCACGATGATCCAGCAACAGGCTGGCAACAGGTACAGCGCAGACCCTTCCCGGACAGCGGCGGCTGGAGCCGACCGACGGCACAGAAAAGGCCGAGCAGCGTCGACGGGGTAAGAGAGAGGGTAAAGCGCACAGGGCACAGCCGGGGGTTGAAGACCGAGCGGCGTCGACGGAAAACAAAAAGAGAGAGAGGGTAAAGCACAGCCGGGGTTCAGGACCGAATGGCGGCAACGAGAGAGGCGCACAGGAGAACGCGCAGAGCGCAGCCAGGGCTCAAGGGCTGAGCAGCGTCCGCGGGGAAAGAAAGGAAATGCGGGAGATGCCATTTGAGCCGCGGAGAAGAAGGGAGAGCGCGGGAGATGCCATTTTGGAAGCCGCAGCGGAGAAAAGGGCAGCACGGTGGCATAGTGGTTAGCACTGTTGTCTCACAGCGCCAGAGACCCGGGTTCGAATCTGGCCTCGGGCGACTGTCTGTGTGGAGTTTGCACATTCTCCCCGTGTTTGCGTGGGTTTTCTCCGGGTGCTCCGGTTTCCTCCCACAGTCCAAAGATGTGCGGGTTAGGTTGATTGGCTATGATAAATTGACCCTTAGTGTTAGGGGGTTAAATACATGGGGTTACAGGGATAGGGTGGGATATGTGTTGGTGTAGGGGTTACAGGGATCGGGTGGGATATGTGTCGGTGCAGGCTCGATGGGCCGAAATAGCCTCTATCTGCACTGTGGGGTTTCTGTGATTTCTGTGATTCTGTGAAGAAGGGCGAGCACGGGAAGAAAGGAAAGCGCGGGAGACGCCATTTTGAGCCAGCGGAGAAGAAGGGAGAGTGCGGGAGACGCCATTTTAGCCAGTCTAACCACACCCAGGGATGCCGAAGAGTGGCAGTGTCACAGCGTTCGACAATGAAGTCGAAGATTGGGCGACATGTGGAACGCATTGAGGTGCACTGCAAGGCGAATGAAGTGCCAGATGCCAGGAAAGCACTGGTTTTGTTGAATTCCATGGGTGCAAAAACGTATGGCTTACTGCGAAACCTAGTAACCCCAGAGAAGCCAGTGGATAAGGATTTCGAAAGCATAGTGGAAATCCTACAGCACCACTTAAACCCCACACCGCTGCTGATAGCAGAAAGATTTAAGTTCCACAGAAGGAACCAGCATAAAGATGAAAGTAATGCTGAGTATTTAACGGAACTGCGCAAGCTATCGAAACACTGCCAGTTTGGAATGGGACTAGCAGATATGTTAAGCGACAAGTTTGTGTGTGGGCTTCAAAGTGAAGGAACCCAGAAACGGCTTCTATCAGAAAAGGATCTTACGCTGAACAAGGCTTTCAGCATGGCAGTATCACACGAAGCAGCCGCATGGGGCGCTGCAGAGATACAACGGAGACCGCAAGAATATGGCACCAATGAAATGTCATATGGAGCAGGGAAGTGTTATCGCTGCGGCACAACAACACATGACCAGAAGGATTGTTGGTTCAAGGACCAAGTGTGCAGACAGTGTGGAAAAGCAGGACACATAGCAAGAGTCTGCAGGTCAGGGAAGAAAACCAGCAGCAAGAAATCTCCACAGGAGAAGTACAAAAAGGTACATAAGGTGACGGCGAGTAGTTCAGATGAACAGAAAAGTGATACAGACTCCGGAAGCAAGGAGCTGGGTTGTCTGAAACTACATAATGTAATCAAAATGGAGGATCACCAGACTATCTGGGTCACGCTCAAGATAGACGGAGTCCAAGTGAAAATGGAATTGGACACAGGATCAGCCCTAACAGTCATAAACCAAAGGGACTACAAGCGGCTATTCTCACATATACCCTTGAAAGCTACAGAGATTGTCTTGAAGACGTACATGGGGCAAAAAGTCTACCCCAAAGGAAAAATAAGGGTGAACGTGATATACAACGGCCAGGAAATACCAAAAATGGACCTATATGTATTGCCAGATGGAGGACCACCACTACTAGGACGTGAATGGATCCGGAAGATACAATTAGATTGGCATTCCATACAGGCACTGAAGGTTGAGGCCAAAAAGGATGACGACGTCACACCTGGACGACTGTCAAAAATGCTAACTGACGCACAAGAAGTGTTCCAGGAGGGACTCGGAACACTAAAAGGCATAACAGCGACGATTAAAATAGAGGAAAATGCAAGCCCAAAGTTTTTTAAGGCCAGACCGGTGCCTTATGTGATCCGCCCAGCCGTCGAATCAGAGCTGGAAGGTTTGGAACATTCAGGAGTACTGTCCAAAGTGGACTGGAGCGAGTGGGCTACACCCATCGTTCCTGTAATGAAGAGGTCGTTGAGTAATACGCCTGGGGAACCAAAGAAGGTTCGCATCTGTGGGGACTTTAAGGTGACAGTGAACCCAGTCCTTCACACGGTACAATATCCGCTTCTGCGGATTGAAGATATTTTCGCCTCGCTACCTGGAGGGAAACGCTTCACTAAGATTGATCTGGCCCAGGCGTATCTGCAAATGGAGGTAGAAGAAGCCTCGAAACAATACCTCACGATCAACACTCACAAAGGTCTCTACCAATACAACCGGCTGGTGTTTGGGGTAGCATCAGCTCCGGCTATTTGGCAAAGGGCAATGGATCAAGTCCTGCAAGGGATTCCAGGGACCCAGTGTTATTTGGACGACAACCTGGTCACGGGCGAAAATGACAGTGATCACCTCGCCAACCTGGAGAAGGTGCTCACTAGAT
The DNA here is from genome assembly GCF_052327205.1 of Somniosus microcephalus. Lineage (NCBI taxonomy): Eukaryota > Metazoa > Chordata > Chondrichthyes > Squaliformes > Somniosidae > Somniosus > Somniosus microcephalus. Next base: position 187,703,122 of record NC_140995.1, read on the forward strand.
TGAAGGAATATGGGCTACGAGCTAATCGCCACAAGTGCGAGTTTTTCCAGAAGCAGATCTCGTATTGTGGCCACGTTATTGATGAAGAGGGGCTACATAAGTCCCCTGAAAAGATTGAGGCAGTAGTCAAGGCTCCAGCACCGGAAAATGTGTCACAACTGAGGTCGTTCCTCGGGCTGGTGAACTACTACCATAAGTTCTTGCCGAATTTGTCTACAGTATTACACCCACTGAACACCCTACTGCAAACGGGGGTACCATGGAAGTGGAATGATGAATGTAAACGAGCTTTCCAGAAGTGCAAAGAATTGATCACATCAAAAGAGGTGTTGGCCCATTTCAACCCAGCAGTACCAATTCGGTTGGCGTGTGATGCATCACCCTATGGTATTGGAGCGGTGCTGTCGCACAAATTCCCAGACGGGTTGGAGAGGCCAGTAGCCTTTGTGTCTCGGTCACTAACCTCAGCCGAGCGCAACTACGCCCAGATTGACAGGGAGGCCCTCAGCCTAGTATGGGGAGTAAAAAAATTCAACCACTATCTGCATGGGCAGAAGTTCACCTTGCTGACTGACCACCAACCACTCGTCTCCATCTTTAATCCAAAGAAGGGCGTTCCGGTGATGACTGCACAACGGCTACAAAGATGGTCCCTTTTTCTAGGGGCGAACCAATATGAAATAGAGTATAAGGGCACGAAACAGCATGGAAACATTGATGGGCTATCACGTCTGCCACTGCCTACTGCGGAGGAAGCACCAGTAGTGGACCCTGTCGAAATATTTTATTCGTTGATAATTGAACGCTTGCCGCAACGAACGCGGATATAGTGAAGGAGACCCGAAATGATCCGACACTGTCTCGGGTATATGATTTGACGGTGAAGGGATGGCCAACACAGGGCGACTCACTGTTGCCAGCATTCTCATCCAGAAGAGAACAGCTGTCAGTATGCCAGGGGACAGTGATGTGTGGATCCCGAGTGGTAATTCCACCCAAGTTAAGGGAGAGAGTGCTCAATCAGCTTCACGAAGGCCATCTGGGAGGGGTGAAAATGAAAAGCCTTGCTAGGGCTTATGTGTGGTGGCCAGGGATCGATCAACAAATCGAGGACCTAACAAAGAGCTGCTCAGGATGCCAGAAGGTCCAAAATGCACCACCACATGCCCCTCTACACCCATGGGAGTGGCCCTCCACTCCATGGCAATGGGTGCATATTGATTTTGCTGGTCCATTCATGGACTCAATGTTCTTAATAGCAGTGGATGCGCTCTCGAAATGGCCTGAGATGATCAAAATTTCCTCCACCACTACGGAGAAAACGATTGCAGTCCTGCGGACCATATTTGCCAGGAACGGCTTGCCAGAGCAGATTTGCTCTGATAACGGACCACAGTTTGTGTCCGAAGAGTTTCGGAAATTTATGAGAAGGAATGGGGTAAGGCATTACACATCCGCCCCGTATCATCCAGCCACAAATGGATTGGCTGAGAGGTTCGTACAAACCTTTAAAAAGGCAGTAAGGGCCATGTGCGATGATGACATTCCACTACAGCATAAGGTGGACAATTTCCTGTTAGCCTACAGAAATGCGACACATGCAGTTACCAACCAGACCCCGGCCATGATGTTCTTTAACCGAAGGTTGAGATCTCGTCTGGATTTGCTCAGACCAAATGTGCGAAGAAATGTTGAGAATAAGCAATTCCAGCACATCAATGAGAAGCCGACAAGGAGCTTCAATGTAGGACAACCAGTCTTGGCCCGCGACTACCGAACAGAGAAATGGCAACCCGGAACGATATGCACACGGCAGGGGCCACTAATGTACACAGTGGATGTCGGGGAGAACATTGTGAGACGCCATGTCGATCAGATCCTAGCGTCACAGGAACGAGTCAACCCCATGTCTCGCGTACCTGGGGATGAACCCAACATACCGGTAGCATCTACCCCAGAAACAGTAGCAGCGGAAACTGATGAACTAACCGACGACAGGGGGCCAGAATCGCCTCCGCACCAAGAACAAGACACTCAGGAAAGGCGCTATCCAGAAAGGATCAGGAAGCCGCCCCAAAGACTGAATCTATAAATGGACTATTTCAGTTAATGCGCATGTTAAAGTGTTAACTGTTATTTGAATGTTATGATAATGTTAATCTAAAAGGGGAGGAATTGTAGTGTATGTACCTTTAAGAGAGAACTACTTTTACAGCTCCTGTATACTGTAGTACCGGCAGTGACCACACCTGTATATAAGCCTTGAGCAGGCATCTGTACTGTTAGTTTTTAGACTACCCTCATCCAGTAGACACCTGTTGATCTGCAGTCTCTGTCTATTTATTGAAGAACACCATTCACGGATTCAACACCAACATTACCTCTTTTCATTAGACTAATAGTTCTTAATTTTTTTAATAGGGTTTGGAATTCCACTCGAAGATATTTTTAAAACACTGCTTATTGCATTTGTGTAAAACGTGTATGTGGGCTATTTCAGCAGTCATTAAATCTTTAAAAATATTTAGTAGCCCATTTTATACTGTGCCCAAATATCTTTTCCATTGAAGACAATTTTAAAAAATTGGAAGTGTTGTAAAACGTGCTGTCGATTCACTATGAGCCCATTTTGGTGCTACGGGTGTAGACCAATTTCACCCCGTTAGAATTTTAAGCTGATAAGGGCCAGCTTTCAGTGATTCAGTTCTAAATGGTTAAGAACTGATGCAAATCTCACCAAATTGGCACTCAGTTTGCTGGAGCCAGTTCACTTGCATAATTATTCACAACTTCAGGTGCAGGCCTGGACAGATGCAAGCAGCACACTTGTGGTAGGAGTGGAAAATTGTGTATATATGGACTCCAAAGGGACGCAGATAATTCAAGGGATGTGACAGAATATGAAAGAAAAGTTCTAAAAGCCTTTGAAAAGACAGAAAAGGCATCACAATCCATTAGCAGCTTTTATCAAGTCTGAAGGTCAAGAGAAAAAAGTGAAGGGAAAGGAAACCTAATGTGTAGGCATGAGTATGCAGGCAAGTGATGGAGCAGGCCAGAACCCGATCCCCTGTTTGATCGCTGCTGAAGTAGAGGTGGTACTGTACCAAGTGATTGCATGGCACTGTTTGCCACTTCTTGGCACTATGCCCATTGGTCAGCATGGCACCATAATCACAAGGAGGTGGAAGCTTCAGGCCGCAGTGTTTAGTACTGTCACTTAATGTGCCAGCCCTATGCTGCATTGTAGCTGCAAGTGTCCTTGCAGCAGATAGCATAGATATGCACCCAACTCTCTGGTGACCTGTGAAGACAGTCCCCTATAGTCATTGCCAAGTAGATATGGTTGGTGGCATCTTGGTGGGTACAGCTAATCAAAGTACACTGGCTGCTGATATGGCATGCTTTTTATCGTGCAGTGTCACTGAAAGCATGACGTCCTGCAATTGGGGTACTTCTGAGGAAGCTGGCAGAAGCATTTGTATGTCTTAGTGGTGCCATTGGATCTGCTAGTCCAGCTTCATAGAAACATAGAAACATAGAAGATAGGAGCAGGAGTAGGCCATTCGGCCTTTCGAGCCTGCTCCGCCATTCAATGCGATCATGGCTGATCATCCAAATTCAGTACCCGGTCCCCACTTTCTCCCCATATCGCTTGATCCCTTTTGCCTTAAGAAATATATCCAACTCCTTCTTGAATATAGTTAATGAATTGGCCTCTACTGCCTTCTGTGGTAGAGAATTCCACAGGTTCACCACTTTCTGGATGAAGAAATTCCTCCTCATTTCTGTCCTAAATGGCCTACCCCTTATCCTTAGACTGTGACCCCTGGTTCTGGACTCCCCGACCATCGGGAACATCCTTCCTGCATCTAGTCTGTCCAAACCTGACAGAATTTTATAGGTTTCGATGAGATCCCCTCTCAATCTTCTAAACTCCAGTGAGTATAAGCCCAATCGACACAATCTCTCCTCGTACATCATTCCTGCCATCCCAGGTATCAGCCTGGTGAATCTTCGCTGAACTCCCTCCATGGCAAGAACATCCTTCCTCAGATAAGGCGACCAAAACTGCACACAATACTCAAGATGTGGTCTCACCAAGGCCCTGTACAACTGCAGCAAGACATCCTTCTTCCTGTACTCGAACCCTCTCGCTACGAAGGCCAACATACCATTTGCCTTCTTACCCGCCTGCTGCACCTGCATGCTTACCTTCAGTGACTGGTGCACAAGGACACCCAGGTCTCGTTGCACTTCGCCTTCTCCCAATCTATTGCCATTCAGATAATAATCATCCTTCCTGTTTTTGCCACCAAAGTGGATAACCTTACATTTATCCACGTTATATTGCATCTGCCATGCTTCTGCCTAATCACCCAACCTGTCCAAATCATCTTGGAGTTTCTCGGCATCCTCCTCACAGCACACACGCCCACCCAGCTTTGTGTCGTCTGCAAATTTGGAGATATTACATCCAGTTCCCTTGTCTAGATCATTAATATATATTGTGAATAGCTGGGGTCCAAGGAGCGATCCCTGCGGTACTCCACTAGTCACTGCCTGCCACTCTGAAAAAGACCCATTTATTCCAACTCTTTGCTTTCTGTCTGCCAACCAGTTCTCTATCCAAGTCAATACCTTGCCCCCAATCCCATGTGCCTTAACTTTACACGCTAATCTCTTATGCGGGACCTTATCGAAAGCCTTCTGAAAGTCCAAACACACCACATCCACTGGTTCTCCCTTATCTATTTTACCAGTTACATCCTCAAAAAATTCCAGTAGATTAGTCAAGCATGATTTACCTTTTGTAAATCCATGTTGACTTTGTCCGATCCTGTCACTGTTTTCCAAGTGCTCTGCTATTACATCTTTTATAATGGACTCTAGCATTTTCCCCACTACTGATGTCAGGCTTACCGGTCTATAATTCCCCGTTTTCTCTCTACCACCTTTTTTGAATAGTGGGGTAACATTAGCTACCCTCCAATCCATGAGTACTGTTCCAGATTCCATCGAATGTTGGAAGATGATCAGCAATGCATCTACTATTTCTAGGGCCACTTCCTTAAGTACCCTAGGATGTAGATTATCAGGCCCTGGGGATTTATCGGCCTTCAATCCCATCAATTTCCCTAACACCATTTCCCTACAAATACTGATTTCTTTCAGTTTCTCCCTTTCATCAGACCCTATGTTCCCCAACATCTCTGGGAGGTTATTTATGTCCTCCTTTGTGAAGACAGAACCAAAATATGTATTTAATTGGTCAGCCATTTCTTTGTTCCCCATTATAAATTCCCCTGATTCTGACTGCAAGGGACCTACGCTTGACTTCACCAATCTTTTTCTCTTCACATATCTATAAAAGCTTTTACAGTCAGTTTTTATGTTCCCTGCAAGCTTACTCTCATATTCTATTTTCCCCTTCTTAATTAATCCCTTTGTCCTCCTTTGTTGAATCCTAAACTGCTCCCAATCCTCAGGGAAGAAGAGTCTCTGTATGCACTAATCATCTACCAAAGCAAGATATGTCACCCCAGTCTGCAAATGAATGAGAAGAAAGCATCTCTTATGCAGCCAAACCCACCTGGCATCTTCCACTTCTTCGCAAAGCTTCTGATGGGAGTACTTTCATTACGATGATTTTCAGCCTGGAAAGGAGATGTCTCAGAGGTGACCTTATAGATTGTTAAGGGAATGGAAAAGGAGAATTCAGAATATTGTTTTAAATTAAACTGAGAGAGGGGGCACAGATTCAAACTATTAAAAGATAATATTAGGACTGATACGAAGAAATTATTTTTCACACAAAGAGTGGCCAACTTGTGGAATAAACTTCCAGATAGAGTAATGGATGCAAAAACCCTGTAATTATTTAAGGAACAATTGGATGCTACAATGGAGGGACGTTAGGATCTCTTTGGATGTCTGGCTGGAGATGAGCTGAATGATTCTCTCGTGATCTTACGAATGGATTAGTGACTGCAATAAAGGCTGAAGGTACTTAGGAGAAGGGGGCTCATTGCTCAACTCAGCATTGGCGGTTAGAGTTGGAACTGCTATGAACATGGATTGATGCTGCTAATGGAACCAGCTGATGTTCTCTAAAAATGATTCAAAATACATGGATGTAAAATGGTATCATTTGCTTTCATGCTATATCTATGGCCGAACAATTTTGGCCACTTTATTTTTTGCCCCTTTGTTAACACTGTTAAGACTGATCCCTGCACTGCAACTAAAAAGTTTCCAAACAGCAGATGTAGTACCTAGAAACATCCCCCAATGTTGAACGTAGCACCTTTAGAGAAGCTTTTAGACCAGGTTGTGCTTTCATATTACCTAGTGGTATGGTGGAAGTGAGAAGTAAATATCCTTATTACCACAAGGGCAACATGGCACCTCCCATGCTGGTCACTGGTAATCCAGCCTGAATTCTGATTTCAGATATAATTACAACTTATGGGCTTCATATCCCAAGCCATCAGCCACATTCTTTGTAGACTTCTGTCATCAATTAACTGAATATGTTAGGTAGCTGGATGAATATTTAGGTAATTAAGGTCCATCCAATGCACTTGGGGTCTGCAGTGCCCTTGTGGCCTCACATTCACTATTGGTTTGGGAGCTCATCATTTTTGGATCCATCTTCGGTGTCTGACAGTTCAACGAGACTCTCCTGAATAACACTTTGGTTACCAAGTTCTTTTTGAGAATTGGAATTTTGGGATGGTGGGTGAGAGTTCAAATCTGAAAGCTCATCTGGTATTGGCATCCAATGAACTATGCAGAAAAAGTTAATCAGAGTGCCCTGTGTACCTTAAGTAACCTGTGCCACTGCTTACAATCATGCTCATTCTCATGTCATTGTGTATAATTGATAGAAATAGTTGCTGGCAGGAACAAATTTGACAAATTGTTAAATCACCCCAAAAGATAGATAAATCTCTGTATTTCTTTGAGGGTGAGAGCATAGAGAGTCTTTTTCTGCCTTGGCCTTTTCTGGTATCCCTATGCCATACACCTCCTGCAGCTGAGTGGGCAGGTGGCAATCTACTCCTAGATCTTGACAGTACTGACCTGAAGCCAGCTTCCAGGAGATTTGCAAAAGCTGTGGGGAGTGGGGGGAGTTAAATCTTCCTCTGGTATTCACCGCCTCTCTGTTGGGAACAACTTGGCCTTGTCTTGGCGCCTCCCCCCAACCCCGCCTCACAATGACAAGACGTAGATCAGCCTAAGTCCCACAGTTCCATGCCGCAGCACAAAAGGAGTTTCAGAAAACAGTGGCACTACACTACGCTCAGTCCCATTAATCTTTAATTTTGGAAGACTCTTGCCATTTTAAAAAAAAGAATGTGCTTTTGAGAAGTTATGGCTGCTGCACTGCGAGTGGAGCCTAAGCATCGCAGATGGTGCATGCTGAAGTGCTGCCCACTGTACAAGAGACCATGGCAACAGTGCCACGGCCTGGCAATGACCTGGCGCACACCCAGCTGGTTTTTGTTTTGTACAGCTGTAATTCAGGACTGCTATCGCAAAGCACCGATTCATTGTATTGGCTTGCATCTTTTCACCTGATCCCGCATCGTCATAGACAGTTAGAAAAGGGAATAGTTAAAAAAAAGCACGGTGAAAAATAAATATTTCCTAGAATGTATTGGATTAATTAAAATGGCTTACAATTCAACGTCAAGCCCTGGAAAGTTAGAGGAGAGGAAAAATGAAGGATTTGTTAAACTGACGCATCAACCAATGAATGGCTATAAATATGATTAATATAGACATTAGGACTTCTTATCACATTGTGTTGGCAGTCTTTATCAGGCCACTGCTGGAATTCAATTGAACTGTTTTGGAGTTTTATGTGATATAGTGATTGGAAGGAGACTGCAGTCTGAGAAATCCAATCTGTTGCATTTCCCTTTAGGTTTCTTCTCATTACTTCATTAATTATTAGACGTAGTGCTGTGCCAGTTATCTGGGACCACTGCTCCAGTTATCCTTCTGTTGTTTTGTGGATATTGATACAGTGGGCCAAGCATTTTAACCCATTAGCATAGGCTCATTGCGATTCTGCAGACTGTTTAGAACAGCATTTGCTATGAAATGGCTCTGCTAAAGGTGTCCCTTTAACATTATTTATTTTCGAGCAGGGGATTTTTTTTCAAACAGTTACTAACCCCCGTCCATCCCCCCTCCTCCAGAAGGCGCTGATGCTTGCGAGGGCACAAGCTGACCTTTGGTACTTCATCCCAATCTGCTGCTGTCAAGTTTGCTTGGGAAACTATAATGCTAGTAAAGTATCCTCAGCTTGATCTGTTAACAAATGATCTTTTACAATCAGAAAAATTCAACCAACTGTGCAATGGTTCCTTGTTACAATTCTGATTGGGAGGAAGAATCTGTTAAATGTACTGCTGAAATGAAGATAGAGAGAATGAAACTTTTAAAGGCTTCTTGTGTGAATCAAATTCTCACACACTGAAGATTCATTCACTTGAGTGTGTGAGCATTTGGATCACAAGTTTAAGTTACTTTATGCCCTGAATTTACTCACATGTGGCAGTGAGTTTGCAGTATAAATGCTGCGTACACATATTGGTGCATTTTGCGGCAGCGCCCCATCTCTGCAAGTCTTTAGATCCTATAATAGCTGTTCTGCTGTTTCTGTTTGGGTCTGGGACCTTCCATTTGTGCATGCGTCAATACGGCTGGGAACTCATTGCAATATGTGTAAATGAGGGTGACTGGCATAGAAGTGGCCAAAACTCTTGACTTGCATCAAGAGTAACTTAGAATGAATGAAAACAGATGTGCCTGTTGCCAGCATCAGTTGATACTGGTAGAAGTGCATTACTTTGGAATATGTAGCGTGAATAAGCTTTGAAGGGTGATTACAGGAAACTCTCAATTTACCGGCACCTAAATAATTGGAAATCTCTGTTAACCAGCAAAATTCAGGAGTAGGTTCAGGTAAGTTTTACTTCATATTAGTGGCCGTTCCTGGATCTGTGGCCGTGTAACTGGGGTTCCTGCACCTGTTGCTATGCAACAGGGATGCCTGGATCTGTGGCCGGGGTTCCTGCACCTGTTGTTATGCAACAGGGACGCCTGGATCTGTGGCCGTGTACGAGGCTCTCGTACCTTTTTACTATACCTCTCTTTTGATAAACTGGCACCACGCCGGTCCCGTCGGTGCCGGATAAAAAAGAGTTTCCTGTACTTGAGTTACAGGAGAGATTTTGGAGTTTTTTTTTTGAGTTGCACCTGGAGTGAGCAGATCCTGTCTGGGGGCCGCGAGGCCAGGCTACTGCCCCTCCACCCCTTTGTTCTCTATTTTAATGGCGGAAGAGGAGAAGTACGGGATGGAGGAAAGGAGAGTGAGGCAGCATACGAGGAGGATGGGCCCTACAAGACATTACCCCCTCAAAGAACTTACAGGCCGCACAGATTGTTTGAAGATCTCAGTGAGCAGTTGTGCGTGAGAAGAGTGTGGCTACACCAAAGCCTACAGGAAAGCTGTGCCAGCTTCTGTGTGAAGATCTGTGGCCAAGATCGTTTGCCTGGAGAGCTCTGCCTATATCTGTGAAAGCTAATATCTGCCTTGTCTGACAGCATGAAAAAGACTAAAATGGTAAGATCATCACCATTGAAAACAGTCACACTAGGCTCGATTTTTAACTCCCAGGCATGAATGCGGCAAAGCAAGTGACTTGTCCGTCCAGGAGCGGCAGCAGGCAGGCTTGGCTGATTTTAATAGCCAAGCCTCATTAGCATTCTCCTTGTCCACTTAACGACCAAAGCGGCCGGGAAGGTGGCGGGAAGCAACTGCCTGGCAGCACGAGGCAACCACCGGGGACCTAGGGGAATGGTCCCGACACAAGGTAAGTGTTCCTGGAATGGAATCTTGGTCGAGGGAGAGGGGAGAAAGCCCGGGGCAGGGGAGGCCTATGGTTTCTTTGTGGGACCCAGAGGAGCACTCTTACTCTTCTTGGCTCACAAGGAAACTCAAAAAAAATGTAAAAACTTACTTCGCTGGGCCTCTTCTGGCCCTGGCTTCTGTTCCCGGCAGGTTTTGCCTGGCGGGGAAATGACCACTCCTCCCCTTCTCAGGCCCCTAGTTAAATTGGCAGATCAGACCCCCAATAACATTGTCGGAGCATGATCTGCACATTTAAAGACACCCCACTGGTTTGGGGTGGGCGTCCTGGACGTCTGCAATATAGGCAGCCAGATCTGTGCGGCAAAGGAGTGAATAAGCCCACCACACCATCTTAACTGCCTTCTCTGCTCAGTTTCTACCAGGTGGTGGGGTGGGGGGTGTGAGTTAAAATTGAGCCCAATTGTGATAGTGTGTCCTACAAAAACCTAGACTGCTTCACCGTTGAAAATTAATAGCAGGTCTGACTGGATGAGAATATTACCCTTTTATCCCACGAGGAAAGCTCCAATTCTTTCTCAACATTCACATTCAAGACAATAGCAAACAGTTAACATACCTTTAAAAATCTTGGCCATGATTTCTCCTACCTCAGCGGGTCTAGAGCGGGTGACGTCGGTGGCAGGTACTGACCCTGCTGCTGGCTCCAGCCTGCTGTGCAGAATGATTTTACATTGATTGCGCTTGTTAAGCCCGCCCAGCACGTTTGCTGGCCAATTGAAGGAAGCAGGTCTGATGATGTCATTTGATGACAGCGCATCAGCCGGTTTCCTTAAAGGGACCATGCGCAAATTAATTTTGACAGTTGTGCTGTCAGTGTTCTACAGCATTGAGGTGCTGCAAACACTGACAAGCACTGTACAGAGGAGCACGACTGCACCCAGGCTCTCCTATGACTCCCTCCATATGCTTATGGAAGGAGTCACAGCACGCAAGGAGGTTCTCTTTCCTTCCAATGGAAGACACCTCCCCAGGAGACCAACGCAGCCTGGTTGCACATTGCACAGGAGGACACAAGCAGGGATGTTGTCAGGAGGATCAGGCTGCAGTGGCGCAAACCTTTCATTGATCTTAGTAGATCACAAAACATTAATACAAAGCCACAGTCAACCTCATCCTGCTGTGCCACTCATCACATCCCCATCACTCTGCCTTCCCTACCCTACTCCTGCACATCCATACTCACACCAACTTACCTTGCACCTCCACCCACCCCTCTCTATCTACATTAACACTTCCCCATCTCACTAGCCACCCCTCACATGTACCCTCATCCTAGTCCAATTATACCAACTAACAACACACAAGGGTAGGCACTTACGTGTTTTAGCCAATGTTCATGTAAAGTTTCTGTTAATGTGGTGTCAAACATTAAAACCTTTATTTTCAACACTTTGCATTCTTGGACAGATGTGTGTGCATCTTTGGAAGTGGCTTAGTGAGTTGCAGTGAATGGTGAGACATAATAGCACACCCCACAATGGCCATGAGTGTGAAAGGAATGGCTTGGGCATTTTAGGGATGCTTTATGGTGCTGATGTTGGGTGGGAGCTGTTGTGTATGTACCTTTAAGGGAATAACTGGTCTCAGACTGCAGTACCGGCAGTGACCACCCCTGTATAAAAGGCCCTAGCAGGCTTCTGTAGTTTCAGTTTCCAGGTTGTCTCCATTCAGTAAAGACTTGTTATAATCAACTCCTGCAGTCCATGTCTCAATTATACACGGACATAATACTGGCGACGAGTAAGAAACGAACTTACCTGCAACTCGGCAGCACCTCAGACGACGTTATTGAAGGTCGAAGCCAGAAGAAAGAAAAAAAATAATCCAAAGAAACTCGAGAAATGGGCGTCGACCGTGGGCAACCGCCCTCCAAATCATCGAATTGAAAAGTGCAGGAGAGACTGTCGAGAGCCAGGCTTGGTCTCCAGTCTGTGGTTTCCCAGCTAATCGGGCTGGTGGCAGGTAGTGCACTGATCCTTCCTGGGCTGCGGCGGGCTAGAGCTCGATCAGGTGGCTCTGCAACGGGGCCGGGCAGCGAGTCGGGAAGCAAAGAGAGAGAGAGAGGGTGGAGCACACAGGGCGCGGCCGGTGCTTCGCAGCCGGGCAGCGTTCGGACCTAAGAAGAGGGAGGGAAGTGTCCCAGAGGGTCCGCTCCACGACGGGAATGGTTCTTCAATTAACGGAGCAAATATTGAAGCGCGATAGAAAAATAAAAATACTGCGGAGGGCGGCGTTGGCAGCAGCGATCGGGGAGGCGCAAAGACCATAGGGCGTCGCCATTACAGGATAGTAAAATAAATATAATCGCCAGCAACAGCGTTGGCAGCAGTGGCAGCGGCGGGAAAGCGCGGGAGGCGCCATCTTAACTCGGCGGGGAAGAAGGAAAAGCGCGGGAGGCGCCATTTTGATCCATCGGGGATGAAGGCAAAGCGCGGGAGGTGCCATCTTAGATTTTCAAGATGCCAAAGACTGGCGATATCACTGCCTTCGATAATGCAATAGAAGACTGGACCACGTATGTGGAAAGAGTCGAGGTATATTGCGAGGCAAACGAAATAGCCGATGAGAAAAAGGCATCGGTATTGCTAAATTTAATGGGCGCAAGAACGTACGGCCTATTGCGGGACCTGATTACTCCAGCCAAACCGAAGGCGAAGAGTTTTAACGAAATTGTTGCTATCCTACAGGAACACCTAAATCCTACACTGCTGCTGATAGCAGAAAGATTTAAATCCCACAGGAGAAATCAGCATAAAAATGAGAGCAATGCTGATTACCTTACGGAACTACGCAAGCTATCAAAGCACTGCCAGTTCGGAGCAGGACTGGCAGATACCTTACGGGACAAATTTGTCTGTGGACTCCTGAGTGAAGGAACCCAGAAGAGGTTACTCTCAGAGAAAGAGCTGACACTAGATAAGGCTTTCAGCGTGGCAGTATCGTACGAAGCAGCAGTAAGGGGAGCTGCGGAAATACCACAAAAGCCACAGGAATACGGCACCCACGAAATGACACGGGGATTTGCAAAATGTTATCGCTGCGGCAGAACAAACCATGACCAGAAGGACTGCTGGTCGAAGGACAAAATATGCAGGCAATGCGGAAAGATGGGACACATGGCACGAGTTTCCAGGTCTGGGAAGAAGACCAACGACAACAAAAAGGCTACTAAGGAACCATACAGGAAAGTACAAAAGCTGACGGACAGTAGTTCCGAAGACCAGATGAGCGATAGTGAATCTGGGAACAAGAGACTAAGCTGTCTCAAACTTCACAACGTAATCGCAAAAGAGGATCACCGAACCATTTGGGTCACCCTCACGATAGCAGGGTCCCAAGTCAAAATGGAATTGGATACAGGATCAGCTCTAACCATCATGAATCGACGAGACTACGAGCAGCTATTCTCACACATACCCTTGAGAGAGACATCCATTGTCTTGAGGACGTATACGGGGCAAAAGGTATACCCCAGAGGAAAAATAAGGGTGCCTGTCGAATACAACGGCAAGAAAATACGGAAATTGTATCTCTACATTCTGCAAGATGGTAGACCACTGTTATTGGGACGTGAATGGATCAGAAAGATAAGTTTAGACTGGCACTCCATTCAGGCACTGATGGTGGCTGGTAAAAAGGATGATGACATCACTCCTGGACGATTGTCAACAATCTTAGCTGACGCCAAAGAGGTATTTCAACAAGAACTGGGCACTCTTAAAGGCGTAACGACCTCGATAAAAATAGAGGAGAATGCAATTCCCAAGTTTTTCAAAGCAAGACCGGTACCATATACAATTCGCCCAGCCGTCGAGGCAGAGCTGGAGAATCTGGAGAATGCAGGCGTGTTATCTAAGGTAGACTGGAGCGAGTGGGCGACACCCATCGTTCCTGTCAAGAAGAAAACGTTAATAAGTCTGAGGAGCCAAGGAAGGTTCGCATCTGTGGGGACTTCAAGGTGACGGTGAACCCAGTCCTTCACACAGTACAATATCCTCTTCCAAGGATAGAAGATATCTTCGCCTCACTATCTGGAGGGAAGCGTTTTACAAAAATTGACCTAGCACAAGCATATTTGCAGATGGAGGTTGAAGAATCCTCTAGGAAGGATCTCACGATAAACACTCACAAAGGTCTTTACCAGTATAATCGACTGGTATTCGGAGTAGCATCAGCTCCGGCGATATGGCAAAGAGCGATGGAACAAGTCCTGCAAGGGATTCCGGGGACTCAGTGTTACTTGGACGACATCCTAGTGACAGGTGAAGATGACAGTGAACACCTTGCCAACCTAGAGCAGGTGCTCACTAGACTACGTGAACATGGGCTACGAGCCAATCGCCCCAAGTGCGAGTTTTTTAAGAAACAGATATCGTATTGTGGCCACGTGATTGATGAAGAAGGGTTGCATAAGGCCCCTGACAAAATTGAAGCGGTAGTTAAGGCTCCAGCGCCTGAAAATGTGTCGCAACTGAGGTCATTCCTCGGATTGGTGAATTACTACCATAAGTTTTTGCCGAATTTGTCCACAATTCTGCATCCACTGAGCACCCTATTATGAACGGGAGTAGCTTGGAAATGGAGCGATGAATGTAAGCGGGCCTTTGAGAAGAGTAAGGACCTAATCACTTCAAGAGAAGTATTGGCTCACTACAACACATCACTACCGATAAGACTGGCGTGTGATGCGTCCCCCTACGGCATTGGGGCGGTACTGTCACATAAATTCCTTGATGGTTCAGAGAGGCCGATAGCTTTTGCGTCACGCTCGTTAACTTCAGCCGAGCGTAACTACGCCCAGATTGACAGAGAGGCCCTCAGCCTGGTGTGGGGGGTGAAGAAGTTCAATCACTACCTGCACGGTCAGAAATTTACTCTACTAACTGATCATAGAGTCATAGAGTCATAGAGTTATACAGCACGGAAAGAGGCCCTTCGGCCCATCGCGTCCGTGCCGGCCATCAAGCCCTGTCTAATCTAATCCCATTTTCCAGCATTTGGTCCGTAGCCTTGTATGCTCTGGCATTTCAAGTGCTCATCCAAATGCTTCTTGAATGTTGCGAGGGTTTCTGCCTCCACCACCCTTTCAGACAGTGAGTTCCAGATTCCAACCACCCTCTGGGTGAAAAAGTTCTTCCTCAAATCCCCTCTAAACCTCCTGCCCCTTACCTTGAATCTATGCCCCCTTGTTATTGACCCCTCTACTAAGGGAAAAAGCTCCTTTCTATCTACCCTATCTATGCCCCTCATAATTTTGTACACCTCAATCAGGTCCCCCCTCAGCCTTCTCTGCTCCAAGGAAAACAAACCCAGCCTGTCCAGTCTCTCTTCATAGCTGACGCTCTCCAGCCCAGGTAACATCCTGGTGAATCTCCTCTGCACCCTCTCCAAAGCAATTACATCCTTCCAATAGTGTGGCGACCAGAACTGCACACAGTATTCCAGCTGTGGCCTAACCAGCGTTTTATACAGCTCCATCATAACCTCCCTGCTCTTATATTCTATGTCTCGGCTAATGAAGGCAAGTATCCCATATGCCTTTTTAACCACCTTATCCACCTGTTCTGCTGCCTTCAGGGATCTATGTACATGCACACCAAGGTCCCTCTGACCCTCCGCCTTACCTAGGGTCTTAACATTCATTGTGTATTCCCTTGCCTTGTTAGTCCCTCCAAAGTGCATCACCTCACACTTTTCAGGGTTAAATTCCATTTGCCACTGTTGACCAACCCATCTATATCGTCCTGCAGACTGAGGCTACCCTCCTTGCTATTTAGCACCCCACCAATTTTCGTGTCATCTGCGAACTTACTTATCATACCTTTTACATTCACATCCAAATCATTAATGTAGACCACAAACAGCAAGGGACCCAGCACCGATCCCTGCGGTACCCCACTGGACACAGGCTTCCAGTCACAAAAACAACCTTCGACCATCACCCTCTGCCTTCTGCCACTAAGCCACATCCACTGCACTACCCTCATCCACACACCTAGTCACCCCCTCAAAAAATTCAATCAAATTAGTCAGACATGATCTTCCGTTGACAAAGCCATGCTGACTATCCCTGATTAATTCTTGCCTCTCCAAGTGGAGACTAATTTTGTCCCTCAGAATTTTTTCAAATAATTTCCCTACCACTGATGTTAGGCTCATTGGCCTGTAGTTCACTGGTTTATCCCTACTACCCTTCTTGAATAATGGTACTACATTAGCTGTTCTCCAGTCCTCCGGCACATCCCCTGTGGCCAGAGAGGTTCTGAAAATTTGTGTTAGAGCCCCTGCAATCTCCTCTTTTGCCTCACACAGCAGCCTGGGATACATCTCGTCCGGGCCTGGGGATTTATCCACTTTTAAGCCTGCTAGAACCGCCAATACCTCCTCTCTCTCAATGCTAATATGTTCGAGTATATCACAGTCCCCCTGCCCTATTTTTATGTTTACATCGTCCTTCTCCATAGTGAAAACAGATGTAAAAAATTCATTTAGAACCCCACCTACATCTTCCGGCTCCACACACAGATTGCCACTTTGGTCCCTAATGGGCCCTACTCTTTCCCTAGTTATCCTCTTACCCTTAATATACTTATAAAACACCTTAGGATTTTCCTTGATTTTGCTCGCTAGTGTTATTTCATGACCCCTCCTTGCTCTCCTAATTTCTTTTTTTAAGTATCCCCCTGCACTTTTTATACTCCTCTAGGGCTTCCTCTGTCTTTAGTCCTTTGTATCTGCCAAAAGCCCTCCTTTTTTTCCTCATCAACCTCTCGTCTCCATTTTCAACCCTCAGAAGGGCGTACCGATAATGATGGCACAACGGCTACAGAGGTGGTCCCTTTTCCTAGGGGCACACCAATATGACATCGAGTACAAAGGAACTAAGCAGCATGGGAATGCTGATGGATTGTCGCGCCTACCGTTGCCGACGGTGGAAGAAGAACTGGCAGTGGATCCAGTGGAGTTATTCCACTCGACTGTAGTTGAATGTCTCCCTGTGACGAATGCAAACATAGAAAAGGAAACACGAAATGACCCGACACTCTCCTGGGTCTATGATTTAACGATGAAGGGATGGCCAGCACATGGCGAACCACTGCTGCCAGCATTCTCGCCGAGAAGAGAACAGCTGTCAGTGTGCAGAGGAACCTTGATGTGTGGATCCAGAGCAGTAATTCCACCCAAATTGAAGGATAGAGTGCTCAATGAGCTTCATGAGGGTCATCTGGGAGGGGTAAAAATGAAGAACTTAGCCAGAGCGTTTGTGTGGTGGCCGGGAATCGATAGAGAAATCGAAGAGATGACCAAGAGCTGTACAGGATGCCAGAAGGTCCAAAACGCCCCACCACAAACCCCTCTACATCCATGGGAGTGGCCCTCATCTCCATGGCAAAGGGTGCACATTGATTTTGCTGGTCCCTTTATGGACTCGATGTTTTTAATTGCGGTGGATGCACATTCAAAGTGGCCAGAGGTAATAAAAATGTACTCAACCACCACAGAAAAAACTATCACAGTCTTACGAACCATATTCGCCAGGAATGGGCTGCCTGAACAGATTTGCTCTGACAATGGACCACAGTTTGTGTCTGAAGAGTTCCGGAGGTTCTTAAAGAACAATGGTGTTAAGCATTACACATCTGCCCCATATCATCCAGCCACTAATGGATTGGCCGAGAGGTTTGTTCAAACATTCAAGAAGGCTATCAAGGCAATGTGTAATGAAGATATACCCCTACAACACAAGGTGGATAACTTCTTGTTTGCCTACCGGAATGCGACACATGCGGTTACCAACCAAACTCCAGCCATGATGTTCTTCAATCGAAGACTACGATGCTGCTTGGATTTGGTCAAGCCAAACGTCAGAAGAGATGTGGAGAACAGGCAGTTTCAGAATATGAATGAAAGGCCGACCAGCAGTTTTAAGATAGGTCAACCAGTTTTGGCCCGGGACTACCGCACTGAGAAATGGCAGCCAGGAACGATCTGTACACGGCAAGGACCTCTAATGTATACCGTGGACGTTGGAGAGAGCATTGTAAGACGCCATGCTGACCAGATTCTAGAGTCACTGGAAAACGGCAACTCCACACCACGATCTGATACACCTGGCGATGAAACCGAAGTACCAATTGCATCTACCGCAGAATCGGTGATATTGGAAGCAGAGGAACCAAACAACGACATTGATCCCGACTCAACCTTGCCAGAAGAACCTGATATCCCAAAGAGGCGTTATCCAGACAGAATCAGGAAGCCTCCTCAAAGACTGAACTTATAATTGCTTAACTTCAACCAATGTATCTAGCAACCGTAATTGTATTTGTAATTAGTTATTATTTAGTTGTTAAATGAATGTTATGTACTGTTTATCTAAAAGGGGAGGAATTGTTGTGTATATACCTTTAAGGGAATAGCTGGTCTCAGACTGCAGTACCGGCAGTGACCACCCCTGTATAATAGGGGCCAACCTGTAGCATCATGTGGCAGCCAGGGTGTACAGCATCAAGTGAAGTAAACCTGACCATGATCTTCACCGCGCGTCAACTACAAGAGAAATGCAGGGAACAGCACCAACCGCTGTACATGGCCTTCTTTGACCTCACAAAGGCCTTCGACACTGTCAAGCATGAGGGATTATGGAGTATCCTCTTCAAATTCACCTGCCCTCAAAAGTTTGTCACCATCCTCCGCCTGCTTCATGACGAAATGCAAGCCATGATCCTGACCAACGGATCTACCACAGACAAAATTCACGTACGGACCGGGATCAAGCAAGGCTGTGTCATTGCACCAACGCTCTTCTCGATCTTCCTTGCTGCAATGCTCCATCTCACCCTCAGTAAGCTCCCCGCTGGAGTGGTGCTAATCTACAGAACAAACGGGAAACTGTTCAACCTCCGTCGCCTCCAGTCCAGATCCAAGGTCATCCCATCCTCTGTCATCGAATTACAGTATGCAGATGATGCTTGCGTCTGCGCACACTCTGAGGCCGAATTCCAAACCATCGTCAACACCTTCACCGAAGCATACGAGAGCATGGGCCTTACACTAAACATCCGTAAGACAAAGGTCCTCTACCAACCTGCCCCCGCCACACAGTACTGCTCCCTGATTATCAAAATCCATGGCAAGGTCTTGGACAACGTGGACCACTTTCCATACCTCGGAAGCCTACTGTCAACAAGGGCAGACGTCGATGACGAAGTCCAAAACCGCCTTCAGTGTGCCAGTGCAGCCTTCTGTCACCTGAGGAAGAGATTGTTTGAAGACCAGGACCTCAAACCCAGCACTAAGCTCATGGTCTACAGAGCAGTAGTGATACTTGCCCTCCTGTATGCTTCAGAGACATGGACCATGTACAGCAAGCACCTCAAAGCACTGGAGAGGTATCACCAACGCTGCCTCCGCAAGATCCTGCAAATCCATTGGCAGGATAGGCGCAACAACGTCAATGTTCTCGCTCAGACCAACATCCCCAGCATCGAAGCTTTGACCATGCTTGATCAGCTCCGATGGACGGGCCACATCGTCTGCATGCCTGATATGAGACTCCCAAACCAAGCTCTCTACTCGGAGCTCTGGCACAGCAAGAGAGCCCTAGGTGGGCAAAGGAAAGGCTTCAAGGACACCCTCAAAGCCTCCTTGAAAAAGTGCAACATTCCCACCAACACCTGGGAATCCCTGGCCCAAGACCGCACAAGGTGGAGAAGCATCCGGGAAGGCGCCGAACTCCTCGAGTCTCTTCGCCGGGAGCAAGCGGAAGCCAAGCTCAAACAGTGGAAGGAGCGCACGTGAACCCAAGCACCCCACCCACCCACCCCTTCAACCACCGTCTGCCCCACCTGTGACAGAGACTGTAGGTCCCGCATTGGACTCATCAGTCACCTGAGAATTCATTTTTAGTGTGGAAGCAAGTCATCCTCGCTTCCGCGGGACTGCCTAAGAAGAAGGAGAAATCTGGCCATGATGAGGCCATCCCTGGCCTCCCGGGTGCTGATTCCCTCTGTCCTGTGCAGCATCAGTTGATTGTGGAGAATATTGGTGTTGTTGCTGGTACTGCTGGTGTGCCTGGTGCTGCTGGTGTTGGGGCTGATCATGGTGTGATTGTGAGGACCAAGGTGAGATAGTTTCAAGGGCACTGATGCTGATGTAATAGATGGCAGGTGAAGTTGAGATGAAAGAAGCGATCTCAATGGTGAGAGAGGTTGTTCGAATGAGGTGACACTGGATAGAGAGTTTGCTCCAAACACTTGCAACCTGCATAAAGCTCAATCTGTCTTCCAAATGCAGTAAGCAACAGCTTCTGAGCTTGGAAACTGAACAGCTGTGAAAGGGGAGCTTTTATAGCACATTTTCAGCTGTCAAGTATTGAGATGATTCCATGATCATACGACTCCTGACCTCCTTACCTGACGTGATCCCCGAGCAGCGTGGACCCCGCGGGCGACCTTGTAAACTCTGAAGGTGAGCTCAAAATACTTCTTAATGGGCTGTTCACAAGGTCATAATGACCTGAATTGCCTCCCCGCCCCCCTCCCCGCTGCATGTCAGATCTATTCAGCCCTGACAGACCTGACATCTGGGATACTCACATGCGGCGGATTGGCAGTAGGGTCCTGACCCGCTGTCAAAAAACATTTTTTTCCACCCAACCCGCCAATGAACGTGCCCGCTGACCCCCCCAAAAATCCCTCCCTTTTTTTGAAACTCCTCTTTTGTTATTTCTAGCTTAGCAATTTGCACACAGAAGAAATAACTTAAAGATAAGAATGCAAGTTTTGTAGTAAGTTGAGCAAACCTATCAGCATTCCTTACCAGTTTGTCTTTCTTTTTCATAACACTTTGCACCATAAGGAAAATATACTTCTGGAAGACAGTCAAGTGGGCCGGTCTTGAAGAATTCTTTGCTGGCATTGCAACTGGTGCTTTCACTCTTCTGACCCTTCTCTCTGTGCCAGTGAAGTAACTCATGTTGTTTTTCTTGGCATAGAAGATTTCATACCTCACTACCCCTTCTGTCAGGTCTACTACTACATCTTGCCTGTCATTCTGCTGTCTCATAAAAATTCTGCCTATCGCACCTGCCACTTTGGGCAGCTCGAGGTGCCTCAAGCCAGCTTTATCTCTACTCATTTACTTTTGTAAATCCACTGTTGTGGCTGCCAAATACAATTTGATTGAAATGAAGCATGAATCGCTATATTCCTCCTGCTCCAGCAACTGCTCCATATGAATCTTTGCCAAAGGAATCTTTCAGAACTTCTGTGAATCTTGTTCTCCACCTCCTTCCATCCTACAGCTGCTAGCTCTCCTAAAATAAAACCTGACCTCTAAATCTAATCTCAATGATCTTGGTAGAAAAGTTTCCTCCAATGCTCCATTCTGTTCTTCCATCATGACATGCCAGGTCTGTTGCATACTTTATCCTCTGGACTCCAGTAAGATCTCTTGTCCTAATGGTAACCTTCTCAGGATGTTTGTCACCAAAACTTAGTCCTGTTCTAATCATCTTTTGTATCTCTCTTGCTAACAATCTACCTTTCCAAACCATTGGAAATTTGCTCATCTCCTCCCTATCCCCTAAAGGCTTTCTCTCCCACCTTTCTAACTACTGCTCTAGAATCATAGAATAGTACAGCACAGAAGGAGACCATTCTGCTGATCTACTGCTCTTACATTGGTACTTTCCAAACTTATGTAAGCTGCTGTTGACTCTTAAATTATCTTGAAAGCACTGACCTAATCCATGATTGCCAGCATGGTTTTCAGCTCTGGTGTTCTTGTTGCCTATTCTGTGTCTGTAGAACTCTGTTCTTGAGCACTTGGATAAATCGTCTGCCATTGCTCTGTACATCTTCAAAATCTTTGACTGTGTCTGGTACTGTGGACTTCTAAACAAGTTGCCATCATATGGCATCCTACCAAAACTATGTTCAGGCTATTGAGTTTCCCCCCCATTTCCTCCATATATTTTAGGTGACAATCTGCCTCTTTTTGTATTAACAGTTCCCCAGGACATTATACAAGCCTATTCACCTCATTTATAAGAACATAAGAATTAAGAGCAGGCGTAGGCCATACGGCCCCTCGAGCCTGCTCCACCATTCAATAAGATCATGGCTGATCTTCAACATCCACTCCACTTTCCTGCCCGATCCCCATATCCCTTGATCCCCCTAGAGTCCAAAAATCTATCGATTGAATATACTCAACAACTGAACATCCACAACCCTCTGGGGTAGAAAATTCCAAAGGTTCACAATCTTCTGAGTGAAAACATTTCTCCTCAACTCAGTCCTAAATGGCCAACCCCTTATCCTGAGACTATGCCCCCTAGTTCTAAACTCTCTAGCCAGGGGAAACAGCCTCTCAGCATCTAGACTTCACTCTACATTCATTAACTTTCTTCAAACATTCCACTGCCCATGCTCTGACTGAATTATTACATCTTGACTTCCTCCATGCTGTTTAATCAGGCAGCTACATTTTGGGTACATTTTGCCCTGAATGTTCATCATAACAAAAAAGTAGATGTGATTGAACTGGAGAGCAAAACCACAACAGACTTTCTGTTCTTATTGTTAGTTTCAATTTTGCTTATAGTCTAAAATGTGTGTAGTAAGAACAATAACAACAAACCCTGCCAAAAACGCTGAACAAGCAGACAGGGCCTTATTTCAGTGTTTCATCTTAAAGACCAAACCTCAGACACTCAGCACTCCCTCAGCACTGCACTAAAGTGTTAGCCTACATTATATGTTCAAGTCCATAGTGTGCCTTGAACTTACAACCTTCATAGTGGTACCAACTGAACAAAGCTGACACTTTAAGTTATAAGTGTCAATATTTTTCAGATATTGAATACATGAAACTCTCAGACACTCTCATGAGAGCTGACAAGACTTATATAAAAGCAAAATACTGCGGACGCTGGAAATCTGAAATAAAAAAAGAAAATGCTGGAAACACTCAGTAGGTCAGGCAGCATCTGTGGAAAGAAAAACAGAGTTAATGGCCCAGAAATTCGGGTCGGAGGCTTCCCGCAGGTGCAAGCCTCCGACCTGCACTTACCTAGCGCGCCGGCCGTTTTGCTGTGGGCCCGCGTGGGATTCCGATCCTGGGCCTCCTCCAACTGCCGGCGCGCAGTGCTTGCGTATCCCAGGGGCGCAGTTAGTTCGAAGCGTCCCCTGGGATCACGTGGGCTATGGAGAGCCAATGGTAGCAGGGAATCTGTATTCATAGATTTGACAGGAAGACCTGTCAAATCTATGAATACAATTCAGCCCCAAAATATAACTAAAACTTCAAATAAATTAAAAAAAACATCACGTTTTTAAAATAACTATAAATTACATAAAATAACTATTAAACAATAATTTAAATTTTTGAAAAAATTAATTACTGTTTCTAATGGGGCTAAAAATAAACTTACCTTTCCTTAAAATATTTAAAAATAATAAACCTGTGGAAAAAATGTTTTAATTTTACTTAATTCACCACTTACCTTGTTAAAAGCAGGCCTTGCGACTGCTTTTTATAAGCGTAGCTCCTGGAGACTTACCCTCCCGGCGAAATCTGCAAAAAAACGGAAGTTCCAGGCATACGCGCTGCCTCTCCGGCGCACGCGTTCGACCTGTGAACCTCTTCCTTTAAGGGAACGGAAGTTCCGGTTTCCCGCGCATGCGCAGTGCATGCACGAAACCGGCACTTTCGTTGGGCCTACGCGTGAGTACCCAGCGCGTACTCACCCGTGGGGACCCGAAGTTCTGGCCAATGTTTCAGGTCGATGACCCTTCATCAGTTCTGATGAAAGGTCATTGACCTGAAACGCTAAGACGTATCCACTTTCTAATCTGACTGTGCAGCTGCAAAATACCGTACAGGTTCATTTTTAATGACCTTTCAAAAGGTTTATGGCATGATTAACTTTTTACTCTCATTCTTCGCCACTGTTTATTGATCCATATTTGGAATGTAGGAAACATGGATGAATGGTGCATTAGTGCTTTCTACTGACGTTACAGCATTTTTTATTTGTCCTATTCACTAAAATTAGCAATGACAGGAACATTGATCACCCTGGTGTCTTTCTTTCATACTTTCTCTCTTCCGTTCACCCTCTCACTTTCTTTTCATGTCTTCTTTTTTGCACCCTGTCACTGCTCTCTCCACCGATGCCTCTCTGATATAACGCTTAGTCTTCAGTGAACCTAACGTGAAAAATCATGGAAAAAGTGCATGCCCGAGTTCCTGATATATGGTGCATGAAGCCCTGTGTTGGGAGCACTGAGGATGAGAATTTACCCTTATGCTCCCTCCATATTTTAACTCTGTTCAATTATAAAGTATTCAGCCACGTTAAAGAAGCAGTTGAACATTTTAGTGCATACATAGCCAGGCATGGAAATAACAGACTGCGAGAACCAGTGAGAGCAACAGCAGACACAGAGACCCACGGAGAGCAATCAGCCCTCCCAGATTGTGTTCAGTCTCTCATCGTTAGATCCAGACAGCCTCAGAAAAAACAACATGGCTGCCAAGAAATCTATTGCCCATTTTTGAATGTTTTTCTCTCATTATCTGCATGAAGTCAGATTTCCAGTAAATATGGAATTCCCCATAGATATGAGACCTTTCTTTTATATATCATTGCTTTTCAATGTGACAGGTTACTAACCACTCAAGCACTTCAAGCTTTGAGAATTTTTCTCCATTGTAACATCCAGATATTTTATGGCCATATATGCTATATATATTTATAACCTAATTACAGATGGCTCAGTGAGTTGACGTATTGACTGGTGTGATACTGATTAGGAAGGTCCGAGACCTGATTGCTGGCCATTGCTGTTCACCAATCTCAACTAGGGGTGGCAGAAAGGCCATTACAGGCCTCAGTGCTCTGGGCTAAGAATAGGGAAAACAAATCAATCAGGGTTCTTGCTTTCGATCATTATCCACCGACCCTCAATGGGAAGTGTATATGTTCAGATTAGCAGATGAAGACAATTGTGAGCTAGACTGTGATGTACTCCACAGTGGAATAGTCAACTGATCCTCAGATCTGAAAATTCCTGGGGCCCCGCTCCACCAGCGTAAGTGTGATGGGTGGAACCCCCTTGCCCAAGGCCAGACGCCCCGGCCCAAATGCCAGGGACGTGGTCATTTGCGGAGCCAGGAACATCGGCCCTGGAAAGGGTGCCCGTGCGAACCATTCTGCCCCTTTTAAGAAGCAAAGTGGAGACACCCCAAGGTTCAATTTTTTATTTTAAACTTTACGGCTCCCACTAGAGCTGCTCCAACTTCAGAAGGTAGTCAATTCCCTTCTTGGATTGATTGTTTTGCTTTACTCAAGGTTTGGTGCTTCAGAAGACCTCAAGGGAACTCATGCCAGATCTCATGAGTTCCACTGAGGCCTATCAAGGATATAAAGGGTAGAATTTCCCGCGGAAGCCCGCAAGCTAGCCCCTGATGTAGGGGAGCGTGGGTGAAAGATCTGCCCATGGCCCGCCTACCGAAATTTAAAGGTTTGATCCAAATGGGGCTGAATTCCAGCAGAGCAGGCTCCCCCCGGACATAAATGGAACTTATGCCACCTCCAGCCTCACCAATTTTCTGGGCTCAC
Organism: Somniosus microcephalus; assembly: GCF_052327205.1. Lineage (NCBI taxonomy): Eukaryota > Metazoa > Chordata > Chondrichthyes > Squaliformes > Somniosidae > Somniosus > Somniosus microcephalus. Next base: position 187,728,699 of record NC_140995.1, read on the forward strand.
ACGTGAAGAATTATAACTTGGGTCTCTAGGAGAGGAGGGGAGGAAATTGGAAAGTTTTAACCATAATCTTTTGAAAGAAAGGTAACAAAAGTGGATATTGTTGAGTTCCAGACCTCATTACAGCCTTGGTCCAAATATGGACTAAAGAGCTGAATTCCAGAGGTGAGGTGAGAGTGACTGCCCTTGACATCAAGGCAGCACTTGACCGAGTGTGGCATCAAGGAGCCCTAGTAAAACTGAAGTCAATTGGAATCAGGAGAAAAACTCTCCACTGGCTGGAGTCATACCTAGCACAAAGGAAGATGGTTGTGGTTGTTGGAGGTCAATCATCTCAGCCCCAGGATGTCGCTGCAGGAGTTCCTCAGGGCAGTGTCCTAGGCCCAGCCATCTTCAGCTGCTTCATCAATAACCTTCCCTCCATCATAAGGTCAGAGGTGGGGATGCTCGCTGATGATTGCACAGTGTTCAGTTCCATTTGCAACTCCTCAGATAAGCACGCAGCAAGACCTGGACAACATTCAGGCTTGGGCTGATAAGTGGCAATTAACATTCGCATCACACAAGTGCCAGGCAATGACTATCTCCAACAATGGTGTGGAGATGCCGGAGTTGGACTGGGGTGGACAAATGTAAGAAGTCACACAACACCAGGTTATAGTCCAACAGCTTTATTTGAAATCACAAGCTTTCGGAGCGCTGCTCCTTCTTCACCTGAAGAAGGAGCAGCGCTCCGAAAGCTTGTGATTTCAAATAAAGCTGTTGGACTATAACCTGGTGTTGTGTCATATCTCCAACAAGCGAGAGTCTAACCACACCCCCTTGACATTCAATGGTATTACCATCGCTGAATCCCCCACCATCAACATCCTGGGTGGTCACCATTGACCAGAAAGGTAACTGGAACAGCCACATAAATACTGTGGCAACAAGAGCAGGTCAGAGGCTGGGTATTCTGCGGTGAATGTCTCACTTCCTGACTCCCCAGAGCCTGTCCACCATCTACAAGGCACAAGTCAGGTGTGTGATGGAATACTCTCCACTTGCCTGGATGAGTGCAGCTCCAACAACACTCAAGAAGCTCAATACCATGCAGGACAAAGCAACCTGCTTGATCGGCACCCCATCCACCACCTTAAACATTCACTCCCTCCACCACCAGTGCTTCGTGGCTGCAGTGTGAACCATCTACAAGATGCACTGCAGCAACTCGCCAAGGCTTCTTCGGCAGTACCTCCAAAACCCATGACCTCTACCACCTAGAAGGACAAGGGCAGCAGGTGCATGGGAACACCATCTTCTGCAAGTTCCCCTCCAAGTCACACGCCATCCTGATTTGGAAGTATATCACTGTTCCTTCATTGTCACTGGGTCAAAATCCTGGAACGCCCTCCCTAACAGCACTGTGGGAGTACCTTCACCACACGGACTGCAGCAGTTCAAGAAGGCGGCTCACCACCACCTTCTCAAGGGCAATTAGGGATGGGCAATAAATACTGGCCTCCAGCGACGCCCACATCCCAGGAAAGAATAAAAAGAATTACAGCATCCTAATGCAAATGTAGATGTTGAAACTCTAGATGTAAAGAAACAGCATGAAATGGTGGATAATATTCCTTCAAACAGAAGTCAGATAGTTTAACTTAGCAGTGAAAGTCAGGTCTAATATATAGAGCTTTAAATATAACAGAGGTAAACTGTAGTATTCCTGATTTGACTAAAGGTTACTGTACAAAATAATAAAGCCACATTATGCTAAACTAATGGCTGTGAAATTATTATCAGAGTCTGTAAATCATTAAATAGTTTCATAACATGGTTTTATTTTCTTGTTACAATGGCAGTCTTTATAATCCCACTTAAATGTTGTAGATGTTAAAAAAGGGTAATATTATGTAAAAGACCTGAGACTATTTAATGATGGTCAGACTCTGGTAATCAGCCTCACAGCAATAGGTTTCTCCTAACATGTAAAATAACCTTTAAAGTCAAGTCAAGAGAATTATATTTGCTACTGTTGCATTTAAAACTGTCTTCCGGACCTGACTTTTACAGTTCATTGAAACTATTTGAGTTGCATATAAAGGGACATTATCTAGAGTTCTATTTCTTTCTTCCTAACATACATCTGGAATTTTAATACAGAGACTTGTATTCAAATGGCCTAGAATGCTATTAAAACTAGACAACTATGCACAAGTCTGTAGACTGAGAATAAGAGGATCAATGGCCCGATTATAATGATGTTATCATTCGTTGTGTAACGAGATCAGTTGAGGGTAACAGGGTAACGCATGGCCAAGCTGTCTGACAACACCAGGGCCCGATTTCCTACTGATGGATGTTGGGAGTGTTTGAGAGGAGTTGGAGGAGACCCAGTTGGATAGGTCATGTGGAAGAGGAGATCAGGCAAGAACTACAGAAAGAAAATTGAAGAGAACAAAAATTAACAGCCACAGTGACAAGCAATGAGAAATAACGAGGAAGAGAATTTTATATGGAAGCAACAAGGTAGGAATGAGATCTGACCCAAATTCTGAATTTGAAATGACGTGACTTATTGCACTAAAAACAGAAAATGATGGAAATACTCAGCAGGTCAGGCAGCATCTGTGGAGAGAGAAACAGAGTTAACGGGCTCAATTTTGCCATTGGGGCGGGCTGGAGGCATGTCAGACGCTTTTCGTGTTCGCCACCCGACTCCAATTTGATGTGGGAAAAATATGCGATTTTCACCTAATTGGGCAATTGATTTCCAGCGTGTGGGAACCCCTGGCCCACTTAGTCTTTCCATCCTGAAAGTCGCCTCCGATGACATCATCAGTGCTGGTGGATTTAAGGCCTGTAAGCAGCCTTGCTTCTTCTGCAGACTGCAAACCTTATGCCCTTTGGTGTGATAGATTCCTCCAGCTAATATGTCCAGCAGTAGGCCAAACTCTGCACCAAGGTTCGATGACGCCGCCCTGCAAGCTCTGCTGGAGGTAGCAAGAGGAAATAAGGAGGTACTCTTCCCTTCCTCAGGGTCGAAGAAACCTCCCCAGCAGACTAAAGCTGTGTGGATGCAAGTGGCCCAGGAGGTTAACTCTTTGTCTATGTGCCGCAGAACCTGGCTGCAGTGCAGGAAGAGGTTTCATGACTTTCTGCGCACTGGAAAAGTGAGTATGACTTTCCCATCACCCTCAATCTGATCCCCATTGCCTCTCCTCACCAGCACTCAGCTTTGACAACCTCTTCCTCCACATCCCACTTGACACTGACATCACTGCACCCTTGCCCATTCCCTCTCTCTCTATGATCACATTCACCTAACTATTGGACTATGCAGCCCTCACACTCCCTATCGCTGTGATGCTATGAAAACAACTTACAACACACAGGGAGGGCCCTTGGTCTTGCCACCTCACTCCATCTTTGTCTCCTTCTAACCATCAATGATATGGATTCTTTACACTCACTCCTTCATTCTCACTCAAACTCCACTTGTCTCCCTCATTGCAGGAAAAGAGAGCCCACAATAAGAGGGAAAGAGCGAGGACAGGAGGAGAGCCACTCTCAGTAGCCCAGCTCACCCCCTGGGAGGAGGCGGCCCTGGAGATCGTGGGAGTGGAGGAGGATACGCAAGTGGGGGACGGACAGACGAGTGCATAAGAGGAAGCTGGTGACAGAATAGTTTATCATCTCATTCATTGACATTGCATGAGTCACTGATAATGATTCTGATGCTCTAACAGATTGAGTTATGATCATCTGCAATATTCAATGTGCATGTAACCTTGGCCTCACATCTCTGACTCCTTTACAGAAAATGCTGGAAATACTCAGCAGGTCAGGCAGCATCTGTAGAGAGAGAAACAGAGTTAACGGGCTCGATTTTGCCATTGGGGCGGGTGGGGCCTGTCAGACGCTTTTCGTGTTAGCCACCTGACTTCAATTTGATGTGGGAAAAATATGCTATTTTCACCTAATTGGGCAATTGATTTCCAGCGTGTGGGAACCCCTGGCCCACTTAGTCTTTCCATCCTGAAAGTCGCCTCCGATGACATCATCAGTGCTGCTGGATTTAAAGCCTGCAAGCAGCCTTGCTTCTTCTGCAGACTGCAAACCTTACACCCTTTGCTGTGATAGATTCCTCCAGCCAATATGTCCAGCAGTAGGCCAAAGTCTGCACCAAGGTTCGATGATGCCGCCCTGCAAGCTCTGCTGGAGGTAGCAAGAGGAAATAAGGAGGTGCTCTTCCATTGAAAGCCCCCATCCCCACTATCGAGGAGGAACAGCCTGAGCTTCCAGACTACTCACAGGAAGCTGCAACCTCTGAGGGCGCAGCGTCAGCAGAATTCTGAGCATCCAGCACCAGTGCAGACACTCACACCTCGATGGGACCTTCGCGAGATAATGCAGTGTTGTCACCTGGTGTATCACAGCTCACAAGTGAGCATCAGCAGATGGTGGAGACAGGGACAGCAGTGGAGAGTCCTCGTCGGAGGGCGCAGGACTCTGCCAGCTCGGCTCAGCTGCATGTCGACCCTCTGCCTCCGGGTCCATCCAGAAGAAGAGCGGTGCTGGAACTCCAGGAAGAGGTGCAGGAGTCTCTGGCAGGTTTTGTCTCCAGGGTCGCTGCGAGTGTGGAGCGAATGGAGGAGTCCATTGCTAACATGAGCAGAGCCTTTGTGGAGGCATCGGTGCATGAACGCATCACCACTGAAAGGATGGCAACCTCCGTGGAAAGGATGGCTACCGTAGAGGAGAGGGTGGCTACGGCCATGGAGGAGCTTAGTCGCCAGGGTCATGAAAACATGGTCATTGTTCAGAATAGACTGACATCTCTTGAGGAGCGATGGTCAGCTATTGAGCAAACAAACCAGACCTTCAGGCAAGTCCTCAGGAGTAGGACTTCCAGTACAGAAACGGGTCCTCATGGCCCCCCTGAAGTGCAGCAAGGTGCTGTCAAGCCACTTGCTAGCTCTGAAGTGGGGCTGACCCATGAGAGGGATGTTGGTGGCATACAACAAGGAAGTGGGGGCTCCTCTCCAAGCGCTCACACAACCATGCCACTGCAGAGACCTTGGATAGAGCCCCACCAGAGTCCCGACCCAACTGAGATCGGCGTCTCAGCCCCTGCACAGCCGCAGGAGCAGCAGACTGTTGCCAAGCCCTCACAGGTTCGCAACCCCAGAGGACGCCCGCCAAAGGTGTCGAGACAGAAGCAACAGGAAAGTGAGCAAGGGGCCTCCACATCTGCTGAAGCCACAGGGGAAGCATCACGTAGGAGCACGCGTAAGAGGAAGATAATGCACAAGCAGTCACAAGGGTAGTCACTTGGGTGTAATGTGTTTATTTTTAAAATGCCATCACTTGCTTATTGTCATAAAAAATTCTGATGGCAAACTGTTGCAGTTATGGTGTGTGTCATTTCGCAAATGGGACTTCCACGTTGAGGGCTTAGGGCAACTTGCAATTGTCAGTATGGTGGTCAGAGTGATAGGAATCCGTACGTTCTTGGCCATTGTCGATGGGCTGATAAGATTGTGCGAGGCAAAAGTGTTTGATTGTGCAGGCTAAGCAAATCAGGCCAAGATGAGTGCGTCCCTTGCATCCCGGGCAGCAATGTGGTCGCACGCTGGTGCCTTCTGGCCTGTGCAGCTTCAGGTGGGTGAGCAGCAGCTTGGAGCTCCTGCTGTTGCTCCTGCAGTTGGTGCTGCCGTTGTTCAGGGTCCTGCTGCTGCCGCGGCTGGTCTTCGTCTGAATCTGATGTCCAGGAGGAAAGGAAATAAATGGCTCCCATTCTTCTGGTACATACCTCAGTTGAGGAAGTACTCATTCAAGGTGGGGAGAGGGGTTTCCCAGGAGGTCACACTGGAGATGGGTGTCAGGCTCCAAACTTCCACAACAATGAGTAGGCCTGTTAAAAATTCCCCCAGACCTGAGACAACAAAGTTCTGCCACCTGCAAATGAAGATTGCTGAAAACTCCTTTTTAATGGTGGAGCTGCAGCTGTTAGTAAGCAATCCACTTGTGATGCTGCCAGGATTCACTGGCGTGTTCCAGAGGAGGCGTGCAGAACGTGGGAAAACTGTTAAAATCAGAAAGGCCTCTCAAAATGGGAGTATAGAGGCACTTAACTGGTTGTTAAGGGCCTTAAGGGCCTATCCCGCCTCTTGGAGGTGGGATGGAGACGGGGTCAGAAAACTCACATGTGGGAAAATTGCTCGGAGGCGGGATGGTGGCGGGATTGGGCCCGCCCACCAGTTTTTGCAATTTTAACACCTCACACGCCTCCAATCCCGCCTCCTCGGGCCTGGCAAAATCGAGCCCAACGTTTCAGGTCGATGACCCTTCGTCAGAACTGGAAAAAGTTGGAGGTGGAATAGGTTTTTAAGCAAGTATGGGGGCAGGGAAAAGGGGGAGGGGAGGAAAGAACAAAAGGGAAGGTCTGTGATAGGGTGGAAGGCAGGAGAGATTAAGAGACAAAAGGAATGATGGTGCAAGGCAAAAGGAGATGGTAATGGGACATTAAGAAACAAAAGACTCAAAAGTGACTCACTTGTATCTAATCACATACTGCTCATACATGGTCAAAAGATACCATTTGTTATTATTCACCAGTCACAGTGGTGCAGATGTTTTCCTCTTACAGGCCAATAGCCCAATTATTGAATCATGTGCCGTGCCGATGAAATTAAGTTAAATCTTTGATTTTTAAATTTGGAAATGTTAACAATGATTATGGGTAAATACTGTTGAGATACCGCGGCAAACGTGGGAGTCGAGACCAGAGCTAGTAAAACACAACTGCTTTTATTCTACCTCATGGCAAAGAGGAACTGGAAAAGCCCGCGCATCCACTTAAATACTCCCCAGACAGGAAGTGCTCCCGGCAGCCTGTCCCTGCGGGAAACAAGTTGCTGGAGGAAAGGGCCCCTGGCTGGGGGCGTCTGCTTAAACTGTCCGTGCCGCCGTGAGCAGATTATGTCCAGTGGTGGCGTGTCGCCACAGAGCTCCCCCCAGAATCCGCTTAGGTGGAGTGGACGAGTCGTGACGGTGGTCTGATGGTTCTGCCGCAGCGGCTCTGAGTGGTCGCCGGTCTAGTTGGTGGGGCCAGGCGGTTCGCCGCCGGCTGTGCTGGCTTGCTGGCGGGACGGCCTCTAGTTGGAGGCCGGGCCATGGGGACCTGTTCCCCTGGTTCTGTGTGTGCTGGTTTGAGCCGGTCGATGGAGACTGTGTCGACCCTGTCGCCGAGTCGCAGCTTGAAGACCTTGTCCCCGGTTTGTAGTACCTCGTACGGTCCGTCGTACGGGGGTCGCAGGGGCCCGCGGTGCGCGTCGTGTCGCACGAAGATGAAGCACGCCTGCTGTAAATTTGGCGGGGCGTGAGGTGCGAGTTCGCCGTGTCGGTTGACCGGAAGTGGGGCGAACTGCTGAGCGGAAGAGAAAGAGTTGAGCCGCTGCTGTTCGGCCGACCAAAGCGTGGTAGCCTCCGGAAGGAATTCGCCTGGGACGCGCAGCGGTTGTCCGTAGACTAACTCCGCTGCCGAGGACTGGAGGTCTTCCTTGACCGCGGTGCGTAGGCCTAGTAGCACCCACGGTAGGCGGTCAGTCCAGGTACTGTCCTGCAGGCCGGCGCGGAGTGAGGCCTTGAGTGACCTGTGGAAGTGTTCACAAAGCCCGTTGGCCTGCGGGTGGTACGCCGTGGTTCGGTGGAGCTTCACCCCGAGGTTGCGTGCTGTGGCCGTCCAGAGTTTGGAGGTGAACTGGGCGCCTCTGTCGGAGGTTATGTCGGCCGGTATGCCGAACCTCACAACCCAGGTGTTAACGAACGCCCTGGCGATGTCGGCTGTGGTGGTGGAGGTCAGCGGCACTGCCTCAGGCCAGCGTGTGTAGCGGTCGACCATCGTGAGGAGATAAGTTTGGCCTTGCGATGGCGGCAGAGGACCGACGATGTCGACGTGTACGTGGTCGAAGCGGCGGCTGGGTACCTCGAAGTCTCCCAGGGGTGCCTTTGTGTGCAGCTGTACTTTAGCCCGTTGGCAGGCGAGGCAAGAGGTGGCCCAAGTCCGAACATCTTTGCTGAGGCCGCGCCAGACGAAGCGCTGGGAGAGGAGTTTGACGGATGCGTGGGAACCCGGGTGGGAGAGCCCGTGGAGCGCGTCGAAGATGCGGCGGCGCCAGGTTGCAGGGACGACCGGCCTGGGTTGGCCGAGTGAGACGTCGCAAGTGACTGCCGTGGCTTCGGGCCCGTGCGCGACCTTGGCTAGGCATAGGCCTGGCAGGCTGGTAGCCGCCGAGAGGAGGTCTGGGTCCATGAGCTGGGCCGCTGCTAGTTGCGCGTAGTCGACCGCAAGGTGATTCGCGCAGATGGCGAGACTTGAAAGGCAGTCGGCGACAACGTTGTCTCTACCGGAGACGTGCTGGATGTTCGTAGTAAACTCGGACACGGCCGCGAGCTGGCGTTGCTGCCTAGCGGACCAGGGTTCGGTGTGCTTGGCCATCGCGTATGTGAGCGGCTTGTGGTCCACGTACGCGGTGAAGTGGCGGCCTTCCAGGAGGAACCTGAAATGGCGGACCGACAGGTGGAGCGCGAGAAGCTCGCGGTCGAAAGTGGAGTATTTGACCTCCGGGGGGCGCAGTTGGCGGCTGTAGAAGGCAAGTGGCTGCCACGCGCCATTGACCCACTGCTCGAACACAGCGCCGACCGCGTGGTCGGAGGTGTCGGTGATGAGCGTGACCTGGGCATCGGCCCTCGGGTGCGCGAGCAGGGTGGCGTCGGCGAGCGCGTTTTTGGTGGCGTCGAAGGCGGTTGACGTGTCAGTGGTCCAGGCTACATCCATCTTGCCGGATTTACCTCGGAGGGAGTCGTATAGGGGCTTCATGAGGGCTGCAGCTCTGGGAATGAACCTGTTGTAGAAGTTCACCATCTCGAGGAACTCCTGGAGGCCCTTGATGGTTGTGGGGCGGGGGGATTGCTGGACGGCCTGCACCTTGTTGGGCAGGGGGACGGCCCCAGCAGGGGTAATGTGGTGACCGAGAAAATCAATCTCGGTTAGGCCGAATTGGCACTTCGCCGGGCTGAGGATGAGCCCGTGTTGGGCTAGGCGCCCGAACAGGATGCGAAGGTGTTCGAGGTGTTCCTGTTTGGAGGAGCTGGCCACGAGAATGTCGTCTAGATAGACGAATAGGAAGTTCAGGTCCCGGAGGACTGAGTCCATAAGGCGCTGGAAAGCCTGGGCTGCATTCTTGAGGCCGGAGGGCATCCTCAGGAACTCGAACAGGCCGAATGGGGAGATGACGGCCGTTTTGGGGATGTCCGCGGGGTGTACAGGGACTTGGTGGTAACCGCGCACCAGGTCGACCTTGGAAAAGACAGTTCGTCCGGCCAGTCGGGCCGAGAAGTCTTGGATGTGTGGTACCGGGTATCGGTCGGGGGTGGTGGCGTCGTTGAGGCGGCGGTAGTCCCCGCAAGGGCGCCAGCCTCCGCCGGGCTTGGGGGCGATGTGGAGGGGCGAGGCCCAAGGGCTGCTGGAGCGGCGGATGATGCCGAGTTGTTCCATGGTGGTGAACTCGGCCCGCGCGATTTCCAGCTTGGCCGGGTTGAGTCTGCGGGCGTGGGCAGAAACTGGGGGGCCGGTGGTGGGGATATAGTGCTCCACACCGTGTTTGGCGGCTTTGGCCGAAAAGGTCGGGTTAGTGAGGGCAGGAAACTCGGCTAGGAGTGCCGAGTAGTCGTCCGTGGCTCTGGCGAGGCAGTAGGTCGTCAGGCCGGCCGAACGGGCCGGGGTGAATGCGCCGGGGATGGGGGCCATAGTGTTGATGTCGACGAGGCGGTGCCTCGGAATGTCGACAAGGAGGCCGTGGGCGCGTAGGAAGTCGGCGCCGATGAGTGGGCAGAGGACCTTGGCTGTGAGGAACTCCCAGCGGTAGCGGCGGCCCGTGAGGTCGAGCGTGACCATGCGGTTGCCATATGTGCGGATGTCAGAGCCATTGGCTACGGCCAGCGTGATACCCCGTGTGCCACGTTGGATTTCGAGGGCGGAGGCAGGGGTGATGCTGTGCTGGGCCCCTGTGTCGCACAGAAATCGGCGGTTGGTTCTGTCGTCGGTGACATACAGTAGAGGCCCCTTTTGCCCCGCGGCCATCGCGGGGGCCGGTGCGGGGGGGGGTTTGAAAGTACACGGTGGCGTGCAGCGTTGGGCCCTAGTGCCAAAACGGGTGTGGTAGTAGCAGTGACCCGGAGTGGTAGGGCGGTCGGGCCTAGTGGGCTGGGAAGACCGTGTGGTCATTGCCGTGAGGTCGGGCGCGACGTCGCGAGCGGACTGTGCAGAGAGCAGCCGGTCGGCCTTTTCGGCTATGTCATTCAGGTCCGTGGAGCCAGACTCCACAATGAGCGGGTGGATGCTGGCGGGGAGCTGCCGAATGAAAAGCGTGCGAAAGAGGGCGCCGGTGTTTTTGTCGTCCGAGAGGGACAGCATGTGGGAAAGCAGATCCGAGGGTGAAGCGTCACCAAGGCCGGGGAGGTCAAGGAGTTGGCAGTTGCGCTGGTAAGAGGACGTTTGAAATTTTTTAAGGAGCGCAGCCTTCAGATGTTCGCACTTGCCTTCCGGTGGTGGATCCTGCAGTGCTGCCCAAACCTTGGGGACTGTGGCGTAGGTGAGAGAGGAGACGAGGTAGTCGTACTTTGTGGCGTCGACTGTAATGTGTTTCAGCCGGAATCTGGACTCAGCTTGAACAAACCAGGCTTCGGCCAGGTTCTCCCAAAAGTCTGGTAGTTTAACCGTGGCTGCGTTTGTATCTGCCATGCTAGCTTAGGATTCGTCCTGAGCGTCGGGGTCACCAGTGTTGAGATACCGCAGCAAACGTGGGAGTCGAGACCAGAGCTAGTAAAACACAACTGCTTTTATTCTACCTCATGGCAAAGAGGAACTGGAAAAGCCCGCGCATCCACTTAAATACTCCCCAGACAGGAAGTGCTCCCGGCAGCCTGTCCCTGCGGGAAACAATTTGCTGGAGGAAAGGGCTCCCGGCTGGGGGCGTCTGCTTAAACTGTCCGTGCTGCCGTGAGCGGATTATGTCCAGTGGTGGCGTGTCGCCACAATACCATAATTCTGAGAGTTGTTGCTGAATGCACAGTGACAAAGTGAGGTGAAAGAGATCAATTAATTCTATAACCATATTCTCTTAGTTTTACAGATGAGCTGTAATAATTTCATTATTTGTATTTTCTGCAGTTTATTTGAGCAAGAATGAATGGTAAACCATATGTATATCATTTGCTTTACCATGCTCTGGGACTGTTTTGGGATAAGGTGAAGAAAAGTTCTCTACTGATTGCTGCAGTGGTTGAGATGTATTGGCTCTGATACCACTGGTCACAAACCAAAATATGGAATTTCATCTCGGTACAGGGTCTGCACCCAGCCTAGAGTTAGAGCCAGGGAGCCCAAGAGGCGCTGCCACACGTGCAAGCCTCATTAAAGTATGTATTAGGGCATTCTGGAGCAGTGTTCAGGCTTCTCCGGTATTTGTGCTGTTTTGTGTCATTGGTGCACTTCTATCCTAGTGTGCCAAAGAAAGTGGGAGTACAGGAAGCACAGCAAATGCAGCAGCCCCAGGACCTCTTCATATTCATCTTTGGTGAGCATGTTGCTTCCAATCTGTTGTGTCCATTTAGTTTTTTGATTGGTTTTGACTTGTGAGAGTCTTGAAACTTCAGTGCACTTCTCTTTAACGTGGACTGGAGCAGCCATTGGAAACGTTTGCTTGCGAACTTATCTTCCCCACCTTTCCTGGCCAAGGCACCTTGATCCACATCATGGGCACACCTTCAGGGATTCTTCCAGTTCTTCTTGAAATTAAAAATGAGGAGGAAATGGAGCTTCAGCGGAGGAAGGGGCCACAGATACGTTGGAATAAAAAGCACAGCGTGTAGACTGATCAGCAGCTTCTGAGCAGCAATATGCTGAAACATTTCTGGACCAGGGTCCTGCTGATAAGGAGTAGTAAGGGAGCCTTTAATGAGCCTACCCACCATTAGTGAAATGGTTCCAGGCAAGGGGTGTGTAAAACCAAGAAAGTATTCCAGCTGAGTGTGAAGCTGATGAAGGTGAAAGGGTTTGTGTTTGTTACAGGCCTTGGCATTGCAGGTCAGTACAAGCAGACAAGTGGAAGACTGAGACATTTTAACAAGGCTCCTTAGTGTTGTGTCCGTGTATAATAAGACACAGACTGCAGGAGAACGGTATAACAGGTGTTTACTCAACGTGGCTCACACTGGAACTGCTCTGTACAGATTACTACTCAGGGCTATATACAGCTGTGGTCACTGCCGGTACTGCAGTATACATGAGCTGTAAAAGATAGTTCCCCCCTTAAAGGTATATACATTACAATTCCTCCCCTTTTAGATTAACAGTACCATAACACTCATTTAACAATTAAATATCAAACTAATTACAATTAACACTTTTAACATGCAACATTAGCTGAAAATAGTCTATTTATATATTCAGTCTTTGGGGAGGCTTCCTGATCCTTTCTGGATAGCGCCTTTCCCGAGTGTCTTGCTCTTGGTGCGGAGGCGATTCTGGCCCCCTGTCGTCGGTTGGTTCATCAGCTTCCGATGCTACTGTTTCTGGGGTAGATGCGACCTGTACGTTGGGTTCATCACCAGGTATGTACGGGCGAGGCATGGGGTTGACTTGTTCCTGTGACTCTAGGATCTGGTCAACATGGCGTCTCACGATGCTCTCCCCAACATTCACTGTGTACATTAGTGGGCCCTGCCGTGTGCATATCATTCCTGGCTGCCATTTTTCTGTTCGGTAGTCGCCGGCCAAGACTGGTTGCCCTACATTGAAGCTCCTTGTTGGCTTCTCATGGATGTGCTGGAATTGCTTACTCTCAACATCTCTTCGTACGTTTGGTCTGAGCAAATCCAGGCGAGATCTTAACCTTCGGTTAAAGAACATCATGGCTGGGGCCTGGTTGGTGACTGCATGTGTCGCATTCCGGTAGGTGAACAGGAAATTGTCCACCTTGTGCTGCAGCGGAATGTTGTCATTGTACGTAGCCTTTATTGCCTTCTTAAAGGTTTGTACGAACCTCTCAGCCAATCCATTTGTGGCTGGATGATATGGGGCGGATGTGTAATGCCTTACCCCATTCTTTTTCAAGAACCTCCGGAACTCTTCGGACACAAACTGTGGTCCGTTGTTGGAGCAAATCTGTTCTGGCAAGCCATTCCTGGCAAAAATGGTCGGTAGGACTGCAATCGTTTTCTCCGTGGTGGTGGAGGACATTTTGATGACCTCAGGCCATTTCGAGTGCGCATCCACAGCTATTAAAAACATTGAGTCCATGAATGGACCAGCAAAATCAATATGCACCCGTTGCCATGGAGATGAGGGCCACTCCCATGGGTGTAGAGGGGCCTGTGGTGGTGCATTTTGGACTTTCTGGCATCCTGAGCAAATCTTGGTCAGGTCCTCGATTTGTTTATCGATTCCCGGCCACCACACATAAGCCCTGGCTAGGCTTTTCATTTTTACCCCTCCCAGATGACCCTCATGAAGCTCATTGAGCACTCTATCCCTTAACTTGGGTGGAATTACCACTCGGGATCCACACATCAAGGTCCGCCGGCACACTGACAGCTGTTCTCTCCTTGTCGAGAATGCTGGCAACAGTGAGTCGCCATGTGCTGGCCATCCCTTCACCGTCAAATCATATACCCGAGACAGTGTCGGGTCATTTCGGGTTTCCTTTTCGATACATTCGTTAGTTACCGGTAGGTATTCAACTATAGTCGAATGGAATATTTCGACAGGATCCACTGCTGGTGCTTCCTCCGCAGTAGGCAGTGGCAGGCGTGATAGCCCATCAGCATTTCCATGCTGTTTCGTGCCCTTATATTCAATCTCATAGTGGTGCGCCCCTCGAAAAAGTGACCATCTTTGTAGTCGTTGCGCAGTCATCACCGGAACGCCCTTCTTCGGATTAAAAATGGAGACAAGAGGCTGGTGATCAGTTAGCAAGGTGAATTTCTGCCCGTGCAGATAGTGATTGAACTTTTTCACTCCCCACACTAGGCTGAGGGCCTCCCTGTCAATCTGGGCGTAGTTACGCTCGGCTGAGGTTAGTGATCGTGACGCAAAGGCTATTGGCCTCTCTGAGCCGTCCGAGAATTTGTGCGACAGCACCGCTCCAATGCCGTAGGGTGACGCATCACATGCCAACCGAATTGGTAATGCTGGGTTGTAATGGGCCAATACCTCTTTCGATGTGATTAGTGTTTTGCTCTTCTGGAAAGCTCATCTACATTAGTCACTCCACTTCCATGGCACCCCAGTTTGCAGTAGGGTGTTCAGTGGGTGTAGTATTGCAGACAAATTTGGCAAGAACTTATGGTAGTAGTTTACCAGCCCGAGGAACGACCTCAGATGTGACACATTTTCCGGTGCTGGAGCCTTGACTACTGCCTCAATCTTCTCTGGGGACTTATGTAACCCCTCTTTATCGATAATGTGGCCACAATACGAGATCTGTTTTCTAAAAAACTCGCATTTGGGGCGGTTAGCTCGGAGCCCATATTCCTGCAATCTAGTGAGCACCTGCTCCAGGTTGGCAAGGTGATCACTGTCATTTTCACCCGTGACCAGGATGTCATGCAAATAACACTGGGTCCCTGGGATCCCTTGCAGGACTTGTTCCATTGCCCTCTGCCAAATAGCCGGAGCTGATGCTACCCCAAATACCAACCGGTTGTATTGGTAGAGACCTTTATGGGTGTTGATTGTGAGGTGTTTTTTTGATGCTTCTTCTTCCTCCATTTGCAGATACGCCTGGGCCAGATCAATTTTAGTGAAGCGTTTCCCTCCAGATAGCGAGGCGAAACTATCTTCAATCCGCTGAAGTGGATATTGTAAGGTGTGAAGGACCGGGTTCACTGTTACCTTAAAGTCCCCACAGATGCGAACCTTCCTTGGTTCCCCAGGCATGCTGCTCAACAACTTTTTCATCACAGGGACGATGGGTGTAGCCCACTCGCTCCAGTCTACCTTGGACAGTACACCTGAATGTTCCAGACTCTCCAGCTCTGCTTCGACGGCTGGGCGGATCGCATAAGGTCTGGCTTTAAAAAATTTTGGGCTTGTGTTTTCTTCAATTTTAATCGTCGCTGTCATGCCTTTTAGTGTTCCGAGTCCTTGCTGGAACACTTCTTTCACGTCAGTTAGGATCTTTGACAGTCGCCCAGGTGTGACGTCGTCATCCTTTTTGTCAGCCACAGTCAGTGCCTGTATGGAATGCCAATCCAGTTGTATTTTCCGGATCCATTCACGTCCCAGTAATGGTGGTCCTCCATCTTGTAATACATACAGGTCTAGTTTTGGTGTTTCCTTACCGTTATATATAACGGTCACCCTTATTTTTCCTTTGGGGTAGACTTTTTGCCCCGTGTACGTCTTCAAAATAATTTTTGTGTCTCTCAAGGGTATGTGTGAGAATAGCCGCTCGTAGTCCCGTTGGTTTATGACTGTTAGGGCTGATCCTGTGTGCAATTCCATCTTTACCTGGACTCCTGCTATCTTGAGAGTGACCCAAATGGTTCGGTGATCCTCCGTTGTGATCACATTATGTAGTTTCAGACAACTCAGTTCCCTGCTTTCGGAGTCGTTATCACTCTTTTGTTTGTCTGAACTATTCTCCGTCATCTTATGTACCTTCTTGTACTTTTCTTTGGTAGGTTTCTTATTGCTGGTTTTCTTTCCCGACCTGCAGACTCGTGCTATGTGTCCTACTTTTCCACACTGTCTGCACACTTTGTCTTTAAGCCAGCAATCATTCTGGTCGTGTGTTGTTCTGCCGCAGCGATAGCACTTCTCTGTTCCATATGACATTTCGTTTGTGCCATATTCTTGCGGTCTCTGTTGTATCTCTGCAGCGCCCCGTGCTGCTGCTTCATATGATACCGCAATGCTGAAAGCCTTTTCCAGTGTAAGGTCCTTTTCAGATAAAAGCCGTTCCTGGGTTCCTTCACTTTGAAGCCCACGCAGAAACTTGTCCCTTAAGGTATCTGCCAGTCCCGCTCCAACCTGGCAGTGTTTCGATAGTTTGCGCAGTTCTGTTAAATAATCAGCATTGCTTTCATCCTTATGCTGGTTCCATTTGTGAAACTTGAATCTTTCTGCTATCAGCAGCGGTGTGGGGTTTAAATGTTCCTGTAGTATCGTTACTATGTCTTCAAAACTCTTTTCCATTGGCTTCGTTGGGGTTACTAGATTTCGTAATAAACCATATGTCTTTGCACCCATTAAATTTAACAATACCGACGCTTTCTTGTCATCTGACACCTCATTTGCCTTGCAGTATACCTCTATTCGTTCGACATATGTAGTCCAATCTTCGACTTCTTTGTCAAATGCGGTGATACTGCCACTCCGGCATTTTGGGTGTGGTTTAAAATGGCGTCTCCCAATGGCTTAAAATGGTGTCTCCTGCGCTTTCCTTCCTCCCCGCTGCTGCCAACGCCGCTCCCGGCGGTTCTCGTGGCAATGGCGGTGCCCTGTAGGTTTTGCGCGCTTCTCCTGCGCTGCTGCCAACGCCGCTCTTGGCGGTCCTCGTGGCAATGGCGGCACCTCGCGGGTTTCTGCACGTCTCTCTCTCCCTCTCTTCGACGCTGCTCGGCCCCTGAACACCGGCTGCGCCCTTTGCGCTCTGCCCTCTCTCTCCCCCGTCGACGCTGCTCGGCCCTTTGCTGTGCTGCCTGGTCGGGCTCCAGCCCACCAATGTCCGGGAAGGGTCTGCGCACTACCTGTTGCCAGCCCGTTTCACTGGACCACCTTGACTGGAAAGCCAAGCCTGGCTCTCGACAGCCTCCCCTGCAATTCTCGAGTCTCTGCTGGATGACTGGCGGTTGCCCGTGGTCGACGCCCGAGTCTCTGGCCTTGACCTCCAATCCACTGATCTCCAGGAACGAATCCCCGGGAGGTGATGCAGAGTTGCAGGTAGGTTCGAACTTGCCTTGTCGCCAATGTTGTGTCCGTGTATAATAAGACACAGACTGCAGGAGAACGGTATAACAGGTGTTTACTCAACGTGGCTCACACTGGAACTGCTCTGTACAGATTACTACTCAGGGCTATATACAGGTGTGGTCACTGCCGGTACTGCAGTATACATGAGCTGTAAAAGATAGTTCCCCCCTTAAAGGTATATACATTACACTTAGCAGGTAGGCTGTAATTTCACAGATTGTGTTCACCGCTTCTGCCACCTCTTCCCATACAATAGAGACTGCATCTTGTTGATGAAAGTGCTCCTCGCACCCAAAGATGTCCAACCTCCTTGCATAGGATCACATAGGATATATGGCACAGAAACAGGCCATTCGGCCCAACCAGTCCATGCCGGCATTTATGCTCCACTCGAGCCTCCTTCCGTCTTTACTCATCTAAATCTATCAGCATAACCCTCTATTCCCTTCTCCCTCATATGCTTGTCCAGCTTCCCTTTAAATGCATCTATACTATTCGCTTCAACCACTCCCTGTGGTAGCGAGTTCCACATTCTCACCACTCTCTGGGTAAAGACGTTTCTTCTGAATTCCCTATTTGATTTCTTGGTGACTATCTTATATTGATGGCCTCTAGTTATGCTCTTCCCCACAAGTGGAAACATTTTCTCTGTATCCACTCTATCAAAACCTTTCATAATTTTAAAGATCTCTATTAGGTCACCCCTCAGCCCTCTTTTTTCAAGAGAAAAGAGTCCCAGCCTGTTCATCCTTTCCTGATATGTATACTCTCGCATTTCTGGTATCACCCTTGTAAATCTTCTCTGCACCCTCTCCAGTGCCTCTATATCCTTTTGATAATATGGCGACCAGAACTGCACGCAGTGCTCTAAGTGTGGTCTAACCAAGGCTCGATGCAGGTTTAGTGTAACTTCCCTGCTTTTCAATTCTATCCCTCTCCTTCACTATGACTGACACGGCTCTGTCAGTAAAGGCAACACTTTTGCCTGTATTCTGGGAATTGTGAGACTTTGTGCTTTTTTTTTCAACTCTTTCACTAAAGCTGCCTTATGGGGTATCCACCACAGGCATCTTTAAGATGCCGTACCTGCATTTTCAAGGCACTTTTCCAGACATTCTCCCGAAATTGGACTACCCCTTCTGCTCTGTGAGCTAGGCCAAGTGCACTGGCTGCATAGCACCCATATAGTGAGGGGCCAGCACAAATTTTGAACAGGTCCCCTTAAAGGACTGGCCGTACAAAGCGCACTACACAAAGTGCCCCTGCACCAGAGGTACTCCAGGAGCACAATTTCAGCCCCATTGATATTTATGAATAACACCTTCGATGTTGATCTGGCTGTTCTTTCATAATATTCTGTTTTACCATGTTTTAAATGAAGCATTCGTCTTCTTTTATCAGTCATCAAGGTGGATGACGTAATAAAGACTCACTACGCACTTGGTTGTACATAAAGCAAGGCTTTAATCGACTTGTAACAAAACATGGAGGTCTAGTTAGTAGTCACTAGCTTCCTGTTTCCAGACTGTCTCTGGCCAAGTTGGGCCCACGCCCGAGTATTTATGCTCCTCGGGCGGCGCCCTCAGCTGGCCGTTCAGTAGTACTTCCTGAGTTACTTCTTGTAGAAGTTGCGATTTATGACATTCTTCCTCCCTAAAAGGTTTGGAAGTCCAGTCTTCCTTTAACGGACTAGGCGGACCAAAAATAGCCATAGTCGTTTAACTTTCTGCTTGTGACCGGAAGGCACGTCTCCCCAGACCGTGTCCTGGTCCCTGGGTCGCTTGGCCCATACCGGTAAGTCGGTAGAGTCCGCGTCGTCTTGATCGTCCTGTGGAGGCTTGGGAATATCATGACTCTGGGTGCGGGTCCCCACAGGCGCAGAGCTGGCTTCATCCTGGGTCGTAGCCAGAGATTGTCCAGCGTCCTGATTTCGGGTGGCCATCCTACGGGGAGCGTTCGGCTCTCTGAGTTGATCCGGTATCACTGCCGGCAGATCCCTCGATGTCCCAGGTAGGGCGTCATCTTCATAGGGGTGCGGAGTGTTGACATCATCGTCGTGGGATCCTACATCAATCAGGCCCGTGTGACCGGTTGGGCAGGGAGCCAGATCTCTGAGCGAGACGGTGGACTCCCGGCCATCGGGGTACCGCACGTGCGCATACGTGGGGTTTACCTCCGTTAACTCCACCTCATCAACGAGCGGGTCGTTCTTGGCCGACCGAACGAACCTCCGGAGTAGCACAGAACCTGGAGCCACCAACCATGAGGGTAGAGATGTCCCATGTGTAGAGCGCCGCCGGAACTTGAAGAATTGCTCATGAGATGTGACATTAGTGGATGTGGAGAGAAGAGACCTGATAGAGTGTAACACGTCGGGGAGCACAGTTTCCCACTGCTGGTCTGGTAGGTTGCATGACCTCAGTGCCAGACGGACAGCGTTCCAGATGATGGCATTGTATCGTTCAACCTGTCCATTCCCGATTGGGTGATATGGTGTCGTCTTACTCGAGGCGATTCCCCGTTGGGAGAGATAACTTTTAAGTTCACTCGACATAAAGGAGGGACCCCGATCCGTGTGGATAAAATTGGCCGTCCCGCAAAGGGAAAAGACCTGATCGAGGCATTTAATTACCATAGAGGTAAGCATATTAGGACAGGGGAAGGCAAAGGGAAAGCGTGAATACTCGTCTACCATCGGAAATAGGTAAGCGTTCCGTGTCGACGAAGGCAATGGCCCTTTAAAATCTATGCTGAGCCTCTGCATAGGCTGCATTGCATGTATGAGTAAGTCATCTGATGGGCGGAAGAATTGTGGTTTCAATTCTGCACAAATCCTACAGGAGGAGCATGTTTTCTTTACGTCCTCTGTTGAGAATGGTAGATTTTTGGAGCGCACAAAGTGCAACATACGGGTAACGCCAGGATGGCATAAGTCCATATGCAGATCCGTCAGAGTCGACGTTGACACTGAAGAGCAAAATACCCATGCGAAGGTATCTGGGGCCACATTCTGTTTGCCGGGTCGGTAACGGACAGTATATCCAAAGGTGGCCAGCTCCATCCTCCAGAGTTGAATTTTATTATTTTTGATTTTTGTGCGCTTCCGGTTATCCAACATGAAGGCCACAGAGCACTGGTCAGTTATGAGCGTGAAATGACGCCGAGCAAGAAAATGACTCCATTGGCGTACAGCCTTGATGATGGCTGTAGCCTCCTTCTTGACGGGGGGGTAATGGAGCTCGCTACCCTGTAAGGTTCTGGATAGGAATGCCACGGGCCGACCACCTTGATTCAAGGTAGCCGAGATCGCCACCTCCGATGCATCGCATTCGACCACAAAAGGAAGGTTTTCGTCAATGGAGCGAAGCGTGGCTTTCTCCAGCTGTCGTTTGAGGAGGTTGAAGGCAGAAATAGCCATTGCTTCTAATGGAAAAGACTTCGCATGAAGCAGGGGCTGTATTTTATTGGAGAAGTGAGGTATCCACTTTGCGTAATAAGCAAACATGCCGGGTGCCCGACGAAGAGAGCCAAGATTTGTAGGGGGAGGGAGCTCCTGAAGTGGACGAAGTCGCTCTGGATCTGGTTTAATAACACTGTTGCCCACCCAGTAGCCGAGAATGTTCACTGATGGCACCGATTTCACCGATTTGGATTCGTTTAGCGTTAAGTGGCGACGACGGAGAACGTCAAAAAATCTCTGAAGATTGGCGTCATGCTCCTTTTGATCATGGCCGGCAATAGTGATATTGTCTAAATACGGAAAGGTATCCGTCAAGTTCTCTTGCCGGACTAGGCCATCCATTGCCCGTTGGAAGACGGCCACCCCATTGGTGACCCCCAAATGGAAGGCGACGAAACTGATAAAGCCGACCATTGGCCTCAAAGGCCGTATACTTTTTGTCAGAGTCTTTCAGCGGTACCTGATGGTATGCGCTCTTTAAATCGAAGGTTGAAAATACCTTGTATTTGGCAAGATTGTTGACCATGTCATCTATGCGTGGTAGCGGGTAGGCATCCAGATCGGCATATTGATTAATAGTCTGCGAATAATCAATACACAGACGTTTCTTATGTTGTTTTAAAGGGATTTTCACAATGACAACTTGAGCCCGCCAGGGGGATGAACACGGCTCAATAATACCGTCAGCTAAAAGGCGAGAGATTTCTGCCTCGATAAATGCTCGGTCGTCTTGGCTAAAGTGCCGCGATTTGGTGGCTATGGGTTTACAGCGGGGGGAGAGATTGGCAAACAGGGAGGGCTCACCGAGTAAGGCCGCCGAGAGCGCACAAAATGGCACCTTAGAAATGGTAAGCTCCGGCTTCGACCCTCCAAACTCAAAAGTGAGTCTTTTGTGCTGCTTCTGGAAGTCCTGTCCCAGAAGCACATCGTTACATAAGTTTTTGAGTACTCCGAGCCGGGTGGAGGTTATACGTGCGACCATTGAGGATGAGGTTGACAAGACAGAAGCCAGAAGAATTGGTGGTCAGAGTCGTCAGAGCCATTGCAATCTCCCTGTCCGAGGGATAAATGCGCAGTTTTAACCTGCTGACAGCCCGCTTACTAATGAAGCTGTCAGAGCTGCAGGAGTCAATTAGCTCACTTAGAGTGTGCCCATTTACTGAAACCTTCGTAGCTGCATGGAACAAACTTTGGGGAAAAACAGCTGTGATGGGAGGAGGGGTAATTTTTCCTTCGGCAGCTGTAGCCTTAGCAGTGGTTCTTGGGGGAGGAGCAGCTCCATAGATAGCAGCTGTGAAGCTAACAGGAGCTCTCGACTGGTATACTTTAGAGGAGCGGCCTTTCTTGTTAGCAGAGGCCCGTGACTGGCATACCTTGGAAACGTGTCCTTTCTTGCTGCAATGATTGCAGGTCTCATTACGAGCCGGGCAAAATTTTCTGTAATGGAACGTACCTAAAAGAAACACGTTCTTCCTGATTGCCAGGATGCTGCTAGGGCGGGGTCGTCATCAGCAAAGGCCTCTAGGGTAGGGTCGTCGTCCGTTAGAGTAGAGTCATCATCAACGGGGGCATCCATCCGAGACCTATCGAAAGACTTATTAAGGGTGATAGCCGCCGTCCGTGCACGTGGTGGGAGATAAGTGTCTGCATTCTTCTTGGCCAAGTCCAGGGAACATGCCTGGTCATAAGCAGCCCGTCAATTGAGGGTTTTATTTTCCAGCAGGCGCTGACGTATAAAAGGGGAAGCAATCCCATTAATAAAGGAATCGTGGATTAGTTCCTCTTGATACTGTTCAGCTGTAACCGCTTTAAGGTTATAATCTTTGCTGAGCCTGCAAAATTTCTGGAGGAATTCATCGAGTGATTTCCCAGGCTGCTGCCGAGTTGTGGCCAGTAGGTGTCGAGCAAAGATTTCATTCGGGGACTTGACATATAGCTGCTGTAAAATTTCGATAGCAGCGTCGTAGTCTATGCAGTCCTCAATATAATCATACACATGAGGGGCTATGTAGTTAATAAGCATTCGTAACTTATTAGAGGCACCCACCCCACATTCTTCAAGAAAGTTGCTAAAGGTACGAAACCAATGCTTCCATACCTTCGCTGCCACAGGTGCATTCGGGTCCAGGTCGAGACGAGCGGGTCTAAGGAGTTTTTCCATGATGGATCAGTTTCTTGCCCAGGTCCCTTTCTGCAGTTCGAGTTGCAGCTGGTTGTTCCGAATCACCCAAGGCGTGGAGACGATAACAAGTCGATTAAATTGACGTAATAAAGACTCACTACGCACTTGGTTGTACATAAAGCAAGGCTTTAATCGACTTGTAACAAAACATGGAGGTCTAGTTAGTAGTCACTAGCTTCCTGTTTCCAGACTGTCTCTGGCCAAGTTGGGCCCATGCCCGAGCATTTATACTCCTTGGGTGGTGTCCTCGGCTGGCCGTTCAGTAGTACTTCCTGAGTTACTTCTTGTAGAAGTTGCGATTTATGACAGTGGATTTTCGTCTTCACTGCCTGGACGGTAACCTGGGGGAGCGGCTCACCTGCCTGATTTTTATCCCAGTGATTGCAGGCAGTGAAGAGGAAAATCATCCCCACCCAGTGAAAGTTTCAGTCGTGGGGTTAGCAATGAGTAGTACTAGTTTCAGTCTTGGACCCATGCAGGATATTAGGGCAGACTGCATGCTGCTTGTTTGTTGCTGAGGCACCTCTCCTATATAAAATGCTTATGGAAGTAAGAACGAAAATAAAAACAGCTTGCTTTTTCATAGCACCGCTGACAACTTCAGGACATTTCAAAAACTTCACAGCCAATTAAGCAATTTTTGTAGTGTAGTGACTGGTGTACTGTAGGGAAACAAGGCAGCTAATTTGCATAACAACAAGGTTCTGCAAACAGCAGTGAGCTAAAAGACCAGGGACTGGATTTTGTCAATGGGGAGCTTTTGGAGGCGGGACTCCCACTTGTCAGGTTTTAGTCCCGCCGCCATTGGCTTGAGACCAACCCACGCCATTTTCCCTTGATTGACCTTGTTAAGCCCGCCCAGCGGGCTTAGCAGGCCAATTAAGGGAAAGCCGGTTACAGGTGACTTCAGCGAGTGACGTTTCATCTGTTAAGAGCTTTTGACAGATGAATTGTCATCGTTTGACAGCTCTGTGAAGCTGTCAAGCACTGACAATCTGTCTTCTAAGTTGAATCTTTACTCAAGACTCAATTAGAAAGCCTTCCTGAGCAGAAAGCAGAAGGCTGCAGCTTTTGACAGTTCAGCGGCCATTCTGCTTTCTGTGCCGGTGAGCTGAGGGACTCCTGAGACCTGAAGAGTGGAAGCCTGCAGGAAGAAGTAAAGGTAAGTAAAACTTATTAAAACATTTTAAACACACCTCACACACTTACCTCTCCACACTTGCACTCATCACTCACCTGCACACCGGACATCTCGGCCCCTCCGACCCCCGCAGACCCACGGCTCACCTTGCTGACCCTGGAGAGGTTCGGAGCCCACACTTCAAGGTTGAAAATAGGGATTCTCCAATAAACTGCCTGTTAACTACCTGTTAACAGGCAGTTAATTGGCACTAATCCCCTTCCCACCTCGGGGAGGCGGTTCCCAGCGTGGGTTGGCTACCCGCCTCCTGGGAAGATAGCACGGAGTGGGGTTGGGGTGGGATGGGTACCCGCCTCCAGATTCTGCCATTTTCCCGGCAGTCTCGCCTTCAAACTCGCCTCCCCAGGGCTGGCAAAATTCCCCCCCCCCTCAGATTATCTGCTTTAGTCATTTTGGTTGAGGAATAAATGCTAGCCAGGACCCTAGGAGAATCCCCCTGCTCTTCCTTGAATAATACCATGGGATCTTTTGCACCTACCTGAGAGGACAGCCTTGGCTTAACATCTCATCCAAAAGACGGTAACTCCAAAAGTGCAGGACTTCGTCAGTACTACAATGAAGTGTCAACCTAGATTATGTGCTCTCTAGAGTGGTGCTTAAGCACACCACCTTCTGACTTAGAGGTGAGAGAGCTACCATTGAGCCAAGGCTGACACCTTTGTAGAAATGACTGAGTGTAATAGCAAAAATATGTTTACTATTTTGGTAATACATTAAACAATCATCATTTTTATTTATAAGTAGGAAGAGAATAATGGATCACCAAGAGCGAGTATGCATTCATTTAATTGAGGAGTTCAGATTAGATTACAAGAGATCTAAAGAAATTTCCTCGTTGCAGCATTGATAAACAAAGGTAAATTATGCCATTGAGATGCCTGTCGTCTTTTTGTGAATTTTGTTCTGATCAAGGTGAGGGATATTAAGTGCTGGGGAATACAACACTTTCCATTCCAGGCACTCAGAGTGAGCATCAAGCAAGTCCAGGGCAGTTATGACATGGTTACACGTCGTGCAAAGTTTCCCTTTAGTCTCAGAAGGGCACTTCTTACTGCATCAGTGTGATACATTTCCATTTCTGCTCCAGCCATTCTGTGGTCTCTCTCAGTCAGATTTCCAGTTTAATATCAGCAATGGGAAGTGTTGTACTGCGAGTCAGTGCCAACTAGGAACTGGGTTGAGACTGCTCTAACCCACTTCACTCAGAACCTATGTAGTCAGCAGACAGAGGAGACCATTTTGAACCTAAATTCCTGAGGTAATAATCCAATGTCTAACTTGCTGCAGCAATAAGTCGCCAAGTTTCTAACATTGACCACTGCAACTTGGATTGATACAGACAAAAAAATTGTGGTTATAGTAAACTCTCTGTAAATAAAATAAATTGTACACCTAATATTTCTGTTTCCTTTCCTGGCCAGCTGGGGTGATTATTTCCCGCTTTCATCAGAACTGGACCGACATCACACATTATAGAGAACTGGCCACAATCCTTCCACCAATAAGCCAGCATATTTTCTGTATACAGCACCCATTGCAAATTCCATGCTCGCCACTAAAAGAAGGGTAGATGGTGCCTAAGCCTTGAACCGAGTCCAGGAAACAGAAGTAAAACAGCATGAATTATGAGCTGATTTAAATCTGTTAATCCACAAGATGCTATAAGTCTATAAACTATTCAGGTTGTTCCCTAGCTCTTTCACATGTCGCCTTTTGGCAGTAGGTGAATGATCTCCTCATTAAGCTGGGTTCATTTCATTTAAGCCAACCATATTGTCTATATAGCCAAACCACTGCATTAAGTAGAGCAACAATTGTACATTATTGAAATCCATATTAGACCCTCTTAAATAAATGTGGGCAATTAGTTACACTTTTGGTGTTCTAATTAGGTAACCTTTGCCTTTCAGAAATGTGCTGTTGATTTGAACACTTCCTCAGACAATGGCAAAATTGTTTTTGTGAAATTCAATTAGTTGATTTTCTAAACCCTTTTCTACATCTGGATCTTTTTAAATGTAGAGTGATGGGGAGAGAAAGAGAGGCGAGGAGCCAAAGCCTCCACCGGTGGAATAAGTTAGGCCTTTGGGACCAGCCCTTTTCCCAGTTCTTGACCCTAAACAGTGATACAGGAAGGAACAAAGCTGGTGAGCTGTCCTACTTCTGCCCTTTCAAATAAATCACTACAGAAATGGTGCAGCAAGTGTACGTGGCTGTAATATTTTAGCCATAAAACAGACTGGCTTTAAAAAAAAAAACCTAGTGTGAAGGAAATGCCATTAGGTCGTTAATGGTTATAATGTTTAGATTAAGTGTTGCGTTTTCTTTATAGAACGTTATATTGCAGTTTCCTGCAAAGAATATACCATTTTGCTTCAGCTATTTAACTTAGGCGAGGTTCTTTAAAGCTCCAGAGTCTGGGTTTGATTGTCTTTGTACACTTTATAAAAGACACCACAAAATTACAAGTGTGAAACATTATTCACTAATGCAGAGAGCAGCCTCCCATCAATCCTCTGAACAGTCACACCTCACCACTACAGTGGCTATCTATCAATAATATTACTGTAACCGAGACTGAAAACACCTGTAATATCGCAGATACAATGTGGTTAGCTGGCAGAGCAAACACAAAGCCCAGTTCCAGTTTTAGACAATTCTGGTTTGAGGAACAGTCAGAGAAACTAGAAAAGAACGACAGTTCTGATGAAACAAAATAAAAAGAGATGGTGGAAATCTGATACAAAAGCAGATATTGTTGGAATCACTTAGCAATTCAGACAGCATCCGTAAAGAAAGGAAAAATGTTGACATTTGCCAGTGCCCTTCGTCAGTTCTGAGTCAGAAAGTTGTGGGCTAATGTCAATGTTCCCCGTCATTTGTTTTTTTGGGCTGCGCGGCCCATTCACAGTTTTATGTGCGAAAATTAACGTTGAAAAAGCCGGTCCCGGGCTGCGCAGGACCGGCAGAGAGCTGTGTGGCCACACGGCTGTGCAGCTTATAGGGAACGCTGGCTGAAGCCACATTCTTGGTCTTATGCACATAATCTAGGCTGACAATGCAGTACTGAGGGAGTACAGCATTGTTGAAGATGCTGCCTTTTAGATGAGGCTCCGTCCACCTGCTCAGGTGGACAATTTGAAGAAGAGCAGAGTGCCCTCCTGCTGTCTTGGCCAATATTCCTCTCTCACCATCAATGTTCCCTTTAAGCTGCGTGGCCGCGCAGTGCTCTGCAGCTCCCGCGCAGCAAGCTCACCGGCTTCTAAATAGGAAAAACCGCACATGCACAGCATTTTGAATGGGCCGTGCAGCCTCATAAAGGGACTTCACACCCAAAAACAAAATTAAAGGAAGGGAACATTGCTCACCATTGCTACCAAAAACCATATGGCCCCAAATTTGCTTGCCATTTTTGATGGTTCGATGACATCAAATCTGTGCAAAATTTTTTTTTCCATCAGCAAATTAGGGCAGAAGCCACATTGACTGGATTCTCAAAGGTCGGCATGGCTCTTGCTCAATGCCATGACCTACATCAACAGAAAAGCATTCCACTTTCTCCATATGTGACTCATTTGCAATTAGCAGCGCCGCAGCATGCAAGTGAATGCTTGCTTAGCTGGAAGCTGCCACAATGCTTTCACTTTAAAGTAGTTCACCGTGCCAACACTCTTTGACCCAGAAAGGGAGCTCGCTGGGTGGCTTCTGGGAGATCAAGGTTATCCTCCGCAGCCATAGCTGCTAACTCCTGTGTGGTTTCTCAGGACACAAACTGAGTACAAACTGAATGCACCACTGGCACATTGAAGCAGTAATTCAGCTGCTTGGATCGATCTGGGGGCAACCTGCAATATAGTTTTGCTGGGGTCTCGAGGATCGAGGTTGTGTGTAAATTTCTCACCTTTGTCTTGCAAAGAAAGGTCTTCCCGGAGGACCCAGTGGATGAAAGCTCTCGTGGGCAGCAAAAGGATCAGCAAGAGGAACAGCAGGAGAAAGTGGAAGACAGACAGCCCCATTAATGCTACGGGCCACAATCCTGGCGGAAGTTCCTGTAAAACCGCCAACGCAGGAACACCCACCCCCATGTAGGGAGACCCTGCCTCCAGAATGTGCCAGGCCACAGAATTTCAGGCCCCTGGTGCCAGCTGTAAGAGATATTCATGCCATTATCGTACAGGAGACCTTCTCTTGACTATTATATTTGGCCAATGCAATAACAGTCCTGCGTCCATCTTCCTCCTTCCCTTCACATATATGCCATGATTCATAGACCCTTCTCTGTGTACAACACCTCACAAGTATCCCATTTATGCCAGGATATGAAACTAACTTCCGCAACATTCCAAGGACAATGTCTGCACACACAACAACTTTAGTGCAACCATCATTTTAAAGTGAAACCATATTGTGTGTGTTTCTAGTGTTTCTTACCACATTACTTACCCTTGGTGCCAGTGCTTCCCCTAGTAGCAGAAGTGCATGAGATGTCTGGCTGTTTTGTTGCAATAGGAGCCTCCTGGAAATGAAGTGTCCCTTGCGGCATGGCAGCTAAGTTCTGACATGGACTTCTTGTGGTGCTAAACCTGGCCCTATGTTCTTTCTGCCAGTGTCGGCGGGTGTTTCAGTGGCAGAGCGGGGCTATAAAAGGCCCAGAGACCAGGTAAGGCCTCACGGCGTCGGCGGGAATCCTGAGCGGCAGAGCGGGGCTATAAAAGTCCCAGAGACCAGGTAAGGCCTCACAGCTTCGGCGGGAATCTCGAGCGGCAGAGCAGGGCTATAAAAGTCCCAGAGACCAGGTAAGGCCTCACAGCTTCGGCGGGAATCTCGAGCGGCAGAGCAGGGCTATAAAAGTCCCAGAGACCAGGTAAGGCCTCACAGCGTCGGCGGGAAACTCGAGCGGCAGCAGCGGGGCTATAAAAGTCCCAGAGACCAGGTAAGGCCTCACAGCGTCGGCGGGAATCTCGAGCGGCAGCAGCGGGGCTATAAAAGTCCCAGAGACCAGGTAAGCCCTCACAGCGTCGGCGGGAATCTCGAGCGGCAGAGCGGGGCTATAAAAGTCCCAGAGACCAGGTAAGTCCTCATAGCGACGGCGGGAATCCTGAGCGGCAGAGCGGGGCTATAAAAGTCCCAGAGACCAGGTAAGGCCTCACAGCTTCGGCGGGAATCTCGAGCAGCAGAGCGGGGCTATAAAAGTCCCAGAGACCAGGTAAGGCCTCACAGCGTCGGCGGGAATCTCGAGCGGCAGAGCGGGGCTATAAAAGTCCCAGAGACCAGGTAAGGCCTCACGGCGTCGGCGGGAATCCTGAGTGGCAGAGCGGGGCTATAAAAGTCCCAGAGACCAGGTAAGGCCTCACAGCGTCGGCGGGAATCTCGAGCGGCAGAGCGGGGCTATAAAAGTCCTAGAGACCCAGGTAAGGCCTCACAGTGTCGGCGGGAATCCTGAGCGGCAGAGCGGGGCTATAAAAGTCCTAGAGACCCAGGTAAGGCCTCACAGTGTCGGCGGGAATCCTGAGCGGCAGAGCGGGGCTATAAAAGTCCCAGAGACCAGGTAAGGCCTCACAGCGTCGGCGGGAAACTCGAGCGGCAGCAGCGGGGCTATAAAAGTCCCAGAGACCAGGTAAGGCCTCACAGCGTCGGCGGGAATCTCGAGCGGCAGCAGCGGGGCTATAAAAGTCCCAGAGACCAGGTAAGGCCTCACAGTGTCGGCGGGAATCTCGAGCGGCAGAGCGGGGCTATTAAAGTCCCAGAGACCAGGTAAGTCCTCACAGCGACGGCGGGAATCCTGAGCGGCAGAGCGGGGCTATAAAAGTCCCAGAGACCAGGTAAGGCCTCAGTGCATCAGCGGGAATCCTGAGCGGCAGAGCGGGGCTATAAAAGTCCCAGAGACCAGGTAAGGCCTCAGTGCGTCAGCGGGAATCCTGAGCGGCAGAGCGGGGCTATAAAAGTCCCAGAGACCAGGTAAGGTTTACCAGTCTCCAGTCTGGAAGGAGAGAGGTAAAAAGTAATCCAAGTGTGACGTCACCAGAAAGCGGGTAAGTGATTGGTTGGTAAGTATTTCTCCCTTTTAAGCTTAAATCTCTTTGGTTTATAGTTTCTAAGGTGTGATATTCACCATCTAGAATCGGGGCAGAGGATATTTAAGAATAATATTAACAAATTTAATTAATTACATAGAATGGGAGATCAGGCGATGTGTTGCTGCTGCAATATGTGAGAGCTGGTGAACACCATTGATGCTCACGGTGATCACATTTGCAGTAAGTGTTGGCTGCTCGAGGAACTCCGGCTCCGTTTTGAAGAGCTGGAGTCCGAGCTTCAAACACAGACACATCAGGGAGGGGGAGAGTTACCTGGACTCTGTGTATCACGAGGTAGTCACACCAATTAGATTAATTAATTCAGATGTAGTCCGTGGCCAGGGTCAGGATGGTGTGACTAGAAGCGAGGCAGGTACGGGGATCCAGGAGGTAGTGTTGGAGGAGCCGCAGCCCTTGCACTTGTCCAACAGGTTCGAGGCTCTTACTCCCTGTGGGGACAGGAGCAGGGACTGCAGGGAGGATGAGCAACCTGGCCACAGCACCGTGGAGCAGGGGGCCATTCAAGTGGGGGGAGTTAAAAGAAATGTTGTAGTGGTAGGGGATAGTATCGTTAGGGGGATAGATAGAGTTCTTTGCAGCCGAGAGCGAGAGTCCCAAAGGCTGTGTTGCCTGCCCGGTGCCAGGGTTAAGGACATAGAAACATAGAAACATAGAAGATAGGAGCAGGAGTAGGCCATTCGGCCCTTCGAGCCTGCTCCGCCATTCAACGAGATCATGGCTGATCATCCAAACCCTAGCACCCGGTCCCTGCACCGACAGCCATCCCACCCAAGCCCTATCCCCGTAACCCCATCCAGACATCCCCTCTGGACTGGAGAGAAACTTGGAGTGGGAGGGGGAGGATCCAGTTGTCGTGGTCCATGTTGGTACCAACGACATAGATAGGACAAGGAAGGAGGTTCTGCTGAGGGAGTTTGAGCAGCTAGGGGCCAAATTAAAAAGCAGAACCACAAGGGTAATAATCTCTGGATTATTACCTGAGCCACGAGCGAATTTGGCTAGGACAAATAAAATTAGAGAGTTAAATGCGTGGCTCAAAGACTGGTGTGGGAGAAATGGGTTTTGCTTCCTGGGACACTGGCACCAGTACTGGGGCAGGAGGGAGCTGTTCCGTTGGGACGGGCTTCACTTGGCCAGTGCTGGGACTAGAGTCCTGGCGGATCATATAACTAGGGCTGTAGAGAGGGCTTTAAACTAACTAGTGGGGGGGAGGTTCCTAGAGAGCAAATAAAAATGACAACAGAGAAGGTCATAGACTTAGGTAGCAGTGGGGAAATTAAAAACCAGAGCGTGTCAGGAAGGGGCAGAAGGTATGGAGTAAAAGGTAAAGTAATAAAAAGGGCAAAAGCAGGAACTAAGTGTCACAAAACATCTTTGAAAGTTCTCTATCTGAATGCACGTAGCATTCGTAACAAAATAGACGAGTTAATGGCACAAGTAACTACGTAAGGGTATGATCTTGTGGCCATTACAGAAACATGGCTGCAGGGTGACAATGCCTGGGAATTAAACATACCAGGTTATTTAACGATCAGGAAGGAAAGGCAGGAAGGAAGGGGAGGTGGGGTGGCTATGTTAATAAAGGAAGGAATCACTGTAATACAGAGAAATGATATTGGGTCAAAAGATCAGGATAATGAAACAGTTTGGGTGGAGGTAAGGAATAATAAGGGGAAAAAAACACTAGTGGGCATAGTCTATAGGCCTCCGAACAGTGGCAACTCTGTTGGACGGAGTATCAATCAGGAAATAGTTGAGGCTTGTAATAAAGGAACATCTATAATTATGGGGGATTTTAACTATCATATTAATTGGACAAATCAAATTGGGGAGGGCTGCCTTGAGGATGAGTTCATTGAGTGTATTAGGGATGGGTTTCTTGAGCAGTATGTAACTGAACCGACCAGGGGGCAAGCAACCTTAGATCTGGTCCTGTGTAACGAGATGGGATTAATTAAAAATGTCCTAGTAAAGGATCCCCTTGGAATGAGTGACCATAACATGGTTGAATTCCATATTCAATTAGAGAGTGAGAAGGTTTGATCTCAAACAAGCGTCCTAAGCTTGAATAAAGGAGACTATGAAGGTATGAGAGCGGAATTGAGTAGAGTGGATTGGGAAAATAGATTAACGGGTAAGACAATACATGATCAGTGGTGTACATTTAAGGAGTTATTTTACAACTTCCAAAAAAAATATATTCCACTGAGAAGAAAAGGATGTAAAAGAAAAGACAGCCATCCGTGGCTAAGTAAAGAAATTAAGGATAGTATTCGACTAAAAACAAGGGCATA
The DNA here is from genome assembly GCF_052327205.1 of Somniosus microcephalus. NCBI lineage: Eukaryota > Metazoa > Chordata > Chondrichthyes > Squaliformes > Somniosidae > Somniosus > Somniosus microcephalus. The sequence goes on from NC_140995.1 coordinate 187,760,954, forward strand.
TAAGGTAGCAAAATCTAGTGGGAGGATAGAGGATTGGGAAAACTTTAAAAGACAGCAAAAAATAACAAAAAGATTGATTAAGAAAGGGAAGATAGATTATGAAAGTAAATTAGCAAAAAATATAAAAACAGATAGTAAGAGTTTTTATAGTTATATAAAAAGAAAAAGGGTGGCTAAAGTAAATGTTGGTCCCTTAGAGGATGAGACCGGGAAATTAATGGTGGGAAATATGGAGATGGCAAAAACACTGAATGAATATTTTACATCAGTCTTTACAGTAGAAAACACTAAGAATATCCCAACACTGGACAAACAGGGGGCTAAAGGGGGGGAGGAGCTAAACACGATCAAAATCACTAAGGAAGTGGTACTCGGTAAAATAATGGGACTCAAGGCGGATAAATCACCTGGACCTGATGGCTTACATCCTAGGGTCTTGTGGGAAGTGGCGGTAGGGATTGTGGATGCATTGGTAATAATTTTCCAAAACTCCCTGGACTCGGCAAAGGTCCCGGCAGACTGGAAAACTGCTAATGTAACACCCTTATTTAAAAAGGGCAGTAGACAGAAGGCTGGAAACTATAAACCGGTTAGCCTAACATCTGTGGTAGGTAAAATTTTGGAGCCCATTATTAAGGAGACAGTAACAGGACATTTGGATAATCATAATTTAATAGGACAAAGTCAGCATGGTTTTATGAAGGGGAAGTCATGTTTGACAAACTTGCTGGAGTTCTTTGAGGAAGTAACGTATAGGGTGGATAAAGGGGAACCAGTGGACGTAGTGTATTTAGACTTCCAAAAGGCATTTGACAAGGTGCCACACAAAAGATTATTGCTTAAGATAAAAAATCACGGGATTGGGGGTAATATTCTGGCATGGATAGAGGATTGGCTATCTAACAGAAGGCAGAGAGTTGGGATAAATGGTTTATTCTCAGACTGGCAATCAGTAACTAGTGGTGTTCCGCAGGGGTCAGTGCTGGGTCCCCAACTCTTTACAATCTATATTAACGATTTGGAGGAGGGGACCGAGTGTAACATATCAAAGTTTGCAGATGATACTAAGATGGGAGGGAAAGTAGTGAGTGAGGAGGACATAAAAAACCTGTAAAGGGACATCGACAGGCTAAGTAAGTGGGCAGAGATTTGGCAGATGGAATACAATACTGGAAAGTGTGAGGTTATGCACTTTGGCAGGAAAAATCGTAGAGCAAGTTATTATCTTAATGGCAAGAAACTGGAAAGTACTGAAGTACAAAGGGATCTGGGGATCCTGGTGCACGAAACTCAAAAGGTTAGTATGCAGGTGCAGCAAGTGATTAAGAAGGCCAATGGAATGTTGGCTTTCATTGCTAGGGGGATAGAATATAAAAATAGGGAGGTATTGCGTCAGTTGTACAAGGTATTGGTGAGACCGCACCTGGAATACTGCGTACAGTTTTGGTGTCCATACTTAAGAAAGGACATACTTGCTCTCGAGTCAGTACAAAGAAGGTTCACTCGGTTAATCCCGGGGATGAGGGGATGGACATATGAGGAGAGGTTGAGTAGATTGGGACTCTACTCATTGGAGTTCAGAAGAATGAGAGGCGTTCTGATTGAAACATATAAGATTGTGAAGGGGTTGGATCGGGTGGATGCGGGGAAGATGTTCCCGATGATGGGTGAAACTAGAACTAGGGGGCATAGTCTTAGAATAAGGGGCTGCTCTTTCAAAACTGAGATGAGGAGGAACTACTTCACTCAGAGGGTGGTAGGTCCATGGAATATGCTGCCCCAAAAAGCTGTAGAAGCTACATCATTACATAAATTTAAAACAGAAATAGACAGTTTCCTAGAAGTAAAGGGAATTAAGGGTTATGGGGAGCGGGCAGGAATTTGGACATGAGTCTAGGTTCAGATCGGTCATGGCCCTGTGGGTAGCGGAGCGGGCCCAGGGGCCGTGTAGCCTGATCCTGCTCCTATTTCGTGTGTCTAATTCTGTTAGATTCAGGAGATGGTTCTGTGATAGTGGATTGGCGGTTAGGATCAGATCAGCCATGATCTTATTGAATGGCGGAGCAGGCTCGAGGGGCCGATTGGCCTACTCCTGCTCCTATTTCTTACGTTCTTATGTTCTTATGTTCTTATGTGCAGGCGTCAGAGGAGCTGATGGGAGGGCAGCACGCATGTGCTGCTACCCTGAGAGACAGTACCATCATCCAAGTCTATTCCTGCCATGCCATTAGTACTGAGTACTGCCTCAGCAAGGCCAAGATCTGTGGGCCCAATTAGATCAGTAAATCAGTTTGCACTCCAATAGTCATGGGGAGGCGGACAGGGAGCATTTGTGGGGAGAGGAAACCCGGAAATCCCGGGGACGTGGAAGTCCTGCCGATTTTAATGGCAGGATCTCATTATAATTTTTTATTCCGTTTCCTGCAAATTTTAGCCAATTTGTTGATACTAGCTTATCTCTGGTCTTTCAGATAATCAGGATCAACTGCAAACCAATATGGTGAGGATATTGTGTTTAATCAGAGTTTAAGATGGAATATAACACACTAGTTATACAGCAAAAACATATGACCGTGACAAGCAACTGGCACCGGTCCCGATCGGACCGACAGCTGGCGTGCGTGACAGTTCTCTGGCTTATGGCTTTTCTTCCTCTCGTCTAGAACCTCCAAGAGTGTTAACTTAGGTCCGCATGGGCCCACTCTCAGAAGAGTGTTTGACCAGCCACACTCTTGTATGGCTCTCCCCTCCATTGTCTGTGCTAAGGGCTTTTCAGGTCTTTCTCTTATACCCTTTTTTAGGGGTGGGCCTGATGTAAAATGTGGACAGGACCATTCAACCTGTAAGGGCTCTTCCTAAACCAAGGTTTCCAATGGCATGTCGAGTTCTTTGTCCCAACTTGGAGATGAAGATCCTCCCTCCAGGAGGGGTCTTCACAATCATTACACATGCTTTATTGTTTATACATTTTGAAGGCCTACCCATCGGAATTTCTCTTATCTCCCTTGGGGGGACCAAGAAATTGATAAAGAAAGGAAAAATGGAATATAAGCACAAACTAGCGAAAAATATAAAAATGGATTGTAAAAACTTCTATAGGTATGTGAAAAGGAAAAGACTGGTGAAGGTAAATGTAGGTCCTTTACAGTCAGAGACGGGAGAATTTATAATGGGGAATGAGGAAATGGCAGAGAAATTAAATAAATACTTTGTTTCTGTCTTCACGGAGGAAGACACAAAAGACCTCCCAGAAATACGAGAAAACCAAGGGTGTGGCAAGAATGAGGAACTTAAAGAAATTATTATTAGTAAAAAAACAGTACTAGCAAAATTAATGGGACTAAAAGTCGACAAATCCCAAGGACCGGATGACCTACATCCTAGGGTTTTGAAAGAGGTGGCCATTGGGATAGTGGACGCATTGGTTGTCATCTTCCAAAATTCTATAGATTCTGGAACGGATCCTGCAGATTGGAGGATAGCAAATGTAACCCCGCTATTTAAGAAAGGAGGGAGAGAGAAAACGGGGAACTACAGACCTGTTAGCCTCACATCAGTAGTTGGGAAAATGCTGGAATCTATTATAAAGGATGCAATAACTGGGCAATTAGAAACTAATAGTAAGATTGGGTGGAGTCAACATGGATTTATGAAAGGGAAATCCTGTTTAACAAACCTGTTGGAGTTCTTTGAGGATGTAACTAGTGGAGTAGACAAAGGGAAACTAGTAGATGTGGTGTATTAGGATTTTCAGAAGGCCTTCGATAAGGTCCCACACAAGAGGTTGGTGAACAAAATTAGGGCACATGGAATTGGGGGTAATATACTAGCATGGATTGAGAATTGGTTAACAGACAGAAAACAAAGAGTAGGGATAAACGGGTCTTTTTCAGCATAGCAGGCTGTGACTAGTGGGGTACCGCAAGGATCGGTGCTTGGGCCCCAGCTATTCACAATCTATATCAATGATTTGGATGAGGGGACTAAATGTAACATTTCCAAAATTGCTGATGATACAAAGCTAGGTGGCAGTGTCAGTTGTGAAGAGGATGTGAAGCGGCTTCAAGGGGATCTTGACAGGCTCAGTGAGTGGGCAAGAGCATGGCAGATGGAATATAATGTGGATAAATGTGAAGTTATCCACTTTGTTACAAAAAACAGAAAGCCAGAGTATTTCCTAAATGGTGAAAGATTGGGGAATGCAGATGCTCAAAAGGACCTGGTGTCCTTGTACATGAGTCACTGAAAGTGAATGTGCAGGTGCAGCAAGCCATTAGGATGGCAAATGGTATGCTGGCCTTCATTACAAGAGGATTTGAGTACAGGAGTAAAGAAGTCTTACTCCAATTATATCGGACCTTGGTGAGACCACACCTGGAGTACTGTGTACAATTTTGGTCTCCTTACCTAAGGAAGGATATACTTGCCATAGAGGGGGTGCAACAAAGGTTCACGAGATTGATTCCTGGGATGGCGGGACTGTCGTATGAAAAGAGATTGAGTAAACTCGGCCTGTATTCTCTTGAATTCAGAAGAATGAGAGGGGATCTCATTGAAGCATACAAAATTATTACAGGGCTTGATAGGGTGGATGCTGGGAGAATATTTCCCTTGGCTGGAGAGTCTAGAATCAGGGGCCACAGCCTCAGGATAAAGGGTAGGCCAGTCAGGACTGAGATGAGAAGAAATTTCTTCACACAGAGGGTGGTGAATCTTTGGAATTCTCTACCCCAGAGGGCTGTGGAGGCTCAGTCATTAGGTAAATTCAAAACAGAAGTCGATAGATTTCTGACTAGTAAGGGCATCAAGGGATATGGCGATAGGGCCAGTGAATGTAGTTGAAGCAGAAGATCAGCCATGATCTCATTGAATGGCGGAGCAGGCTCAAAGGGCCGAATGGCCTACTTCTGCTCCTATTTCTTATGTTCTTATTATGTTCTTATGTCCCTATCCTCCCTAGTTTGGAGTCAGACATGCCATTCTCAGCCATCAGATGTTCGTAACTGTTTGTTATCAGCTATTTATGTTCATGCTGTTTATGCAGCTTCAGCTGTGCAAAACTAACTATTTCATTATCAGACTATTGTACCATGGAATGAATCGTTAAATCCTCAACGATATCTTCTATTCTATTCTCATACACTGGTTAACTTATGCATTTTAAAGCAGTTTTGTTAAACAAAGTCAAAATCCTAACTTAGCATTATATTATGGTTAGTAGCAGTAATGGAAGAAGCTTAGGCGTTGGGCTTTGGTTGGTCAAATTAAAGATACAGCCAACAACCTTCCTAGCCCACAAACAGCAGACAGCTAGCCTGGACACAAGGTCATATGTGACCGTCACAGTGCAAAATGTTGTAACATCCGCGGGGAACCAAAACATAAGCAAATTCTAAGCATCTATCCAATTATTCTAACACCAGCCTGAAGAGACGTTTTGTCTCAAGTTCTAATACAGTCATGTAAACACAGTCTTATTCGCATCACAATTTCATTCCCATAACCCCATATATTTTGGATACCCTAATTTCTAACACCGTCAATTGGGAGAGGAGAGAGGGAAAGATCGCGGGGCAGAAGGTGGGGGGGCTTCAGATCATGGGTGGGCGGCTTTGGACCGCGGGGTTAGAGGAGGCGGGGCGGTGGGTGGGGGCCAGCCAATCACAGTAGCAAGGAGAGACTGAAGGTTTGCTTGAGGGGCTGGGGAGGGGGTGCACACCTGCTCCTCCTGGTTCATAAGCAGTGCTATCAAAAAACCCTTAACTGCTTGATTCGGCTGCTCCCATCTCTATTTCACTGCTGGGTTTCCCGAGCCGTGGGAAGCCCGGCTGGCAACTGTTAAATGTAAATCAGGCTCCCAACTGCACTGTGAGAGTCAAATATTATAATGAAGGCCCTGACTCTCGGGAGAGGGACACAGACACGCCACGTAACCCCCCACGGCAGGCACTTACATGGTGGGTTGTGGTCACATTTCATGATTTAAAATTTTTAACCTCCCCTGACCCTCTCCCGCCCATCCTGGGGGGATTAATATTTCCCTTAATGTTCTGTGTGCATCTATCTTTTAAAAGCAGGACTTATGAAATCTAGATCCCCAGGGATCTTTGGCCAGGAAGTAATTGCATTCTGACCCTTTGTCCAGCAAGATTTTCCTCCTCAAATGATGCCAGCAACTGCTCCTGTTCAATTGTGCTCTATGTGTGTCACTCTGTTCACTGCCCTCTGGCTCACTTTCTAACTTTCCCAGGGTGGATATCGCCGAGCTGGGCTTGATTCTCGTAGTGCTGGATGCAATGGGACTTGGCTTTTCTGCCTCTGGTACATTAGAGGAGGAGAAGTTGAGGAGAGGTTATAATGGTTTCCTGGGGAACAGAGGTCACATGTCATTTCCAATGGAACTTGTGACATGAGAGTTTCCCTTAAGGGTGTTAAGGGATATGGAACCAATGCAGGTAAATGGAGTTAAGATACAGATCAGCCATCATCTAACTGAATGGTGGAAAAGGCTCGAGGGGCTGAATCACCTACTCCTGTTCCAATGATCCTGTGTTCCTAGTTTTATGATATTATTCACTGTCCATTAACGGGTGGTATAACAGAATGAGAAGGAAGAGAAGCAGAATGCCATCATGAACCTGCAGCTGCCACATGGCCTCTTACTTGCCCATCTCCAACACCCTCTGTGACCTGCCCTTCCAGGATTTGGAATGCCTCCTCCTCATAGGATGTCAGAGGTTTGGGGACTGCCAGCTGTTGCATCTCTCTCCCAGCTGTTATGGACTGTCTTATCCACGGGAACAAAGGGCCAAATTACCTTGGTTTACAGTAATTCAGTTATATTCAAGTATGCATTATTCATTGAGCACATTTGTGGAAGGTTCCTCTTATCTTGCCTGATCTGGTAAGGTTATTAAACGTTTTTGTACAATGATGGGCCATGCAGGGATGGTTGAGCTTGCACTGAGTGTCCACCTCCTTCCATTGTCCCGGGGAAGCTTTCCTTGACGATCTGCATCTCTCAGCGATAAAGAAGCCTTTCTCTTCTACCTGACTTCCTCCAGCAGCACTTGCACAGCTGTATCAGTGAACCTAGGGGCTCGCTAATCTCCAGCTGGCTTGCCCCTTTAAGCCGCTGTAGGCCTTTAAATCCTGCAACAATGCACTATTTCCCACCAAAGGGAAGCTCCTAAACAAATGTGTTTCTGACGCCTGAAGCTATTCAAAATATTAAACTGAGGAAATAATTGCTAACATTGGCCGATTGTGAGTTGCGCACCGCTCTCGTTCCAGTTGGGGTTGCTCCGATTGGAAAATAGTGTATAATTCTACATGTGTGTTGCTCACACGGAGCTTCACTCACCAGGTGTACATATCGGAAATCTAGGTGTGCACTGCCCATTAATTTTAATGATTGGAAGCACAGATCCAAATTTCTGATGTCTGGTGCCAGGAGTGCATTCTTGTAAAATCAGCCTAGTGTCTTCAGAAGTGTAGAGGTAAAAAAATTAAGAGGGTAAGGTGCCAAAAAAAACTTATTTTATGTATAAGGAGGGGTAATGCCTCATCATAGAAGGAAACAGATAGAGAAAGAGCCTACTGAGGATCAAGCAATGACCGGCATAAAAATACATGGGAGGACATTGCAAATCAAATAAATTCAGTGCCCCAAATAATAAAGGGGGGTGGGGGGAAGATTGTAGGAAACATCTGAATAAAGTTAAAAAGCAAGGAAGTTGTGCAGCCAAAAAGGCACATAAGGTCACCAGAGCGGACCACCCATTTGCATCAGCTGAGGAGAAGGTAACCCAGCGCTTCCGTTTTGAGAATATTGTGGAGGTTGAAAGGGCACTGGTTGTGCTGTATATCCAGTCCAAGAAGCAGTGATCTTGCAACTGTTCTGTAGGCAAGAGAAAAATGTCTGGATGAAACCAAGAATAACATTGAAATGTACTTACCTTAATTCTTTGTTACACTGAAATCTTTTACATTTAGCATGTTTGAATCTAAACTGCCGTGCTTACTCAGATTTACATGTAATAGAGAAGATTATATAATTGTGCATTGTGTATGGAGCAATTGGATTCGGTAACAAGCTGCATCTATAGATTCACTGAAAACAATTTGTTTATGGAGAGATCCAGCGATTCAGATCCATGTGAATAGATTTAAACAAGAGCAGTGCTGAATTCCAGTATTGTCAATGAGAAACACTTACTCCCTTGCTTCTTTCACAACTTTTGACCCATAAAGTAATAGTCTTGTGGAATAAGTTACCAGGGAAAGCCTTTTGAGTAAACAGTGTAAATGGGTTCAGAAGGCATTCAAATCTTTTTTGAAGATTTGATTGACATTGCGCGCATGTTGAGTGCTGTTGACTTCTAGAAAAGAGGCTGGACCTGATGAGCTAATGAGAGCTAGGCTGTTCAGGGGTGATGTCAGGAAGCATTTCACACAAAGGGTAGTGGAAATCTGGATCACTCTCTCCCTCAAAAAGTTGTTGAGGCTTGGACAATTGAAAATTTCAACACTGATTTTTGTCAGGCAAAGGTAATAAGGATTACAGAACCAAGGCAGGTAAATGGAGCCAAGATATAGATCAGCCATGATCTAATTGAATGTCTTCACAAAGGAGGACACAAATAACTTCCCAGAGATGTCGGGGAACATAGGGTCTAATGAGAGGGAGGAACTGAATGAAATCAGTATTTGTAGGAAATGGTGTTAGGGAAATTGACAGGATTGAAGGCCGATAAATCCCCAGAGCCTGATAATCTACATCCTAGGGTACTTAAGGAAGTGGCCCTAGAAATAGTAGATGCATTGCTGGTCATCTTCCAAAATTCTACAGACTCTGGAACAGTTCCCATGGATTGGAGGGTAGCTAATGTTACCCCACTGTTCAAAAAAGGTGGTAGAGAGAAAACGGGGAATTATAGACCGGTAAGCCTGACATCGGTTGTGGGGAAAATGCTAGAGTCCATTATAAAAGATGCAATAGCAGAGCACTTGGAAAACAGTGACAGGATCGGACGAAGTCAACATGGATTTACAAAAGGTAAATCGTGCTTAACAATCTACTGGAATTTTTTGAGGATGTAACTGGTAGAATAGATAAGGGAGAACCAGTGGATGTGGTGTATTTGGACTTTCAGAAGGCTTTCGATAAGGTCCCGCATAAGAGATTATTGTGTAAAGTTAAGGCACATGGGATTGGGGCAAGGTACTGACTTGGATAGAGAACTGGTTAGCAGACAGGAAGCAAAGAGTTGGAATAAACGGCTCTTTTTCCGAGTGGCAGTCAGTGACTAGTGAGGTACCGCAGGGATCGGTCCTAGGACCCCAGCTATTCACAATACATATTAATGATCTAGACGAGGGAACTAGATGTAATGGGGCAGAAATTCCTCCCCAAACGCGTGAGTACGGAAGGGGTACTCACGCGTCTAGCCGGAGGAAATGCCGGTTTTCAGCATGCGCAGCGCATGCGCTGAAAACCGGCATTTCCTCTCCTCCAGCCCAAGAGGTGAAGAGGCTAGCACGTGCGCTGTAGGGGGCAGCGCGTGCGTCTTGGATTTCCTCTGTTTTGGGGGATTTGCGCATGTGTAAAGGCCTCCGGTCTTTACGCTTGTAAAAAGCACACGTAAGTATTTAATTTTACAGGTAAGTGGTGTTTTACCACAGAAACCACAGAAACCCCACAGTGCAGATAGAGGCCATTTCGACCTATCGAGCCTGCACCGACACATATCCCACCCGATCCCCGTAACCCCTACACCAACACATATCCCACCCTATCCCCGTAACCCCACGTATTTACTCCCCCTAACACTAAGGGTCAATTTTAGTGCAATTTAGAATTTTTTTCCCACAGGTTTATTATTTTAAAGAATCTACAATAAGGTAAGTTTAGTTTTAGACCCTTCTTATTAAAAATTTATTTTTTTCAAAAAAAAAAATTATTGTTTAAATTATTTTTTTAAACTTATTTATACTTAATTTAATGATTGGGATGTTTTTTTAAATTTTATTTAAAGTTTAAGTAGTGTTTTGGGGTGCAGTACTTCTCATGAGTTTGACAGTTCTTACTCTCAAACTTATGAATGAAGTTTCCCCTCCCCTGATTGGCGGAACAGTGCTCACCTGATCCCAGCCGGCACATCGCACCAACTACGCCACTAGGTCAGGTTAGCACAGCGCGCCGACATCAGAACCTGGCCACTGACAGGAAATCCACTGCGGGCCAGGTTTCAGATGTCGGCGCGCAGGGTGAGCGCACATCGGGGGCTTGCACGCGCGGCAAGCCCCCGACACCAAGTTCTGGGCCATAATCTGCAAGTTTGCAGATGACACAAAGCTGGGTGGGTATGTGTGCTGTGAGGAGGATGCCAAGAAACTCCAGTATGATTTGGGCAGGTTGGGTGATTGGGCAGATGCATGGCAGATGCAGTATAATGTGGATAAATGCGAGGTTATCCACTTTGGTGGCAAAAACAAGAAGGCAGATTATTATCTGAACGGCAATAGATTGGGAGAAGGGGAAGTGCAATGAGACCTGGGTGTCCTTGTGCACCAGTCGCTGAAGGTAAGCATGTAGGTGCAGCAGGCGGTTAAGAAGGCAAATGGTATGTTGGCCTTCGTAGCGAGAGGGTTTGAGTATAGGAACAAGGATGTCTTGTTGCAGTTGTACAGGGCCTTGGTGAGACCACACCTTGAGTATTGTGTGCAGTTTTGGTCGCCTTATCTGAGGAAGGATGTTCTTGTCATGGAGGGAGTGCAGCGAAGATTCACCAGACTGATACCTGGGATGGCAGGAGTGACGTATGAGGAGAGATTGGGCCGATTGGGCTTATACTCGCTGGAGTTTAGAAGAATGAGAGGGGATCTCATTGAAACTTATAATATTCTAACAGGACTAGACAGACTAGATGCAGGAAGTTTTTCCAGCATTTTCTGTTGTTATTTCGGATTTCCAGCATCTGCAGTATTTTGCTATCGTACTAGATGCAGGAAGGATGTTCCCGATGGCGGGGGAGTCCAGAACCAGGGGTCACAGTCTAAAGATAAGGGGTAAGCCATTTAGGACAGAGATGAGGAGGAATTTCTTCACCCAGAGAGTGGTGAACCTGTGGAATCCTCTACCACAGAAGGCAGTTGAGGCCAATTCATTAAATATAATAAAGAAGGAGTTAGATATATTTCTTAAGGCTAAAGGGATCAAGGGATAGGGGGAGAAGGCAGGGACAGGGTACTGAGTTTGGATGATCAGCCATGATCTCATTGAATGGCGGAGCAGGCTCGAGGGGCCGAATGGCCTACTCCTGCTCCTATCTTCTATGTTTCTATGTAACAGGCTCGAGGGGCTGAGTGGCCTACTCCTGTTCCTGTATTCATATGTTCCTATGAGCCTAATGGTCTTTTCAGTTACTAAAATATCTTGTGTTCCAATATTAACATTTGAGCACTAAACCACATCAGTACCATTGGTAGTAAAACTGAAATGCTTCAGTTGGAAATCACTTACCGAAAAGAAAGATGGCATCCCCCCGTCAACAGCAAAAACAACAACAACTTGCATTTATATAGCGGCTTTAACGTCATAAAACATCCCAAGGCACTTCACAAGAGCATTATCAAACAAAATTTGACACATTGCACAGAAGCTGCTAACGCTGCATAGCTGCAATGTCCAAGCATTCCATATACATAAATGAACTGTGGTAATTCGTCTGATGCCTTTATATTTTTTTCTGGGGGTGAAGGTTGTGGCAGGACTAGCTCCCCATCTGTTGCCTCTGGTAGACGGAGTTATGTGTTTGGGTCTGTTTTCATTTTGTAAAAACTGATATAAAATATCCAATAAAGCGGGTATCAAACTTAACACATTTTATCTGTTGAGTTATTAAAGCTGTTATGTCTCTTCATTAGTATCTAAGTTACAGAGAATTGTTAGATTTGTTCTGTGTTAATAATCCTAGTGTATGTTTACTGTGTTCAGGGCTATGAAGGGGCATTTTCTTGTCACAATGCTAAAGTAAGGGGACCAGAGCGCACCGAGCATGATGCTCGTAGACTTCCCACTGAGCTGAACTTCCAGGATATGCCGAGGTCAGTACTAACTAATTATTCATGGTATTGTGGCGTACCGATCACAGAAAGGACACAATCCGCTTTCCGGTCCGTAGACTATAAATCAGGCATCATGCCTTTAAGAAGGATCACACCTTTAAGAAACTCGATCTGCAACATAGTTAAGCCCAGAGCGGGGGAGGAGCAGTCGAAGCTGTGCACTGATGAAAGGCAGTCGTACTTTGTGCAGTCTCTGACTCCATTTTGTGTTCAGCATGCAGCCTCAACAATTAAACCTTTTCTGTTGAACCTCTCCGAGTTCAGTATTTTTTGCTCGGAGTACGTAGACTCTGTTGTGTATGTACCTTTAAGAGAATAACTGGTCTCAGACTGCAGTACCGGCAGTGACCACCCCTGTATGTTGTTTCAGTTTCACTATTGACTTCCAGCAGCAAAGACTTATTTTGTTCCACTCCTGCTGTCTGTGTCTCAATCATTCACGGACGTAATACTGGCGATGAGCAGATACGAACCTACCTACAGTCTGCACCACCTCCTGGGATCCATTCCTACAGCGAAGTGAGCAGAGGTCGAGGCCAGAAAGAAAAGAAAGTAAGAGGCAGTAGAAACGGGCGTCGACCGTGGGCATCCGCCCTGTGTTGCAGAGTTGAAGATTGTTGGAGAAGCTGTCGGATGCGGGGCCTGGTTCCTGTCGACGGTGCTTCAGCTAATCGGGCTGGTGGCAGGTAGTGCACTGATCCTTCCTGGGCTGCGGCGGTCGCGAACTCGAGCGGGTGGTTTGCAATGAGGCTGAGCAGCGTTGTTGGGAAGAAGAGAGAGAGAGGGTGGAGCACACAGGGCACGGCTGGTGCTACGAAGCCGGGCTGCGTATAGACCCGAGAAGAGGGAGGCAAGTGTCCCACAGGGTTGTTCCACGACGGGAAAATTATTTTAAAAAAAATATTAAACGCGCAAGAAACCGTGGAAAGCAGCGCTAACAACAGCGGGGAAGAAGGCAAAGCACGGGAGGTGCCATCTTAATCAGCGGGGAAGACGGCAAAGCGCAGGAGGCGCCATTTTGTTAAATCGGAGAAGAAGGCAAAGCGCGGGAGGCGCCATTTTAGATTTGCAAGATGCCGAAGACTGGCTGTATCACTGCTTTTGATAATACAATAGAGGACTGGACCACGTATGTGGAAAGAGTCGAGGTATATTTCGAGGCAAACGAAATAGCGGAGGAGAAAAAGGCATCGATATTGCTAAACTTAATGGGTGCTAGAACGTACGGCCTATTGTGGGACCTGATTACTCCAGCCAAACCGAAGGCGAAGAGTTTTAACGGAATTGTTGCTGTCCTACAGGAACACCTAAACCCTGCACCGCTGTTGATAGCAGAAAGATTTAAATTCCACAGGAGAACTCAGCACAAAGATGAGAGCAATGCTGAGTATCTTACGGAACTATGCAAGCTATCAAAGCACTGCCAGTTCGGAGCAGAACTGGCAGATACCCTACGGGACAAATTTGTCTGTGGACTCCTGAGTGAAGGAACACAGAAGAAGTTACTCTCAGAGAAAGAGCTGACGCTAGATAAGGCTTTCAGCGTGGCAGTATCGTATGAAGCAGCAGCCAGGGGAGCTGCAGAAATTCAACAAAAACCACAGGAATACGGCACCCACGAAATGACACGGGGATTTGCAAAATGTTATCGCTGCGGCAGAACTAACCATGACCAGAAGGACTGCTGGTCCAAAGACAAAATATGCAGGCAATGCAGGAAGATGGGACACATTGCACGAGTTTCCAGGTCATGTATACCGTGGACGTTGGGGAGAGCATTGTAAGACGCCATGCTGACCAGATTCTAGAGTCACTGGAAAACGTCAACTCCACACCACGATCTGATACACCTGGTAATGAAATTGACGTTCCAATTGCAGCTACCGCAGAACCGGTAATATTGAAAGCAGATGAACCAAACAACGACATTGATCCCGACTCAACATTGCCAGAAGAACCTGATACCCCAAAGAGGCGTTATCCAGACAGAATCAGGAAGCCTCCTCAAAGACTGAACTTATAATTGCTTAAACTTAACCAATGTATCTAGCAACAGTAATTGTGATTGTAATTAGTTATCATTTAGTTGTTAAATTAATGTTATGTACTGTTTATCTAAAAGGGGAGGAATTGTTGTGTATGTACCTTTAAGAGAATAACTGGTCTCAGACTGCAGTACCGGCAGTGACCACCCCTGTATAAAAGGCGCTAGTGAGCCTCTGTTGTTTCAGTTTCACTATTGACTTCCAGCAGTAAAGACTTATTTTGTTCCACTCCTGCTGTCCGTGTCTCAATCATTCACGGACGTAATAGACTCCTACATTGGTGACCCCGACGCTCAGGACGACTCCTAAGCGTAACCATGGCTGACACAAACGCAGTTTCTGTGAAGCTGCCGGAGTTCTGGGAGAACCTGGCCACTGCCTGGTTCCTTCAAGCCAAATCGCAATTCCGACTCCGCGGCATCACCGCCGACACAATGATGTACGACTACCTCCTCGCCTCCTTGGGCAGCTCCACAATCACGAAAGTCTGGACAACACTAGAAAGCCCTCCAGAGGAAGGCAAGTACGCACATCTCAAGGCCGCGCTCATTAAAAAATTCACAGCCTCCCAATTCTTGCGCAACTGCCACCTCCTCGACCTCCCGGGCCTCGGTGACTCCACACCGTCAGACTTGCTCTCACACATGCTTGCTCTGACCGACGAGAAACCGCCCGGCTCCCTCTTCCGCACGCTCTTTATCCGCCAACTACCTCCCAGCATCCGCCCGGCGATCGTGGCGTCCAGCCTCACGGACCTCGAGGCCCTGGCCGACGAAGCCGATAAGCTCTTGTCCGCCAGCTCCAACCACGCCGTCACCCCCGACCTGGCCTCCGCAGCGTCGGCGCGCGCTCTGCCCTCTATCACGCGGCCACACAGCTCGGCCACGAGGCCCCCCAGGCCCCCACGTCCCCCAAGCCCTCCGACCCAGGGCTACTGCTACTTCCATACCCGGTTCAGCGCACGGGCATGCCGCTGCAGCCATCCCTGCACGTTTCCAACCGCCCGCACACCGGCCTACACGATGGCCGTGGGTCAAGCAGGCGCGCTGCTGTACATTAGGGACAACGCCTCCGGACGCCGTTCCCTATGCAAGACGGGCGTGCAGCGCAGCATCATCCCCACGTCCGCCATCGAGATCCAGCGAGGCGATCGCGGCCCTGCGCTGGCTGCCGCCTATGGCACCGACATCCGGATGTACGGCACCCGCACCGTCACCATCGACCTCGCAGGCCGCCGCTACCACTGGGAGTTTATCACCGCCAAGGTGCTCTCCCCGCTCCTCGGTGCGGATTTCCTGTGCGCCCACGGCCTGTTGGTCGACATGCCTCGGCGCCGCCTCGTGGACATGAACACCATGTCACCTATCCTGGGCGCCATGGCACCCCCCCAACCCGCCGAAATGGCATGGCAGTGCCGCGCCCGCTCAACGGACGACTACTCAGCACTCCTGGCTGAGTTCCCAGCCCTCACCAACCCGACCTTCTCCGCGAAGATTGCTAAGCACGGGGTAGAACACTTCATCCCCACCACAGGCCCACCGGTGTATGCCCACGCCCGCAGGCTGGACCCGGCCAAGCTGGAGATCGCGCGGGCTGAGTTCGCCACAATGGAACAGCTCGGCATCATCCGCCGCTCCAACAGCCCCTGGGCCTCCCCACTCCACATCGTCACCAAACCCGACGAGGGATGGCGCCCCTGCGGGGACTACCGGCGCCTAAACGACGCCACCACGCCGGATCGGTACCCCATACAGCACATTCAAGACTTCTTGGCTAGACTGGCCGGCCGTTCAGTCTTCTCCAAAGTCGACCTGGTGCGCGGTTACCATCAGGTGCCAGTCCACCCCACGGACGTTCCCAAGACGGCCATAATTACCCCCTTCGGCCTCAAAAACGTGGCCCAGGCCTTCCAGTGGCTCATGGACTCGGTCCTCCGGGACCTGAAGTTCCTCTTTGTCTACCTGGATGACATCCTGGTAGCTAGTTCCTCCAAGCAGGAGCACATCGAACACCTCCGCACCCTGTTCCAGCGGCTCAGTGAGCACGGGCTCATCATCAGCCCAGCCAAGTGCCAATTCGGCCTCAGCAGGATCGAATTCCTCGGCCACCACATCACGCAGGACGGAGCCATTCCCCTGCCCGCCAAGGTGCAAGCCGTCCAGCAGTTCGCCCGGCCTACCACCATCAAAGGCCTCCAGGAGTTCTTGGGGATGATCAACTTTTACAACCGCTTCATTCCCGGAGCGGCCTCCCTCATGCGGCCCCTATACGAAGCCCTCCGGGGTCAGAAAGACAGAATGGCGATCGAGTGGTTGGCGGACATGTTGACCGCTTTCGACTCGACCAAAAAGGCGCTCGCCGACGCCACCATGCTCGCTCACCCACAGCCCAATGCCAGGGTGGCCCTCACCACGGACGCCTCCGACCACGCGGTCGGCACCGTGTATGAACAGTGGGTCAACGGGGCCTGGCAACCGCTGGCCTTTTTCAGCCGCCAACTGCGCCCCCTGGAGGCCAAATACAGCGCCTTTGACCGCGAGCTCCTTGCACTGTACCTGGCAGTCCGCCATTTTAGATTTCTTCAGGAGGGCCGCCCCTTCACCGCGTTTGTCGACCACAAACCCCTGACATTCGCGATGGCGAAATCTGCGGACCCGTGGTCAGCCAGGCAACAATGCCAGCTCGCCGCGGTGTCCGAATTCACCATGGACATCCAGCACGTCTCCTGTCGAGACAATGTGGTGGCCGACTGCCTATCCCGCCCCACCGTCCACGGCGCCCACCTGGCAGTGGACTATGCTCAACTGGCAGCGGAGCAACACACTGACCCCGATCTGCTCTCCGCACCCACAACCCTCCCAGGGCTGCGACTGACCAACGTCGCCTGCGGCCCGTCCACCGTCACAGTCAAATGCGACACCTCCTTGGCGCAACCCCGCCCCGTAGTCCTGGCGTCCTGGCGAAAACGGGTGTTCGACATCGTCCACGGCCTCTCACACCCCGGCACCCGCGCGTCCATTAGACTGGTGGCCAACCGATTTGTCTGGCGCGGCCTGCACAAAGATGTGCGTGTCTGGTCCAGATCCTGCATAGCTTGCCAGCGTGCCAAAATCCACCAGCACGTCAAAGCCCCACTCGAGGAGTTCACCGTGCCAGAAAGAAGGTTTGACCACGTCCACATCGACCTCGTCGGCCCCCTGCCGCCATCACAAGGTCACACGCACCTGCTGACAATCGTGGACCGTACCACCCGCTGGCCCGAGGCCATTCCACTGACGTCCACCACCACTGCCGACATCGCGAGGGCATTCATCAGTACCTGGGTCGCTCGGTTCGGCATCCCCTCCGACATGACGTCGGATAGAGGCCCGCAGTTCACCTCTGATCTGTGGGCCGCCATCGCCCGAAACCTCCGGGTGGCCGTTCACCGCACCACGGCTTACCACCCCCAAGCCAACGGACTGTGCGAGCGATTCCACAGGTCCATGAAGGCGTCCCTCCGCACCAGCCTCGAGGACGAGGCTTGGATCGACCGCCTCCCGTGGGTGCTACTCAGCTTACGCTCCGCGGTCAAGGAAGACCTGCAAGCCTCGGCGGCGGAATTCGTGTACGGCCAGCCGCTGCGCATACCCGGAGAGTTCCTGCCCACCGCCACGACCCCTTGGTCGGCTGACCAGCAACGCCGCGCTTTCGCCAACCGAGCACAACAGTTCGCTCCGGTACCCACCGGCTGGCACGGCGAACCAGCAACCCGCGTACCACCTAGCCTGCACATGGCCAAATTTGTTTTCGTGCACCATGACGTCCACCGAGGACCTCTACGGCCCCCATACGACGGACCCTACAAGGTACTCCAGACGGGGAACAAGTTCTTCATCCTCGAAGTGGGCGGCAGAATTGACAAGGTGTCGGTCGACCGGCTCAAGCTGGCACACCTAGAGCCCGATGAACCCGTTCAAGTGGGCCAACCCCCACCGCGGGGCAGACCGCCTAAGAGCCCGATGCGTCCGACCGCCCCGCTCCCGACACCAACCGCCAAGAGCCATTCCGGCCATGCCATCAAGCCACCACGCCGGTTCGTACACTCCCTACTAGCGTTTTCTGGGGGGAGCTGTGTGGCGTACCGATCACAGAAAGGACACAATCCGCTTTCCGGTCCGTAGACTATAAATCAGGCGTCATGCCTTTAAGAAGGATCACACCTTTAAGAAACTCGATCTGCAACATAGTTAAGCCCAGAGCAGGGGAGGAGCAGTCGAAGCTGTGCACTGATGAAAGGCAGTCGTACTTTGTGTAGTCTCTGACTCCATTTTGTGTTCAGCATGCAGCCTCAACAATTAAACCTTTTCTGTTGAACCTCTCCGAGTTCAGTATTTTTTGCTAGGAGTACGTAGACTCCTACAGTATGTTCCATGGCCCATGTTGGGCCTGGCTCTGGAAACGCACCAAAAGGCTACAAAGGGAAGTAAAAACTCTTGTAACCCTCATTGTAGTGTCCGTGTGTAGATAAAGACACTGAAGACAGGAGTTGGTTCATAGGTATTTACTAAGCAAGTCTGGGGGGGTTCTAAAGGATATACACAATACATAAGCTTATATAGCCCAAGTGGCAATTACCGGCATTACGCACACCTGGGGCTCTTAAAGGCACATACACCACAATTGCTCTTAAAGGCACATACACCACAATTCCTCCCCTTTTAGCTAACTAGTACATCATATTTTAAGTAATTATTAATTACATGTTATATGCAAAATAATATACATTGCTGTATTAATTAATTATAAGTTAGTCTCTCAGGAGGCTTCCTGACTCGGTCCGGATAACGCCTCGAGGGTGTAGTAGTTTCTGGTGGTGTAGTAGGTTCTTCTGGCAAGGCTGATTCGGCTTGAAGGCCAGTGTCGGGTTCATCGGGTTCCAGGATCACCGGATCGGAGGTAGATATGGGTATCTCTACTTCATCGTTAGATGTATAGCGTGGTGGTGTAGGTTGTCCCTTTTCGGACGACTTGATGATTTGGTCAGCATGGCGCCTTATTATGCTTTCTCCGTTGTCCACGGTATACATCAGTGGTCCTAGTCGTGTGCAGATAGTTCCAGGCTGCCATTTCTCGGTACGGTAGTCCCGGGCCAAAACCGGTTGGCCTATCTGGAAGGCCCTAGTTGGCCTTTCATTCATGCCCTGAAACTGCCGGTTCTCCACGTCCCTTCGGATGTTGGGCTTGACCAAATCCAGCCGGCATCTTAGGTTTCTATTGTAGAACATCATGGCGGGAGTTTGGTTTGTAACCATATGTGTTGCATTCCTATATGCAAATAAGAAGTTATCCACCTTGTGCTGAAGTTTTATGTCTTCATTACCCATGGCCTTTATGGCCTTCTTAAAGGTCTGGACAAACCTTTCAGCCAATCCATTGGTGGCGGGATGGTATGGGGCGGACGTGTAGTGCTTTACCCCATTGTTCTTTAAGAACTTTCTGAATTCTTCGGACACAAATTGCGGTCCATTATCAGAACATATCTGTTCCGGCAGCCCATTCCTGGCAAATATGTTCCTTAATACTGTGATGGTTTTTTCCGTGGTGGTGGAGGACATCTTTATTACCTCCGGCCACTTGGAGTGTGCATCAACTGCGATTAAGAACATTGAGTCCATAAATGGACCAGCAAAGTCGATGTGCACCCTTTGCCAGGGAGATGAGGGCCACTCCCATGGATGTAGAGGGGCCTGTGGCGGAGCATTTTGGACCTTCTGGCATCCTAGGCAGCTCTTGGTCATGTCTTCGATGTCTCCATCGATACCTGGCCACCATACAAACGCCCTAGCTAGGTTCTTCATTTTCACTCCACCCAGATGCCCCTCGTGAAGCTCCTTTAGCACTTTATCCTGGAGTTTGGGTGGAATCACCACTCTGGATCCACACATCAAGGTTCCTCGGCACACTGACAGCTGTTCTCTTCTTTGCGAGAATGCTGACAACAGTGGTTCGCCATGTGCTGGCCATCCCTTCATTGTTAAATCGTAGACCCGTGAGAGAGTAGGGTCATTTCTGGTCTCCCTTTCAATGGCAGAATTTGTCACCGGTAGACATTCCACTATGGTAGAGTGGAATATCTCTACTGGGTCTACTGTAGGTGCCTCTTCTATCGTTGGCAACGGCAGGCGCGATAAACCGTCAGCATTGCCATGCTGTTTTGACCCTTTGTATTCAATGTTGTATTGGTGTGCCCCTAGAAAAAGGGACCACCTCTGTAGTCTTTGTGCCGTCATAATAGGGACACCTTTCTTAGGGTTGAATATGGAGATGAGGGGTTGATGGTCAGTCAGCAAGGTAAATTTTTGTCCGTGTAGGTAATGGTTGAATTTCTTCACTCCCCATACCAGGCTGAGTGCTTCCCTGTCTATCTGGGAATAGTTACGCTCAGCTGAGTTCAATGAGCGTGACGCAAAAGCTATCGGCCGTTCCGAGCCATCAGGGAATCTATGGGACAATACTGCTCCTATGCCGTAAGGGGATGCATCGCACGCCAGTCTGATTGGTAGTGATGGGTTGTAATGACCCAAAACTTTCTCGGATGTGATTAAGTCTTTACATTTATGGAAGGCACGTTTACAGTCTTCGTTCCATTTCCAAATCACTCCTGTGTGTAGAAGATCATTAAGAGGGTGTAGAATAGTTGATAAGTTCGGTAAAAATTTATGATAGTAATTTATTAATCCCAGGAATGACCTCAATTGTGAAACATTTTCAGGCGCTGGGGCTTTTATAACTGCTTCAATTTTTTCAGGTGACTTATGCAACCCTTCCTTATTAATTATGTGGCCACAATATGATATCTGATTTTGGAAAAATTCGCACTTGGGGCGATTTGCTCGTAGGCCCCGTTCTTTCAGCCTAGTGAGCACCTGCTCCAAATTGGCAAGGTGCTCGTTGTCGTTTTCTCCTGTTATAAGGATGTCGTCTAGGTAACACTGAGTCCCCGGAATCCCTTGCAGGACTTGCTCCATAGCTCTTTGCCAGATAGCTGGAGCTGATGCTACTCCAAAAACCAGTCGATTGTACTGGTACAGGCCTTTGTGTGTGTTTATTGTGAGATACTTTTTAGAGGTCTCCTCAACCTCCATCTGTAGATATGCCTGTGCCAAGTCAATTTTTGTGAAACGTTTTCCTCTGGATAGTGAGGCGAAAATATCTTCTATCCTCGGAAGAGGATACTGTACCGTGTGAAGGATCGGGTTTACAGTCACCTTAAAGTCCCCACAGATGCGAATTTTTCTCTGTTCCTCAGAGTTATTTTTCAATGCTTTTTTCATGACTGGAACGATGGGTGTTGCCCATTCGCTCCAATCTATTTTGGATAATACGCCTGCCTTTTCCAAATTCTCCAGCTCTGCCTCGACTGCCGGACGTATTGCGTATGGCACCGGTCTTGCCTTAAAAAATTTTGGAATTGCTGCATCTTCCACTTTTATTGAGGCGGTGATGCCTTTCAAGGTTCCTAGTTTCTCTTGAAACACTTCTTTGGCGTTGGCCAAGATGTCTTTTAATCGTTCAGGTATGATGTCATCATTGTTTTTTTCCTTACTGGTCACCGTCAGTGCCTGAATGGAGTGCCAGTCTAAACGTATCTTCCTTATCCATTCACATCCCAACAACGGTGGACCACCATCTTGTAGAATGTATAAATACAACTTTTGTATTTCTTTGCCGTTGTATACCACAGGCACCTTTATTTTTCCTTTGGGGTATACTTTCTGCCCCGTATATGTTTTTAAGATAATGGATGTGTCTTTTAGAGGTATATGCGAAAATAGCCTCTCGTAATCTCGTCGATTTATTACGGTTAGAGCTGATCCTGTATCTAGCTCCATTTTAACTGGGGACCCTGCTATTATGAGGGTAACCCAAATGGTCTGGTAATCTTCATTGGCAATTACATTATGTAATTTGAGAGAGCTTAGTCTCTTGTTCCCGGAGTCGCTATCGCTCTTCTGGTCTTTGGAGCTACTGTCCGTCATCATTTGTACCTTTCTGTGCTTTTCCTTATTGATTCTTTTCCCGTTAGTGGATTTTTTATTTTCAGATCGGCATACACGTGGAATGTGTCCCATCTTTCCGCATCGCCTGCATGCTTTTTCTTTGAACCAGCAATCCCTCTGGTCATGGTTGGATCTGCCGCAGCGATAACATCTCTCGAAACCCCGTGTCATTTCATGGGTGCCGAAGTCCTGTGGCCTTTGCTGTATCTTTGCCGCTCCTATTGCACTGAAAGCCTTGTCCAGTGTTAAATCTTTTCCAGAAGATACCTTTTTTTGTGTTTCTACACTTAGGGGATCGCAGATGAATTTGTCTTGCAGAGAATCTGCCAGTCCTGCCTCGAATTGGCAGTGTAGGGTATCAACAATCTCCTCAAAATTCTTGTCCATCGGTTCGGCTGGAGTGATTAAGTTGCGTAACAGCTTGTATGTTTCTGCGCCCATTAGATCCAGAAGCACTGAAGCTTTTTTTTCATCTTCTATTCCATTTGCGGTGCAAAACACCTCCACTCTTTCTACATATGTGGTCCAATCCTCTATCTTGTTATCAAATACATCAATATTTATGTGCCCTTAAAGGCACATACACCACAATTGCTCTTAAAGGCACATACACCACACTCATAAATGCTGCAAATAATTTTAAAGCATATACTTCAGTCTTTCCGCAGGCTATGTGCAGCAAAGAAAAGCAGCTGCCAAAAATAGTGCTAAGCAAAATAAATGTACAGGCAGGAAACGGAGATGGTGGGGCAAGTGGTGGAGTGGCACAGTACTCAAACCCCTTGTTTGATGGCTGGCAAAGTGGAGGTCCTTCTGCATAAGGTGAGTGTGAGTTGGGTTGCTGTGTTGAACGCTCCAGAGCAACCTCGCTAGAGACAGCATCACAGCACACCAGGAGCGGTGTTCAATATCTGCATGACCCCGGAGCAGATGCAGAAGAAGATGGTGCATTTGTAGGAAGCTGCCATAATACACTTTAACTAGTTCAGTGGCCCTAGTATGTATGCGACAAAGTTTTGTTAGTTTCCACATTTACTTGTGCCCTCACACAAATTTACAGCTATTCCCTTGTTTATCATGCCTACCCAAACTTAAGCAGGGCACACATACCAGCTGCAACTTACAACTGACAGACTTGACATTCTTGTATTTTCCTATGGGTTAGTTTTACCAATTTGTACTCTTGGCATGAAGCTTCACTTGCCAGGAACACATATCTGTAAGCCGGAGGGCCCAGCTGATCTCCACACCCGAATTCTTGAAACATGGTACTGCTGCACAAAAACTCCTGATCACGTGCATGTATTTGTAAAATTCACCATGTAACACAACCTAACTGCAGGATCGAACACAGGACGGGCTGCAAGACTCTCACGTGGTTACCATGAATGACTTCTCTACCTTGTGAAATGCTGCAATGCGGCGACACTGGGCCGTGGTGTCGTGCTCTTGATGGAATTCAGTGAGACAGGAGATGTAAGTGCTGAACATGCTGACTGATGAGTGATTTGTGTGGTGAGTCTGTCAGCAGCACATTAGGCTGGCACTGCTGGTGATCCTTATGCTAGCCCAGAAAGGAGACACAAACAAAACATGAGGGAAAAGGTGGCAATATCATCCGTATGATGGAGGTTGGCTGCAGGTGCCCTTGAAGCAAGCAGCGCAGATTCCAATTCAGGACAGAACAACTGGCCTGTAGATACAGTTGGTGGCATAATGATGGATGTGTACAGTTTGGGGGCCATTGTGCGTTAGTCTAAAATGAACGATATCGATTCTCATATACATCTCTCCTGATTTTCATTTCTATTGACTTCAGTGGAAATGAAAATCGGATGAGATATATAATGAGCAGCTGAATCGATATCACCCGTTTTACACTATCACCCAAAATCAAAATTACCTCATTTTGTCTCTGGTGCCTGCTGATCTCCCTGGTGCACCTTATTTATATCTGCACCACTTAACCAGCATGTTTTATGACTGTTTGGGGGAAGGAGATATTTGGCATACTTCAGAACCAACCGCCTTTATTAACTTGAGCTTGAATTGCCGACCGCTGTGGGCATTTCACTCCGATGCTTTGTTGTATTTGATCGCCTGCAAAAGTTTGTATTTTTAGAACTCCTTTTTCACGTTCCAACTTCTTTTCAGCGCTTCCTGTTCTTTCAAAGTTTTGGAAACACTTCAGTTATATTCTGTTTGGTTAATTAGCAAATATTCAGGTACTTTAAATATTACTTACTGTTAGAAGAACAAAAAAAAATCTGGAAAAAAAATCATTAAAATGTCAAATCAAAAACCAAAGTCTGCACTGAAAACAGACCGTAAAACTGGAAAGTTAAAAAAAGACCACAAAGCCTTGAAGAATTCCATTGCTATGGCGTGACCATGGAGTATTTAGCTATATTTTTTATTGTGACATCCAATTGTTGAGGATAACTTTTCAGGTAATTTCAACCAGGTAAAATTCAGACATAGAAGGGTAGAAGTAACTGTCACCACTGTCCTCATATAAACATTTAACACACTCTTTACAGACTCCTCTATCTGGTATTTTACTACTGGTATTGACCCATATTTTTGATATGAGTGCATTAAGCCAACAGTAAACACTAGCCTCTCTTGTGTTTAAGGTCTGAAGCAAGGGATGAGCTGCCATAACCGGAGAAGATAGAAGAGCTTAGAAGAATCATAGAATCATAGAATGATGCAGCACAGAAGGAGGCCATTCAGTCCATTGTGCCTGTGCCGGCAGTTTGGAAGAGCTATCCCATTAGTTCCACTCCCCTGCTCTTTCCCCACAACCCTGTATTTTTTTCCTCTTTCAGTATTTATCCAATTCCCTTTTGAATCTGCTTCCACCACACATTCAGGCAGTGCATTCCAGATTATAACAACTTGCTGCGTAAAATTTGTTTTCCTCATGCCGCCTCTGGTTCTTTTGCCAATTACCTTAAATCTGTGTCCTCTGATTACTGACCCTTTTGCCACTGGAATCAGTTTCCCCTTATTTACTCTTTCAAAACCATTCATGATTTTGAACACCTCTATGAAATCCTCCCTTAACTTTCTCTGCTCTAAGGAGAACAACCCCAGTTTCTCTAGTCTCTCCATGTAACTGAAGTTTTTCATCCCTGGTACTATTATAATATCTCCTCTGCACCCTCTCTAAGGTCTTGACATCCTTCCTAAAATGTGGTGCCCAGAATTGGCCACAATACCCTAGCTGGGGACTAACCAGTGTTTTATAAAGGTTTAGCATAACTTCCTGGCTTTCAGAAGCCAAGGATCTCGTATGCCTTTTTAACAACCTTCTCAACTTGTGCTGCCACCCTCAAAGACTTGTGTATATATACGCCCCCAATTCTTTCTGTTCCTGCACTCCCTTTAAATTGTGCCATTTAGTTTATATTGTCTCCTCATTCTTCCTACCAAAATGAATCACTTCACACTTGTCTGCATTAAATTTCATCTGCCCATCTTATCATTCTGTGTATATCCTCCTTAAGTCTGTTACTATCCTCCTCACTATTACTAAATTTCTGAGTTTCATGTCATCTTCAAACTTTGAAATTATGCTCGTATACCCAAGTCCAGGTCATTAATATAGCAAAAAGAGCAATGATCCCAACACTGACCCCTGGGGGACACCACTGCACACTTCCCTTGAGTCTGAAAAAGAACCGTTCAACATTGTTCTCTGCTTTCTATCCCTTAGCAAATTTTGTATCCATGTTGCCACAGTCCCTTTAATCCCATGGCCTTCAATTTTGCTAACAAGTCTATTGTGTGGTACTTCATCAAACACCTTTTGAAAGTCCATATACACAACATCAACACTACCTTCGCCCACCTTCGCTGTATTTCAATCTCGACTCCATCGCTCTCCCTGACAACTGTCTGAGGCTGAACCAGACTGTTTGCAATACTTGGTGTCATATTTGAGCCCGAGATGAGCTTCTGACCACATATCTGCGCCATTACTAAGACAGCTTATTTCAACCTCTGTAATATCGCCAGACTCTGTCTCTGCTTCAGCTCATCTGCTGCTCAAACCCTCCTCTGTACCTTTGTTACCTCTAGGCTTGACTATTCCAACACACTCCTGGCCGGCCTCCCACACTCTGTAAACTTGAGGTCATCCAAAATTCTGCTGCCCATGTCCTAACTCGCACCAAGTCCCGTTCACCCATCACCCCTGTGCTCATTGACCCACATTGGCTCCCGGTTAAGGAATGGCTCAATTTTAAAATTCTCAGCCTTATTTTCAAATCCCTCCATGGCCTCGCTCCTCCCTTTCTCTATCTTCTCCAGTCCAGAACCCTCCAAAATATCTGAACTCCCCCAATTCTGTCCTCTTGATCATCTCCGATTTTAATCGCTCCACCATTGGCGGCTGTGTCTTCAGTCTCTAAGGCCCTAAGCTCTGGAATTCCCTCCCTAAACCTCTCCACCTCGCTACCTTTGTCCTCCTTTAATACGCTCCTTAAAACCGACCTCTTTGACCAAGCTTATCTCCTTATGTGACTCGGTGTCACATTTTGTTTGAATTGCCTCGGGAGGTTTTACTACTATATGAATACAAGTTATTGTAGTTGTTGTTTCTTGTAACAATAAATGTTGCACAATACAGACACTATAATCTCACATTGAACTAAGGCATCCAAACCTATATCCTTCACCAGCAGCACGAGTCAGAATTTAAGTTTGTTTTTCAGGGTTTATAGCATGTCAGATAAGGCCATTCAACAATTTAATCTGCAACATGCTCAGTCAGCAGCCAATTTCATATTTTACAAGTAAAGTGTTTGGAAAATATGAAATGGTGTTCTGCCAAGTGCTTGAAGTAGGCGTCCATTTTTCAAGACTAACATCTGTGTTAAGATTTTCAGACCAAGGAATAATAAGATATCATATTGGCCCAGAATGTGCTGGAGTCGGGCATCTTGCAGTGTGCCCCACTTGTTAGATTTGTTTCCTCGTCTTTCAGCTACAAAGTCTTTTGCGCCACAAATTGTTGGAAGTGTGAGCTGTTAACAGTGCAGCAAGGGCAACGGGGCATCTGGGACCTTGGTGAATGACTGGGCCAATAATCTATCTCCTTAACCAATTAAATTTAAGGATAGGATAGGAAACAAGAGAAACAATGAAGAAGGAAATGGGATAAGAACATAAGAACATAAGATATAGGAGCTGGAGTAGGCCATTTGGCCCTTCGAGCCTGCTCCGCCATTCAATAAGATCATGGCTGATTTTCTACCTCATCTCCACTTTCCTGCACTATCCCCATTTCACTTGATTCCCTTAATATTCAAAAATCTATCGATCTCTGTCTTGAATATACTCAATGACTGCGCCTCCACAGCCCTCTGGGGTAGAGAATTCCAAAGATTCACCACCCTCTGAGTGAAGAAATTTCTCCTCATCTCAGACCTAAATGGCTGACCCCTTATTCTGAGACTCCTCATAGGACAATCTCCCCATCCCAGGAATCAGCCTGGTGAACCTTCGTTGCACTCCCTCTATGGCAAGTTTATCCTTCCTTGGGTAAGGAGGCCAAAACTATGCACAATACTCTGGTTGTGGTCTCACCAGGGCCCTATATAATTGCAGTAAGATGTCTCTACATTTATACTCAAATCCTCTTGTAATGGCCAACATACCATTTGCTTTCTTAATTGCTTGCTGTACCTGCATGTTAACTTTCAGTGATTCATGTACAAGGACACCCAGGGCCCTCTGAACACCAGCATTTCCCAATCTCTCACCATCTAACAAAAACTCTGCTTTTGTAGGAATGTCTAGTTCCTATCCAAAAGACTGAGGTCCACTCAGGCGATCAAATAAACAAGGTTTAATGAAAACTAACAGAGTTTAACGGATAACTACAGGAGAACATCGAATATAGGTCTAGTCAGTTCGGAGGCTCCACGAGGACTGCTTGGGCGGTCCCGTGGCTGACGTCATGACGTCATGACGTTTTGCCCGCTGGTGGGGGATCACGTGATGAACGGCATGACGTCATCGCGTTTACCCGCGCTATTAAAGTGATCGTGCTCTGTACATGTAAACAGTGAAAACAAAGATACAGACTTAGGCTGTAGCTAACATATTATTAAAGGGAATTATATACAATTGATTGGCGTTCATGCGCCCCCCAAAATTGTCTTTAATAGCAAAAGTAAAACGGCGAGGAGGCCTGACAAGCCTGTCAGATCGACTTCTGTAGCCTTGAAGTGGAAGCTGATGGACAGCGGGCAAGCTGGCGGGCGGTTGCGTTTGATCTGGCATGGCGACTGTGGGCGGTCGGCCACGTTTCAGCCGTTGTGCGATCTCGACTGGGCGGTCAAGGTCCAAGTGAGCCGGCTTCAACCGGTCAACGGAAATGTGGTCCGGTTTACCTCCGACATCGACCGAAAAAGATTTGTCTCCCGGCTCTATCACGCGGAAAGGACCAGTGTAAGGGGGTTTGAGCGGGTCTCGATGAGCGTCGTGGCGGATAAACACATAGTCGGCGTTCTTCAGCTCAGCTGGGACGTGGGAGCTCTGCAAGCCGTGATGTGACGTAGGCACTGGAGCGAAACTTCTGGCCGCCTCCTGGTGTTTGATGAGCTGCTGGGTTGCGGACCATGGCTCTGTTGGAGTCGGAAGGAAATCCCCTGGTACGCGTAGCAGCTGGCCATATACAAGCTCCACCATGGACGATTGAAGATCTTCTTTAGGCGCCGTACGAAGACCCAAAAGGATCCATGGAAGCCTGTCCACCCAGCCCGCGCCTTGAAGGCTGGCTCGCAGTGCGGCCTTGAGCGACCTGTGGAATCGTTCGCACAGGCCGTTCGCCTGTAGATGGTAGGCAGTGGTGCGATGTAGCTTGACGCCGAGCCCCTGAGCCACAGCATTCCAGAGCTCCGAAGAAAACTGCGGCCCACGATCAGACGAGATGTCCGCCGGTACCCCGAAACGGGCGACCCAAGAGGAGATGAATGCCCTGGCGACGTCTGCGGAAGTGGTGGATGACAAAGGGACTGCCTCCGGCCATCGAGTGGTGTGGTCCACCATTGTAAGAAGTGGCCCCACCAGGTCCACATACACATGATCAAACCTACGTTCCGGAACAGCGAAAGTGGCCAATGGAGCCTTGACGTGACGCTGCACCTTGGCCTTTTGGTAGACCATGCAGGTGTTGGCCCAGTCGCGAACATCCATGTGCATGCCCTGCCACACGAATTTAGACGACAACAGCCGTTGCGAGGCCTTCATGCCAGGGTGCGACAACCCGTGTATGGCGTCAAAAACTTTTCGGCGCCAGGCGACCGGGACGATAGGGCGAGGATCTCCTACGGAGACGTCGCAGAGTAGCGTAGTGCCCGCGGCACGGAATTTGACACCGGCCGCTTGGAGGCTAGAGAGGTTGGTTCTGTAAGATTGTACTTCCGGATCCGAGGCTTGATCCGCAGCCATGAGGGCATAGTCGATGCTGAGCTGGACTGCATGAACGGTCGCATGGGAGAGGCAATCCGCCACCAGGTTGTCTTTACCGGACACATGCTGAATGTCAGTGGTGAATTCTGAGATAAACGTCAACTGACATTGTTGCCGAGCTGACCACAGTTCGGCGGTCTTGGCCATAGCAAACGTTAGTGGCTTATGGTCCACAAAAGCCGTGAATGGACGTCCCTCTAGCAAGAACTGGAAATGGCGGATGGCCAGAAAAAGGACCAGCAGCTCCCGCTCGAACGTGCTGTACTTCCGTTCGTTTCGCCGTAGTTGACGGCTGAAAAACGCCAGCGGTTGCCACGTCCCATGCACCCACTGTTCCTGCACTACGCCGATGGCGTAGTCTGATGCGTCGGTGGTAAGGGCGATGGTGGCACCTGGCAGCGGGTGTGCCAGCATGGTTGCGTTGGCTAAAGCGCCTTTTGTGTCGACGAACGCCCGGTCCATGTTGACCGTCCAGCTAATCGGATCCTTGCCGGACTTGCCCTTGAGGGCCTTGTACAGGGGCTGCATGAGCAGAGCTGCATTAGGGACGAACCAGTGATAAAAATTTACCATCCCGAGGAACTCCTGCAGGGCCTTGACGGTCTGCGGGCGCGGGAACGAAGTAACTGCCTCCACCTTCATTTGCAGGGGAATTGCGCCGTCCGATATGATGCGATGGCCTAAGAAATCAATCTGTTGCAGGCCGAACTGGCACTTGGCCGGGTTGATGATCAAGCCGTGTTGACTGAGGCGTCTAAAGAGGGTGCGCAAATGGCAGATGTGCTCCTCTTTATTAGGGCTGGCGATGAGGATGTCGTCGAGGTAGACAAATAGAAACTTGAGGTCCTGAAGCACGGAGTCCATCAAGCGCTGGAAAGCCTGTGTAGCGTTCTTCAATCCAAACGGCATCCGCAGAAATTCAAACAGGCCGAATGGGGTGATGACTGCAGTTTTCGGGACATCTTGCGGGTGTAGCCACGGACAAGGTCGACTTTTGAAAAAATGGTATTTCCCGCCCAATGGGCAGAGAAATCCTGAATATGAGGGATCGGGTACCGATCAGGAGTAGTGGCGTCGTTCAGGTGTCGGTAGTCACCGCAAAGCCGCCATCCACCGCCAGGTTTCGGAACAATGTGGAGAGGTGAAGACCAGGGACTATTTGACCGGCGAATAATCCCTAGCCGCTCCATCATGTCGAACTCCGCTTTCGCAGCCGTGAGCTTGCCAGGTTCGAGGCGCTGGGCCCGTGCGTAAACCGGGGAGCCAGTAGTGGTGATGTGATGTTCGACACCATGTTTCATGGCCGTGGAAGAGAAAGTGGGTCTGGTCAGGTCTGGGAAATCTCCGAGGAGGTGAGTGTAGTCATCCGGAGGTGGGAATGCACAGGAGACAGTGCGCGACACGGTGTTACCGCAGTGGCACAGGATGGAGTGAAAAGTGGCCACATTAATCAACCGGCGGTGCTGTACATCCACCAGGAGGCCGTTGGCGCACAAAAAATCCGCCCCGAGGATGACTTGAGAGACTTTGTCCGTGATGAAATCCCAGTAAAACCACTGGCCGCCGAAGCACACCTGGACCCACCGGCTTCCGAAGGTCCGAATGGCCCCACCATTAGCCGCCTGGAGGGAGGGGCCATGCCCCCCGGCTTGTAGATCAAGATTTGACGCGGGTAGGATGCTACACTGCGCCCCAGTGTCGCAGAGGAAATGTCGACCAGATAGGGAGTCATTGACGAAGAGGAGTTTTCCCGAATTACCGATTGCCATCGCAGCCGCGGGGCGCTCGTTATAACCGGTCCTCTTTCGACAGGGTGGCTGCTGTTCTTTTTTGAGTGAAAAGCTGCAGGGAGGGTGGCAGCATCTTGCTTTCGCACCAAAACTGGCGTGGTAGAAGCACAACCCCGCAGGTTGAGGGGCTGGAGCAGCGTCTGTGGGGGATGGGCGCCTCGTGGCAGTGCAATACTGCTGTGTCACCACGAAGATCTTGTCCGCTTCGGCAGCCAGCTCTGCGCAGTCTGTGACTTCCGACCTGGCTAGGGCAGCCTGAACATGCTCTGGTAGCTGGCTGAGGAATAGCTCCCTGAAGAGGAAGCATTCCGGTTCAGAGCCCAGGAGCGTGAGCATTTGGCTCATGAGCTTGGATGGCTTGGAGTCCCCGAGGCCGGGCATATTGAGCAGCCGGCAGGCGCGCTCCGACTTCGTGAGCCCGAAGACCTGTAACAACCGCGCCTTTACCGTTTCATACTTGCGATCTTCTGGTGGATTACCAAGCAGGCTGACGATCCGTGAGGCTGTGGTGCTGTCGAGGGTGGAGACCACGTGATAGTAACGGGTCTGATCCGCAACGATGTTCCTGATTGCGAACTGGGCTTCAGCCTGGATGAACCACGCGGCTAGCTGTTGCTCCCAGAACTGTGGTAGCTTCAAAGCAACAGCGTTCGATTCCATGTTCAGTAACTTCTGCGAAAACCGTTCGCAAAAGTCAGGGTCACCAATGTAGGAATGTCTAGTTCCTATCCAAAAGACTGAGGTCCACTCAGGCGATCAAATAAACGAGGTTTAATGAAAACTAACAGAGTTTAACGGATAACTACAGGAGAACATCGAATATAGGTCTAGTCAGTTCGGAGGCTCCACGAGGACTGCTTGGGCGGTCCCGTGGTTAAAGTCATGATGTCATCACGTTTTTCCCGCCGGTGGGGGATCACGTGATGAACGGCGTGACGTCATCGCGTTTACCCGCGCTATTAAAGTGATCGCGCTCTGTACATGTAAACAGTGAAAACAAAGATACAGACTCAGGCTGTAGCTAACATATTATTAAAGGGAATTATATACAATTGATTGGAGTCCCTTAGTGGCTCCGCCACACTTTGCTATTTTTCCTACCAAAGTGGATAACTTCACATTTCTCCACATTATATTCCATTTGCCATGTTCTTGCCCACTCACTTAGCTTGTCTATATCCCCTTGAAGCCTCTTTGCATCGTCCTCACAACTTACATTCCCACCCAGCTTTGTATCATCAACAAACTTGGATATATTACATTTGGTCCCCTCATCCAAATCATTGATATAGATTGTGAATAGCTGAGGCCCAAGCACTGATCCTTGCGGTAACCCACTTGTTACAGCCTGCCTACCCGAAAATGACCCGTTTATTCCTACTCTCTGTTTTCTGTCCGTTAACCAATCCTCAATCCATGCTCGTATATTACCCCCCAATCCCATGAGCCCTAATTTTGTTTAATAACCTCTTGAGTGGCACCTAATCGAATGCCTTCTGAAAATCCAAATACACCACATCCACTGGTTCCCCCTTATCTATTCTGCTAGTTACAACCTCAAAAAACTCTGACAGATTTGTCAAACATGATTTCACTTTCATAAATCCATGTTGACTCTGTCCAATCCTATTATTATTTTTTAAGTGCACTGTTACCACGTCCTTAATGATAGATTCTAGTATTTTCCGTACTACTGATATCACGCTAACTGGTCTGTAGTACCCCGTTTTCTGTCTCCCTCCTTTCTTAAATAGTGGAGTTGCATTTGCTACCTTCCAATCCACAGGAACGATTCTAGAATCTATGGAATTTTGGAAAATGACAACCAATGCATCCACTATCTCTATAGCCACCTCTTTCAAAACCCTAGGATGTAGGCCATCAGGTCCAGGGGATTTATTGGCCTTCAGTCCCATTAATTTCTCCAGTACTATTTGTTTTACTAATACTAATTTCTTTCAGTTCCTCATTCTCGCTAGACCCTTGGTTCTCCTCTATTTCCAGGAAGTTTTTTTGCATGTTCTTCCGTGAAGACAGACACAAAGGGCTGGATTTTGTCAATGGGAGCGTGTTGGGAGCGGGACTGCTGGCTGTCAGGTTTCAGTCCTGCCCCCAACGACGTCTGGCCAACCCACGCTATTATCCTTGATTGACCTTGTTAAGCCCGCCCTTACTAGCCAAATAAGGGAAAGCCGGTGACAGAGGACGTCAGCGTATGATGTTTTATCTGTCCAAAAAATTTTTGTCAGATGAATTGTCAGCATTTGACTTCTTTGAGAAGCTGTCAAACACTGAGGGATGGATTTTGCCAGCCCTGAGGAGGCGGGTATGGAGGCGGGACTGCTGGGAAAGTGGCAGAATTTGGGGGCGGGTGGCAAAGGAAAAAAAGTCCCCGACATCTCCATTGTAGAGATCACAGACTGGCTGTTGAATCCTCTGATACAACAGCCAGCTGATTGCTGCAAAGTAGAAAGGTTTGATGAGTCCTGAACACAAGGACTCATCAAACTACACAGAATGTCAGTGTTTGACAGCTTCACAGAGCTGTCAAATGATGACCTTTCTTCTTTCAAAAATTCTTGACAGATGACACATCATACATTGACAAGGTCAATTAGGGGAAAATCCCTCTGGTTGGCCAGAAGCTGATGGAGGTGGGACTGAAACCAGGCAAGCAGCAGTCCCGCCTCCAGCACATCTCCATTTATAAAATCCAGGCCTGACAATCTCTGCTCTAAGGTGAGCCCTTGCACTAAAGGCTCACCAAAACCTCTCTCCTCAGCAGAAAGCAGATGGCTGCTGCATCTGAGAATGCAGCAGCCATTCTGTCATCTCTGCCATTGAGATGAGTCACCTCCGGATCCCCAAGGGTTGAAGACTGCAGGAAGAAGCAAAGGTAAGGAAACATTTTCCCACACTTTACACTCACCTCTCATACTTACCTCTCCACACTTGCACCCATCACTCACCTCCACTGCGGACTTTTCGACCCCTCTCACCCCCGCAGACCCACTGCTCGCCTCGCTGACCCTGGCGAGGTTCACAGCCATTGGGAAGCCTGCACTTGCAGGGGTAAAATGGGGATAAGCCGCTTAACTGCCTGTTAACTATCTGTTAACAGGCAGTTAATTGGCTCTAATCCCTAACCCGCCTCGAGGAGACGGGTCCCTGCGCAAGTTGGGGACCCACCTCCCGGGAAGATGGCACAAAGATGGGTTGGGAGTGGGGTCGGTACCCGCTCCCAGTTTCTGCCATTTTCCCGGCAGTCCCGCCCCCATACCCACCTTCCCAGGGCTGGGAAAATTCCCCCCAAAATATTTGTTTAATTTCTCTGCCATTTCCTTATTTTTCATTATAATTTCTCCTGTCTCAGCCTGTAAGGGATCCACATTTACTTTCGCTAATCTATTCCATTTTACATACCTATAGAAGCTTTTACAGTCTGATTTTATGGGCTGGATTTTCATTCTGGAGGTGTGTAGGAGGCAGGACTACAACTTTCGGGGTTGTAGTCCCGCCTCCATTGAGTTGTGGCCAACCCACGTGATTTTCACTTGATTGATCTTGTTGAGCCCGCCCAGCGGGCTCAGCAGGCCAATTAAGGGCCACTCGGCAACAGGTGATGTCACAGAGCTTTTGACAGATGAAATATCAGCGTTTCACAGCTCTTTGAAGCTGTCAAACACTGACAATCTGTACTCCAAGGCTGCTGTACTCCAATTCCGTCCTCTCAGGCTGCTTTAGAGATCTCTCTGGAACAGAAGCTGAATGCTGCAACTTTTGACAGCTGGCGGCCATTCTGCTTTCTGTGCCAGTGAGATGAGGGACTCCCGAGACCTGAAGGAAGGAAGGCTGTAAAGGTAAGTAAAGGTAAGTAAAACTTCTTTAAACACTTTACACACACCAAACACACTTACCTCTTCACTCATGCACCCATCACTCACCTGAACACCGGACATCTTGAACCCTCCAAGCCCTTCAGCCCGACGGCCCACCTCGCTAACTTGGCATGGTTTGGAGCCATCGGGAATCCCACACTTCAGGAATAAAAATAGGGATTAGGCTAAAAACTGCCTGTTAACAGGCAATTAATTGGCACTAATCCCTTTCCCACTGTAGGGTTCTCAGAATCCCCACATTCCCCAAAGTTATGGATAAAGGGACCCTGCTTGGACAAGTTATGAAAAGACAGGGTGCCCAAAATGGCTTCTGCAACCTCATGACCAAAAGGACAGGATTTTAAAAGCAAGGCTCTGCAAACAGGCAGGCACCTTTTTTTCAAGCCTGGAACGAAACTTAAAATGCGTAGACCTGTGAATAGACTCTGTGGGGCCAGACAGTGCAAACACAGAATATGCATTCCATTCACCTTGAAACAGATCAGGTTAGAATGGGCCTCAATCAAGGCCATCAGGTTTCTGCATATTTAATCGGTAACAGCTCACAGAAGCCATCAAGTCAGGAAAACCCGATTAAGTTTCATACATAACCAACAGCCAGGACATCGAAACCATTAAAACACAGAGACAACCATTTCAGGAGTTGTTAAAGTAAACAGCTGTAATCAGTTTAAACGAGCCCGCCAAAAGTTAGACAAAGGACTGACTTGATTTGGCGCGCAGATAAGGAATGATGAATCGGGTATAATTGTAGGCCCATCGGTAGTGATCGGTCTCTTATCGTGCTTGCTCTTGGCTCTTAGCTCTTGCTCTTAGTTTTCTCGTGCCCTGGCCTCGTGGTGGGCTCTCTTCTCACTCCCCGCACCGCTCAATACCAAAGACGCCCATTACTACACCGAGGGCCCAATGCGGGAGAAGAACGAGACCCGAGTTCGAAACCACACAGGACACACAGGCCACAAACAGACAGACGAGACGAGACAAGACGAAGAATACGGTAAACCGATAAGAGCAGAGAAGGGCAGCGAAAGACGCATTGGGGAACAAACGCCTAGTTATAAGCTGGTGTTTTGTGAATAAGTTGGCGTTACATGCATGGACAGTAAAACCCCAATTTAAGAATATGCTGGTATTCGAAGAATGGGTAGCAAAATCTAGACAAATGGCCTAGTTATAAGCTGGCATTTGTCACATGGACAGTAATAACCCAGTTGAAGAATAAGCTGGTGTTCGAAGCATGGATAGCAAAATCTTTAGACGGTAAAGGCCGCCAACCGACCCCTGACCACAGCAATACCGTCGGCGACCGCCCAAAGGAGAAGAAGGCCCATCGCGATGAAGTACTCGACGAAGACGTTAACAGAGAAAAAGGGAGGGTGCCTTTGCACAAACAACTTCAGCGCCGCACCCTGTGACCACATGGCGATGGGATACCCCAAAGGACAGGAAGAGCGGACCTCAAACCCCACCATCTAAAGCAACAGGTTTTGAATTGGTGAGCATGAATTCCTGGCCCCTCATAGCTTAATCTAGTTAGGTATAGGGGGTGGGATAAGGATAAGGGGATTTTTAATGTATTTGTTTCCCCCGATGTGCCGTGTGTTCCCCATTCCCATATAAGTGTATTAACTGTTTTATGCCTGTAACTATACCAGTAATTCTCAGTAGTATTGTGTTTTATTCAGCCTTTTAATAAAATTTGGTTTTCTTGCACCAAACCACTTGTCAACTCGATTTTCTGTTTCGCTGCCTGTACCTAAGTCCGGTGTCTAGAATCCAGGGGATGTGGAGCGATTTGAAATGCTCAGAGAGAGTCAGAGGCAGAGCTGACTGGGCACACATGCCGAAAACCCCTTACACGCCTCGGGGAGGCGGGTCCCAGCACAGGTCGGGTATCCGCCTCCTTTGAAACTGGCATGGAGGCAGGTTGGGGGTGGGATGGGTTCGTACCCCTTGATTTTGAGATTTTAACCCCCCACATGCCTCCAATCCCACCTCCACAGCCCAATGAAAATCCTGCCCAATGTCTCTGGCTAGTTTACTCTCATATTCTATTTTCCTTTTCTTTATCAATTTCTTGGTCCTCCTTTGCTGAATTCTAAAAACCTCCCAATCCTGAGGCTTACTGCTGTTTCTGGCAACATTATAAGCCTCTTCCTTTGATCTAATACTATCTTTATCGTCTCTTGTTAGCCATGGTTGGACCACTTTTCCTGAAGTTTTTTGTGCCTTAAAGGAATGTATATTTGTTGTAAATGATGCATTAATTCTTTAAATGCTAGCCATTGCATGTCTACCATCATATCTTTTAATGTAGTTTCCCAATCTACCTCATACCTATGTAGTTTGCTTTATTTAGATTCAAGACCCTAGTTTCGGATTTAACTAAATCACTTTCAAACTCAATATAAAATTCTATCATGTTATGGTCACTCTTCCCTAAAGGCCCCTTTACTGTAAGGTTACTAATTAACCCTTTCGCGTTGCATAGTACTAGATCTAAAATAGCCTGTTCCCTAGTTGGTTCCTCAACATACTGATCTAGAAAACTATGTTGCATACATTCCATGAATTCGTCCTCCACACTATTACTGCAAATTTGGTTTGCCCAGTTTATATGTAGATTAAAGTCCCCCATGGTTACTGTATTACCAGGAACGGTAGCATAGTGGTAATCTGGAGGCAAGAGCTCAAATCCTGCCATGGCAGCTGGGGAATTGAAATAAATTTGGAATAAAATGCTAGTATCAATAATGGTGACCATGAAACTACTGGATTGTTGTAAAAACCTCTTTGGTTCATTAACATCTTTACCTGGTCTGGTGTATATGTGATTCCAGACCCACAGCAATGTAGTTGACTCTGAATGGCCTAGCAAGGCAATTAGGGATGGGCAATAAATGCTGTGAACAAATTTAAAAAAAAATTACCCTTGTTACATGCGCCTCTAACTTCCTGATTTATACACTGCCCTACATTACAACTATTGTTTGGGGGCCTATAAACAACTCCCACCAATGTTTTCTGCCCCTTGCTGTTTCTTAGCTCCACTCAAACTGATTCTGCTTCTTGATTTTCAGAGCTAAGATCCTTTCGCTCTACTGTCTTTATCCCCTTGGCCACCCCTCCTCCTTTTTCTATTTTGCCTCTCTCTTCTAAAATTAGTGTCAAACTAAATACAGAAGTGAAATAAAGAGAGGGAAAGAAAGATTGGTTTCAGAGGGAGTAAAAAAAGGGACCAAAAGGAACAGTAAGAAATATTTTACATTTACTACCTGCAGGAATGAGACGCCAGTTTCATTTGTTCCCTTTCTAGGCCCAAGAGGTTGAGTGGCATTGCAGGAACATAAATTTAATTTGTTGTAACAGTCCAAAAGCAAGCAATTTCTTGATACTCATGGGGAGGCTGATAGCGAGCTTCCCTTTTTGAGAGGCTAATTTGCAAGCAATTTATGGGGATTCGCAACTCACGGCATATCTCTTCCTCACCCCTAATTGCTGGGCACATAAAACTCGCCATTATTTTCCCAGCAAATTCTGGCCCATCGTTCTGCCGAATTGTTTCAAGATAATTTTAAGCTTAGG
Organism: Somniosus microcephalus; assembly: GCF_052327205.1. Taxonomy (NCBI): domain Eukaryota; kingdom Metazoa; phylum Chordata; class Chondrichthyes; order Squaliformes; family Somniosidae; genus Somniosus; species Somniosus microcephalus. The sequence goes on from NC_140995.1 coordinate 187,799,929, forward strand.
ATAAAATGTGAAAACCATCCTCCCAGTTATCCCCGAAGTGTTCACTTTCTGAATTAAATAATCTTGTTACTGTCTCTGTAAACCATCCAAAGCTACACTGATTAACTTACTAATGAATGGATTACAGTATATTTTGTCTGACAGGAGTCATATTTATCATTATTAGAGGAATAAGATTTAGCACTGGTGTATAGATTGCTAAAAAGGAACTGCGTACATTTTTGGCAAGCAGTTTTTATTTGTCTGAAGAACCATGCATCATTTTCACAATGACATCATGCTCATGGTGATAGTGTTGATTGGTGCAATTCATGTCATTACTTTATTTGCTTGCAAACAAACAAGTGTGCCAAACGCTTTTTAACGGAGATTGTGTACACCTAATTTCGGCAATGTCCGTGCTGTTCCATTGGTTCTGGTCTGTTAGTTCACTTCTCACTGAATTGGAATGTTTCCCCAAATTTGGTTCTCATAAGGGAAAAGGGGGGAGGCATGGCATCCTGTTAATCATCTGGTCTACAGAAATCTGTACGTGCAACGTTGAAATGCAGTTTGTATTGCTTCCTTAGTATTGCTGCCCTATTGAGCAGAAAGTACAAAAGAAACAATCAGCTTTTTTAAGTTCTCAAACCACTTGTTTTGGGGAAGGAGATTTCTTCACTGATGTGCAATGAATCAGAGGGTCAGGCAACCCCCCTCTCACCTTCATGTTCTCTCTTTCTGTAATTTTATCACACAATCTGAGATTATTAGTGCCTCATCAAAACGTCTTAAACAATTAAATCGTTACAGGAGTGATGCTGAGAAAACATAATTCACTCTTGATGCAATAAATATCTTTAATATTTCAAACATCCTCCAAAAAAACAGGGTAAAGAAGAGTTTAGCATGTAAGGTCGGATGCTTTAGTTATTAGGTGCATCAGTTCATGCAGATTTTTAGAAGTGAATAGATCTGGATAACTTTACAGTCCATTTTGAAAGATATGATTGCCGGAATTCACCTTTAGAAATTGAAATGGAATGAAGTGCAGTGAGGAAGTTGTGTTGATTTTGGTTCCTACCACACGTTCACATTCAGGGCTGTTTTCTACATTATTCCACGAGTTCCTTTCCACACACAGCGCCATCGACCAGCAGCCAACAGGGAATATCTGAGGTGGATAGTTGTAATACATGTTGTTTGTTTCTTTTAGTCTGTCTGATCCAAGTTCTTTAGAGGAGTGGGAAAGGGAATGCATCTTACCTGCCTGGCAGTTCACCATGAGATTGTGTGTGTGTTTGTGTATATCTGTATGTGTGTCTGTGTGCGTATACATGAATGCATGTGTGCATCTGGAAGAGGCATAAGCACCTACTTTCCCTCGTGGACTAGTTTGGTGATCTTTGTCCTTGTCCCTTAGTATCCTAGCAGGTAGTAAGCTGCTATTAAGATGCACCAAAGTTAACTGGCAATGTAAGGAGCCTCTCTTCTCCTGTACACTAGTCCATATCATGTTTAGATTTTGGAAGCCTTATTAAAATTTTGGGTACTCTCCATTAGAGTCTTAATCCAAAGCCTGAATTATCAGTTGGCTCATCCCTAATTGTGTATTAAAGTTGAACTCAATGACCTGCCACCAAGTGGTGGTGATGAGACTGATGTAGAATACAAATGTAAAGTTTTTAAGAACAAGTTAAAAAAAAATGTGGAAGACAAATATGTACCCAAAGTCAAAAGAAAAAGCCAAGGTGACTGACTGGTTATGTACAAAGGCAAATAAGATGTAACAGAAATGTTTCTATAAATTAAAAGCATCTAATACTCAACTAAAGAGAGTTGAGTACAAGGAACAGCTAAAGAAAACAAAGGCTGCTATTAGATTAGCTAAAAGGCTAATGGAAATGAGGATTGTAGACATTTGTGGAAGTAATAAGAAAAGCTTTTTCAGTTATGTGAAGAGTCAGAGAACTGTCAAAAGACTGTATTGGGCCATTGAAGGATGTTCAAGGACAGATTACAAAGGACTCACTGGGTATGGCAGTATATTAAATGAATACTTTGAATCGGTCTTCACTCTTGAAGATGATGTTTGACTATTAGAATTGGATGATTTTAATAATAAAACTAGTAGCATTAAATTAGATGAACATATTGTTTTAGAAATAATTAAGAACTTGAACATAGATAGAGCAGCCAGGCCGGATGATATCCACCCGAGGGTCCTCAGGGAGATGGGACACATGCTGTGTGAGCCTCTAGCCTGTATTTTTAACAGCTCACTGTACTCTGGGATGAATGAATGCTCTGGTATTAGTCGTAATATATTGAGCTGGATTGAGAACTGACTGGAAGGATGGTGTGGAGATGCCGGAGTTGGACTGGGGTGGACAAATGTAAGAAGTCACACAACACCAGGTTATAGTCCAACAGCTTTATTTGAAATCACAAGTTTTCGGAGCGCTGCTCCTTCTTCAGGTGAAGTGGAGAAATGCATAAAGACACAGCTTATATAGTCAGAGAATCATGTCAGATGTTTACAGGTAACCTTTCCAACTGCCATTTATCACACCTCGGCAGAGAGATAATCACAGCAGTCAAAGGTGTGAATGGTGTCCAAACAGGTCAGTCAGGGAAACATTACATCAAAGAACTTCACTCTACCGCAAGCCCACGGACAACCTCACGATGCTTCACTTCTCCAGCTTCCACCCTAACCACGTTAAAGAAGCCATCCCCTATGGACAAGCCCTGCGAATACACAGGATCTGCTCAGACGAGGAGGAACGCGATGGACACCTACAGACACTGAAAGACGCCCTTGTAAGAACGGGATATGACGCTCGACTCGTCGATCGACAGTTCCGACGGGCCACAGCGAAAAATCGCATAGACCTCCTCAGAAGACAAACACGGGACACAACCAACAGAGTACCCTTCGTCGTCCAGTACTTCCCCGGAGCGGAGAAACTACGCCATGTTCTTCGCAGCCTTCAACATGTCATCGATGACGACGAACACCTCGCTAAGGCCATCCCCACGCCTCCACTACTCGCTTTCAAACAGCCGCCTAACCTCAAACAGACCATCGTTGGCAGCAAATTACCCAGCTTTCAGGAGAACAACGACCACGACACCACACAACCCTGCCACAGCAACCTCTGCAAGACATGCCAGATCATCAACACAGATACCATCATCACACGTGAGGACACCACCCACCAGGTACATGGTACATACTCATGTGACTCGGCCAACGTTGTCTACCTCATACGTTGCAGGAAAGGATGCCCCGGAGCATGGTACACCGGCGAGACCATGCAGACACTGCGACAACGGATGAACGGACACCGCGCAACAATCACCAGGCATGGTCGCATGGAATATCTCAACAGGGTCCACTGCAGGTGCTTCCTCTACCGTAGGCAACGGTAGGCGTGACAGCCCATCAGCATTTCCATGCTGTTTCGTACCCTTGTACTCTATGTCGTACTGATGTGCCCCTAGAAAAAGTGACCATCTTTGCAGCCGTTGCGCCGTCATCACTGGAACGCCCTTCTTTGGGTTAAAAATGGAGACCAAGGGCTGATGATCAGTCAGTAGGGTGAATTTCTGCCCGTGTAGATAATGATTGAACTTCTTCACCCCCCACACCAGGCTGAGGGCCTCCCTGTCAATCTGGGCGTAGTTACGCTCGGCTGAGGTTAACTAGAGCGACGCAAAGGCTATTGGCCTCTCTGAACCATCAAGGAATTTGTGTGACAGCACCGCTCTGATGCCGTAGGGAGATGCATCACATGCTAACCGAATCGGTAGTGTTGGACTGTAGTGGGCCAATACTTCTTTTGAAGTGATTAGGCATTTACATTTCTGAAAGGCACGCTTACACTCATCACTCCATTTCCATGTTACTCCAGTTTGCAGCAGGGCGTTCAGTGGGTGCAGAATTGTAGATAAATTCGGCAAGAACTTATGGTAGTAGTTCACCAACCCGAGGAACGACCTCAGTTGCGACACATTTTCCGGTGCTGGAGCCTTGACTACAGCCTCAATCTTGTCCGGCGACTTATGCAACCCTTCCTCATCAATCATGTGGCCACAATACGAGATTTGTCTCCTGAAGAACTCGCATTTGGGGCGGTTGGCTCGTAGCCCATATTCCTGTAATCTCGTGAGCACCTGCTCCAGGTTGGCAAGGTGTTCACTGTCATTTTCGCCCGTAACCAGGATGTCGTCCAAATAACACTGGGTCCCCGGGATCCCTTGCAGGACTTGTTCCATTGCCCTCTGCCAAATAGCCGGAGCTGATGCTACCCCGAAAACCAGTCGATTGTACTGGTAAAGGCCTTTGTGAGTGTTTATCGTGAGGTATTTCCGAGATGCTTCTTCCACCTCCATTTGTAGATACGCTTGGGCCAGATCAATCTTTGTAAAGCGTTTCCCTCCAGATAGTGAGGTGAAAATATCTTCTATCCGTGGAAGTGGATATTGTACTGTGTGAAGGACTGGGTTCACAGTTACCTTGAAATCCCCACGGATGCGAACCATCTTCGGTTCCCCAGGCGTGCTGCTCAATGATTTCTTCATTACAGGAACGATGGGTGTGGCCCACTCGCTCCAGTCCACCTTGGACAGCACACCCGAATGCTCCAGACTCTCCAGCTCTGCTTCAACAGCTGAGCGGCCTTAAAAAAATTTGGGTTTGCGTTATATTCGATTTTTATCATTGCCGTTACTCCTTTTAGAGTCCCAAGTCCTTGTTGGAACACCTCTTTCGCGTCAGCTAGAATTTTTGACAGTCGTCCAGGTGTGACGTCATCATCCTTTTTATCAGTCACAGTTAGCGCCTGAATGGAATGCCAATCCAATTGTATTTTTCGGATCCATTCACGTCCCAATAATGGTGGTCCTCCATCTTGTAGTATATATAGGTCCAGTTTCTGTGTTTCCTTGCCGTTCTATTCAACTGGCACCCTTATTTTTCCTCTGGGGTAGACTTTTTGCCCCGTGTATGTCTTCAATACAATGGACGTGTCCTTCAAGGGTATGTGTGAGAATAGCCGCTCATAGTCTCGTCGATTCATGACAGTTAGGGCTGATCCTGTGTCCAATTCCATCTTTACTGGGGACCCTGCTATCATGAGGGTGACCCAAATGGTTCGGTGATCCTCCTTTGCGATCACATTGTGTAACTTTAGACAACTTAGTCTCCTGCTCCCGGAATCCTTATCACTCTCCTGATCTTCCGAACTACTGTCTGTCAATTTCTTTACTTTCTTGTACTTTTCCTTAGTAGTTCTTTTAGTGTTGGTTTTCTTTCCCGACCTGCAGACTCTTGCTATGTGTCCCATTTTCCCACATTGCCTGCATACTTTGTCCTTAAACCAGCAGTCCTTCTGATCATGGGTTGTTCTGCCGCAGCGATAGCACTTTTCTGCTCCATACGCCATTTCGTTAGCGCTGTATTCTTGTGGTTTCTGTTGTATTTCCGCAGCTCCCCATGCTGCTGCTTCGTAGGATACAGCCACGCTGAAAGCCTGTTCTAGCATCAGGTCCTTTTCCGAAAGTAGTAGTTTCTGGGTTCCTTCACTCTGGAGCCCGCAGACAAACTTATCCTGTAAGGCGTCTGCCAGTCCTGCTCCGAACTGGCAGTGCTTCGATAACTTGCGTAGTTCCGTAAGATAGTCAGCATTGCTCTCATCTTTGTGCTGGTTTCTTTTATGGAACTTGAATCTTTCTGCTATCAGCAGCGGTGTAGGGTTTAGGTGTTCCTGTAAGATATTAACAATCTCTTCAAAACTTTTCTCCATTGGTTTAGCTGGGGTAATTAAATTCCGCAATAGGCCGTACGTTCTCGCGCCCATCAAATTTAATAATACCGACGCCTTCTTTCCATCGGCCACCTCATTTGCCTTGCAGTACACTTCAATTCTTTCCACATACGTGGTCCAGTCTTCTACCTCGTTGTCGAAAGCAGTGATACTGCCACTTTTCGGCATCTTGGGTGATTTAAAATGGCGCCTCCCGCGCTTTTTCCTCTTCACCAATGGATTAAAATGGCGCCTCCCGCACTTTTCCTTCTTCCCCTTGCTGCCATGCTGCTCCTAGCGTTCTGCAGGGCAATGGCAGCGACCCGCGGCTTCGGCGCGTCTCACTTTTCCTTCCCCTTGTTTTATTTTTGCTACGCTGCCCGGCTCTTGAGCACTGACCGCGCCCAGTGCGCTCCACCCTGTCTCTCTCTCTTTTCCTCCCGACGACGCTGCACGGCCCCTTTGCAGAGCCGCTCGATCGAGCTCGAGCCCGCCGCTGTTCGGAAGGGTCAGCGCACTACCTGCTACCAGCACGATTTGCTGGAACACCTTGTCTGGGGAGCCAAGCCCAGCTCTCCACAGCCTCTCCTGCAACTCTCCGAACTCCGATGGATCCTTGGGCGGTTGCCCGCGGTCGACGCCTGTTGTTCTGACTTCGACCTCCAAGAAGCTTCTTCTCAGGGAAAGATCCCCGTGAGATGATGTAGTACTGCAGGTGAGTTCGAACCTGTTCGTCGCCAATGTAGTGTCCGAGTATCAATAATACACGGACTGCAGGAGAACAATAATAACAGGTATTTACTGAACAGAGGGTAACTCTTTTGTTTGTACCCAAAAAACCCAAATTGGACTGTAAACAAAAGTTCAACTAAAACTTAACAAATCAAATTAAAATTTGGTTTTCCGGGTTGATGATGCACTCCAGTCCCCGCGGCGCCCACCAGTCGCGGAAATACTCAAGCGCACCGGCGGACACCGCGTGCTCCATCTCCAGGGCCACCCGGGCGTGAACATGGCCGCGGAAGAGAGGCAGGCAATCCGTCTGGACGACCCCCTCGACCGCCCGCTGCCTGGACCAATTGATGGCTCTTTTAGCCAAGCCCAGGAGCAGGCCCACAAGGAGGTCCTCCAACCTGTCCGCTCCCCTCCGCACCGGGTGACCGTAGATCAAGAGCGTGGGACTGAAGTGCAACCAAAAATCGAGGAGCAGCCCCTTCAAGTAGTGAAAGAGGGGCTGCAGCCTCTCACACTCCATATAAACGTGAAACACGGACTCCTCCAAGCCGCAAAAAATGCAGGCGGCCTTGGAGTCCGTGAACCTACTTAAAACCTTATTGCACGGGGCCGCTCCGTGCAACAGCCTCCAGGCCAAGTCCCCGATGGAACAAGGGAGGACTCCCATGTAGAGAGCCCTCCATTGGGGACCTCCGCCACCGCCAGTCGGCAAGACGCCACGCCAAGGCGTGTCCGGACGGTAGACGAAGATGGCAAAGTGGAGAGTGTGCAGGAGCAGCCCGTACAGGAAACCCCTCCGCGCGGAATGAAAAGGCACGGAGGGTATTTCCTCGAGATGGCTCAAGTTGTGAGGCGCCGGTTCCCGAGGGGAGTTTCGGGGCCGGGCGCCGATGAGGAATTCCGTCCGAACGGGGGTAAGCTCGGACGGGATCGCCCCACGTGCTTGAGCCGCCTCGATACACCTAGTGGAGTCGGGGCCCAGTGCCGCTTTCACCGATTCGATGGCTTCGACCGCGAGCCGGACGTTGGCCCAGGACAGGCGCCGTGCCAGCTCCTCCGGCGCCATCCAGCCTGCTCCTCCACCATCGAGCAGGTCCCCGACTCTGGTCACCTTGCCAGGCACAGCCCTGCCCTCCGCCAGCCGCCCGAACCCACGTTCGTGGAGGTGCGGATTCCTGAGCAGCGGCTCCCGAAGGAGAGCCGCCGCTCCTGACGGGGGAGAGCTCCGCCTGGAAGCGATGTAGTTCCAAACCCATAGCAGTTCCTGGTAGAAGACAGGCAGCTCCCGCAGGCCGGCACGCCTGCTGCCCACTTTCGCAAACAGGAGCTGCGTGTCGTAATTGAGGCCATGCAGCTGGCGGAAGAAAAACGTCGCCAGCGCACACCATCTCGGAGGATTCTCGACGTACAGGTATCTCTGCAGCGTCTGAAGACGGAAAGTCGCAGCCTGGGTGCGAAGGCACACCAGCGCCTGACCGCCCTCCCTAAGCGGGAGACACAGAACCGCGGCAGAGACCCAGTGCTTCCTTTTGTCCCAGAAGAAGTCGATGAGCTTCTTCTGCATCTTGGCGACAAACGCAGGGGCAGGGATCAAAGTGACCAACTGGTACCACAACATGGCGGCCACCAGCTGGTTTATGACCAGCGCTTGACCCCTGTAGGACAACACTCGGAGCAGTCCTGTCCAGCGTCCTAGGTGAGCGGTGACTTTCGCCTCCAGCTCTTGCCAGTTCGCCGGCCAGGCGTCCTCGGCAGGGCTAAGGTAGACTCCCAAATAGAGGAGGTGCGTGGTGCTCCAGGCGAAAGGCCTGAACTCCTCCGGCAGGGAGTCCACCCGCCACTGACCCACCAGGAGTCCGGAACATTTCTCCCAGTTGATCTTGGCGGAGGATGCATCCGAGTAAATCTGCTGGCATTCCCGCATCCTCCGCAAGTCAGCGGGATCATTGACCGTGAGGAGCACGTCATCGGCGTAAGCGGAGAGGACCACCTCCACGCCCGGCCCTTGCAGAGCCAGTCCCGTCAACCTCTTCCGCAAGAGGCGCAGGAATGGCTCCACGCAAATGGCGTATAACTGACCGGACATGGGGCATCCCTGACGCACCCCCCTCCCGAAGCAAAGGGGCGCCGTCAAGGACCCGTTAACTTTAATCAGACACTCCGCGGCGGCGTACAGAAGTCGGATCCGGGCGACGAAATGCGTCCCGAACCCGAATGCGCGCAGAGTCCCGAAGAGATACTCGTGATCCACCCTGTCGAACGCCTTCTCCTGATCCAGGGAAAGGAAGGCGACCGACAGACCAGCCCTCTGGGAGTGGTGGACCAGGTCCCGGACCAGATGGATGTTATCGTGGATGGTTCGGCCCGGGACCGTGTAGGACTGGTCGGGGTGGATCATGTGGGCCAGCTCGGTGCCAAGGCGAGCAGACATGGCCCTGGCAAAGATTTTATAGTCCGTGCTGAGGAGGGAGACCGGGCGCCAGTTCTTAAGGAGGCGGAGATCGCCCTTCTTAGGCAGCAGGACAATGACCGCCCTGCGCCAAGAGAGGGGCATCTCCCCGGTCGCCAAACTTTCCCCCAGGACCCGCGCATAGTCGCCCCCCAAGACGTCCCAGAACATCCTGTGGAACTCCACGGTCAGCCCGTCCAGCCCCGGGGACTTTCCCCTAGAGAGCTGGCGGAGGGCGCCGGTCAGCTGCGCCAGGCTTAGCGGAGCGTCCAATTTTTTGGTGCCCTCCGGGCTGACCTTTGGCAGGTCCTCCCACAAAACTCTGCGCGTATCCTCGCTGGATGGATCCGGAGAGAAAAAAGCCCCGTAGTAGGCGCGGGTCTCCGCGCTGATTCCCTCCGGATCCGAGACCAGAGATCCGTCGTCGGCCAGCAGCCCCAAGAGCTGCTTACGGACTCCCCGTCTTTTTTACAGCAAGTAGAAGAAGGGGGAGCCGCGGTCCAGGTCCCGCAGGAGCTGGATCCGCGACCTCACGTACGCGCCTCGGGACCCGACGAGCTGCAGGTCCTTCAGCGCGCCCTTCTTCTCTTCGTACACCTTCCGCAGGGCCGGGTCCTCGACGACCTGACCGAGACGGGACTCCAGGTCGAGCACCTCCTTCTCCAACCGCCCGACCCGGGCCTCCCGCCTCTTGGTCGACCCCTTCGCGTACTCCTGACAGAAGAGACGGATGTGAGCCATGCCCACATCCCACCATAGCCTCAAGGAGGGGAAGCCCCCCCGCTTCCTTCTCCAGTCGGCCCAGAACCGACAAAACGAATCCCGGAACCGCGCGTCCTCCAGCAGCAGGTTGTTAAAATGCCAGTACGCGGACCCCCCCAGTGCGCGCAGCGGAGCGAGCTCCGCCCACACCATGTGGTGGTCCATGGACGGCACCGGCCGCATGGAAGCCGCCGGAACGCAGGAGACGTACGCCCGGGAAATGTAAAGGCAGTCGATTCTGGACCTTCCTCCCCCAGACCTCACGCTAGTGAAGGCGCTGGAGTCGGGGTGGAGATTTCGTCAGACGTCCACCAAGTCGAAGGACCCAACCAGGTCCCTCAACTTCTCCGTCGCCGCCGGGCTTCGCGGGGGACCCGAACGGTTCCTCGCCTCGAGGGTGCAGTTAAAATCTCCCCCGAGGATGATGCACTCGCCCACGTCGACGGAGCCCAAAAGAGCGGACACTTCTTCGAAGAAGCGCACTTGCTGCGCACCGGTCTGAGGGGCGTACACGTTCACTAGATGGAGCGGCACGCCCCCCAGGCTATCAGTGACCTGGAGCAAGCAGCTCGGCATGTGCTCCTTGACCCCCAAGATCTCCGGCTGAAAATGCGGGGCCAGCAAGATAGCCACCCCGCTGGAATTGTTGGAGAGGTGACTCACGCTGACCCCTCCTTGCCACTCCAGGAGCCACGTGGCTTCGTCTCCCAGAACGGTGTGGGTTTCTTGCAGGAAGCACACCACATACTTCCTGTCCCGAAGGACCGAGAAGTTATTGAATCTGCGGCGCGCCTCCCTGCTGCCGTTGATGTTGAGGCTGGCTATGGTTATCTTCATGTCAGAAGCATAATGCAACCTCTACCTACACCTAACGGGGGGAGGAAGCGCAGCCGCTGGTCAGCCGCCACTTCCTCAGCAGCCCAGTGAGAAACGTTCTGAGCCGACGCAGCTCGAGCGGGATCACACCCTCGTCCGCGCCCATGATCTTAACGGCGGCGCGGACGGACACGATGAGCAGTGCCAGCTCCGACCACCTGTCGAGGGCCAGCCGGACCTTATTGCGCCGACCCAGGCACGTGGCCATAAAATCCCGGAGTTCCCTTACGGGAATGAGGGGAGACTCGGCAAGGGGCACGAGGTCATCCATTGCCTCATCGGCGCTGGAGTCCGAATCGTCCTCCGTGCCCATCACCGAGTCCCCATCCTCCTCCAGGGGGTCGTCACCAGCGGCCAACCCGTCCGCCGCGCAGTGCGCAGCGAACGGCTCGGCCGCACCAGCCAACCCCGCCTCCGCCTGGATCCCACCCCCAGGATCGGCGGCAGAGGATTCCTCCCTGGGCTCCTCTAGGGGTGCTGGGCCAGAAGATGGCGGCGGTTCAGAGCTCCCCTCCGCCCCAGACGCCGGAACGACCGGAGAAACCGGGGAGAGAACAATTCCCAGCTCCTCCAGTTCGTGCGGCACCAGAGACGCAGCCAGGGGGCCATCCTCCTCCCCGCCACCAGCCTCCGACCCAGCGGATGGGGTGTTTTGAATTAAAACCTCTACCAGGACAAGCAGCCCCTGGGAGATGTCCGGGTCGCATTGGGCGAGCTCATTATCCTCGAGCTCGCCCGACCCAGACCCCAGGCCGCCCGACCCGGCGAGGGGTAACGGCACCGATAGAATGTCAATTTCCGCAGCGGGTTGTTCCGCGACCCCCCCCACTGGCAGGGTCTCGTCCCCATCCCCGGGAGGCACACGCCGGACAGACACATCTGCCTCAGCCTCCCGAGGGACAGGCGACCCCTGCCGATCGCTGGTGATGACGACAGCAGGGGGGGGGTGGCGTAGTACCCGCGGCGGGCGACGATTCCCCCTGCTCGGAGGGACCTTCCTCCTCCCGGTCCTCCTCCTCTTCCAGGGGGTCGTGCCTTTTTAGCATGGAGGGAGCGAGGGAGACCTCCATGTCTGCAGAGGCCTCCTCCTCAGCTCCCTCCGGCGGAGCAGGTTTGTCGGGCTCCTCGGGCCCGAGCCCGGCCGCAGGTAATGGCGTTTCCGCTACGGCGGTTGCAGCCACAGGCTCGGGCACGAGGCCCCTCCCACTCGCGTCTGCCCCTACCAACTCCGCGAGGAGCGCGGGTGTCAGGGGCTCTAAGTTTAGGGGCTGGCCATCCATGGGGGGGACCCGCCCTGAGGTGTTTCGATTTTCGCCGCGCCTTCCTTCCGCCCGGACGCGCTCCCTCCCCCCCGCCGGAGGCCCTGATGGCATCGGCCTCCGACCGCGCACAGTGGCTCCCGACGCGCGGACAGAACCGGGGGGAGGAGCGGTGGCGACGCCAGCCTCGGCCACGCCAGACGATCTGGCGGCCTTGGAGGCGGGGCAGTTTTTTCTGATGTGCCCCACCTCCTTGCAGGCGTGGCACCACACACCGTCCGACGTCCAGAAGACGCGATAGGCGGTCCCCTCGTGGAGGACGACGAAAGCCCCGTCGGTGTCCTCCTCCCACGCCAGCTGGATAAACAGCTGGCGCCGGAAGGAGAAGACATGGCGAAGGCTGGCTTCCCGGAAGCCGAGCGGGATGGGTGTAATCCCCGACCTCACTTCCCCGAGTTGGCATAGGTGGGGGAGGAGGAGCTCACCAGGAACAAAGGGCGGGACGTTCGAAATAACCACCCTCTGCGCGGTGGCCTCGAGGGGGTCCACCGGCAGGAAGGTCCCGCCCACGGTGAGCCCCTTGGTGACGGCCAGGGACACCGCCCGCTCCGACCCCAGGAAGAACACAGCCTTCCTATACATTTTTGAGGCCGCTACGATGGCTGAGGGGCCGACAACCCCAGCCATGGCTTTAACGCAGGCCTCAATGGTCATAGTGGGGTGAGTGTAGCTCTTCACCCCAAGCTTTTTGGTTATTAGTCTAAAAGGTGACGAGGCAGCAGAAGCAGCGGGAGCAGCTGTGGCTGTGGCTGCCACTCCCGCATAAGTCCTGGCTGGCCCCGCCACCGGCGATGAAGCAGACGCCATTATGGGGTGTTTTTTTTAAAATAAGAGCCACACCCACCCCAAGTCACAGGCCTGAAGGTGTTAATGGCCTCGGGTTAAAAGTCCTCCCTTGAGCAGAGGGTGCTGTTAAATTGAAGGCACACCTCTCCCCCTATTGATTGGAATTGGGAGAGGGGCCTTCTCCCCTCTGCTCAAGTGCAATTAATAAAAAGATTAGTAGAGGTGCCTCTTGAGAGAGAGAGCAGAGAGAGACAAAGAGAGAGAGGTGGGGTGATGGGAAGGAGGGAGGCCGCAAAGGCAGGGTCACCACTCAGGATGGCGGGTGGGTGGGTGTTGGCAGGGGTGCACTCTCCTGATGGAAATTTAAAGTCTCTGATAGTGGTGGTCTTCTGGCAGGGGGAGAAGATGTCTTCACCTGGGAAAGCTGGAGATGTCCAGGCTCAGTCCTGCACCAGGTCTTAATGATGTAATTAATGGAATTAACCACTTCACCTAGGCAGCTCCAGCTGTCCCAGGTCAGGCAATAGAAGGGATGCTTATTAGTGGTGTGTGTGGCCTAGATTTTAACAAGAACCACACACACACACACACAGACACCCCTTGATGTTCCGGCCTTGTTTCTTCTTTTCTCCCCCCACCTAAAATACAAAGTCTTTGGGAGAGTGCCCCAAATAACACCCACCTGTAGATATTTTGAAAGATGATATTCCTCCCTCCTTCTGAACAGTTGGTGTTGGTTGATGGTGGTTTCTCTCCCCTCTCTCCCTCTCCTGAAGTGGAGGCCAATTTGGGGAGGCAGTAATGGGAAAGGCCTCTCCCCTGGTTGATGTTATTGCAGGCCTCCCTTCTCCTTCTCCTCCTCCGTCCTCTCTCTCCAGGCACCTCAGTTGCTGTGATGATAGTGGAGGTGGAGGTGGTGGTGGTCCAGCGTTCTCCTCCTCTGCCTGGTCAGGGGACCACCACTTTAGTCCACTCTCCTAGTCTGGCTGCTCCCTCTGCTTGTGCTTGCAGCTGCACAGCCAGCAATGCTATTACAGAGGGTAACTTAAGACTGAAGTACAGAAGCCTGCTATGGCTTTATATACAGGGGTGGTCACTGCCGGTACTGCAGTATAAAATCAGTTCTTCTCTTAAAGGTACATACACAACACCAACCAGTTCTCAGTCCAGTCTACTTAGACTTCCAAAAAGCTTTTGATAATGTATCTGTCAGATTAAACCTCTGGTATTAGTGGTAATATATTGAGCTGGATTGAGAACTGGCTGGCAGGACATAGGCAAAAAGTAGTTATAGATGAATTTGGATTTGTTTGGAGACCAGTCACCAGTGGTGCCCGCAGGGATTGGTGTTGGGACCCGTGTTCTTTACTATTTTTATTAATGATCTGGATGTAGGTGTTGGGGGCACGATCTGCAAATTTTCAGATGATACTAAAATTTCTGTGAGTGTTAGGTCTGTAGACGATGCGCGTCTGCTTCAGGTAGATCTTATGATGTTTATATTGAAAGAATTTTGGGCATTCTAGGGCATACATCTCTAAAGATGTATGACCAATGTATTGATGTTATAGCTAGAACAAATAGGGTGTTGGGGTGCATTCATAGAACAATCGAATATAAGACAAGGCATATAAGATCTTGGTCAGGCCTCACTTGGAATACTGTGTCCAGTTTTTGTCTCCTCACATGGTCGGTGATATTGAGGCTTTGCAAAGGGTGCAGAGAAAGGCCACTAGACTAATTCCCAGTATAAAGCATCTTAGTTATCAAGATAGGCTAAAAGAGTTGGGACTATACACTTTAGAGAAGCGTAGGCTTTGGGGTAATCTGATTGCAGCTTATAAAATGATGAAGGGAATAGATTGTGTTCCAGTAGACAGTTTGTTCCAATTAAATAGGTTATAGAGGACCAGGCGTCACAATTTTAAGTTGTGTAAGGCCAGGTCTAGGTTAGATGTCAGGAGGTGGTTCTTTTCCCAGAGAATATTGGACCTCTGGAACAGGCTGCCATCTCGTGCGGTGGACCCTGACTTGGTGAATTCCTTCAAGTGAGAGCTTGACCCGTTTCTGGTTGGGGCGGACATCACCTCTTAGATAAGTTAGGTACTTCAGGGAATTCAGGGCCAGAGTGATCTCCTGGACTAGTTGTTTTGTTTGCCCAGATGGGTTGGAGAGGAATTTCCCAGATTTTTTGCCCCCCAAATTGGCCTGGGTTTTTATATGTTTTTTCGCCTCTCCCAGGAGATCACATGGTTTTGGGTATGGTGGGGAGTGTATATGTTGTGATACATAAGATATCACAACTGCGTGGGTAGGCTGGAAGGACCAAAGGGTCCTTACCTGTCTATCATTGTTCATATGTTCGTAAGTGCAGATTAGAATTGACATCCATTGAACAGAAGTTTTCCTGTAAATTTATGCCTATATAATAATGGCCCACATTTTGCTGTAATAATAATGGGGCAGCAATTCCTCCCCAAACGCGTGAGTACGGAAGGGGTACTCACACGTCTGGCCGGAGGAAATGCCGGTTTTCAGCATGCGCAGCGCATGCGCTGAAAACCGGCATTTCCTCTCCTCTAACCCAAGAGGTGAAGAGGCTAGCACGTGCGCTGTAGGGGGCAGCACGTGCGTCTTGGATTTCCTCTGTTTTGGGGGATTTGCGCATGTCTAAAGGCCTCCGGTCTTTACGCTTGTAAAAAGTACACGTAAGTATTAATTTTTACAGGTAAGTGGTGCTTTAGCGTAATTTAGAATTTTTTTTTCCACAGATTTATTATTTTAATGAATCTACAATAAGGTAAGTTTAGTTTTCGACCCTTTTTATTAAAAATTTATTTTTTTCAAAAAAAAAATTATTGTTTATATTATTTTTTTAAACTTATTTATACTTAATTTAATGATTGGGATGTTTTTTTAATTTTTATTTAAAGTTTAAATAGTGTTTTGGGCCCCCGTAGTTTTCATGAGTTTGACAGTTCTTACTCTCAAACTCATGAATGAACCTTCCCCTCCCCTGATTGGTTGTACAGTGCTCACCTGATCCCAGCCGGCACATCGCACTAACTACGCTGCTGGATCAGGTAAGCACTGCGCGCTGACATCTGAACCGGGCCTGTGACAGGAAATGCAAGCAGGCCCGGGCTTCAGGTGTCAGCGCGCAGGGTGAGTGCAGATCGGGGGCTTGCACGCGCGGCAAGCCCCCGACACCAAGTTCTGGGCCATTAATAATGGTTCGGCACTAAAAATGGCTGAAAAACTTATGGAGAGACAGGAGTGAGATTTTAACGGTGTGAAAAGTGATAATTACTGCTGAACCACCTCTCTGGCCCTGAAAAATTAATTTTACAAGTGTGGCATCTCATTCCCTCAGACGATAATTAGTGTTGGAGATTTTTTTTTTAATTAAGATTTTTTTTAAACTTTTTCTGTCTGTCTCTTTTATCTCTCTCGCTCTCTTAATCCTATCTATATTTCACAATTTTTATTTATATGTCCTGCTTTATACTTCCTGCTTTGGACTCTGTGTGGCTCAGTGAGAATTATTCAATCTGATTGGCTGAAGAGCCTTACTGTTTTTTCCCTGTTCACAGAAGCCTCAGATCTGTGAACAGGGAAAGAAACTCCTGTAGAGGGCGCCGTGCTGGAACAGACGCCCAATAACAGGAAGTCTCTGCTCTAAAGCCCGTCAAATCTTTGTGGCTGCTGTCAGCGAGGTGAACGGCAAGCGCCGTTCCTTTGCCGCTGAGCACAAGATCCAGGAATATGTTATTGTGTGTTTTATGATCACAAGAATATAATATGCCAGGAAGATAGAAAAGGCCACTGAACAACTCAACTGAACAACTGGTACCAGGAGACAACCTTCTCTCCACAGAGCCGATTCCCTGGTCTAATGGGCTGGGACAGCAGGAGTGCAACTGGAGCAGAGCTGGTGGGAAATTGGGAGCGCAGTCTCAGTTCCAGTTTCTTTTAGGGCTGCAGTTCCTCACTGTTCTATTTTCAGCGAGTTGAATTGCTAATGCCCATTTCATGCAGGCCCCAGATTTGAAGCAAATATATTTAACCAAGCAACTAGCACAATTCACTGGGATTTGTGTCAAATTTGCAGTTTTGCTCCATGGGTTAAATAGGCTTTGGATAGGCTAGGTTTTTTTTTGGCAATGTTTACACTCCATTTTTAGTACAGTTTTCTCAGTGAGGCAATTTCTTCCTGAAATTTTAATAAAATTATTAATTTTTAGGAAAAATTGTTGGTGACCAGTTTTGCTCAATCCTCAATGCAGATATCCTTTTAAACTCCTTGATTTCATGGTAACAGTGGTGCATGATAAAAGAAGGCATGCCGCGGAGATCAGCAAATGCCAGACAATTCTGCAGCCTTCATTGTGCCTACTTTCATATGAGTACGAGAGTATTAGCCGTGGCTCAGTGGGTAGCACACTCGCCTCTGAGCCAGAATGGTTGTTGGTTCACAGTCCCATTCCAGGGACTACCAAAGGAATGCTGGACTGTTGAATGAGACGTTAAACTGAGGCCCCATCTGAAGTAAAAGATCCTATTACACTATTCAAAGAAGAGCAAGAGAATTCTCCCCGGTGTCCTGGCCAATATCTATCCCTCAGCCAACATCACTAAGACAAATTATCTGGTCATTATCACATTGCTATTTGTGGGACCTTAGTGTGCGCAAATTGGCTGCTGCATTTTCTAAATTGCAATATTTACAATTGGCTGTAAAGTTCTTTGGGACGTCCTGAAGTTATAGAAAGCACAACATAAAGGCAAGTTCTTTCTTTCTTTACACAGGCCAACTGCCTCAGTTTGAACCAGGTCGGCAGGGATGAGAGTTAGTGGGAGTGGTATATAGACCTCCAAACAGTAATGCGGAGGTTGGGGATGGCATTAAAAGGGAAATTAGAGAAGCGTGCAAAAAGGGCACAGCAGTCATCATGGGTGACTTTAATCTACATATAGATTGGGCTAACCAAATTAGTAACAATACTGTGGAGGAGGAATTCCTAGAGTGTTTACAGGATGGTTTCCTGGACCAATATGTCGAGGAACCAACCAGAGATCAGACCATCTTAGACTGGGTATTATGTAATGAGAAAGGATTAATTAGCAATCTTGTTGTATGAGGCCCCTTGGGTCGGAGCAATCATAATATGATCGAATTCTTCATTAAGATGGAGAATGAAGTAGTTGCCTCAGAGACTAGGGTCCTGAATTTAAATAAAGGAAATTACGATGGTCTGAGGCGCGAATTGGGTAGGATTGATTGGGGAATGTCACTCAAAGGGTTAACGGTGGATAGGCAATGGCAAACATTCAAAGACCGCATGGATGAACTACAGAATTTGTTCATCCCAGTTTGGCAGAAAAATAAAACAAAAAAGGTGACTCAACCGTGGCTAACGAGGGAAATTAGGGACAGCATAAGATCCAAGGAGAGGACATATAAATTGACCAGAAAAAGCAGTAATCCAGAGGATTGGGAGCAGTATAGGATTCAACAAAGGAGCACAAAGGGATTAATTAAGAAGGGGAAAATAGAATATGAGAGTAAGCTTGCTGGGAACATAAAAACTGACTGTTAAAGCTTTTATAGATATGTGAAGAGAAAAAGATTGGTGAAGTCAAGCGTAGGTCCCTTGCAGTCAGAATCAGGGGAATTTATAATGGGGAACAAAGAAATGGCAGACCAATTAAATACATATTTTGGTTCTGTCTTCACAAAGGAGGACACAAATAACCTTCCAGAAATGTCGGGGAACATAGGGTCTGATGAAAGGGAGGAACTGAAAGAAATCAATATTTGTAGGGAAATGGTGTTAGGGAAATTGATGGGATTGAAGGCGGATAAATCCCCAGGGCCTGATAATCTACATCCTAGGGTACTTAAGGAAGTGGCCCTCGAAATAGTAGATGCATTGCTCATCATCTTCCAACATTCGATGGAATCTGGAACAGAACCCATGGATTGGAGGGTAGCTAATGTTAACCCACTATTCAAAAAAGGTGGTAGAGAGAAAACGGGGAATTATAGACTGGTAAGCCTGACATTGGTAGTGGGGAAAATGCTAGGGTCCATTATAAAAGATGTAATAGCAGAGCACTTGGAAAACAGTGACAGGATCGGACAATGTCAACATGGATTTACAAAAGGTAAATCGTGCTTGACTAATCTACTGGAATTTTTTGTGGATGTAACTAGTAAAATAGATAAGGGAGAACCAGTGGATGTGGTGTATTTGGACTTTCAGAAGGCTTTCGATAAGGTCCCACATAAGAGATTAGCGTGTAAAGTTAAGGCACATTGGATTGGGGGCAAGGTATTGACTTGGATAGAGAACTGGTTGGCAGATAGAAAGCAAAGAGTTGGAATAAACGGGTCTTTTTCCGAGTGGCAGGCAGTGACTAGTGGGGTACCGCAGGGATCGGTCCTTGGACCCCAGCTATTCACAATATATATTAATGATCTAGACAAGGGAACTAGATGTAATATCTCCAAATTTGCAGACGACACAAAGCTGGGTGGGCGTGTGTGCTGTGAGGAGGATGCCGAGAAACTACAGGATGATTTGGACAGGTTGGGTGATTGGGCAGAAGCATGGCAGATGCAATATAACGTGGATAAATGTGAGGTTATCCACTTTGGTGTCAAAAACAGGAAGGCAGATTATTACCTGAATGGCAATAGATTGGGAGAAGGGGAAGTGCAACGAGACCTGGGTGTCCTTGTGCACCAGTCGCTGAAGGTAAGCATGCAGGTGCAGCAGGCGGTTAAGAAGGCAAATGGTATGTTGGCCTTCATAGCGAGAGGGTTTGAGTACAGGAACAAGGATGTCTTGCTGCAGTTGTACAGGGCCTTGGTGAGACCACATCTTGAGTATTGTGTGCAGTTTTGGTCGCCTTATCTGAGGAAGGATATTCTTGCCATGGAAGGAGTTCAGCGAGGATTCACCAGGCTGATACCTGGGATGGCAGGAATGACATACGAGGAGAGATTGGGTTGATTGGGCTTGTAGTCGCTGGAGTTTAGAAGAATGAGAGGGGATCTCTTTGAAGCTTATAAAATTCTGGCAGGATTGGACAGACTAGATGCAGGGAGGATGTTCCTGATGGTCGGGGAATCCAGAACCAGGGGTTACAGTCTAAGGATAAGGGGTAGGCCTTTTAGGACAGAAATGAGGAGGAATTTCTTCACCCAGAGAGTGGTGAACCTGTGGAATTCTCGACCACAGAAGGCAGTAGAGGCCAATTCATTAAATATATTCAAGAAGGAGTTAGATATATTTCTTAAGGCTAAAGGGATCAAGGGGTATGGGGTGAAAGCAGGGACCGGGTACTGTCTTGGAAGATCAGCCATGATTGCATTGAATGGCGGGGCAGGCTCAAGGGGCTGAATGGCCTACTCCTGCTCCTATCTTCTATGTTTCTGTGTTTCTATTATCTGTAGCTTGGATATATGCCTGCAGCAAACTTGCAACTTGTGGTTGGCACTACCAATGGTTGGAAATCATCACTGCCCTCAATTGTTAAGCCTATGGCCCTATAATACCAGGTACCATGCTGGCCACGTATGCATCAATAAGTGATTGATGGCTTTCTTAGCATGGCCAGTTCTTGTATCTTCTTTCCCACTGAACAGCATGACAACCACTTTCCAAAGTGTCTTGAGGGGGGCGGGGGGTGGGGGGTCACTGATTGGTACTATGTGTTCAACTTAAAGCCTTGGAAGAAGCAAGTGCGACAAGTTTTAACTATGTGTTGCATCTTGACTGGTTGCTATGCTGAAATATGGGTAGGCATGAGAAGCAATGAAACCTGTAGATAAGACTATTCAACAATTAAATTGTTATATTCTCAGTCACCTCACTCAGGCCAGCCCAATTTGACAGAGGGGTCCTAAAAGAAGCATTAGTATCCTCATCAGCATATGCAAGTGGCCTAAAGTCTGTTTTTGGCAGCCACCCGGATGCCTGAAAAATGGCCTGACCCAATTTCAGTTTGGGCGTTGATCCCCAAATTTGGGCCTCAATTGCGCCTATTTTATGGCCGTAACAGGAATGCAACAAGGTCCAATTCTTACCCTCATGTCTTGACGTGACCACACATTTTTAATTTTCAGCAGCAGTCCTTTATGTTTTCATGTTGCGGATTTATTGGGTCTCCTTTCCCAAACCTTTCTGCACCAGGTTAAAGTTGCACAGGGAGCATATGCAAAATATTTCAATGCCACTCCAACAGCACAGGTGCACCCCAGAGTGCGGAGAATGTGGGCTGTTTCCTCCCACTACTACCCCCCACCCCCCCGCCACCCCTTCCCAATTAGGGAATCAGTCCTGTATTTCCTTCTACTCCCTTCCCAGCAACATGCAACCAACAACTCCAGTTCAGGGCTGTGGGGAAATCAGATTTGCTCCCTGCTTCCATGGCAATGGTGGCACACTGGATGATCACAAAGTCAATTTTTACACTTGTGGTGGTTGGTGGAGTGTGTAAGGGAATCAAGGGACTTTGTGATAGGGCGGGAAAGTGGAGTTGAGGCAGAAGATCAACCATGATCTTATTGAATGGCAGAACAGGCTCAAAGGGCCGAATGGCCTACTCCTGCTCCAAATTCTTATGTTCTTACATTAAAGGATATTTGTGCACTTGCAGAAAGTTGGCAATTATGATCTGTCTCTTAGGAAATCACCTCTCTGAAAAGACAATAAAATACTTTCCATAGGTAAATGGTGCAGATGAGTTTTATTATATTTAAAATGGTCGCCACTTAATTAACAACCTAACAACTCCCCTCCGTGTTAATTGGAGCTGCACAACGGGCTGATAGAATAAAAACATCAGTGTAAATTGTGTGGAAGAGCGATGGAGAGGGAGAAACATACGGGAAACATTACTTTAAACAAATGCCTTATACAGTTCATGTATAGGTGACCAAAATGAGAGGATTAGCACCAACACATGATGCAGTTATTAAAAGGTCAACATCTTTCAACAAGACAAATTCACTCATCTGGTTTTTCACCTCTCCCAGGAGATTGCATGGCTCCAGGTGGGTAGGGAGTGTGGTGTTTCATGATGAATAAAGCACCACAACTATCAGGGACAGGTTAGATGGACAGGCTTCCTGTCCATCATTTTTCTGTGTTCGTATGTATGTTTGCACTATACATACACACGCACATATGTATAGAATCTTACAGCACAGAAGGGGGCCATTCAGCCCATCGTCCCTATGCTGGCTCTTTGAAACAGCTATCCAATTAGTCCCATTCCCCTGCTCTTTCCCCATAGCCCTGCACATTTTTCCTATTTAAATATATATCCCAATCATATACACCTATATATATATGTATATGTGTGTGCACGTGTATATATGGCTGTTTTCCTATGATGAAAAGCCCAGAAGTATTGGGAAGCCAGTAAGTATGTAATAGATGTAACCCAGAGGAGTTTTATCAGTGATAAAAGACCTAGAATTTGCTCAGTGGAAAAAATAATGATCAAAAATGACGCAGTATTTAGATTAGAATGACTGGGTCTGGATAACATCAGCAGGGGTGTCTTAACATACAACTCTAATGATACATTCAGTAGATGCAATACTTTATTTGTTTTCATATAATAAACAGGTAACTCTAAAGTCATGCTCACAGGTACATTGCTGATAAAAGGTCAAAAAATGTAAACAATATATTTTGACACCAACGCTTTTCTCTGTGTAGATGCCTAATACATCACAAGTGATGCTGAAATGAGATTGAAGAAAGGGGGCGGAATCCAAGCTGTGAGTAAGTATTCTCAGATGGCATGAAGGCATTTTTTGACTGAATGATTAAGTGCTAAGTAGATTGTGAGAACTGTATTAAAGGAAAACTTTGGTGTAGGAGTAAGCACTAGGATGATAAGTACTTACCACGAGATAAGCTTCAGGTAATTTGTTTTTTTGAGGGGCGATCAATTTGTCTTTTAAATAATCCAATTTACAGAGATCCTTTGTGAACTCAACCATGGCAGCTGCTCGGCAGTGAAATGCAGTGGGGGACGTAAGCCAAGAGAATCACTCAGACACATTCCCTTTCTTAACACTGCTGCCAGTGTGATTGCGCCGCATGTCTTTGTGTTTCCTTTGAACGAATACTTGGTAAGCACAGAAAAATAACAATAAATTAAAGACTCTGGATGGGGTCTGAAAACTAACTAATCGCAGCAGCAACAATGTGCAAGAGCGCAAATTCTCTACAGGATATCCCTTGGAATCTGTCGCCCTAGTGCATCCTCTTCACATTTTAACATCCGAATTGGAGGAGCCTGTAAATGTGAATATTAAAAAAGAACAGTTAAAAAAAAAGTACCTGAGGCCCCTATCGAGTGATAAATACAGTTCAAGCACAGCACTTGCTCTGATGATAAGTTCCTTTTTAATAAACAGCGTATGTGTGCCCCTTAATCAGTAATTAATCAATTTACCCTCAGAGTACTAAATCTTCTTTTTATCTCCCTTCTCAGAATGGCCAGTGTGACCGACCGGCTGTGGCACATTAAGCGGAACATGAAGAGGGAAAAGTGACAGGTCCTAACAGTGAGCATCATTGTTTAACTTCAAGACACAGGGTAAACACAGGCTGCCATACACTTGACTTTTTACTCTTGCCCCTACCCATCGTCTGCAGTGGCTGCACCGTGCGGGCCAGCCCCGTGGCCAACACTCACTCACGTCATGTGCAGAAGCAATGCGAATGGTACTTTCATTGAACCGCAGCAGCTGGCAAGTGGAGTGCAACACATTTCATCGTCCCTGATCTTCAGGCACAGGTTTACTTCCAACACTTATACAAAGAAAAATTGTTTCACCTCTTATCTCAGGCACTGCATCTTTCTCTTTGTTCAGAGCCCTGGGGCTGCCCGTGTAATATAAGCAGATAATTCATGATAAGATTCACGGTATGTAAGAAATGGGGTTGTCAACACCACTTTGTGCCACCTCAGTCCGTGACAGGAGATGAAAACATTTACAAAAAGTAGTAGTATTATTTTGACTAGTAACTTGAACTGTTAACAAATATGATTTTGAAGTGCATGTTTTTTGGAAACCATCCAGTGAGTATGCTGCTTTTATTACCCTCCCTCTTAAAAAAGCACAACAGCTGATCTGAAGATTCACCTCCATATGGGAAACTAGTTTGGCTTAACTGCCTAATGTGATGGAATAGTTTATAGCTTATTGAGTGCTAAGCTCTACATGTGTCCTTCGGTACAAGCATCTCTTTGACGTGTGTTTGTGTGGGTGTGTTTGTGTTTGTGTGTGTGTGTTTGTGAGTGTGTGTGTGTTTGTGTGTGTGGGTGTGTGTTTGTGAGTGGGTGTGTGTTTGTGTCTCTGTGTGCATGTTTGTGGGTGTGTGGTTGTGGGTGTGGGTGTGTGTGTGTAGGTGTGTGCTTGTGGGTGTGTGTTTGTGTGAGTGTGGGTGGGGGGATGCTATGGTCATCACGAAGATGGCTGTCTGTACAAAGAAATTAAACTCTTCTATTTTTCACACCCAGGGAGTAGGGAACGTCACCTGGTGCCAGCATATATGTAAAAAAAAATCTTGAATGCACTGCCCATGATTTTCCATCGAAATTGGTGGACATGCACCCAGCATTTTCTGACATGTGCTGATGGTGGGCAAGTTTCTCTGCCACCATCACTCACTTGTAAAACTCCCCCTTCTCAGTGTTAAGGTAGTGCACTTTAAGGTTACATCTACTCCACTCCAACAGTGTATTTCAACCATTAAACTCAGAAGAGCACACAGTACTGAACAAGGCAACCCTGGAGGGAGGGAGGGATGCTGACCCATGTTGGGGCTGCCCCGATTGCTCGGTCTCTGGCTGCAGACCACCCCGATATGAATGAGGCCCGGCCCTCCAAATGCATCGGGCCTGCTGCCGAGATTACCAGGTGGCCAGCTGCCATCCAAAGTCTACTGGGGAGGAAATTCCACCTGTACGCGTTTGCTGTCACCATAATCGGGAACTCTTGCACAAATGAAACATATTGGCCCAGAAATTCGGGTCTCCACGGGTGAGTACGCACGGGGTACTCACCCGTAGGCCCAATGGAAGTGCCGGTTTCCTGCATGCACTGCGCATGCGCGGGAAACCGGCACTTCCGTTCCCCTGAACGAAGAGGTTCAGAGGTCGAACGCGTGCGCGGGGGAGGCTGCGTGTGCGCATCGAACTTATGTTTTTTTTACAGGTTTCCCCGGGAAGGTAAGTCTGCAGAAGTTAGACATTTAAAAAGCAGGCGTAAGGCCTGCTTTTTACAAGTGGTGAATTAATTAAAATTAAAACATTTTTTTGCACAGGTTTATTATTTTTAAATACTTTAAAGCAAGGTAAGTTTATTTTTAGCCCCGTTAAAAATTTTAAAAAAAAATTCAAAAATTTAAATTATTGTTTAAAATAGTTATTTCATGTAATTTATAGTTTATTTAAAAAATGTGATGTTTTTCAAAAATTTATTTGAAGATTTAGTGATGTTTTGTAAGAAGAAGGGGCCCGTAGTGTTTATAAGTTTGACAGCACTTCCTGTCAGACTTATGAATGGAGCATTCCCTGCTCCAATTGGCTCTCCATGGCCCACGTGATCCCAGGGGACACATCGAACTAACTGCGCCCCTGGGATACGCAAGCACTGCACGCCGGCAGCTGGACCAGGCCCCGGATCGCAATTCCACGGGGCCCAGAGCTCAACGGCCGGCGCGCTAGGTAAGTGCAGGTCGGGGGCTTGCACCTGCGTGAAGCCCCCGACCCGAATTTCTGGGCCATTACCTCCAGTATATAGAGCTGGCAATCAGGGTGAGTAGCACTGAAAGCACACAAAATGGAGATGCACAACCTGTCCAGTGCATTAGCCACTGGACTCGGGGATGAGCATGCAGAGGAGAGCATGCAAAGAGAAGGAGAAGGAATGCAAGGGAGAGAGGTGTAATGGGCAGTGAGAGCAGACAAGGAGAAATGGGGATGCGAAGGAAGCGAGAGGACAATGGTGGATCGCAAATGTAAAGGGAGGAAAAAGTGCAATGGGGACATGGGGAGAGGCAAGCAGTTTACTCACTGGAAGTGTGCTGCTGTGATTTTACAAGATTTTTGAAGATCAGGCCCATTAAGTATCCATAGTGAGCTCCCGGTGCAGATGGTGATGCTGGGAACCCACTGATATCAGGATGTCGGTGGGCAGTGGTAGAAAGGCTGCAGCTGCTGCTTAAAGCAGATGATTAGCGTTTGCTGGCAACAGAGGTAGGAATGGTTGTATCAAAGAGCAAATCTGGATGTTCTTGTACATGAGGTGTAGTAAAGGTGGAGGGCCCTCTTAGGCCTCCCAGGAAACTTTACTCTGTGAACAAATGTGCATGTTGCTTCACAGAGGTGGCAGACAGAGTGAATGCTGTCTCCAACGTACAGAGGACCTGTGAATGGTTTGGGTAAGCTAACCGTAGTAATAAATCTTCCAAGGGAAGGCTCGCCAATATTTCAATATATTAAGTAGATGGGCAAAGTTTGCAGGACGCTAATTATTTCCTCTCACTCAGTTATATCTTGATTGTTGACTGAGCGCTTGGAAAACAGCTTCTTTCAAGCTTCACATGAATATCCATTCAGCAGGAGGGCACACATCAAGCAATTGTTGTGGTTTGAACTTTTAGAAAGGTGCCTCCATAAATCAAGCCAAACTTTACCTAAGGTTTAAGAACATAAGAACATAAGAAATAGGAGCAGGAATAGGCCACTTGGCCCCTCGAGCCTGCTCCGCCATTGAATAAGATCATGGTTGATCTAGGGCACAAAGCCACTTCCCTGCCCGCTCCCCATAACCCTTCACTCCCTTATCTTGCAAACATTTGTCTATTTCCACTTTAAATGTACTTAATGACCCAGCCTCCACAGCTCTCTGAGGCAGAGAATTCCACAAATTTACGACCCTCTGAGAGAAGAATTTCCTCCTCATCTCAGTTCAAAAGGGCAACCCTTTATTCTGAGAGTGTGCCCCCGAGTTCTAGATTTCACCTCTCTGCATCTACCCTGTCGAGCCCCCTCAGTATCTTATATGTTTCGATAAGATTACCTCTCATTCTTCTAAATTCCAATGAGTATAGGCCCAACCTGCTCAACCTTTCCTCATAAGTCAAACCCCTCATCTCTGGAATTAACCTAGTGAATTGTCTCTGAACTGCCTCCAATGCAAGTATATCCTTCCTTAAATCAGGAGACCAAAACTGTATGCAGTGCTCAAGGTGTGGTCTCACCGATACCTTGTACAGTTGTAGCAGGACTTCCCTGCTTTTATACCCCAACCCCCTTGAAATAAAGGCCAACATTCCATTTGCCTTTTTGATTACTTGCTGTACCTGC
The DNA here is from genome assembly GCF_052327205.1 of Somniosus microcephalus. Taxonomy (NCBI): domain Eukaryota; kingdom Metazoa; phylum Chordata; class Chondrichthyes; order Squaliformes; family Somniosidae; genus Somniosus; species Somniosus microcephalus. Next base: position 187,827,051 of record NC_140995.1, read on the forward strand.
ATGCTAAATTTTTGTGTTTCATGCACACGGACCCCCAGGTCCCTCTGAACTGTAGCATTTTGTAATCTCTCTCCATTTAAATAATAGTTTGCTTTTTTATTTTTCCTGCCAAAGTGGATAACCTCGCACTTTCCGACATTATACTCCATCTGCCAAATGTTTGCCCACTCACCTAGCCTGTCTATATCCCTTTGCAGATTCTTTGAGTCCTCTGCACAACTTGCTTTCCCACCCATCTTTGTATCATCTGCAAACTTGGCTACATTACACTCGATCCCTTCATCCAAGTCATTAATGTAGATTGTAAATAGTTGAGGCCCCAGCACTAATCCTTGTGGTACCCCACTAGTTACTGTTTGCCAACCAGAAAATGACCCATTTATCCCGACTCTCTGCTTTCTGTTAGTTAGCCAATTCTCTATCCATGCTAATATATTACCTCCAACTCCGTGAGCTCTTATCTTATGCAGTAACCTTTTATGTGGCACCTTATCGAATGCCTTCTGGAAATCCAAATACACCACATCCACTGGCTCACCCTTGTCCACCCTACTTGTTACATCCTCAAAGAACTCCAGCAAATTTGGTAAACATGATTTCCCTTTCCTAAAACCATGCTGACTCTGTTTGACTGCAGTATGTTTTTCTAAATGCCCTGCTACTGCTTCCTTAATGAAGGACTCCAACATTTTCCCAACGACAGATGTTAGGCTAACTGGTCTATAGTATCCTGCTTTCTGTCTCCCTCCTTTCTTAAATAGGGGCGTTACATTAGCGGTTTTCCAATCTGCTGGGAAGTCTCCAGAGTCCAGGGAATTTTGGTATATTTCAACCAATGCATCCACTATCTCTGCAGCCACTTCTTTTAAGATCCTGGGATGTAGGCCATCTGGTCCAGGGGACTTGTCATCTTTTAGTCCCATTATTTTACCGAGTACTATTTCCTTAATGATAGTGATTGTCTTTAGTTCCCCACTCCCTTTGGCCCTTTGATTATCCATTATTGGGATGTTGTTAGTGTCTTCTACAGTGAAGACTGATGCAAAAGATTTGTTCAGAGTCTCTGCCATTTCCCCGTTCCCCATTATTAATTCCCCAGTCTCATCCTCTAAGGGACCAATGTTTACTTTAGCTACCCTCTTCCTTTTTATATACCTGTAGAAGCTCTTACTATCTGTTTTAATGTTTCTTGCCAGCTTACTCTCATAATTCATCTTCTCTCTCTTTATTATTTTTTTATTCATCCTTTGCTGGTTTTTAAAAATTTCCCAATCCTCTGGTCTCCCACCAATCTTGGCAACATTGTATGCCTTCGTTTTCAATTTGATACCATCCTTTACTTCCTTAGTTAGCCACAGATGGTACTCCCTTCTCTTAAAATCTTTCTTTCTCACTGGAATATATTTTTGTTGAGAGTTATGAAATATCCCCTTAAATGTCCGCCACTGCATTTCAACTTTCTTACCCTTTAATTTGTTTTTCCAGTCCACTTTAGCCAGTTCTGCCCTCATGCCATTATAATTGCCTTTGTTTAAGATCAGGACACTGGTTTGGGATACAACTTTCTCACCCTCCAACTGAATTTGAAATTCAACCATGCTATGATCACTCTTTCCTAGAGGATCCTTTACTGTGAGATCATTTATTAATACAGTCTCATTACATAGTACCAGATCCAAGATAGCCTGCTCCCTGGTTGGTTCCATTGCAAACTGTTCTAGGAAAACATCCCAGATGCACTCTATGAACTCCTCCTCAAGGTTACCATGGCCAATTTGATTTGTCCAATCAATATGGAGATTAAAATCACCCATGATTATTATCGTACCTTTTTTACAGTCCTCCATTATTTGTTGATTTATACTCTGTCCAGCAGCATTGCTACTGTCCGGGGGCCTGTAGACTACACCCACCAGAGACATTTTTCCCTTATTATTTTTTAATAAGTTTCCCCCTGCCCTAGCCCTGAACTCGCATCTTTCTCTAGTTTCTCTCCTACCTCTCTTCATGCCCTCTCCAAGCTCATGTAGTCCATGAGACCCATTTACTGCTCCCTCGACCCTATTCCCACCAAACTTCTGACCACCCAACTTCCCATCCTGGCACCCAAGTTAGCTGATATTGTTAATGGTTCCTCCCCTCAGGTACTGTCCCACTCTGCTTCAAATCTGCTGTCATTACCCCCCTCCTCAAAAATCCCACCCTTGACCCCACTGTCCTTGCAAATTACCGTGCAAATCTCCAACCTCCCTTTCCTCTCCAAAGTCCATGAACACGTTGTCGCCTCCCAAATCCATGCCCATCTTTCCCACAACTCCATGTTTGAACCCCTCCAGTCAGGTTTTCACCCTTCCCTCAGCATCGAACCGGCCCTTATCAAAGTCATAAATGACATCCTATGTGACTGTGACCATGGTAAACTATCCCTCCTCATCATTTCCTATATTATAACAGTGATTACACTTCAAAAGTACTTCTTTGTCTGTAAAGCGCTTTGGGATGTCCTGAAGTTGTGAAAGGCGCTATATAAATGCAAGGCTATCTTTTTTTTCTTTTTCTCGCTCTATCTGCAGCCTTTAACATGGTTGACCATACCATCCTCCACCAGCTCCTCTCCTCTGTCGTCCAGCTGGGACAGACTGCCCTCACCTGGTTCCATTCCTATCTATCCAGTGAATCACCTGCAATGGTTTCTCTTCCCACTCCCGCACTGTTACCTCTGGAGTCCCCCAGTTTGGCATCTCGGCCCCCTCCAGTTTCTCATCTACATGCTGCCCCTTGGTGACATCATCTGAAAACACAATGTCAGGCTCCACATGTACACTGATGACACCCAGTTCTACCTCATCACCACCCTCCACGGTCTCTGATTTTTAAAAAATATTTGTTCACGGGATGTGGGCATCACTGACAAGGCCAGCATTTATTGCCCATCCCTAATTGCCCTTGAGAAGGTGGTGCTGAGTCACCATCTTGAACCGCTGCAGTCCATGATACTTCTTTGTAGCAGTTTGGTACAACTGAGTGGCTTGCTAGGCCAGACAGCAGCTAAGAGTCAACCACATTGCTGTGGCTCTGGAGTCACATATAGGCCAGACCAGGTAAGAATGGCAGATTTCTTTCCCTAAAGGACATTAGTGAACCAGATGGGTTTTTACGACAATCCAGTAGTTTCATGGTCACCATTACTGACACTAGCATTTTATTCCAAATTTATTTAATTACTGAATTTAAATTCCCCAGCTGCTGTGGTGGAATTTGAACTTGCATCTACCAGATCATTAGTTCAGGTCTCTGGATTACTGGTCCAGTAACATAACCACTATGCTACCGTACCCCGGTACGCTGCTTGCCCAACATCCAGTCCTGGATGAGCAGAAATGTCCTCATCACCAAGACTGCCAACTTCCATTTCCGTAACAACGCCCGTCTTTGCCTCTGCCTCAGCTCATTTGTTACTGAAACCCTCATCCATGCCTTTGTTACCTCTAGACTTGACGATTCCAATGCTCTCCTGACCGGCCTCCCATCTTCCACTCTCCATAAACTTGAACTCATCCAAAACTCACCCATCACCCCAGTGCTCACTGGCCTAAATTGGCTCCCGTTCCGGCAGCACCTCAATTTTAAAATTCTCATACTTGTTTTCAAATCGCTCCATGGCCTCGCCCCTCCCTATCTCTGTAACCTCCTCCAGCCCTACAACCCTCCAAGATCTCTGCGCTCATCCAATGCTAAGAACATAAGAACATAAGAAGTAAGAGGAGTAGGCCATAGGGCCCCTCGAGCCTGCTCCGCCATTCAATAAGATCATGGCTGATCATCGACCTCAACTCCACTTTCCCACCCGATCTCCATATCCCTTGATACCCCTAGAGTCCAAAAATCTATCTATCTCAGCCGTGAATATACTCAAAGACTCAGCATTCACAGCCCTCTGGGGCAGAGAATTCCAAAGATTCACAACTCTGAGTGAAGAAATTCCTCCTCAGCTCAGTTTTAAATGGCCTACCCCTTATCCTGAGCCCCCTAGTTCTAGACACTCCAGCCAGAGGAAAAAGCCTCTCAGCATCTACCCTGTTAATCCCCTTCAGAATCTCGTATGTTTCAATGAGATCACCTCTCATTCTTCTAAACTCCAGAGAGTATAGGCCCATTCTACACAATCTCTCATTATAGGACAGCCCTCTCATCCCAGGAATCAATCTAGTGAACCTTCGTTGCACCGCTTCCAAGGCAAGTATATCCTTCCTTAGATAAGGAGACCAAAACTGTGCACAGTACTCCAGGTGTGGCCTCACCAAGGCCCTGTACAATTGTAGCAAGACTTCCTTACTTTTATACTCCAACCCCCTTGCAATAAAGGCCAACATGCCATTTGCCTTCCTTATTGCTTGCTGTACCTGCATGCTAGCTTTCTGTGTTTCTTGCACGAGGACACCCAAATCTCTCTGTACACCAACATTTGAAAGTTTCTCACCATTTAAAAAATATGCTGTTTTTCTATTCTTCCTACCAAAGTGAATAGCCTCACATTTCCCTACATTATACTCCATCTGCCACCTTACTGCCCACTCACTTAGTCTATCTATATCCTTTTGCAGACACTTTGCCCTCGATTTTAACTGAGCCGTGGAGGCGGGCTTGGAGGCGTGCGGGGGGTTAAAATCGCAAAAACTGGCAGTCGGGACCCCCCCGCCTGGTTCCCGACTCCGAGCCATTTTTACTCAGGCATGTCTGATGGTCCTGAATCCGTCCCGCATCCAACAGGCGGGACTGGTCTTTAAGGCCCTTAATCACCACTAAATGGCCACTATAACGCCATTTTAACAGTCCCTTGCACTTTTAACCCTTTTCCCACGTAAAACACGCCTGGTGGGAATCACGACTGTGAAACCTGGCGGGAGCACTATTGGCTTGCTGACTATCAGCTGCAGGTCAACCATTAAAGAGGAGATTTGATCAGCCATCATTTACAGGTGGCAGGATTTTTTGTCTCAGGCCTGGGGCAACTTTTACCAGGCTTAACCACACCTGTGGAAGGTTGGAGCCTCACACACATCTCCAGTGTGAACTCCTGGGAAACCCCTCTCGCCACCTTCACTCAGCGCTTCCTCAACGGAGGCCTATGCCAGAAGCATGGGAGCCATTTTTTTCCTTCCCTTCTGGGCATTAGAGGAGCTCGAGCACCAGGCGCGGCAGCAGCAGAACCAGGAACAACAGCAGCACCAGCAACAGCAACAGCAGCAGGAGCGACAGGCTGCTGTTCACCCACCTGAGGCAGCACTGGCCAGAAGGGGCCAGCGACTCGAAGCCCGTCGGCGCAGGAGATACCCCCTAAACAGGGTCTACAGACACAGGGTCAGCTACCTCAACATGACTGAGCAGCAGTGCCAAAGGCAGCTCCGACTTTCGCGAGAGGTAGTGACTGACATCTGCGCAGTGCCACAGCAAGACCTGCTGCCCAGAGGACCAGGTGGACACTCCTTACCAGTGGCCATCAAAGTCACCACAGCACTCAACTTTTTTGCCTCAGGCTCATTCCAGGGATCATCTGCAGACATCAGCGGCATTTCCCAGGCGGCCGCACACACTTGCATCACGCAGGTAACCAATGCCCTCTTTGCCCTCGCGCACAATCACATCCATTTCACCAGGGATCGCGCGAGTGTGACAGCGCGAGCGGTTGGATTAGCTCATCTGGCAGACTTTCCAAGGGTGCAGGGCATCGTTGACTGCACACATGTGGCCCTTAGGGCACCCCATCACAATCCAGGTATTTTTGTCAACTGCAAGGGCTTCCACTCCCTCAACGTGCAGCTGGTGTGTGACCACAAGAAGGAGATTTTGCATGTTTGTGCCATGTACCCTGGCAGTTGCCATGACTCCTTCATACTGTGCCAGTCTAGTGTGCCTCCGTTATTCAGGCCACCAGACCAACTTCACGGATGGCTACTTGGAGACAAGGGCTATCCCCTGAGGACTTGGCTAATGACGCCGTTGAGGAGGCCAGCCAACGAAGCTGAGGAGTGCTACAACTCCAGCCACATTTCCACCAGATCCATTATCGAGCAAACCATCGGTTTGCTGAAGATGCGCTTCAGATGCCTGGATAGATCAGGTGGAGCCCTACAGTACTCAGCAGCCAGGGTCTCCAGAATTGTCGTGGTTTGCTGTGTACTTCACAACATGGCACAGCATCGTGGCTTGCAGATTCCTGAGGACCAAGTGGCTCCTCACATACCCTCCTCAGATGATGATGATGATGATGATGATGATGATGATGAGGAGGAGGAGGGGAAAACAACCATCTTGCAGAGGACCAACAACCAGCGGCAGCATTACGCCAGAACATTGCTGCCCGGGATGCAAGGAACGCACTCATCCTAGCCAGATTTGCTTAGCCTAGTCAATCAAGTACTTTTGCCTCGCAGCTTCTTACCTGAGCATCGACAATGGCCAAGACACTGTGGATTCCTAGCTATTTGTCCAGCATACTGACAATTGCAAGTAATCCTAAGCCCTCAATGTGAAAGTCCCATTCGCGAAATGACACACACCACAAATACAACAGTAGCCATCAGACTTTTTATTGACAGAATTCATCTGATGGCTTTTTTTAACAATACATAAAATTTCACCCAAGTGACTACCCCTGTGACTACTTGTGCTTTATTTTCCTCTTACGCGTGCTCCTATGTCGTGGTTCCCCTGTGGCTTCAGCAGATGTGTAGGCCCCTTGCTCACTTTCCTGCTGCTCCTGTCTTGACACCTTTGGTGGGCATCCTCTGGGGTGGCGAGCCTGTGAGGGCTCGTCAACAGTCTGCTGCTCCTGCGGCTGTGCAGGGGTTGAGACGTCTATCTCACTTGGGTGTGGACTCCGGTGGGGCTCTGACCGAGGGCTCTGCAGTGGCATGGAAGTGTGAGCGCCTGGAGAGGAACCCCCACTTCCTTGAGGTCTGCCACCAACCTCCCTCTCATGGGTCAGCTCCCCCTCCGCACCTGCAAGTGGCTGGAGAGTACCTTGCTGCCCATCAGGGGGGCCATGGGGACCCGTATCTGCAATGGCAGTCCTACTCAGAAGGACTTCCATGAAGGTCTGGTTTCTATGTTCAATAGATGCCCATTGTTCCTCAAGAGATGTCATTCTATTCTGAACACTCACCATGTTTTCCATACCCTGGCGACTAACCTCCTCCATGGCCGTAGCCCTCCTCTCCTCTACCGTAGCCAGCCTTACCATGGAGGCAGCAATCATTTCCACGTAGGTAACCATCCTTTCCGTGTTGATGCGTTCATGCGCCAATGACTCCACAAAGGCTCTGCTCATGTTCGCTATGGACTCCTGCATTCGCTCCACACTCGCAGCGACCCTCGAGACAAAACCTGCCAGAGACTCCTGCATCTGTGCATGGAGTTCCATCACCTCTGATCTTATGGATGGACCCAGAGGCAGAGGGTCGTCATGCAGCTGAGCCGAGCTGGCAGAGTCCTGCGCCCTCCGACGGAGACTCTCCACTGCTGTCCCTGTCTGCACAATCTGCTGATGCTCACGTGAGCTGTGATACACCAGGTGACAACACTACTCTATGTCCTGAAGGTTCCACCGAGGTGTGAGTGTCTGCGCTGGTGCTGGGTGCGCTTATTTCTGCTGACGCTGCGCCCTCAGAGGTTGCAGATTCCTCTGAGGAGCCTGGAAGCTCAGGCTCTTCCTCCTGGACAGTGGGGATGGGGGCTCTCGATGGTCCTGTGGTGGAGTCAAGGAAAGAGTTAGAGATGTGAGGTCAAGGTTACATGCACATTGCATATTGCAGATGATCATAAGTCCATCTGTTATAGCTTCAGAATCATTATTAGCGACTCATGCAATGTCAATGAGAGAGATGGAAAACTATTCTGTCACCAGCTTGCTGTGATGTACCCGTTTGTCTGTCCCCAACGTGCGCATCTTTTTCAACCCCGACAATTTCCAGGACCGCCTCCTCCCAGGGGGTGAGCTGGGCTACTGATGGTGGCTCTCCTCCTGTCCTCGCTCTTTCCCTTTTATTGTGAGCTCTCTTTTCCTGCAATGAGGGAGACAAGTGGAGGTTGAGTGAGAATGAACGAGTGAGTGTAGAGATTGCATAGCATAGATACTTAGGAGACAAAGATGGAGTGAGGTTGCAAGACCAAGGGCCCTCCCTGTGTGTTGTCAGTTGTGTTCAAAGCATCAGAGTGATAGGGAGTGTGAGGGCTGCATGGTGGAATAGTTAGGTGAATGTGAGCATAGAGAGAGAGGGAATGGGTATGGGTGCATGGATGTGAGTGTCAAGTGGGATGTGGAGGAAGAGATTGTTAAAGCTGAGTGCTGGTGAGGAAAGGCAATGGGGATCAGATTGAGGGTGATGGGAACTTCATACTTACTTTTCCAGTGCGTTGAAGGTCATGAAATCTTTTCCTGCACTGTATCCAGGTTCTGCGGGTGACTCCCAAGGAGTTGACCTCCTCAGCCACCTGCATCCACACAGCCTTGGTCTGACTGGGAGGCCTCTTCCTCCCTGATGAAGGGAACAGGACCTCCCTGTGGGCCCTAGCCCCATCCACCAATGCTTGTCGTGCTGCCTCGTCAAACTTAGGAGCTGCTCTTGGCCTCCCGCTGACCATTGTTCCTGTAGTTTCCTGTGCCATCAAATGGAGAAAGCTTGGCAGTCTGCAGAGGAAGCAAGGCTTGCTGTGGACCTTAAATGCAGCAGCAATGATGACGTCATCGGAGGGGACTTTCAGTCATGAGAAACCCATTTGCAAAGGCTTCCCACACGTTGGAAATCAATTGGCCAATTGAGTTAAAATTGCATCAATCTCCCACATCCATTTAGATTCGTGTGAGAAACACGAAATTCAGGGAACCCGCCAATAGCCCGCAGCTGAGTTAAAATCGAGGCCTTTGTGTTCTCCTCACAGCTTACTGTCCCACCTAGCTTTGTATCATCAGCAAATTCTGGCCTCTTGTCCATCCCCAATTTTCATTGCTCCCCCATTGCCGGCCGTGACTTCAGCTGCCCAGGCCCTAAGTTCTGGAATTCACTCCTTAAGCCTCTCTGTCTCTCTATCTTTCTCTTCTCCTTTAAGACGTTCCTTAAAACCTACCTATTTGACCAAGTTTTTGTCCTAATATCTCCTTATGTGGCTCGGTGTCAAACTTTGTTTGATAACGCTCCTGTGAAGCGCCTTGGAATGTTTTACTATGTTAAAAGTGCTATACAAATGCAAGCTGCTGTTGTTGTTATTGATAGAGTGAATAGGGAAAAATATTCAGCTACTCACACACAAGCTGGGCTGCAAAGTGTCAATTGTCCTTGTGCTCTTCCGCATCTCAGCACTATTTCTCTCTTTTTGTGGGACAAAGCCACTCATAACAGGAGTTCTGAACTGGATGAGGGCCCCCTAATTTTGGACCCTCATTCTTTATGAACAGGCTCTGCTTGACATGGGGACCGCCAAGAGCATAAAGGGAGTGCTCAGAGGTGAAGGGCGAGTACCATCCTTTTCTTGTTATTCCTCACTCACTCACACACACACATTGCAGCAAAATACCGAAACACACAATTAGCTAAATAAGTTCTGCTTCGGGAGATGGTTTTCAGGCATCATTATTGCGTATTCTTCTTCTGCTTCTGTAGATGACCCTAAAGAAGAATCCACAGCCTTGAGTGGCAGGCCTGAAGCCAGTATCTTAAGCACTCAGAGCCACTCACTCAAACACCAGCACCCATAGGCAGTTTGAGCTGGGTTCACCAAAAAAAGCACAGAGCATCATTCAACACAGACAGAAGAGGAGTAGGAATCTCCTTTCTGGAAGACCAGCTCCTGTCCACCCTCAGGTGCAGAGCCCTGGGATTGAGACTACATTTAAATGAAGGTTGCTATCTGAGCAGCAACTTTTTCTGTAATTATTGGACAGCATGCAATACACCTTGCAAGATCTGACGTCAATATGGAGGAATCCACTAGCTGCATTACAAAGTTGTTTTGGAGCTTTTCAGTACTGCAGTTCGCCATGAAAATACCAGGGACATCTTCCCCAGTGACAAAAATCCTTTGCACAATGGTATAATCCCTCCTGAATGTTCATACCGTCACTGTCAAGGCCTCTAGTTCCAACCTTTGGCTTCAACATGCTGGAGTTGGATGAAGTGAGATGTTACACAAGGCTTGTCTGCCCTCATTGCTGCTGAGATCTGCTCCCATGCATGCTGAGGGAGTGATCAACAGCAGGGGCCTGACTAGATAAACCCGATGAGGCTGTTGCCTCTGAATGTGATGTAGCATCAGACCGTTCCAGCCATCCTTCTCGAATGACAGTAGGTGTGCCTGATAAACCAAGCAGCCGCCACAGTAGCAGACATGTCATAAACAGTGCAGGGCCAACTGATGACCTAGCACAAGGAGCTGGAGGACCACCTTGAGCCCATTGAGACCCAGCCGCTAGCCACTGCACTTACTCCTGCCATTGGCGAAGCACCAAGAAGGAGCATGAGGTCAGGTTGCTATTCTTGTGCTGTTATAGAATGAAGAATTAGCAGATGAAGTGAATGGGGTCCATGTTAGTTGAATTAGTACAGAGGCTAATGTTGGCAACAGTGTTTTTGGCCACTTCAAGGTGCAGATGTGAAGAGGAGTATTCATACATGAGGTGAAGGTTTCTTCTTTCAATGCCTGTACAGATGGTTCAGCGGTAATCACTTCTGGTGCTTTGTCTTCATCTTGCTCAGCTCCTAGCTCTGGATGGGTGTCTTCCTCCTTCACTTGCACCATAGTTGTGCCTTTTTGGATAGCAAAGTTGTGCAGCACACAGCACTCTATAATAATCTTTGTAGATTGTGTCGAAGGATCATCCAATCAGTCCAGGTATCTGAAGTGTTGATTCAAGATGCCTATAGTGTGTTTGACTTTGATCCTGGTGGCTGCAGGAGCCTCATTGTATCTGCACGTTTCTGCTGTTCATGGATGTCTGAAGTGTCATGAACCAGGGCTGAAAAGAGTAGCCTAGGGAATAAATTTCCCCCCAAAAATTCATGATGTGGGAGAAGTCTACCTGTGATGGAAAGTAATCTGAGTTGTAAACGATTCAGGCTGTTGCAGAGCTAGCCAAGGTATTTATGTACTGCGAATGCATAGCAGGAATTTGGTTTGTATGCCCTATGATTTTCCATCCATGGAAGAAGAAGTACATAAATATCTGGTGAAGAATGAGACTGAGGATTGTAAGAGTGTGTATAGGCTGAGTATCCATGGCCTGATCCTGTTCCCTGTTTCATATTCCACTCCCCATATCCATTCAGGACACCTGTTATTTGCTATGGAAAGGGTGGAACCAGTATTATTCTGGTACACTAGCATCATATTGTTCAGGTTTTGGGGATGCCCGGCCTTGACGCCATGATACTCTAACCACCACCTCGGCAAGGTATAAAAGTAACATTTTATTAAATACTGTTTAAAATTTTTTTTAAATAGTGACAGACTCAAACCCTAATGGACACAGGACTCTCAATGGCTTTTGCACCATGTTCCATTATTGACTTTGTTCTCTCTGCATAACTGAAGAAGAATGGGCACCGTTACATTTCTTGTGATCTGTGGGGTCAGTTCTCTCCCACCTGGGATGAAGAGGCAATTTTGATGCGGCATGGCAAAGGTGAGGCAGGATGCAGACTAAATAATGTGATCAGTATTCATTCAGGGGTGGGAAACTGTCTTATGTACTTAGGTCATTTTGTAGGACCATGTCAAGCTGAACCATACTTTGCAACATTGCTGAAGCTATAAGGCGCATAAATAAAACTTAGCCAGAATTTCTCCCCTAAACAACTATGGATTATTTATCACTAAACGTGTGGTAGTGATGTCATGATAATTAATCCTCTTGTGTTTACATCATCATCTATGAAGAATGTAGAGCACATTACACCCATTCCTGGCATAACAATTGACTAAAATTGCAATATAACCTCCCACATTCAATTGAAACAGTGTACAAAGTGAAATAACAGATACATGGGAGTGATTTCAAGGCTGTAATCTAATCTCAGGGACTATGATGACAATTATAAACCCACAGTTCACTCACATGGATTCTAATGGATTCTAATACCATCCAAACCTTCAATTAAATTACAGTTTTTGTAAACAATCCCAGGTATCCATTATTCTCTGTGATTCTTGGCACCAGGAAGAGAAAAGCATACCCCTGAATAAGTGCTTGAGTCGGCATTCAGCTTCGACTCAAGATGCATGTATGTATGTGGCTAGACAAGAACAAATTCTCAAACTCTTAACAAAAAAGCATTGCAGTTGCTCATTTGTAGTGGACAAGAACTTGGCCACACGATTGAAGACATGAAATGGCAGAGGACCTCTTGTAAATGAATACCATATGCCACAATATAACAATCCAAGTCTAATTTAGCAAACTATCGGTTAAGCTATGAATTGTGCAAAATAGCCGATGTAAACTTGTATTTCATTTCGAGTCCTTTTTTTTAATGACAGCAGAGGTATACTCATAACCTTAGCAACTAATCACATTTAGCATTAGAAGATGTCAATAGAGTATGCACTAACCTTGACCATATAAGGGGAGATAATCTAGTACCAGCACACACTGGGAGATTCCTAGGAGCACACTCAATGTATGGGTTGCTGGAAAATTGAAAGGAATGCAGCCACTCACAAATAAGTAGCCACATATAGGATAATAAAAAATATTTGAATTCTGCTGAAGATTGAAAATTGAATTTTTAATACCTGTCTTTTTTTCAAAGCCTGTTGTGGGGGAGAGAGAATTGGCAGGCAAATAGCAAGGAAAGGCAAACCTAATGTGAAGGTACACAATGTGGTCTGTGGCAAGTAATGAAACAATGCTGCTCTCAGCATGCTATTCGATGGCTGGTGAAGTGGAGGGGCTGCTGTATGAAGTGCGAGTGCTGAGATTTTGTCCTATTTAGCACTCCTGGCAGCCTAGAAACAAGATGGCATGCAGCATGCCTCACAGGAGATGACAGCCAGACTTCATGCTGCTTGGTAAAACTGCTGGTAATTGGTAATTGCCACTAGGAAGCAGGGAAGTTGATTTCTCCTGCAGCTGAATAAAGGGACATACGTATGAATGGAGCCGTTGGGAAAGAGCAACAATGACTGAGTAAGGGGTTGCATTGGTAGAGGGGGCAAATCAGCTTCAGGAGTCTGCTTCAGGCTTTCTGATTCATCCATTGATATGTCACTGGCAGAAGTAGAGCTAAAATGGACAGACTCAGTTGGAGACTGAGAACAGCAAGCCACAAAAGAGGCTAGTGCAAACATTGTGGAGGGAGATTACTGGGGCAGTCAGTGCAGCCTCCACGACCCTAAGAACTGCTACACAGTGCAGCAAGAGGCATCTGACGCCATCCCTTCTCCCAATCTCACCCCCTGCTGCGTTTTCACTATCCCCTCTGACCTTCCCCTCTCTGACCCTGAATGATCAGTCCTCAGCAAAGGCCTGAGCTTCATCCCCTTACGCCCCCACCTCAATGAATTTCGAGCGCGGCATGATGCTGAGCTCTTTTTCCGCTGCCTTCGTCTCCATGCCCACTTCTTTGGCCAAGAGTCTTCCCCCCGCACGGCTGACCCTTTCTCCCGCTTTCAGAATTCTCGTTCCACCTGGACCCCTCCCTCTGGCCTCTTACCCTCTCTAGATCTTTTCATTGCTAACTGCCGGCGTGACATCGGCCATCTCCATTTCTCTGCTCCCCTCACTCACTCCAACCTACCTCCATCTGAACTTGCAGCACTCCATTCTCTCAGATCCAACCCCGACATTGTCATTAAACCTGCTGACAAGGGTGATGCTGTTGTTGTTTGGCGTACTGACCTCTACCTAGCGGAAGCTGAACGCTAATTCTCCGACACCTCCTCCTACCTCCGCCTGCACCATGACCCCACCACCGAACATCAAGCCACCATTTCCAAGACTGTCACTGACCTCATCTCCTCTGGAGACCTTCCCCCCACAGCCACCAACCTCATAGTTCCCCAACTCCACAGTCCGCTTCTATCTCCTTCCCAAGAGCCACAAACAGGACTGCCCTGGTAGACCCATCGTTTCAGCCTGTTCTTGCCCTATGGAACTTATCTCTTCCTATCTTGACTCTTTTTTCTCCCCTTGTCCAGTCTCTTCCCACCTACATCCGCGACTCTTCTGATGCCCTCCGCCACTTTAACAGTTTCTGGTTTCCTGGCCCCAACTGCCTCCTTTTCACTATGGACGTACAATCCCTCTACACCTCCATCCCCCACCAGGATGGCCTGAGGGCGCTCTGCTTCTTCCTTGAACAAAGGCCCAACCAGTCCCCATCCACCACCACCCTCCTCCACTTGGCTGAACTTGTTCTCACATTGAACAACTTTTCCTTTGACTCCACTCACTTCCTCCAAATCAAAGGTGTTGCTATGGGAACCCGCATGGGTCCTAGCTATGCCTGCCTTTTCGTGGGATATGAGGAACACTCTTTGTTCCAGTCCTACTCAGGTCCCCTCCCTCACCTCTTTTTCCGGTACATTGATGAATGTATCTGCCGTTTCCTGCACTCGCTCTGAACTAGATAATTTCATTCACTTTGCTTCCAATTTCCACCCTTCCCTCACTTTCACATGGTCCATCTCTGCTCTTCCCTTCCCTTCCTCGACTTCTCTGTCTCCATCTCTGGGGATAGGTTATTGACAAACATTCACTACAAGCCCACTGACTCCCACAGCTACCTGGACTACACTTCCTCCCACCCTGCCTCCTGTAAGGACTCTATTCCTTTCTCCCAGTTTCTCCATCTCCACCGCATCTGCTCTGACGATGCCACCTTCCATACCATTGCTTCTGACATTGTTAGATCCGTGATTCTGAGAGTATGATGTTTTTCAATAACCACACGGATGCTGTAACTTAACAATCAACAGGTATTTACTGGAGTAGGGTAGTTTCAAGACTGGGGTACAGAGGCATGCTCAAGGCTTATATACAGGTGTGGTCATTGCCGGTACTACAGTATACAGGAGCTGTAAAAGTAGTTCTCTCTTAAAGGTACATACACTACAGACATGTCTTCCTTTTTCCTCAACCGAAGATTCTCCTCTACAGTGGTTGACACAGCCCTTGACCGTGTCCGTTCTACCTCCCGCACTTCTGCCCTCACCCCTGCCCCTCCCTCCTGGAACCACGACAGAGTTCCCCTTGTCCTCGCCTTTCACCCCACCAGCTTCCACATTCAACGTATCATCCTCCGCCATTTCCGCCACCTCCAGCCTGATCCCACAACCAAACGCATCTTCCCCTCACCGCCCCTTTCAGCATTCCGTAGGGACCGCTCCCTCCGCGACAGCCTAGCCCACTCCTCTATCACCCCCAACACCACTTCCCCTTCGCCTGACACCTTCCCGTACAAGCACAGGAGATGCAACACATGCCCTTATACCTTCCCCCTTCCCACTGTTCAGGGCCCCAAACACCCCTTCCAGGTGAAACAGTGCTTTACTTGTACTTCTTGCAATCTAGTATACTGTATTCGCTGCTCACGATGTGGTCTCCTCTACATTGGGGAGACCAAAAGCAGATTGGGTGACCGCTTTGCAGAAGACCTCCATTCAGTCTGTACGGGGGACCCCGAACTTCCGGTCGCCTGTCACTTTAATTCACCGCTCCACTCCCACTCAGACCTCACCATCCTCGGCCTCTTGCATTGTTCCACTGAAGCTCAGCGTAAGCTCGAGGAACAGCACCTCATCTTTCAATTAGGAACTTTACAGCCTTCTGGACTCAACACAGAGTTCAACAATTTCAGATCATAACCTCGGCCCCTATCATATATATATATTTTTTTTATCCACGCTTTTTGTCTGTGTCTTTTTTTCTTCACCCCCACATGGCAGCTGTCTTTCACTCTGTCAGCGCAATTTACACTTCATCTCGAGCCATCCTTTGTTTCTTAACCTGTCCCATTACCATCTCCTTTTGCCTTGAATATCTCTCAATGTCTCTTAATCTCTCCTGCCTTCAAGATATCCCGACCTTCCCTTTTGTTCCTTCATCCCCTCCCCCTTTCCCAGCCTCTACGCTTGCTTAAAAATCTGTTCCATTTCCTGCTTTTTTCCAGTTCTGACGAAAGGTCATCGACCTGAAACGTTAACTCTGTTTCTCTCTTCACAGATGCTGCCTGACCTGCTGAGTTTCTCCAGGATTTTCTGTTTTTATTTCAGATTTCCAGCATCTGCAGTATTTTCTTTTTGATTATCTGCAGTACTCACTAATGCACAAAATGCAGCTGGCTGGTAAATTGCATTCAGAATTAAGACAGAAAACATGCCTAAGGCCTACTTGTCACGTGCAGCTAATCCGGGCTTGCACAACTTACTGTTTACTGATCAAAATGCCTTCACTGTAGGGTAAATTATATCAATTTGTGCTCCCAGACTGGAGTTTAATCTACCTGGAGCATGTAATGGAAATTTGGACATTGACATCCCTGAGCCCCACAGGAGTTTCTGTCCATTTGGACAGCCATTTATAAAATTCCCCCAAAATTGACAATTCAAATAGAAAATTCTTACGTTAACAAGATGGTGGGATAATAAAAGTTGTTCTATAAAAATGTTCATGTTATATAAAGGATAGTCAGGATTACTTTTGGAGGCTGCTATAAAGTTTTAAAAATTGTGAAAATTTAAATACATTTCCTCCTAATTCTCAACTTTTTTGCAAAATTCCACAGAACCTTTGTAGACGTGACCTCTGAAACTGATGACAGCACTAACGTTCGCCTGTCACCTTTTCTTCTGAAAAATTACCTCAGAACTTGGAAGATTGCGTGAGAGCTGTGCTTCATCAAGAGGGTTAATGCATGGAATTCTTCTCGACTGCTTTGAAACACAGCCTATGTCGGATAAAATGATGGCTCGAGTGATATGGGAATTCTGATGCTGCAAAGGACAGTGAGTAGGCGTGATTCTCCAGCTAGTAAACGGATACTGTGGCCTTGATGAAGTGGACGCTGCTTAGAAAATATTAGTAGCGTGTGGAAAGAAAAAACCCGGAGAACTGAGCATGAACCTAATTGTTTTTTGTAACATTTTACTGCTCCTGTTCCGGGTTCCATGTGACTAGTAGAGAGAATTACTCATATTCTAAGCATTGGGACTGGAATATATTGAAATGGGAGAATTCACAATGCATATTATTTTACTCTCCAGCTCAATGAAAGTATGTCTTGAGAAAATGCAGCATTTCCATTCATTCCCTTAGGCCCTTTCTCATTGAAAACACCCATATGTTAGTCTTGGCTCAGTGGTATCACTCTCACCTCTGAGTCAGAAGGTTGTAGGTTTTAAGCCCCAGTCAAGAGACTCAAGCTAATAATCTAGGCTGACTTTTCAGTGCTGCCCTCTTGGAGGTTCCGTCTTTCGGCTGAGAAATTAAACGGAGACGCTGACTGCCCTCTCAGGTGGAGGTAAAAGATTCCATGGTATTGTATGAATAAGAGCAGGGGAGTTCTCGCAATATCCCTCAGCCAAAGCACAGATTGTCTGGTTATTTAGCTCACTGCTTTCACAGACCTTGTGTGTGTGCAAATTGGCTGCTGTGTTTGCCTGCATTATTACAGTGACTCCACTTCAAAAGTGTTTCATTGGTTGTGAAGCGCTTTGTCCTCAGGATGTCCTCAGGCCATGAAAGGCACGACATTCCCCACCGCTTATAGTGGGCGCATTCATGCAAAGGCTATTTGCCCAATGGCCGGTGACTCCACCACACTCCCGAATAATTTCCATTAGGGGGCATGTCACTGAAACTAACATCAAAACATCTGCAGATAAGCAGCAAGTATCCCGAATGAGGCATCAAGTTTAGAGCCAACATAAATAAATGTAGCTATACCCAGCACACTTAAGACATTAAATAATGAATGGCTGCTAAATATATGTTAAATTTAGAGCATATCTCAATCTCCAACAAATACATTGAGCCACCAAAATTAAAAATAAGATATAAGGTACTGTTTATGAAAGTGGTGTTGGCATTCCTTTATAATATTCAGGATCGCTTAATCTCTGCACAAACTATACACCAATGGTATAATTATTAAACCGGGTTACATGTCTTTCTATGTATTTCCCTAGTTTTTTTCGTAACAAATTACTGTATAGCGAAACAGAAGTTACTATTTACTGCATTTTCTTCTTCAAGTTGATCATCTCCATGGTTTGTACAGCGTTAAAATGGTGGAGCTGCCTTCAGGGTTCTTTGCTACAGGATGTGATTAGCAACAATTCTTTTAAGAGCCACCCACAGCCTTAATGACATCTAGGCCTCAATATTAAACCCCACCACATGACGGGCGGGAGAGGATTGGCTGGGGCTTAAAAAGTGAAATTCCCAGAACCCGACCACAACCCGCCACGGCCGATATTCTCCTGCCATATTTAAATCAGGCTGCTCTACAGTGCAATTGGGAGCATGATTTGAAATTAACTGAGGGTGAATGGGTTTCCTGGGAGTCGGGAAACCCGACAGCAAAACGGAGACGGGAGCTGCCAGCTCCCCCAAGGTAATTGGCTGTTTCAGCACTCCTTGTGGGCCGGGAGGAGCAGGAATGCTGCCCCCCGCGTGGCTCAAGGAAGCCTTCGCCCTTCCCCCATCCTCGATCTCCAGCCTCCCACTTCAACCCCCGATCGCAGGCCTCCACCACCGCCCCCTACACGATTGACGATCTTTCCCACCTCCTGATTGCCGACCGGAGCATCCTCCCACCCCTCCCGATTGCCGCTCTTATCCACCTCATTCCGATATTCGGATGGCTGGGGACCGTCTCCAAGGGTCCCTGGCTGCGGTGTTCCTCATGCCGCTGGTGTTCCCTCCCGCCTGCCAACCAGGCTGTCCATCTGGCCGGCTCCCGGGCAGCCGGCAGAGCTACAAGATGCAAATGAAGCTGTGCCATTAAGATCGGCAGGGCCGCCGCTTCCCAAGGCCTTGTCGGGTTCTTCGGCTGTTTTCGGTCTCACCCGCCCCACCTCCCCATAAACACCGAGGATCTTTTGACTCATCCTTTCAATACCAAACACGTTTCGGTGTCCTTTTAATTCCAGCAGTAGCTTTTGTTTCAATCTGGCAAAGAAATTCTCAGAAGAGCAGCTTCAGTGCCCAGTTCAATCTTTGTGTCACTGTTGAATTTACTGCCCAATATATTTATTCCTGTCATCTACATCTAACGGCAGCGACGATCTGGAACTAAATATGCAGAAATCCTAATCGAACAGGGTAAACCAAAGCAAGTGAGAGAGAGAAATAGAGAATAAGAGGGTACGAGAGGACAGAAAAGAGAGGACTTAACGACAGGTAATCGCAGTGCGAACAACTACTTGAAGTGCCTGAAATACTCGGCCCACTTAATACAGTTTACGTGGTGCTTTTGTTAATTGACGACTATGGTGATGGCAAATGGTCAGCACCATTTACCCAATATAGGCGGCTGTCTGGGATAAGCAGGGACGGTGTAAGTGGTGGGAACAGTATATAAATGCAAGTTCTGTATTTCATATTATTTCGTGGATCCACTTCCCCCCTCCCCCACTTTCCCAATCCGGATATGGTCACCTATTTTTAAATGGACTTTTTCCACCAGATTCTGATGCCTGATGCATGACTTTCTAAACTGAGAATTATAACGGTCTAGAAATTGCTGCTTCTGTTTATTTGAATGGATTAATGTCTCTGCGAAAATGCTTAGAGCCTGAGGCATAAAAAGGTAACGGTTGAGTGAACCTTCCCAGTCGCTGCCAGTGCCGAGCCTGTGGTGGATTTTGGCTACAAGTTACCTTGAAGCAGTATGGCCTTACTTTGTGAATGGGAGGCTACATAACACCAAACTGAGTACGTGGCCGGAATTTTTATCGTGGAGTTGGGTCGAGAGTGTGCGGGCCACATAGCGTGTCAGGAACACAATGTTCTGCTCAGCGCGTTCTTCAGGGCGACTTTAGTTTAATGGCCCCACTTAAAGCAGTCATGCGCATTTCCCGGCCCAATTAAATGGAGCGTGTCTGATGACATCATCGCTGACTCGCTTCCAGCACCGATATTTAAAGCAGACGTGCACACAACTCATTTGAAGGTTGCTAGAGGAGTGTGGCAGCTGAAATACAAAGGGCTGAGTAGTGTTCTAAACCAGCAATGCTGGATAGTCAAAGGCAAAGGGCTGCACCATGATTTTCAGACTCATCCCTGTATACTCTGGTGGAGGTCCTGTTCCCTGCTGATAGGTGAAAGAGACCTCCAAAAGACACCAAAAGAGGCTGGCTGGATATAGCAGAGGAGGTCAGTAGCAGGAATAGTGCAGGAAATGATTCAATGATCTCATCAGGTCAGGAAAGGTGAGTGCAAAGTCACAATCACCCTCACCCTGAAGTGCCTGTCACCACATCCCCATCACTCTGCCTTCCCAAGCCTACTCCTGCACATCATTCCTCACTCCAACCTACCTTGCACATCCACCCATCCCTCTCTGTCTATCTACATTATCACATCCCCATCTGACTATCACCCCAACCCCCACCACACTCACCCTCATCCTAATGTAATCATAACAAGTAACACCAAAGTGCGGATGGCCCATGAGAGGGGGAAAAATGTTAAGACAAAATTAAATACCTTTATCTGAACGCATGCAGCATTCGTAACAAGATAGATGAGTTGTTGGCGCAAATAGAAGTAAATGGGTATGATCTGTTAGCCATTACAGAGACATGATTGCAAGGTGACCAAGGCTGGGAACTGAATATTCAGGGGTATTTGACATCTCGGAAGTATAGGCAGAAAGGAAAGGAGGTGGGGTAGCTCTGTTAATAAATGATGAGATCAATGCAGTAGTGAGAAATGATATTGGCTCAGAAGAGCAAGATGTAGAATCAGTTTGGGTGAAGATAAGAAATAATAAGGGAAAGAAGTCACTGGTGGAAGTAGTCTATAGGCCCTCTAACAGTGGCTACACTGTAGGACCGAGCATAAATCAAGAAATAATGGAGGCTTGTAAGAAAGGTACTGCAATAATCATGGGAAATTTTAATCTTCATATTGATTGGACAAATCAAATTGACCAAGGTAGCCTTGAGGAAGAGTTCATAGAATGTATTTGGGATGGTTTCTTCGAACAATACGTTGTGGAACCAACCAGGGAGCAGGCTACCTTAGATCTGGTACTGTGTAATGAGACAAGATTAATTAATGATCTCATAGTAAAGGATCCTCTAGGAAAGAGTGATCATAGCATGATAGAATTTCAAATTCAGTTTGAGGGTGAGAAAGTTGGGTCTCAAACCAATGTCCTGAATTTAAATAAAGGCAATTACAAAGGTATGAAGGCAGAGTTGGCTAAAGTTGACTGGGAAAATAGATTAAAGGGTAAAACAGTAGATAAGCAGTGGCAGACATTTAAGGAGATATTTCATAACTCTCAGCAAAGATATATTCCAGTGAGAAGGAAAGACTCTAAGAGAAGGATGAACCATCCGTGGCTAACTAAGGAAGTAAAGGATGGTATCAAATTGAAAACAAAGGCATACAATATTGCGAAGATTAGTGGTAGGCCAGACGATTGGGAAATTTTTAGAAACCAGCAAAGGATGACTAAAAAATAAGAGAGAGAGAAGATAGATTAGGAGAGTAAACTAGCAAGAAATATAAAAACAGACAGTAAGAGCTTCTACAGGTATATAAAAAGGAAGAGAGTAGCTAAAGTAAACATTGGTTCCTTAGAGGATGTAACGCTCTTATTTAAGAAAGGAGGGAGACAGAAAGCAGGAAACAATAGACCAGTTAGCCTAACATTTGTCATTGGGAAAATGCTGGAGTCTATTTTTAAGGAAGTAGTAGCAGGACATTTAGAAACTCATAGTGCAGTCAAGCAGAGTCAGCATGGTTTTATGAAAGGGAAATCATTTTTGACAAATTTGCTGGAGTTCTTTGAGGATGTAATGAATAGGGTGGATAAAAGGGAACCAGTAGATGCAGTGTATTTGGATTTCCAGAAGGCATTTGATAAGGTGCCACATAAAAAGTTACTGCACAAGATAAGAGCTCACGGAGTTGGGGGTAATATATTAGCATGGATAGAGGATTGGCTAACTAATAGAAAACAGAAAGTCGGGATAAATTGATCATTTTCTGTTGGCAAACTGTAACTAGTGGGGTGCCACAGGGATCAGTGCTGGGGCCTCAACTATTTACAATCTATATTAATGACTTGGATGAAGGGACCGAGTGTAATGTAGCCAAATTTGCTGATGATACAAAGATAGGTGGGAAAGCAAGTTGTGAAGAGGACACAAAGAATCTGCAAAGGGATATAGAAAGGCTAAGTGAGTGGGCAAAAAATTGGTAGATGGAGTATAATGTGGGGAAATGTGAGGTTATCCACTTTGGTAGGAAAAATAAAAAAGCAAATTATTATTTAAATGGAGAGAGATTACAAAATGCTGCAGTACAGAGGGATCTGGGGGTCCTTGTACATGAAACACAAAAAGTTAGCATGCAGGTACAGCAAGTAATTAGGAAGGCAAATGGAATGTTGGCCTTTATTGCAAGGGGGGTGGAGTATAAAAGTAGGGAAGTCCTGCTACAACTGTACAGGGTATTGGTGAGACCACACCTGGAGTATTGCGTACAGTTTTGGTCTCCTTATTTAAGGAGGGATATACTTGCATTGAAGGCAGTTCAGAGAAGGTTCACTAGGTTGATTCCTGAGATGAAGGAGTTGTCTTATGAAGAAAGGTTGAGCAGGTTGGGCCTATACTCATTGGAATTTAGAAGAATGAGAGATGATCTTATTGAAACATATAAGATGCTGAGGTAGATGCAGAGAGGATGTTTCCCCTCGTGGGGGACTCTAGAACTAGGGGGCATAGTTTCAGAATATGGAGTCGCCCATTTAAAACGGAGATGAGGAGGAATCAGCGGAATTTATAATGGGGAACAAAGAAATGGCAGACCAATTAAATACATACTTTGGTTCTGTCTTCACAGAGGACACAAATAACCTCCCAGAGATGTCAGGGAACATAGGGTCTAATGAAATCAGTATTTGTAGGGAAATGGTGTTAGGGAAATTGACAGGATTGAAGGCCGATAAATCCCCAGGGCCTGGTAATCTACATCCTAGGGTATTTAAGGAAGTGGCCCTAGAAATAGTAGATGCATTGCTGGTCATCTTCCAAAATTTGATAGACTCTGGAACAGTACCCATGGATTGGAGGGTAGCTAATGTTAACCCACTATTCAAAAAAGGTGGTAGAGAGAAAACGGGGAATTATAGACCAGTAAGTCTGACATCGGTAGTGGGGAAAATGCTAAAGTCCATTATAAAAGATGTAATAGCAGAGCACTTGGAAAACAGTGACAGGATCGGATAAAGTCAACATGGATTTACAAAAGGTAAATCGTGCTTGACTAATCTACTGGAATTTTTAGAGGATGTAACTGGTAAAATAGATAAGGGAGAACCAGTGGATGTGGTGTATTTGGACTTTCAGAAGGCTTTCGATAAGGTCCCGCATAAGAGATTAGTGTGTAAAGTTAAGGCACATGGGATTGGGGGCAAGGTACTGACTTGGATAGAGAACTGGTTGGCAGACAGAAAGCAAAGACTTGGAATGAATGGGTCTTTTTCCGAGTGGCAGGCAGTGACTAGTGGGGTACCGCAGGGATCGGTCCTCGGACCCCAGCTATTCACAATATATATTAATGATCTAGACGAGGGAACTAGATGTAATATCTCCAAGTTTGAGACGACACAAAGCTGGGTGGGCGTGTGTGCTGTGAAGAGGATGCCGAGAAACTCCAGTATGATTTGGACAGGTTGGGTGATTGGGCAGAAGCATGGCAGATGCAGTATAATGTGGATAAATGCGAGGTTATCCACTTTGGTGTCAAAAACAGGAAGGCAGATTATTATCTGAATGGCAATAGATTGGGAGAAGAGGAAGTGCAACGAGACCTGGGTGTCCTTGTGCAGCAGTCGCTGAAGGTAAGCATGCAGGTGCAGCAGGCGGTTAAGAAGGCAAATGGTATGTTGGCCTTCATAGCGAGAGGGTTCGAGTACAGGAACAAGGATGTCTTGCTGCAGTTGTACAGGGCCTTGGTGAGACCACATCTTGAGTATTGTGTGCCGTTTTGGTCGCCTTATCTGAGGAAGGATGTTCTTGCCATGGAGGGAGTGCAGCGAAGATTCACCAGGCTGATACCTGGGATGGCAGGAATGACGTATGAGGAGAGACTGGGTCGATTGGGCTTATACTCGCTGGAGTTTAGAAGAATGAGAGGGGATATCATTGAAACTTATAAAATTCTAACAGGACTAGACAAACTAGATGCAGGAAGGATGTTCCCGATGGCCGGGGAGTCCAGAACCAGGAGTCACAGTCTAAGGATAAGGGGTAAGCCATTTAGGACAGAGATGAGGAGGAATTTCTTCACCCAGAGAGTGGTGAACCTGTGGAATTCTCTACCACAGAAGGCAGTAGAGGCCAATTCATTAAATATATTCAAGAAGGAGTTAGATATATTTCTTAAGGCTAAAGGGATCAAGGGATATGGAGAGAAGGCAGGGACAGGGTATTGGATGATCAGCCATGATCTCATTGAATGGCGGAGCAGGCTCGAGGGGCCGAATGGCCTACTCCTGCTCCTATCTTCTATGTTTCTATGTTTCTATGAATTTCTTCTCTCAGAGCGGCGTGAATCTGTGGAATTCTCTACCCCAGAGAGCTGTGGAGGCTGGGTCATCTATATATATAAAGCGGCTCTTCTGTCTGTCCCGATGTCTGTCTGTCCGTTCTCAAAACGTTTGAAAGTTACAGAGCGTACCGACGCGCGCCTCGCCTCAAAAGAAAGCTTGCGATTCCGGACCGGTCATAGGCGTATTTACGTTTCGGCCGGACAAAAATCCCGCCCGCGGTATACCAAAAACGTTCAGCGTTCCGCTCATTAGCATCTCATTAGCGACCGTGTGACGTCGAGGTCCACCAATCGGACGGCGGGTTCCTTACTACAGTTGAGTGTCGAGTGACTCGACGATTGACCAATCCGACGCTTCGGTGACCTGACCGGTCGACCAATCGGTGCGTGTGTGGGCGGGCCTTCTCCTTCTGAACCGAGGTGAGTGGCCGCCATCTTGATTTTTCACAATTTTTTCCCCCACACTTTCTGTGTGTTAGGGAACTAAGGTAAATATTTTAATGATGTGTTAGGGAATTAAATAACAATTTAATAGGGGGGGGAAGAGCCTCGGGAAATCGCGGGGGGGGGGAGAGCCTCGGGAAATCGCGGGGTGGGGGGGAGAGCCTCGGGAAATCGCGGGTGGGGGGGAGAGCCTCGGGAAATCGCGGGGGGGGAGAGCCTCGGGAAATCCCGGGGGTGGGGGAGAGCCTCGGGAAATCGCGGGGGGGAGAGCCTCGGGAAATCGCGGGGGGAGAGCCTCGGGAAATCGCGGGGGGGGGGGAGCCTCGGGAAATCGCGGGGGGCTCGCGCTGACCGCGCAAGCTCCGCCCGCACTGACCGCGCATGCGCCGCCCGCCCGCCCACGGCGGCCGTCCATCAGCCGCGCGATACGCGGGGGACCTTAGCTCCGGACCTCAGGCGCTAGGCAGGGGGAGGGGCCGGAGAGAGGGACAGAGGGGAGTGGGGGAGGGGGAGGGGGTGGGGGTGGGTGAGGGGGAGGGGGAGGGGGTGGGCGAGGGGAGTGGGGGAGGGGTGGGCGAGGGGAGTGGGGGAGGGGTGGGTGAGGGGAGGGAGACAGGGGGAGGGAGGGAGACAGAGGGAGGGAGACAGGGAGGGGGAGGGAGGGGGAGGGAGGGAGACAGGGGGAGGGAGGGAGGGAGACGGGGAGGGAGACAGGGGGAGGGAGGGAGGGAGGCAGGGGGAGGGAGGGAGGGAGACAGGGGGAGGGAGGGAGGGAGGGAGGGAGACAGCGGGAGGGAGGGAGGGAGGGAGGGAGACAGGGAGGGAGGGAGGGAGGGGGACAGCGAGGGGGAGGGAGGGAGACGGGGGGGAGGGAGGGAGACAGCGAGGGGGAGGGAGGGAGGGAGGGAGACAGGGGGGGAGGGAGGGAGGGAGGGAGGGAGACGGGGAGGGAGGGAGGGAGGGAGGGAGACAGGGGGAGGGAGGGAGGGAGGGAGACAGGGGGAGGGAGGGAGGGAGGGAGACAGGGGGAGGGAGGGAGACAGGGGGAGGGAGTGAGGGAGGGAGACAGGGGAGGGAGGGAGGGAGGGAGACAGGGGAGGGAGGGAGGGAGGGAGACAGGGGGAGGGAGGGAGGGAGGGAGACAGGGGGAGGGAGGGAGGGAGGGAGACAGGGGGAGGGAGGGAGACAGGGGGAGGGAGGGAGGGAGGGAGACGGGGAGGGAGGGAGGGAGGGAGACGGGGAGGGAGGGAGGGAGGGAGACGGGGAGGGAGGGAGGGAGGGAGACAAGGGGAGGGAGGGAGGGAGGGAGACAGGGGGAGGGAGGGAGGGAGGGAGACAGGGGGAGGGAGGGAGGGAGGGAGACAGGGGGAGGGAGGGAGGGAGGGAGACAGGGGGAGGGAGGGAGCGAGACGGGGAGGGAGGGAGGGAGGGAGACAGGGGGAGGGAGGGAGATGGGGAGGGAGGGAGGGAGGGAGACAGGGGGAGGGAGGGAGGGAGGGAGACGGGGAGGGAGGGAGGGAGACAGGGGGAGGGAGGGAGGGAGGGAGGGAGACGGGGAGGGAGGGAGACAGGGGGAGGGAGGGAGGGAGACGGGGAGGGAGGGAGGGAGGGAAATGGGAGGGAGGGAGGGAGGGAGACAGGGGGAGGGAGGGAGGGAGGGAGACAGGGGCAGGGAGGGAGGGAGGGAGACAGAGGGAGGGAGGGAGGGAGGGAGACAGGGGGAGGGAGGGAGGGAGGGAGACGGGGGAGGGAGGGAGGGAGACGGGGAGGGAGACAGGGGGAGGGGGGGAGGGAGACGGGGAGGGAGACAGGGGAAGGGAGGGAGACAGGGGAAGGGAGGGAGGGAGACAGGGGAGGGAGGGAGACAGGGGAGGGAGGGAGAGGAGAGGAGAGGAGAGGAGGGGAGGGAGGGAGAGGAGAGGAGGGGAGGGAGAGGAGGGGAGGGAGAGGAGGGGAGGGGAGGGAGAGGAGGGGAGGGGAGGGAGGGATAGGACAGGGAGAGGACATGACAGGGAGAGGGGGGACACACCGGGGCAGGGAGACCAAGCGCCCCAAAATTGCCCTCGCAACGCGGGGCTCCCCAGCTAGTTGAATATATTTAAGGTGGAGGCAGACAGATTTTTGAACGATAAGGGGGTCAAGGGTTATGGGGAGTGGGCAGGGAAGTGGAGTTGAGGCCAAGATCAGATCAGCCATGATCTTATTGAATGGCGGAATAGGCTCGAGGTTCTTATGATGTTGAGAGGGTACAGGGAAGTGGTGGCTCTTCTCAAAGTGCTCCCACTTCTCCCCCATTGCCTGCCCCTCAGTCAGCACCCCACATGCTTCCTCAGATCCCAATGGACGATTTTGCCCCTGCAAGGTTGCAGGAGGAGCAGACTTTGGTGGGGCCCTCATAGGCTCCAAAACCAAAAGTGTCTAACCAGTCGCAGCAGGGAAGTGAGCAGCCTGCCTCGACCTCTACTGAAGCCACAGGGGTTGCACCGCATAGAAGCACTCAAAAAAGAAAAAAGACACAAGTATAGATGGACACGGGTATGCACATGGATGTATGAACAAATGTTAGTGTTAAGTTTCAGTTATTTGATGACACACATAAAAGCATTTCTTTGCACCACTTTCCGGTCTTGTCCATTTTTGCCTGCTACCTTGGAAGTGGTTTTGTCACTTGGAGTGAATGGTGAGATGTTACTTAACGTCGAGCACTTGGGGTTTGGGTGACAGGAATTGCTTGGTCGTTGTAGGTGTAGAATTCGCAAAATTGAACATTGTCCTATAAGGGTCTATTGGCAGAAAAGGCCTTAATTTTTAAAGACTGTTTTAAAAGAATCCCAGAAAAAGGGACACACAAAATGGCCACCAGACCCCGTGACCAGCTTTTGGGACACTTTAAAATGGTTCCTGCAGTCCCCAGACAGCTTTTGTGGATTCAGCCCACAGTAGGTTCTGGAAGGCAGTTTCAGGGAAAATGAAACCAGACAGAGCCCCATACATATAGATTGGATGCAGATCCGATCAGATCGGCCTGTAGATAAAGGCCATCTAAATGTTTACCCAGACAAAGGGGAACAGATTCAAGTTCAAAGAGGGACATTAAAGACAATACAAGGTCATTCCAGACCAGAGATGGCAGTTACCGGCCATCCCGAAGATACTTTAAAAACAAAGAATACCCCGCTGTGCTACAAGCCCGCCAAAAGTTAAACAAAGACTAACCTTGATTTGGCGGGAGGTAAGGGCCTCCATGGAAAATATAACTGGAGTCCCGGGGTAGCCATCGGTAGCTTTTGCAGCTTTTAGCTTGGTCGCTTTGCGAAGAGCCAGTCGTTTCGAGAGATTGCTCGGGGGTCCGAAGAAGGGTTTTTTTTCGGATTCAGAAGAAGAAGACAAGACCTGGGGTAGTTATCGGGAGATCATCGACAAAAACCCCGGGCCGTTGACGAGACGAGGAGAAAGTTGATGCGAAGAGGAAGAAGACGAAACGCCCTACAGCGTCATGTGTAGGAGTACGGAGAAAAATGAGCTGCGGGCGAAATGATGGTCAGCGCGTCTTGCTGAAGAGAAGGAGCCATCAGCCTGAGCAGCCCGCTGCTCCTACAGCCCAACGACCACGTGGAGACAGGACGCCTGAGAGGACCAAAACGCAGACTTCAAAATCATCTATGTTTCTAATTGGGATTGGTGAGCATGTTTCTGGCCACTCATAATCTAATCTAGCTAGGTTTAGGGGGTGGGCACTTAGGGGATAATTAACAATGAGTTGTTGTCCCTCGATGTTCCGTGTGCTTCCCTATTTCATGATGAACCTTGTAAAGCATAATATGCCTGTAGATATGTTGGTTAGTACTGTATTATGATTTGTTTTTCCCTCCCATGTACCTTATTGGCTTACATTCAATTTTTCCTTTGTGCAATAAAATTTCATTTCGTTTCACTAAACTTGGTCTATAGAGTGTTCTCTGCATTGTAGTTCCTGCCTCAAAGTCCAGTGTATAGAACCTAAGGGGTGAGTGGGTCGAACCACTCGGTGAATTACTGTGCAAGAGAGAGAGGCCTCTAGAAAGAGAGAGAGAGACCTCGTCGATCGAAAACCCCTTACAGAAAATGGTGACGCGGCAGGACACTGGCAGCAGGACTGCAATGTATTAGACCCAGGTTTAAATGGACGAAATGTTATGGATGAGAGGATAGCGGATTATGTTTTTGGTAAGGTAAATCTCACTAAGCAGTGGATTTCCGATCTCTTACTGGATGGGCGTCCGGTAGACGCAGCCACCAGGTGGACAGAGAGTAAAGAACATAAAAAGTCAGTAGAGAAGGCAGTGTGGCTGATGTGCTACAAAAGACAAGTCCAGATTTTGGACAAAGTCATTGCAGCGCAGGCAGCCAAGATCAAAACCCAGTCTTCAGAGATAGAGGAAAAGGCCATGGGTGGGGAAAAGCTGATCGCAGCGCTTCACGCGCTGAATCAGGAACGCCAAACTGTAGCCAGCCAACATCAGGCTAAAGTAGAGTACCTGGAATGTCAGGTTACTGAGGCAAAAATACACGAAGCGAGAGTACGGGAGAAAAGCGCCCGCCTCGCACAACAGCTAAGAGCGCAGGAGGAGAGAGTAGTAGAGGTCAAGGCAGCTTACAAGCTGGCCATTGAGAACAGGTTTGAGGGCGCAGACCATGGCCCCTGCCAGAAGGCGTTAGAAGACCTAAGAATGGCCCTGGCGAAGGCAAAAGGCATGGTATGCCTCGTAAGCCCAAAAGCGAGTCAAATAGACTTCCTGAAGGAATCCAAAAGACTGATTCCACACGAAGTAGTTGTGGCACCAGCCACCACTGAACCCTCAGCACCACCGAGCTATAGTGAGGTTTGGCCCAAAGCGGGGGGTGGTAGTAGGGGAGGAAGCCGAGGTAGAACCGGAGGAAGAACAACCCCCGGTAGTGAAGCCGGAGCCGGCACCAATGTGTCCTACTCGGCACCAGAGGTACGGTCCCGTCGACGCAAATGGCGTTGATGGACCCCTCCTGAATCAGATCATGTTGCCCCACGGTGCCCAACAACTTCGAGCGATGATGAGCCACCATCCAAAACTCTCCGAGAAGGGAGATCCCTCAGTCCATTCCAGGGAGATAGAGCAGACAGCCACCGTCAATGACTGTGATGGTCCGGAACAGGCTAAGATGTTGCTATTCTCCCTGGATAGTACAATCCTCCAGTGCCTCTCAGACGGGAGTAAGAGGGGGCAGAGAGGGTATGAGGAACTCCGGGACGAGGTCTTGGAGGTTATGGGAGTGGATGACGGCAACCCGTTCCTCCATGTGGAAGGGACTACGCAGCTAACTGGAGAGCCCCCACGGGTTTTCGCAGAAAGGCTGTCACCAGTGTATCGGCGCAGCTGTCCGGGCATGCTGGAACGGGCCGCAATGAAGCACGTCCAGCGGGTTCATTGGCTCCGCTGCCTGGTTGCCAACAGCTCACCGCAGATACGGGCCCAAGCAAAAGCTTGGTTTGACCCCCAAGGTCCCGGGATCACGGAGGAGACAGTGCTCCGACAGCTCACCATTGCATATAAGAATTGCAGGAGTCAGGAGACACCTACCTCTAAGGAAAAAGTGCATGAGGCAAAACCCGCAGCCCCAAGTAAAAAGGAGTGGCATCAGGAGGCGAATCGCCCTCCCCAAGCCAAGGGTGTGGGAAGGATGGACATTGGCGCAGGGACTGTAAAAATCCGTGGAAGGATAATAAGGGAAGATCTCCCGCAGCCCAAGCCCAAGCCCAGACTGCCACCCCAGCACGAGTCCAGGTCCAAGCCGCAGCCCCTGTCCCAGAAAAGGGAACCGGTGCAGCTATGCATCCCGCTGCGATAGAGTCAATTTTAGAGACAATGCAGTCTCTTATGATCTCGCAGGGGAGGGTAGCAGCCACCACCGGTCCTGTCATTCTCGCAACCCCGACCGTTTCACCCCAATGACTAGAGCCAGCGCAGCCCGTTTACCTGTGTTCGCTGCGATATGATTTATGGAGACGACCCCTCGTGGAGATGGAAGTAGAGCAGGAAAGGGGGACCTATCTGTTGGATACGGGGGCATCGTGCACCGTGATCCACACAGCTAACCCTACCACCTCACCTCTGTCCACCGGGGTTCCATATATTCTGTCGGGCTTCACAGGTAAAGAACAGGCTGGCACATTCTCCATCCCTCTCTCCATTCATTTAGGACCACTCCGCACCACGTGGAAGTGTATACTGATGAAGTGGGAGGTGGAGGGTGGAAAAGGGATCCTTGGGTCCGATTTCTTAGTGGAACACGGGATTCTCGTGGATCTTAGAAATCACTGTCTCTGGGGAGCGAGTACGGGTAAGAGAGGCGAGGTAGTCATCATCCCAGAAAAAGAAGGGAAAGGGACCCTATGTACCATGAAGCCAAAAGAGGGCTACGACCTCGTGCTCATGGTCGCAAGTGTCGCACAAGATCTGCAGGCATTCATGTCAGATCACCTGACCATGTTTGCCACTCACAAACACGATTGCGGGAGGGTCACCGGGTTTGAGGTCAGAGTAGATGGGGACCCCATGGCCCGACCCCAAAAACAGTACAACTTCCCCAGGGAAGCGGAGCCCGACATGGAGACAGCAATGTCTTCACTGGTGCAGCAGGGCGTGTTGAGGCCGATAGCCACCCACGTAAACTCTCCTTTGTGGCCGGTGAAGAAGCCGGACAATTCATGGAGAGCCACGGTGGACTACAGAGTCCTCAATAGTAACATCCCAGCCTGCGCGCCGACGGTAGCAGCAGTTGCCGACCTGATAGGGAGTATTCCAGCATCCGCGACCATGTTCACGGTGCTGGATATTTCCAATGGGTTTTGGTCCATCCCTTTAAGGAGGGAGGATCAGTCCAAGTTTGCCTTTACTTTTAAAGGGCAACAGTACACCTGGAACTGCTTGACACAGGGTTTCCATAACAGCCCCAGCATTTTCCATCAATGTATGGCAGGAAGCTTAAAAGAGTTCAGCCAGCCCAATCAGCTAGTGCAGTATGTGGACGACCTGCTCCTGTTCACAGATTCCAGGGAGGAGCACAGTCCACTATTGGCTGAGCTATTGGAGCTGTTAGGCAGAAAGGGTTTCAAGGTGAACCCAAAGAAGGCACGGATCGGCCAGCAGGAAGTAAAATTCCTGGGCCTGACCATCCGCGCTGGAGAGAGAGCCATAGACAAGGCTAGACGGGAATCGGTGCAGGATCTACCGATCCCCGCCACCGTAACGGGTGTGAGCTCCTTTCTGGGGCTGACCGGGTACTGCAGAGACTTCATTGAGGACTATGCAGCCACAGCAGCCCCGCTGCTCCGACTCCTACACAAGGGAGTGGAATGGTCCTGGGATGAGGGTTGCCAGGCAGCATTTGAAAAACTCAAGGGGGACTTGCAGACCGCGCCAGCTCTGGGGGCCATAGATGGAGGAGAAGAGTTTTTCCTGGAGGTAGCGGCTAGCGGGGATAGCCTGAGCGCTGTACTGCTCCAAGAGCGACACGGCAAGCTAAGGCCGGTGGTTTACTCCTCCAGGGTGCTCACAGATGTGGAAAGGAGTTTTTCCAATTGCGAACGGCATCTTTTGGCCACGCATTGGGCTATAAAAAGCTCTTTGATCTTCACAGGCACCTCTCCCATCACTCTCCTCACCCATTACACACCCACCCGGATGCTTCTGGATGGAAGGATTAAGGATGGGACAGTAAGCAGTGCCCGCATTGCACGCTGGACCCTCCTCCTTTCCCAGATGGATCTGAAGGTGAAGGGTCTCTGCGAGCCCAAGCTCGCGGCCAACATGGTATATCCCAGAACAGCCCATCGGTGTTCTGTAGAAGGGGTATGGGAAGTGAACGTAGGTTTACGGGCCGGGATACATCCCACAGGCCGCGAGATCTACGTAGACGGTTCCAGCACGGTAGCCGCTGGCGAACGACTCACAGGGTGTGGAGTTTATGACCCCGTGGCACGCATTGCCCTGGCGATTAAGCTCCCCAGCACTATGAGCGCCCAGCAGGCTGAACTGTCCGCGGTAGTGTACGTCGTTACACACCCCGAAATTTTCCCCACCCCATACACGATTTGCTCGGACAGCATGTTCACATGCAACTCGTGTATGGAATACCTGGCCATCTGGTCTCGCGGACGGGCGACCCTTGACCTGAAGCCCCTACTAGAAAAAATCCTGGCCGCAGTGGGGGAGGAAGGGGAAGTCTTTATCCACAAGGTGAAGGCTCATTCTTCCACGGAACCCCGCAACCAGGGTAACCAGCAAGCGGATGCGCTAGCCAGGGAAGGTGCCCGCACCGGCACTTTCTGGGATCCCTATGGGTCCAAACCCATGGCACTAATCCAAGGCAGGGATGGGAATCAGTGTACCACAGGGGTAACACTGCCCCCAGACCTCAAGACCGTCCAAACCCTAGATCCAGCCCTAAAAACAGTCCTCAATGCCATCACTGAGGGCAAGGAAGTAGAAGGTCCGAACGGTACAGCAGCCCTTTCCATCAAGGAAGGCATGCTGTTCCGAGAGGAACAGTGGGTTGTGCCGCAGCAGCACTGGAGGGAATTCCTTCAACTGGCCCATGAGGGTCCAGGAGCGGGACACCCCGGGCCTGAGGTCACCTGGCAACGGGTAGAACAGGCGGGATGGTGGCCGGGACTTCGGGACGATGTCCGTGAGTTCTGTGCTAATTGTCTTGTATGCGCTGCAAACAACCCAGACCCCCAGAAAAGGAAGGTGCCCATGGGACTCATCAGGAGAGTAGAGGGACCATGGCAGTCGATACAGGTCGACTACATCGGGCCCCTGCCCACCGCTCAGGGAGGCTATAAGTATTGCCTCGTCCTGGTGGATGTGTTCACCAAATGGGTAGAAGCCTTCCCATGCCGAACAGCCACGGCACTTAGTACTGCCAGGATCTTGGTCCGGGAAGTGTTCTCGCGGTGGGGACTACCACGATTCATGGAGTCTGACCAAGGGAGTCATTTCACCGGCCAAGTGATGCAGAACACCCTCATGCTCTTAGGCATCGAAGGGAAGTGGCACGTGGCCCACAATCCTCAGTCATCCGGGATTGTGGAACGCATGAAACGCACCCTCAAAGAAAAACTGAGGAAAGAGACAATGGACTCGCCCCAGAAATGGGCGGAGGTCCTGCCTCTAGTCCTCATGGGGATCCGGGCTAGCCAGTCTAAAAGTACGGGGTACTCCCCGCACAAATTAATGACTGGGAGAGTCATGCGAACCCCCACCCATGTACTAGCCCCGGTGCTCACTGAGGTCAGCTCCAAGAGGTAAATCGGGACAAGTTTGCCTGGACCCTTTTGGAGCGCCTGAAACAGATTTATGGGCAAGCGGCTGGGAACATGGGAAAGCAGCATCAGGGCAACCGACTGCTGCTCGAACCCCGTAAGGCACAGGAGTGGGAAATTGGAGATCAGGTCATGGTGAGAAACTATGCCTGAGTAGGGAGTTTAGAACCACTGTACATGGGGCCGTACAGTATTGTAGACAAAGCCAGCCCCATGGTTTATGCGGTGAAGTTGCCCCGGCGCACTAAATGGTTTCACATCAACCAGTGCAAACTGTTTAAGCCGGGTGCAAAAGAGCCAACAACCGAAGTCAGGTCTGAGGGTAAAAATCCTCAGCCTGAGGCGTGCAACGAGTCACAGACCACACAGGCTGGAACCGCAGCCTGCTTGAGGGGAGGAGCTATCCCGCCCACCTGGGAGGTTTCCCCATTGGCCTGGGACTCAGACAGGGAAGAGCCCGAACAGCTAGGCCCCGCCCTTGACACGATTCTGGAGGAGGTGGAGTCGGAGGACGGAGGTCCCGCCCTCGACTCAAGCTTAGGGGAGGTAGAACTTGGGGGCGGAGATTCTCCACCTGCAGGGACAGGTAGGGAGGAGTCGTCTGCCACAGACCCAAATCCCGAAGGGGCGGAGTCTGAGGGAAGGGAGCCGAAGCTGGCAGTCGTGGTGGAGCCACGGGCTGTGAGGGCTAAAGTCCCAACCAAAGGTCCACTCGCTAAGGGAGCCTCACCCAAGGCACCCCCTCGCAGGTCGTCTCGAACGCCTCAGCCAGTAAAGCTCTGGCCAGATTCCCCCTACTTCAGCAGACACCGAATTGGGAAACCCCTGGAAAGACGCAGTCCCCAATTGGCAGCAAAAGGCTGCAGGGGACTCAAGCTACAGGTCAGTGCGGCCCCACCACAGGGAGCGGTGAGCTGCAGTCCGAACAGGGATTAGGTAGGCCACCCGGGGACGGGCGGCGCTGTACATAAGTTTAGTTAAGTTTAAGTTTGGTTAAGTATAAGGTGTGTAAAATTTTTAAGGTGATGGGTGTTATAAGGAATAGTTTTAGAATCTGCCCAGCATGTGTGTTTGTTTTGGATCGAGGTCGAAAGACCCGATCATGCCTTCACCTAGGCCAGAATCTCTCGGGAGCCTGGCTGTATCGTTTAATCTGTTGCAGGAACCAAAGGTACTATGGAAAGGACTCTCATCGTGTTCGCGGCGATCGGGTGTAGCTTGGCCTATCGGGGCTACACCAAGGACTCCATCGTATATGGATGCTCCGGGGACACAGCCCCCATCGCGACTGATGGGATGGGTGTACGGGACGTTGAAGAAACAGCTACCTACTTCCACGAAGGGAGGTGGCCAGGATGGCTGGGGTCGAACTCTACGGAATACTCCAGCCAGTCCGAGTTTGCATACAGAGAGACTTCTCTAATGTGTCCCAGGGTGAGGATCATCGCGCCCAGAGTCAGCATCACCGTCGGAAGGAAGATTTGTTCGCTATGTCATGGACATGTTCCTTTGGACAGATGGTGGTGGCTTCGGAAGCTGAGTAAGACCGTGAAAAACTCCACGGTCGAGTGGGAGTGACTGGGTAACAATACCCATCAGACTATTACGGGGACTCATGGGGGATTGAGTGTCTGTTGGGACAAATGGTGGGAACCAGATGAGGGGATTTACATCTGCATGTGGGGTTCAGAACGCGTCTGCCCCACAGGCGTCTCCATCTTTTTCCAAAGACAGTGGCAGGATGCTGGGAAAGGGATGAGGTGGGACGTCAGCACACGGGCGTGTGGAGTCCCATACTTTCAGATCCCGGTGAATGCCACTGAGCTCATCACCTGCCCCCGCAAGCCCTTGCCCACGATTCCGGTAGCCAAAGCCCGCAAGGAAGGGTGCCCCACCACTACCAAGGGACCCAGGAATGGACTGGTATTGGTACCCACAGGTCAGGTGCTGTACCAAGGGGTGCACTACGTGGTGGCCTCGGTGATTTTAAACCTCACCGAGGTGCGATTGCCAGAGTGGTGCCCCAAGGAAACGGAGCAATTGTACCAGGTCCTGTTAACAACTATGTTCAGACAATTTTATGAGTTCGACTTTGCCGATGTCGACAGAGCTGGATTATACACCAC
The DNA here is from genome assembly GCF_052327205.1 of Somniosus microcephalus. Lineage (NCBI taxonomy): Eukaryota > Metazoa > Chordata > Chondrichthyes > Squaliformes > Somniosidae > Somniosus > Somniosus microcephalus. The sequence continues at coordinate 187,863,745 of NC_140995.1, forward strand.
ACCACATGAGGTCTTGGACAGGGTAGGGAGACAAAGAAGGGGTACAGTCAATGATATTTTTACCGCCTTTAACACAGGGACTTCCGTCATCAACACTCTGGATGACGTGGAGCTGCAGACTCAGATCAATGGTTTAAAAGCGCGGTTAAGAAAGATACTGATGGACAAGAATAAGGTAGTGGGTTCTGAGTTACATGAGGACCAGGCCATGACACTACACTTAAAGGAAATCATAGCTGAGCTGGAGAAACACGCTAAAATGGTAAATGCTCTCACCAGAGAGGACCGGAATGCGTCAGATCAGGCTGCACAGAACGAAGCATGCGTACTGTACGGGGCGTGGTTACTGGGCAAGGGCCGCAGTAATCTGGAGGATTTAAAACAAGGTTTGGCCCCCTCCTGGATCGGCAATAAGCACCTCGCAGCCCTCCACCCTTTTGAGAAGGGTGCCAGCTCAGACTAACTTCAGCTTCAAACTGAACTGGACCAGCCATATAAATACTGTGGCTACAAGAGCAGGCCAGAGGCTGGGAATTCTGCGGCGAGTGTCTCACCTCCTGTAGGATTCGCAAAATTGGACTTTGTATTAATAAGGGTCAAATGGCAGAAGAGACCATGATTTTTAAAGACTGTTTTAAAAGAAGCCCAGAAAAAGGGGCATACAAAATGGCCACCATACCATGTGACCAGCTTATTGGGACACTTTAAAATGGTTTCTGTGCAACCTCAGACAGCTTTGTGGATTCAACCTACAGCAAGTTCTGGAAGCCGTTTCTGAGAATGAAACCAGACCCACACGTATGATAGCAAAATACAGCAGATGTTGGAAATCCGAAATAACAACAGAAAATGCTGGAAAAACTCAGCAGGTCAGGCAACATCCGTGGAGGGATGCAGATCCAGTCAAGATCGGCCTGGAGACAGAGGCCATCAAAATGTTGACCCAGACAAAAGGGGACAATTTCATATTCATGAGAACAGCACCCAGGACTAGATAACGAGATCAGCAGGACATTAAAAACAATGAAGGTAATTCCAGACCAGAGATGGGCCTTTACCAGCCGTTTAAGACATTTTAAAATATAATAACTACCCCGCTGTGCTCCCAGCCCGCCAAAAGTAAAACAAAGACTAACCTGATTTTGGGCGGGAGACGGAAGTTTCTGGGAGAAAGGTATATCTGGAAGACTTTTCGGCAGTTGGGGCAAGCTTGGAGAGTTACTGAGTTGAAAAGAAGCTTGAAGAGACACGCAGCTTGCAGCTTGAGCTCAGAGGAGAGTTTGAATCACAGTCAGAAGAAGAAGCAGGCACTCGCAGGAGGAAGAAGAAAGCCAACATCGAGAAGGCCGTCTTGAAGCCGGCGTCCGCCCCGGGGAAACACATCGGGAGATCATCGACCATCCCCGGGCCGTTGCCGGAACGAGAGGCCATCGACCCAACTTGGGAGAAGAAACAAAAAAATAAAGGTCCCAAGAGAAGAAACCTTCCAGCCATCCCGGCTCGGGAGAAGAGATAAAAAACTGAAGAAGCGATGGGAGCCAGCCCAAGGCTCCTCTGACCAGGGTCGAGCCGACGATCCTCGACCCCGCCGACATCCAGGCCCGCCAGTGTCCAGCCGCCCCCGACCCCCACCTCAGGAGAGAGGTGTGGCGCAGCTTGCAGGGGCTCCACGATCCATGTGGAGACGAAATGCCTGAAAGGACCAAACACAGACTCGATTTCAAAACCTTGCACTTCCTAGTGGGATTGGTGAGCATGTTTCTGGCCCTTCACAATCAGATCTAGATAGGTTTAATAAGGGGGTGGATTTAAGGGTACAATTAACATGAGTTGTTGTCCCTTGATGTTCCGTGTATTTCCTTATTTCATGATGATCTTTGTAGAGTATAAGATGCCTGTATTTGCTTTAGTTAGTACTGTGTCGCTATGATTTGTTTGTGTGTTTTTCCCTCCCATATACTCTCTTATCTGCTTGCATTTGATTTGATATTTTTCCTTATGCAATAAAATTTCATTTTGTTTCACCAAACTTGGTCTACAAGAGTTTTCTCTACATTGTAGTTCCTGCACCTAAGTCCAGAGTATAGAATCTAAGGGGCGAGTGGGTCGAACCACTCAAGGTTTACTGTGCAAGAGAGAGAGGCCTCTAGAGAGAGAAACCTCAGGGAAATCTCTCAAGGAAAACCCCTTACACTCCTGACTCCCCAAAGCCTTTCCACCATCTACAAGGCACAAGTCAGGAGTGTGATGGAATACTCTCCACTTGCCTGGATGAGTGCAGCTCCAACAACACTCAAGAAGCTCGACACCATCCAGGACAAAGCAACCCACTTGATTGGCACTCCATCCGCCACCTTCAACATTCACTCCCTCCACCACCGGCGCACTGTGGCTGCAGTGTGTACCATCTACAAGATGCACTGCAGCAACTCGCCAAAGCTCCTTCAACAACACCTTCCAAACCCGCGACCTCTACCACTTAGAAGGACAAGGGCAGCAGACGCATGGGAACATCACCACCTACAAGTTCCCTCCAAGCCACACACCATCCTGACTTGGACGTGTATCGCCGTTCCTTCACTGTCGCTGGGCCAAAATCCTGGAACACCCTTCCTAACAGCATTGTGGGTGTACCTACACCATATGGACTGCAGCGGTTCAAGAAGGCGGCTCACCACCATCTTCTCAAGGGCAATTAGGGATGGGCACTAAATGCAGGCCTAGCCAGCGACGCCCACATCCCATCAATGAATTAAGAAAAAAAAAAAGAGGCCTTCCCAGTCCCAGTGGACTGTGGGCGGTCTAATCACACCATTATGGGTATAGTGGTAAGAATGCCGGTTATGGGAAAGACAGCTAAACCTGCCCCGGTATACAGGGTGGAGAACATTGGAGTCATTCAAGGGGGTGCACACATTCGCTACACAGCAGTCCCACCTTACATCATTCGATGGGAGCATGCAATGATGGGTACCGACCTCTCGGGGTGCCGGAGCCGGGGAGCACACATCATCCTGTGTCCCCAGCACTTGAATGCCTATTCAAAACCACAGTGCGGGTTCAGAACTGCTGGCGCGAAGACAATAAATTGCACCATGGAGGCAATGGCACAAGGCCATGTGCCCCCGCAGGTGGCATATATAGGAGGTGGGACATACTGTGTCAGCACTGCAGTGCCCCACTACCAACATGGACAGCACGGCTGGTGTCCGGTCAGTGACAGCAGTTTCTGCTTCAAACCCAAGGCAGAAGTTCAAGTGGCCCAAGAGCGAATTGTCCCTATTCCTGAACCTTCCACTGTTCACCTCACTGTCAAGGAAAATTTCACCGATCTGTAACGATTCGTTGCACATTTTGGCTATATCATTCCCCCTCTCCCTGAACACCTCACCAAGTTACTGAAAGCCGTTGCCATTTCACAGAAACATTTTTACACGCTGGAGCAGAAGACATTAGAAATAGGGGCAGACATATTAGATATAGTGACCCCACAGTTGTGGGACCTGTTCACTAATATAGAAGTCCCTTCTTGGATTAGGATAGCCTCCCACATCCTCATAGTATGTCAGATTTTTATTGTGATTTATTTACTTTTTGTACATTATAAGAGGGACAAACGTTTCCAGAAGTATGAGAACAGGGGAGAGTGGAGGGAGCATTATGTGCGGGTAGACGAGGAGACACCCGTTTGAATTTTTGCTGCTATGTATAGAGTTAAAGTTTCCCTCCCTCCTCTATTTTTGTTAGTATTCATGTGTGATTTTGTGTGTATTTTCTTTCTTTATTATTTTTATTGAAGTTTATTAAGTGTTGTTATTAATAAAAATAATATGTATGAACCAGGTGGTGTAGGGGTATTAGGCCCCCCTCCATGCCTGGAAATGTGTGTGTCAGATTTTAATTCCAATGTATTGCCATCTATAGATGCTTAATGTACACTGTGAGTTTTTCTGAAATGGGAAATGCATGTGTCGTGGGGTCATAGATAGGTAAATACAGAGGATGGTTTGATTATGGAGAGTCAGAAAATTTTGCTCACCCAGAATTATGATACTTCAAGCAAGTTATAGTATCATCAGGGGGGATTGTAGAATTCGCAAAATTAAACATTGTCCTATAAGGGTCTATTGGCAGAAAAGGCCTTAATTTTTAAAGACTGTTTTAAAAGAAGCCCAGAAAAAGGGACACACAAAATGGCTGCCAGACCCCGTGACCAGCTTTTGGGACACTTTAAAATGGTTCCTGCAGTCCCCAGACAGCTTTTGTGGATTCAGCCCACAGTAGGTTCTGGAAGGCAGTTTCAGGGAAAACGAAACCAGACAGAGCCCCATACATATAGATTGGATGCAGATCCGATCAGATCGGCCTGTAGATAAAGGCCATCTAAATGTTTACCCAGACAAAGGGGAACAGATTCAAGTTCGAAGAGGGACATTAAAGACAATACAAGGTCATTCCAGACCAGAGATGGCAGTTACCGGCCATCCCGAAGATACTTTAAAAACAAAGAATACCCTGCTGTGCTACAAGCCCGCCAAAAGTTAAACAAAGACTAACCTTGATTTGGCGGGAGATAAGGGCCTCCATGGAAAATATAACTGGAGTCCCGGGGTAGCCATCGGTAGCTTTTGCAGCTTTTAGCTTGGTCGCTTTGCGAAGAGCCAGTCGTTTCGAGAGATTGCTCGGGGGTCCGAAGAAGGTTGTTTTTTGGACTCAGAAGAAGACAAGACCCGGGGTAGTTATCGGGAGATCATCGACAAAAACCCCGGGCCGTTGATGAGACGAGGAGAAAGTTGATGAGAAGAGGAAGAAGACGAAACGCCCTACAGCGTCGTGTGTAGGAGTACGGAGAAAAATGAGCTGCGGGCGAAATGATGGTCAGCGCGTCTTGCTGAAGAGAAGGAGCCATCAGCCTGAGCAGCCCGCTGCTCCTACAGCCCAACGACCACGTGGAGACAGGACGCCTGAGAGGACCAAAACGCAGACTTCAAAATCATCTATGTTTCCAATTGGGATTGGTGAGCATATTTCTGGCCCCTCATAACCTAATCTAGCTAGGTTTAGGGGGTGGGCACTTAGGGGATAATTAACAATGAGTTGTTGTCCCTCGATGTTCCGCGTGCTTCCCTATTTCATGATGAACCTTGTAAAGTGTAATATGCCTGTAGATATGTTGGTTAGTACTGTATTATGATTTGTTTTTCCCTTCCATGTATCTTATTGGCTTACATTCAATTTTTCCTTTGTGCAATAAAATTTCATTTCGTTTCATTAAACTTGGTCTATAAGAGTATTCTCTGCATTGTAGTTCCTGCCTCAAAGTCCAGTGTATAGAACCTAAGGGGTGAGTGGGTCGAACCACTCAGTGAATTACTGTGCGAGAGAGGCCTCAAGAGAGAGAGAGAGAGACCTCGTCGATCGAAAACCCCTTACATAGGGATGGTTTATGGTGTTGTTGGGAGAGGGGGGAACTTAGTACAGCATGTGGCAGCCATGTGGCTGCATTGGAACAAGTTATTAAATCTGGCCATTATGAGGCCAGGCCTTCTGGGCAGCAATGTCCTGGTGCCATCTCCACCTCAGGTTGCTCCTCCGCATCTTCCACCTGCTCCTCCTCCTCTGACGAGGCTGTGCTTTCTGCGCCTTGCTCCTCCTGCAGCTCCAATCCTCAATGCTACGCTAGGTTGTCCGATTCTGAGGACCAAGGTGAGACAGTATAAGCGGCACCCATGCTGATGTCGTAGATGGCAGGTAAAGTGGAGAGCAGAGGGCCAATCCCTCAATGCTGTGATACTGAGTAGCAATGTGGTGAGAGTGGCTTCCGAGGTTGCAGAAATGATCTGCAACCTGCTGACAGCTAAATCTTTGGACAAAATGGAGTGAGCAAGAGCCTTTCCATGAGACAAGTAATGAAGTGTAATGTGTGAGTATTTATGTGTTTTTCCCAGCAATCAATTAATGGACTCGCACAATGGCCACTGAGCTTCTGCCTCCCCGTCACAGGCGAGGTACCTGAGCTGTGTGAATCTCGTGCTCCTGCAGCAGAAGTCAAAAGTTGGCTTTAAAAACCCTCTTAAGGGTCTCTCAACAAACAGTTAATGACTTGAATGAGGTCGCTGGCATCTGCCGATGGGGTCCAAGTCACACCTTCAAAGCCACATGAGTTAACTGCGTGAGGCGGCGAGTTGACAGCAGGTTCACGACGCATTTGCAATTTCCGGGATTTTTACTGTTGACCCGCCCCCAAACCTGCACGCGCAGCAATGGGAAAATTCCAGCCGGTGTGCCTCTGCCTGTAGGTGCAGATTTGAGTATACAGACAGGTGGGCACACAGTGCCTCTGGTGCAGGAAGTCTCAAATTAACTGCAATGCTGCATTTCCCAAAATACAGAAACTCATGGATAGTAGCCATGTGTCTACTCGGGCAGCAAGCTCCTACGCCTCCTCTCCCATCACCAGCAGCTCCTCCTCATCAGTGCACTTGAGCTCACCTGGTGTTGTCCCCGCAAGCTCATTAACTGTATCCTCTGGGACATGTGTAGCTCTGCAGATGCTTTCAAGAATTAACCAGAAAGTTGCTGTGAGATGCTGTTTTGTTCCGGGCTGCTGGCAGCGCTAGCAAGCTACACTTCCATATCTACATGAAATAAACAGGTGTACGTAGGACCATAGGAAGATAGCAACAGGAATACGCAATGCAGCCCCTCGAGCCTGTTCCGTCATTCAATTAGATCACGGCTAATCTGTACCTCAACTCCATTTAGCCACCTTTGATCCATAACCCTTGATACATTTACCAAACAAAAATCTTACCAATCTCAGTCTTGAAAATTTTGATTGACCCAGCACCTAGCCTTTTGAGGGAGAGTGTTACAGATTTCCACGAACATTTGTGTGAAAAATTGCTTCTTTATTGCACTTCTAAATGGCCTAAATATAATTTTAAGATTATACCCATTTGCACTGGAATCCCCCACCAGAGGAAATAGCTTCTCTATACAGATGCTCTTTATCTACCCTATCATAGAAACATAGAAGATAGGAGCAGGAGTAGGCCATTCGGCCCTTCGAGCCTGCTCCGCCATTCAACGAGATCATGACTGATCATCCAAACCCTAGCACCCGGTCCCTACACCGACAGCCATCCCACCCAAGCCCTATCCTCGTAACCCCGTAACCCCACGTATTTAATCCCCCCTAACACTAAGGGTCAATTTTTTTTATTTTTTATCATGGCCAATCAACCTAACCCGCACATCTTTGGACTGTGGGAGGAAACCGGAGCACCCGGAGGAAAGCCCCGCAAACACGGGGAGAATGTGCAAACTCCACACAGACAGTCACCCGAGGCCGGATTTGAACCCGGTTTTAAAGACTACGATTAGATCACTCCTCAATCTTCTAACTTAAGGGACCAGAAGCCAAGTTTTTGCAACATATCCTCATAATTTAACCCTTTAAGCCCCAGTGAATCTGTGATGTTCCTGCTCCCCACCCCCCACCCTAAGGTCAATATATCCTTCTCGAGGTTCAGTGCCCAAAATGGAACACTGTACTCCCGATGGGGTCGGACCAAGGCTCTGTATAACTGAAACAGCAGTGCCTCACTTTTGTGCTCTAAGCCTTTGCGATACTATATTCCTTTAGCCTTTTTGATTACTTTTTGTACCTGTGCACTAGCTTTTAGTGATTTATGTACTTGGACAACTAAATCCCTTTGCTCTTCCACAGCTCCTAGTCTCTCACCATTAAGAAAATATTCCGATGTGTCTTTCTCAGATCCCAAGTGGATGACCTCACACTTCCCCACATTGAACTCCATCTGCCACAGTTTTTGCCACTCACTTAGTCTGTCTACGTCCCTTTGTAACTTCCTGTTCCCAGCTGCAAAACTTACTATGCCTCATAACTTAGTATCATCTGCAAACTTGGATTTATAACTCTCTGTTCCTTCATTCAAGTCACAGATATATATGGTGAAAAGCTGAGGTTCCAGGCAACATTCCTGGAAAACACCACTTGCCATATCCCACCAATCAGAGAACATTCCCGTTATCCCTACTCTCTGTCTCCTACCTCCGTCTGTGCACACTCGGAGGTTGAACTCCAAACCATCGTCAACACCTTCACCGAAGCGTATGAGCCTTACACTAAACATCCGTAAGACAAAGGTCCTCTACCAACCTACCCCCGCCACACAGTGCTGCCCTCCGATTTTCAAAATCCATGATGAGGCCTTGGGCAACGTGGACCACTTTCCATACCTCAGGAGCCTACTGTCAACAAGGGCAGACATCAATGACAAAGTCCAACACCACCTTCAGTGTGCCAGTGCAGCCTTCGGTCGCCTGAGGAAGAGAGTGTTTGAAGACCAGGACCTCAAACCCGGCACTAAGCTCATGGTCTACAGAGCAGTAGTGATACCTGCCCTCCTGTATGCTTCAGAGACATGGACCATGTACAGCAGGCACCTCAAAGCACTGGAGAGGTACCACCAATGCTGCCGCCGCAAGATCCTGCAAATCCATCAGCAGGATAGGCGCACCAATGTCTGTGTTCTCGCTCAGGCCATCATCCCCAGCATCAAAGCTCTGACCATGCTCAAACAGCTCTGATGAACGGGCCACATTGTCCGCATGCCCGATACGAGACTCCCAAAAGAAGCGCTCTACTCGGAGCTCCGACACGGCAAGAGAGCCCCAGATGGGCAGAGGAAATGCTTCAAGGACACCCTCAAAGCCTCCTTGAAAAAGTGCAACATCCCCACCGACACCTGGGAATCCCTGGCCCAAGACCGCACAAGGTGGAGGAGAAACATCCGGGAAGGCGCCGAACACCTTGAGTCTCTTCGCCGGGAGCAAGCAGAAGCCAAGCGCAAGCAGCGGAAGGAGCGCACGTCAACCCAAGCACCCCGCCCACCCGCCCCTTCAACCACCATCTGTCCCACCTGTGAGAGACTGTAGGTCCCGCATTGGACTCATCAGTCACCTGAGAACTCATTTTTAATGTGGAAGCAAGTCATCCTCAGTTCCGAGGGACTGCCTAAGAAGATAACTCTCTGTTCCTTCATTCAAGTCACAGATATATATGGTAAAAAGCTGAGGTTCCAGAGAACATTCCTGGGAAACACCACTTGTCATATCCCACCAATCAGAGAGCATTCCCGTTATCCCTACTCTCTGTCTCCCATCTCCCAATCAATTACCAGCCCATGTGACAAAGATACGTACAATTCTGTGCACTTTTATCTTTGCTAATATCACATGTGCGGAACCTTCGAGAAGTGTAGAAGATGGCTCCAAAATGCACCTTCAAACAGGTACAGTAGAGCAGTGGTTATGGCACTAGACTAGCAACCCAGAGGTTGTGAGGTTAAATCACATAATGGATAGTTATAAAATTGAATTGAATAAATGTGGTGATTTGTAGCCAGCACTAAAAAAAAATGACCATGAAAGCTGCTACTTTATTGGAAAGGTCCAACCAGCTCACACTGGTCCAACCAGCTCACTGATGTCATTCAGGAAACCTGCTGCCCCTATCCAGTCTACTCTACATGTGACTCTACACGTTTAGGCAGTCTGCTCTACATGTGACGCTGCACGTTCAGGCAGTCTGCTCTACATGTGACTCTAGTCCACATTATATGGCTGCCACTTAATACTCTCTGGAATAGCTTAGTAAGCCACTCAGTTGTATGAATAATCACTATAGAAGAAAACCCATCCCTACTTTCTCAGGGCAACTGAAGAGGGACAATAAAAGTTGCCTTGCTAGTGTGAATCCATATATTTTTTTTTAAGGGTTTGCATCGTAAGATACCTTCCATTGGCTTTTGCCACTTGGTTCTGTTGTACCGTAGAGGGTTTAGAAATGTTGTCAGGAGCTTTTCCTCCATACAACCTTTAGAAAGTTGGTCAACAACTGGTGTCTCATCCGACAACCACTTATCTTTGAATAGCTGCATCTTTTGAAACCCTAGCTGTCAATGTGCTGGATATTCCAATCCCCTCTCTATTGCTGTCTCTCTCTATCCCCCCTCCCCGTACTCCTCACCTGTTCATACCACCTTGGTACTGGGAGCTCTGATCCCGGAAGATCCAGTGGGGTCAGCTGTTTCAAACGTTTGTGAGCACACAGCACACAGGTGGTGGGATTGAAAAATTTGCCCTATTATTTTTAATATATAGTTTCAAAAATAAGATTACGAGTTTTAGAAGAAGTTTTATCAGTGCTCATTTAGAGCTTAAACTTCACCACAGTGAAAGGGATTTTTCTGACCCAGTATGTTCATATACAGCTCCTTAGAGATATGGGGAGGGGTGGGGGCGGAGAGTTTCTGGGTGACATCCACTAAGGCCCTTACAGGAGGAATATTTTTGTTCAAGTCAGGAACACAGCAGCACTATTTGAGAATTTATCAGAGTCTAGCCACAATAATCACCATTTAGCATCTTAATAAGCAGGACTTGAGCCTCTTGACTCTACTAAGAAGCAATTCATTTGGCAAACTGAGGGAGTCTTCTTCCTGCGTTAACTGACTTCTGGATGAGTTTACACGCACTCAGAAAATTTATCCGACGATCTCCAAGGGATGACATTTTTGCTTTGCACCAACAGCAGTACAATTGTGTCAGTTTGGCTCAATTAGTAGCACTCTCACCTTTGAGTCAGAAGGTTATGGCTTTGAGTCCCAGATCTGGTTTGAACTCACAATCTATACAAACATTACAGCACAGTGCTGAGGGAATCACACATTGCTCTTCAGACGAGATAATCAAATCATGATTTTGTCTGCCTGTTCCTGTATGTTGAGTGGATATTAAGTATCCCATGGAAGTATTTAAAGATGAGCAGGTAGTTCTGGTGCTCCAACCAAAATTTCTTCCTTAACAATACCACCAAAAGCAGATGAACTGGTCATTTATCTCATTGCTGTTTGTCATTGCTGGTGGAAAATGACTCCATTTCAAAAGTAATTCGTGGCTTGATGCATGTTCAGATGCCTCAATATAATGCAAAAGCAGTAGAGTATATTTTACAAACTTACTGAGGCTCGTGCATCAGGAGTGCATGTTGGCAATTGGGGCGCGGAGATCAGCAGGCCCCGCAGAACTTTCTGGATGGAAAACCCTGCAGGCCCTGCTTCTTCCATCCATGCCTAATTTTCAGATAGCTGCTGTCAAATCATGAAGTTTGGCATTGGATGCATGAATTCATAAAACCTAACCTGATATTAATGAAAGTATTACTGTTGTTCCTGACGTGCAAAGCTCACTAACTTTGTTTTTAAAAAAAGCTGACAATCCCATCAACTTTTCAGCCAGTAGTAAACTCACTGGTTGTAGAAGGATGGTAAGTAGCACTGTGTGAGTATGTTTGAGCATGTGGCTAAGTGGGCAGTATAATTCCAGCTCTCTGCTTGCTCAAGACCAGTAATGACAGTATAACTGTAGAACATTACCTGCTGATTAATGTCAGTGAAAACTATTTCTCACATATGGGGGTTCTTCAACCAATTGCATTTAACGTTTCACTGCAGTCTCAGTGTTAGTATCAAAATGTCTCCAATTTGCGATTAAGAATAAGAGGCATACCAAATTGAAAACACAAAGTGCTCTTGAGTACGGATTTATTTCAGAGGGATATTATCAACAGCATTTTAAAGGTTCATTTGCCAGGATTTTTTTTTTAAATTGAGGTTGTTATTAAAGTTGTGTGATATAGCACAGAAGTAAGTAGTTCTGTTGGCAACCTTTGACCTCTGCAGGATATGAGGCTGTGTGCGACACGCTGTGAATTTACTGCTTGTTCAGCACTCCTATCTGACAGGCGAGTGGGATAAAGAGAGGTTTAGAAAACCTGCCAGAGTAAGGGCAGATGGCAGCGTTTTGGTTCCTATTTGAACGAAAATTTGTTTTCTTTTTAACCTAAAGAAAATCCATTGATATCCCTTCACAGGATTTCCAGTTGATTTTTTTTTCCCTAAGACTTCATAGGTTCATTTACAAAAACAAAGCACAATCCACCACAGTAGGTGAGACTGTGTACAAATGTGCCATCATTCAACACTCAGGCCCCTGGTGGAGAGTGCTGTGCCCATGGGCTTGTGGGTCAGCCTTGAGGCCTGAAGAAACACACTACCTAATCAGCATCCTTCTGCAAAACAGTGTTTTAATTTCCTGCCAGTAGTCGTAGATCACACTCAACATGTGGACCTTGGGGCCACTTGATGGAAAGTGTAGAAAAACTACAGTTAGCAAGGGAATAATCACATTAAAGATAAATTAATTATTGCTCACTTTCGAATAGTGGCGGGTGGCCACACAGAAAGTGTTTGTTTCTTTTCAGCATTTAGCCAACACTCTGTTGGCAGCTGAAACTATTGAAGTCCCATGTCATTTTTTAAAAAATATAGTTCTTTGATCCCATTGGATCACATTTAACTGGTTTGGAATTATGTTATTTTTCTGTACATGCGCAAGCATATAGTTAGCTTGTTTGTTTTAACACTAGCTACATTTATGGATTTCTAGACTCATGAATGATGGCAGCTAAGGTCAAAGAGCATTGTGTAGAAACTAGTGTTTGGCCAAGTAAAATCAAGCTACGGGTGACTAAAAATCTTATTTTAGCCAAAGAGCATAGCATGGATCACTGGGCAGGTGATGGAAGGCATTCATGAGGAATTTAGATTAACACATAGAAAAAATAAACTAGGCATGGTAAGGCCAGGGGAAACACGGTGAGAAAGCTGTTTGGCAATTTCCGGTGGTGAAATAGAGCAGATAGGTAACAAACAGTGGGCTGAATATGAGAGGCGGGGGAGCAGAATGTCCATTTGCCAATGAAATCATAATGAGCTGTTTAGGATTTATAGTGACAATAGTCATCTGCTGTGGGCAATAAATATGATCATTTAAACTCAGTTATTTCATTAGCACTCCAGGTATCTTATATGTTCAGTGTAAGGGGAAATTTTAGGTGAGTAAGCACAGAACACGCGTTTTCTGCACACACTTCTACTCCTGAGAATAGATCTTAAAAGTTTTTTTTAATAATGCATGCATTCCTGCTGACAACATAAAAGAGCGTGTTAAAGACTGAAAAGAGGCATCTTGAGAACTGGCCAACATCATGTTGGATTTGGCCAGAAAATGAGTTGCATCGCTCAAAAAGGCAACTTTCCTTTCAAAATGTGGCTTAAATTAATTGAGAATGCAATATCCATGGAACGAATCTATCATTCAAGATCAATGATCCAATAGTGACATATTTAAATAACACGGTTGACACCTCAGGTATCAAATAAGAGCATCATCAAACTAAAACTCAAAAGTATTAATCTAACCTCACAACCCAAGCAAAATAAATTGTGATTGTCTACATTCTACAGGTGACTCATCCACCATACTAAAAATTGTGTTTGATTGTTTTTATTTGTTTCTGGGATGTGGGAGCGCTGGCAAGCACTTATTGCCCATTCCTAATTGCCCTTACGAAGGTGAACCGCTGCAGTGCATATGGTGAAGGTACTCCCATTACCTATGTCTATTCCTATAACCTCAATCCCATTCATAACCAGATATTGATCCAACTCTTTTACAAGTGAGTTCATTGAGACAGCACTAACTGCTTTTGCTAAAAGTCTATGCTACATATCCACTGCTTTGTTGGAAAAAAATATTTCAGGGATTAGTCTCACTAATAGCTTGTTAATTTTCACCATGTTCTTATGAGGAGGAAGGTCTAACATATTTAGAACTGATATTGGTTATTCGGGAATCTAGTGTAGTATTGCGATATAAGGTGGTAATAATTTACCTAATCCAGGCTGACACTTCAGTGCCGTGCTGAGGGAGTGCGGCACTGTCGGAGGTGCTGTCTTTTGCATGAGGTATTAAACCAAGGCCCAATCTGCTCTCTCAGGTGGCTGTAAAAGATCCCATGGCACTATTCGAAGAAGTGAAGGGGAGTTCTCCCTGGTGTCCTAGTCAATATTTATCCCTCAACCAACATCACTAAAACAAATTCTCTGGTCATTATCTCATTGCTGTTTCGGAGATCTTGCTGTCGCTTTTTCTTACTTTACAACAGTGACTACACTTCAAAAGTACTTCATTTTTTTTTATTCGTTCATGGGATGTGGGTGTTGCTGGCAAGGCGAGCATAATTGCCCATGCCTAATTCCCCTTGAGAAAGTAGTGGTGAGCCGCTTTCTTGAACTGCTGCAATCCATGTGATGAAGGTACTCCCGCAGTGCAGTTAGGGAGGGAGATCCAGAATTTTGACCCAGCAATGATGAAGGAATGGCGATATAATCCCAAGTTAGGATGGTGTGTAACTTGGAGGGGAACTTGCAGGTGACGGTGTTCCCAGGTGCCTGCTGTCCTTGTCCTTCTAGGTGGTAGAGGGAGTGGGTTTGGGAGGTGCTGCTGAAGAAGCCTTGGTGAGTTGCTGCAGTGCATCTTGTAGATGGTACGCACTGCAGTCACAGTGCACCGGTGGTGGAGGGAGTGAATGTTTAAGGTGGTGGATGGGGTGCCAATCAAGCGGGCTGCTTTGTCCTGGATGGTGTCGAGCTTCTTGAGTGTTGTTGGAGCTGCACTCATCCAGGCAAGTGGAGAGTTAATTGCCTGTGAAGCGCATCGGGATGTCCTGAGGTTATGAAAGGCGCTATATAAATATAAGTTCCTCCTTTCTTTACCCATAAACATAAAGGCTAATAATCTTGAGGTATGGTTGTTTTCATTGTTAGCTCTGAATGTTGTGGGGAGGGAGCTCATTGTTTACTTTGCCACATGGCCGGTAACCCAGTGGAGTGGATTGCCTATCCCAGTGAAAAATATGGGATGAAGATCGGGCTGGCTCTACAATGGGCGTGATATCTGCTCTTCCAGTTTACCGCCCATGCAGTGAAGTTTAAAGTTACACTGAAGTCTCCAATATTGCTTGTTTAAAACTGTGCTCTGCACCCACCTGAGGAGGTAAACATGGCAGCAGATGTGCCAAAATGCTGACCCTGGTACGCTTATATTGTAATGGTGTATAACGTGATATACATGGAATAAAAAAGAAGTACTTCAATTTATATAGTGCCTTATCATGTTGCTGAAATATCTCAAACAATTTCACACAAGGATTACTTTTAGAGCGCTGTGTTTGTCCTCATGCAGGCAAACAGTGTTTGTCAATTAATCTGTATGAGACTAGTAAATATGCTGCTAAGAAATAATCTCTAATTATATAATGACTTTCACACCCTCAAGACTTCCTGAAGCGCTTTACAGCCAATTGATTCCATTTTAAAGTGTAGCCACTGTTGTTATGTAGATACAGGTTGTTATGTAGATACAGGTTGCAGCCAATTATCTACATGGAAACAAATAAGTACTTCAATTTAAAGCAGCCAATTTGAGCACAGCAAGATCTCACAAAAAGCAACTTAGCGATTAACCAGATACTCTATCTATTGGTGGCATTGTTTGAAGGAAAAATATTGTCCAGCTCTTATTTGAATAGTGCCGTGGGATCCTTTACATCCGCTTGCACAGGCTTTGGTAAAATTCTCATTTGAAAGGCAGCACCATCCAACATTGCTGTACTTCCTCATTACTACATGCTCAAATTCGTCGTGAGGCTTTAACCTGTGACAATTATGGCTCAGAGGTGAGAGTGCTACCAACTGAGCCAAGCTGTTTCTCTAAAGTCTGGTTTGTGTATTTGCACTCCCGTTATTTTCAATGAAAGAACATGTTGACATGATACCCAACTGCTGACCCTGTACCAAACTACTAATACGGTTTCATAAAATGTTTGTATTACACTTCGTGTAAAAGAAAGTAAATATGATTAGTTGCAAATATGTGTACATTGTGCAATTTAGAAGGAGTTTGGCAGATTGAGAAAAATTCTTGTGGCACTATGTCCTAAACATGAAATCTGCCGTTAGTTCCAAAACACTGCCTTACCGTCATCTGCAAATGTAAACGATCCTCCTCAGGCAAACAAAACAAGATGGGGGAACATGGGTTAAAATAAGGAAGGAATGAATAAGAAGGGAAGTTATGCAGAACTTTCTTACACAGAGAGTAATAGAGCTGCGGAATAAATTACTAGTGCAGTTTGACTCTTCACTTCTTTGCAATTTTTTTCGGATGAACAGAATGAAATTGTTTTATGCTTAACCTGCTTCACATGGAGGTTGCGTCAGCTGAGAGGGTGGGTAGGCAACCTCTTTACGGACATCTGTCCATGTCTCTTTGAAGCCAAGGAGAAGGTATGCAATGATTTTCCCCCTCACCTCAACCCCATGCGGAGGAGCTAAGTGGAAGGTAGATCCTTGCCTCAAGGCAACATAAAGGAAATGAGAAACTCAGCGGAATGGGAGGGATCACACCTCTGCTATTCCTGCCACTCCGTGGTGCAGCTGTATCCCTGAAGCAGGAATGTCCATGTATTTCCATTAAATTAAAAAGAAATCGCACAGCAGCAATGGACACGGCAGTCTCTACACAATTCTTATTTTTAGTACCGTGAATTTGCAAAGTATCTGAGGCCTTTGAAGTACTAAATGAGCACCAGCAATTAAAAATCCAAATGTAAGCATGAAACAACATGTAGTGAATTCATTTTAAAATGTCCCGTTTCCCACCTGTCTGCTTTTATTTTTTGCATGGAACATCTGGAAATTTCTAAAATGGAAACCAGGCATCAAATTCTGTCTTTTAAAATGAAAGTCCGTTATTTTCCTACTTAATATTATCTCTCGTTATGTGGAGATATTAATTGAAGTTATTTGGCATTTTTCATGAATTTTCTTCAGCAGCCAAGCAAATGTCAGCACTTACCTCCTCCCCAGTCAGTCTCTATAGTTTTCAACTTAACACATTTCTGACTTGAACTAATAACTTACTTTAACTGAGTGACCTTCGTGCTTCGGTCTCTGCAGTTTCAAGTTTAGTGTGAATCTCCTGTAGTGAATCATGTCGGGTCTGGTGCTTGAAGTCCCTTCGAGGTGGTTTGCAACTGTGTTGGTGGCAGTTACTAAAACAAAAGTTTTTAAACGATATATAGAAATTTCTCTTACTTCAAGTTACCACATCGTTGCTGGAAAAGGATTTACCTGTTGAAATACACGACATCAGGTACTGCATGTAGCTGATGATTTTCCTGGTTTCCATAGCTTGCTGCAGCTTCTCATTTAAGTCCATGATGAGGACTTTGTCCATGGCAACATTGGGTAGCAGGCAGCAGGCTATTATAATTACCAACCTTCCCAGGTCATTGTGTACGTGTCCCTCCTCTCCCCCTGACTGTTCGGGGGTGATTTTGCCAGCCCTGGGGAGGCGGGACTGCCGGGAAAATGGCAGAATTTGGGGGCGGGTGCCCAACCCGCCTCCATGCCATCTTCCCAGGAGGCGGGTAGCCGTCCCGCGCCAGGTCCCATCTCCTTGGAGACAGGAAGGGATTAAAGCCAATTAACTCCCCTTTTTGCCCTCACAAGTGTGGGCTTCCCGAAGGCTCTGAAACCCGCCGGGTCGTCGGGGGTGTGGGGGGTGGGGTGCAAAAGTGCGCTGTGAAGGCAAGTGATGGGTGCAAGAGTGGAGAGGTGAGTATCTGAGGTAAGTGCAAAGTGTTAGTAAAAGTGTACTTACCTTTGTTTCTTCCTGCAGGCTTCAGTCTGCGGAGAGTCTCGCACCTCCGCGTTGGAGATGACAGATGGCCGTTGCATTCTCAGATGCAACAACCAGCGCATTTCTGCAAAATAAAGCTATTTGAATTAAGACCTCATCAAACTACAGAGATTGTCACTGACAGCTTCACGGAGCTGTCAAACTATGACAATACATCTGTCATACGTTGACATTCTCTGCAACCGGTCAATTAATGGAAAATAGCGTGGGTTGGTCAGAAGTTGATGGAGGCGGGACTGAAACCCAACAAGTGGGAGTCCCGCCTCCAAAAGCTCCCCATTGGCAAAATCACCCCCTTCAGTTCAGGCACCTGAAGCCTTGCTTTAGTACCTGACAAATCTGTTTAGTGATATTACATTGTCCCACTGTTCTCTCCTAGTGTGTACTGGATTATGCAAGAGTGTCATCAGCTATAACTGTACAGTATGGATTACATTATGTGCTGTGCATCAGCAAATTTTCCGCTAAGCCATCTGCAGTGTGCCAGTTCCCATGGTGGTGCAGGGTCTTGGAAAATGTATCCCTATATCTCTGAGGAGCCAGCAGTCCAAATTTCCTTCTCTTTCAAAGGACTGTGTCATGTATGGTTGCCTCAGAATGAAAGTATAAATTCTTTCTATCTATAATCCCCAGGAAGTGTGCACTGAAATCCATTATTTTTTGAGCTGAGTCAAACTTCATTTGCACATTGATGGAATAATAGCCCTTTGTATTTAGGTATGCCACAGGATTGTTGGTAGCTGCGTGAATGGCTACACGTATGAGGTCAATGATTCTATGTGCTGTAGAAAGTTAGTAACGAGGTCGAACTGTGGCTGCCTCTGCTGTTACTGGTGACTGCTGCTGAAGTGATGAAGTTGGGCGAGTGGCAAAGCAAGACGTCAGTTGCATTTTTAATAGGGCAATGGATGGAAATGCAGCTGAGCTCTGTGGTGTCCTCTGTGGATGCCTGGAAGGATCTATAGGCAGAGGTCCGCTGCATTTCCATCCCTCCCCATACTAGACAGAAGCAGTGAACCTGAACTGCCTCTCAGGCATGCAGGTACATCTTGGGTCTTGGAGATTGGGGCCTTCAGGCTGCCAATCTCCATCAGCTGCCAGAAGGTCCTGAATGAGATTTAAAATTATGGGGAATGTTTTAACAAAAACAAAAACAGTTCTGACTTGGAATTCTTCAGTCTGCCTCCAGGACTCCTACAGACCTTCTGGCTGACAGATGACTAGCCACAGTTTCATGTTCTTTACATTCTCCTGCAATAGGGTGCCAGCAAGTGAGTGATTCAAAAAATGAGGTGGTAAATGCAGAAAGGCGGCACCTCTGACAATGCAGCACTCTCTCAGCACTGCACTGAAGCCTAGATTATGTGCTCAAGTCTCTGGAGCGGACCTTGAACCCATGACCTCTGACTCAGAGGCTAGAGTGCTACTGCTGAGTCAAAGCTGACACCTAAACTAGAAAAATTCAGGCATATGTACAAGAGGAAATGGAGCAGCATGAATAGAAAATTGGCTGATGGACAGGAAACAAGGAGTTATAATAATGAGTATTGCTCAGATTGGAGAAGAGTTGGAAGAGATGTACCCCAGTGGTCAGTGCACTTGTATTCTCAGTATATAAAAGGAGCATCAAAAATTGCTGCCAACTCAATAGTAGAGTTTTTAGAAATGCGGAGAACTGCAGAAGACTTCAGGAAGACATAGACTAGTTAGTAGAATGTCCAAATTGGTGGCAGGTGCAATTTCATGTGAAGAAGTGTGAAGTCAAAAAAGTTGGCATGATAAATAAGGAACAGCAGTAAACATTCAATGAAAAGACACTGAAGAGTGTGGATCAACAGAAACCTAAGGGTTCAAATACATAATTTCCTGAAAGTGTGAGTGCAGGTAGATAAAGCCATAAAAAAGGTCAGCAGCATTTTGGGTTTTATAAATAGGGTCATAGAGTACAAGAGCAAAGAGTTAATAATAAACTTATACAAAACATTGGTTAGACCACAGTCAGAGTGCTGTGTGCAATTTTGGGCACCCCATTATAGAAAGGACATTAAGGGGGAAAAATTCGGTTGGTTTGCGCCTCCCGTTAGCGCTAATGGGGTGCAAAGCAACTAGCACCTGTGCGCGGCAATGTTTGCGCCGCTCACAAAATTAACTAGACATTTTGCGGTGCTAAACACTACCGCCACGATCTCCTGCGCCGGCAGATCGTGACATCAGTCGAGAGTGCAACGCCCTGGTAGTGCCCCGGACTGGGTATTGAGTGGTGCCTTCTGTCTTACCGCCTGCCGCTAGCAACGACAGGTTGAGGGGAGCGTTTTGCTGTCGGGAAGGGACTGGGGGAGCGCTATTTAAAGGCGACCGCTTCCTGCCTTTTTTTGTCGGCGAAATATTTGCACCACGCATTCTGAGTGAGAGAGAGAGAGACTGCAGGAGATATTCAAAGCTGTGTTGAGGAGTTATGGGTACTGAGCAGCACTTTGCAGGTTCTTTCTGGTTTGATGTTCCTAGCATCGATATTGCAAGAGAATATGGGGGCTGCACTCTGAGCTCTTTCCCTGGGCCTCTCCATTGTTTTTTCCAACAAATTTGATGTACAGGTCTCTCCAGGCCGAGATTCAAGGCTGCAATGAGCAGGGTGTGGATGGAGAGCAAGATCGACCCTCCCCTTTAAAAACTTACCGGCACCAGTGTGTCTGTGTTCCATTGCTGACTGACATCACATGAGCTTCGCCAGCACTTTGAGGTAGCGCCTCGCTCCTTGGCCTTTGCGCCTTAAGACAGGTGTGTAGCGCCTGATTTAACGCTCCAATCACCTCCAAGGGCGATAAAAGCCAAGCTTGCAGTCGGAGGCGATAATTAGCGCCAGGCGCTAATCTTTGCGCCCGACCGATAATTGCACCCCAAATGGGGTGATACTGAATTTCTCCCCCTAAAACTATAAAGAGTGTACTGTGTAGATTTACCAGAATGATGGCAGGGATGGGGAATTATAGTCATGAGGCGATGCTTGAGATACTGGGATTACTTCCACTGTAGCAAACCAAGAGGAGATTTAATAGAAGCTTCTAAAATGATACTCTCCTGACCGGCCTCCTGTTCTTCCATAAACTTAAGTTCATCCAAAACTCTGCTGCCCATATCCTAACTTGCACCAAGTCCCGTTCACCCGTCACCCCTGTGCTCACTGACCTGCATTGGCTCCCGGTCCGGCAATGCCTCACTTTTAAAATTCTCATCCTTGTTTTCAAATCCCTCCATGGCCTCACCCCTCCCTATCTCTGTAACCTCCTCTAGCCCTACAACCAAAGTTCCCCCTAAGGCGCTCAGCCACGCACCAATCGGGAGGTCCCATGCAGGCCGCTCACCAGCTTCTGTCGCTGGAAGAGATACCGCACACACGCGTCGCGCAGCAAATTTAAAGGGACCGGGCACAAAAAAAAAGAGGAAACATTGCCTACAACCCTCTGAGATCTCTGCGTCCCTCCAATTCTGGCCTCTTGCACGTCCTGATTTTAATTGCTCCACCATTGGCAGCCGTGCCTTCCACTGCCTAGGCCCTAAGCTCTGGAATTCCCTCCCTAAACCTCTCTGCCTCTCTACCCCTCTCTCCTCCTTTAAGATGTTCCTAAAAAACTTTTTCTCTTTGACCAAGCTTTTGGCCACCTGTCCCAATATCTCCTTATGTGGCTAGGCATCAAATTATGTTTAATAATGTTCCTGTGGAGCACCTTGGGACGTTTTACTATGTTAAAGGTGCTATATGAATGCAAGTTGTTGTTTTGTTGATAGAGTGAGTAGGGAAAAACTATTTCCTCTGGTTGGGCAGTCAGTGCCGGGAGATCATCAATCTATATTTGTCACTGAATTTACTTACACAGAAATTTATTACATACAATTACATAGGATATATGGCACAGAAACAGGCCATTCAGCCCAACCAGTTTATGCTCCACACGAGCCTCCTCCCATCTTTCCCTAATGTAAATCTATCAGCATAACCCTCTATTCCCTTCTTCCTCATATGCTTGTCTAGCCTCCCCTTAAATGCATCCATATTATTCGCTTCAACCACTCCCTGTGGTAGCGAGTTCCACATTCTCACCACTCTTTGGGTAAATATGTTTCTTCTGAATTCCCTATTGGATTTCTTGGTGACTGTCTTATATTGATGGCCTCTAGTTATGCTCTTCCCCACAAGTGGAAACATTCTCTCTCTATCCACCCTATCAAATCCCTTCATAATTTTAAAGACCTCTATTAGGTCACTCCACAGCCTTTGTTTTTCAAGAGAAAAGAGACCCAGCCTATTCATCCTTTCCTGATATGTATACCCTTGCATTTCTGGTATCATCCTTGTAAATCTTCTCTGCACCCTCTCCAGTGCCTCTATATCCTTTTTATAATATGGCGACCAGAAATGTACGCAGTACTCCAAGTGAGGTCTCACCAAGGTTCGATACATGTTTAGAATAACTTCCCTATTTTTCAATTCTATCCCTCTAGAAATAAACCCTAGTGCTTGGTTTACTTTTTTTATGGCCTTGCTAACCTGTGGCGCAACTTTTAGTGATTTGTGTATTTGTACGCCGAGATCCCTTTGTTCCTCTACCCTACCTAGACTCGCACCCTGCAAGTAATAAGTGCCCTCCCTATTCTTCCTACCAAAATGTAATACCTCACATTTACCTGTGTTGAACTTCATTTGCCAATTATATGCCCATTCTGCAAGTTTATTAATGTCCTCCTGTATTTTGTTGCAGTCCTCCTCAGTATTGACTATCTGATATTGATTATTGGAGCAGCTGATGCTTTGCCACAGGGAATGGCTGAGGTAGAGACCACAGCATCTTTTAAGGGAAAATTGGATAAGTATTTGAAGTGGAGGAAATTTACATGGAGAGAGTAGAGCAGTGGGATTAGTTTTGGATTTGAGTTGTATTAGGCAAAGCAGAAATTTTAAAACTTCGCAAAATCTTTGGCCTTTTGAAACCTTTATGTGGCACCGCCAGCCAAGCTGCAGCACTGTGACAGGGTGCCAAAGCAAACTGCCCCCCTCACCTGAAGAGGGCACCACAACAACACCGCAAACCACACCAGGCCCGCCCTCAATATGAAAATGACTCTGAGCTCAGGAAACGGGCTGGGTCAAGGGACGCAGGCAAGAGACGGGTGCAAGTCCTGCCCAGTGAGTAAAGATCCACTGCCATTGTGGCAAAGAGGAAATTCGAGGCGCTTGCTTCAAGAGAATTGAGGGCAGTGCTGACCTTTACTGCCACTGGTTGTCTTTCCTGCAATTTTTCATGGATCAGGTGGAACACTTTAGCCTCTCAGCTGAGCCTGATCTTCATCATAACCAGCAGACCTACTGACTGGTGTGGTTATTCTGCCTGCCTGCCAATCCGGTCCTTTGCCCTCTGTGCTCCCAGGCCACGTCATCATTCTACTCCCGCTGTGCCGAGTGATACTCGACGATGCCCATTGCACCCATACTGTGAGATCGAAAGCTCCTCCTATTATTCACCTCGGTCAGTGCTGAAACATCAATCCTGGATATTAGATCACGACTCACTTTCCGTTTATATCTCTCCTCCTCCTCCCAACCCACCCCCCCACCCCACCCCACCCCCATGCCACATAATTCTCCATGAGTTTCTCATTATTAGCCCTTAACAAAATCTTAGCAGTCCTTAACAAGCAAAGAAAAAGAAGTCATTAATTTGTTAACACATTTTAGGATGACAGCCAATCACAGAATACTGGCACAAGCGGATGTAAAGTCCATTACTCCTTTCTGCTACTCTCGCTCCCCTATTTACACAAGTTTTTTAAAAATCGAAATGAACACACCAAGGAATCTTTTGGAACATCATAAAAGAAATGGTAAGTGCGCCATGTGTGTAAGTGTATTCTTTGCAAGAAAATGGGTTCAATTTAAGCACTTTCTTCTTCCTATTTTCTTTTCTTTATTGAGCCTGCAGGTTAGGAAAAGCAATGAATTTCCCTCCCATTGCAGTAGTGTTGCGCTGCCAGTCCATTTGATTACTCGTAATGACCAGGAAATGGACTGTTTCATCCATGTGTTTCAGATTTAAAGGAGGCATCTTCCGTCAGGCCTCTCTGCTGGACTGATGGACATCCCAGCAGGTATTATGTCTGGAAGGAGGCCCACTGTGGCAGGAGGTGTAACTTTGGACTGCAGGGTGTGTCGGCTGCAGTTGCAGCTAGCGTGATGAATGAGAACTGTTTATAGACTGTGAGCAGCCCAAATGTTGAGATACAGTTAAGTACCGAAGCGGCCACTTGTCCGTGACACAGCCCGGCATTGTCTTAACTGTTTACTGTAACATTTTGAAAGCACATTAGCTCCAGTACCACACAGCCTCAGAGCTTTTCCCAAAGGATGATCATAATGGAAACTATGTACGAATGGGGTTAATATATTTCTGTTTGACTGTCAAGCAGAGGCTGTCACGTTTGATATACGATTCTCCCTTGGGGGTTGTTGAACCTTCCTGGTGCAACACTCAGTTATTTTACTGATAACCAGCTGAAAGAGTGGTGATTTAGTAATGTGTAGGTAACCATTCTTAATTTATTTTTGACAAGAGCAATATTGTCTCATGATATTGCACAAATGCAACTATAACTAATGCCTTTCAATGTATTCATCCAAACACACTTTTTATTCATAAAAATCTTTCAAGATTCAACTGTGTAATTTATCGACAAAACAACAGTGGCCACACTTCAAAAAGTAATTCAATAGCTGTGAGGCTGAGCAACTTGGGACATCCTGAGGATGCGAAAGGCACTTTATAAATGTAAGGCTTCCTTTTAAAGAAATGCTACTATTGCTTATTACTTTTTATGAGTACAATACACCTCAAGGATATGGTTTGTTAATATTATTTCTCAATTATTTCTTTTTCTTAATGCGCTTTTTAAGTCGCGCACCCCCTAACACAGCCTCTCCCGCCTCCTTGCAGATCAGCTGAAGCAACATTATGGACTGCACAGTGCTTGGAACGCAACCTGTCCGTAGGCAGACAGAGACATGCAATCCCGTGAACGGCTGAGCGCCAATATGGCAGCCATGGTGGGGTAGCAGGATCGCTACGTTGAATAGATTCTTTGGCCAACAATTTCAATTAAAGCATACATTGTTCCTTTTGAGGAGCAGTTACTTATGTTTGGTCTAGTAATTCGCATTTTTGTCCTTTTGATGCGCGTGGCCTACTTTTGTTTTTGGCTGAATTATCCCGATTATTGTTAGCAAATTCTGGATAAATTTCGGAAAAGGGATTGCTCCTCTCAGAAAGAAAAATTCTGGTACAACTATTCTACATATTTGATTGATAAGAGAGTAGGCTCACTCTGTGTCTGCACAATTGGATTCCTCCCTGCTGATTCATGCTGTCCCAGATACCCCTCCCCTCCCCTCTTCACATTCAAGAGATGGCAACACGATGACTTCCTGTTATCTGGATACATCTATAAGTGTAGCATACAAGATCTAAAATTTTAAATAAAACAAGGAGTGAAGTGGGATGCAGGCATGTGTACGATCCTGTTTAGGCCTGTTTGAAGATAAAGTCATCTTTGAATTCCAGAATCCCTCAGGGTCTTCTCACCTTGAAATCCGATTTCAAAGCCCAGCGCCTATTCTGAAATGGCTTGTTGAGAGTGATGACAGTGTGCAATGAGCTGTTTGGTTTATTGTCGCTGCCTGTGGCTGGTGGCAAACTGCACACTCACCAGTTCCACCCCTACAGCTTCAGCTGTTGGCAGCCCGCAGGTCACGGCACTGAACAGGATGCAATAAAAAGGCAGGACAGCTACACGCTAAGAAGGCCTTCTGGTGCATGTTGACAAAAAAAATGCTATTAAATACTTAAGAAGTTGTGCACGTTGTTATAGTAAAGAGCACACACCTACGCAAGCTGTGCTTTTAAAGGCATTTAAAGGTGTCACGGTGTCCTGTAGAGAGAGTGGAGAGAAAATAGGATAATAGTGGGAATAGTACAGTACAAATTAAACTATTATTCTGGTTTAGGTACAGTCTCAAAACAATTAAAGGCATATCATCACCCTATAAAGTTGTTCAGGAGTACTCTGGCGCTCTGTTTATGAACACATGACAACATTTATCTGTGATGTGGCAGGTAATCCACCGCAACAATGTGTTCACATTGATAGTATGTGATGACTTGCAAAAACATAAAAGACACTCATCTCTGTTCAAGTTCATTTTATTTCTCCCCCCTCGAATTGTGGCATTCCTCCCTGTAAATTAGTCTACTGCAGTTTTAACAATAAATATGAAGCCTGAGCGGTTTCAAAAGTAAAATCTTCATATAATCACATTCAGAAACTTTTCAAAACGCCATATTATAAATTCACAACCTGCACCTTGAAGCCGTTTTCTAGAGTCTCCTTCTCGTCGACTGGAACTGCAAGTCAGCAGCTGAGCAGTTCCACTGTACGGGAGAGAGAGAGTCGCAAGCATTTTGTTTCAAAGTGATGACGTATATTAACATTAATAAGCTTTTATTCCAATCGATGGGTAGAAAGCCCTACTATTTGGAGCAATATATCTTGGTCTCGTTAAGTGAGGTGATCCATTCAAAACAAATTAAATTTGCCATCAGCAGAATTGGGTGGTTTATGGCTGAAACCATAAGTACTTGCACCATGCTGAGAACAGGGCATTTGGGTTCATGGTTTGTGGAAAAAAATAAGATTTTGTCCTCCGTTGAGCGTAAAGGCATGGCTGAGTGGCTCTCTTCTGAGGGTAAGATGCCAGCCATTTCCATTTTTTTGCAACATTATTTGATATACTCAGAATGGTGTTCAAACTTACTTTTGGGGTAGTGCTTACAAGGCGCCTTATCAGAAATGGTTGTACGATCACGCAGAGTGTGGCCGATTTTCTCATATATGCTTCCTTTTTTTATTCATTCATGGGATGTGGGCATCGCTGTCAAGGCCAGCATTTATTGCCCATCTCTAATTGCCCTTGAGAAGGTGGTGGTGAGCCGCCTTCCTGAACCGCTGCAGTCCCTGTGGTGATGGTACTCCTACATTGCTGTTAGGGAGGGAGTTCCAGGATTTTGACCCAGCGACGATGAAGGAACGGCGATATATTTCCAAGTCAGGATGGTGTGTGACTTAATCATAGTCATGGGGGGATAATTCGGTTGCTTTGCACCTCCTGTTAGCACCCTAAGAGGGCGCTAATGGGGCGCAAAGCAACTAGCGCCCGGGTGCGGCAATGTTTGCGCCGCTCGAGAAATTGACCAGACATTGTGCGGCGGCACTAAACACGACCGCCACGATCTCCTGCGCCCGCAGATCATGACGTCAGTTGAGCGTACAACGCCCCGGTAGCGCCCCGGACTGGATATTGAGTGGTGCCCCCTGCCTTACCGCCTGCCGCTAGCAACGACAGGTTGAGGAGAATGTTTTGCAGTCGCGAAGGGACAGGGGGAGCGCTTTTTAAAGGCGGCCACTTCCTGACTTTTATTGTTGGCGACATTTTTGCACCACACATTCTGAAAGAGAGACTTTTGGAGAGATTCAACGCTGTGTGAAGGAGTTTTGGGTACCGAGCAGCACTTTGCAGATTCATTTTGATTTGACCTTCCTTGCATCGATTTAGAAGAGACTGTGGGGTCTGCACTCTGAGCTCTTCCCCTGGGCCTCTCCATTGTTCTTTCCAGCAGAATAGATGTACAGGTCTCTCCAGGCTGAGATTCAAGGCTGCAGTGAGCAGGGTGTGGTTGGAGAGCAAGATCGACCCTCCCCTTTAAGAACTGGCTGGCGCCAGTGTGTCTGTGTTCCATTGCTGACTGACATCACATGAGCTTCGCCAGCGCTCTCAGTTAGCGCCTCGCTCCATGGCGTTAGCATCTTAAGAGAGGTGTGTAGCGCCTGATTTACCGCTCCAATCACCTCCAGGGGCGAAAGAAGCCAAGTTTTCCATCGGAGGCAATAATTAGCACCAGACGCTAAACTTTGCGCCCGGCCGATAATTGCACCCCAAACGGGGCGATACCGAATTTCTCCCCCATAGAGTCATAACGGCACAGAAGGAGGCCATTCGGTCCATCGAGTCCGTCCCAGCTCTCTGTAGAGCAATCCAGTCAGTCCCATTCCCCCGCTCTATCCCCGTAGCCCTGCAAGTTTATTTCCCGCAAGTGCCTAACCAGTCTCCCCTTGAAAACATTTGAGTGTCTCAGCTTTCACTTGGAGGTGGTGGTGTTTCCATACGCCTGCTGCCCTTGTCATAATAGGTGGTAGAGGTCGCGAGTTTTGGGAGGTGCTGTCGAAGAAGCCTTGGCGAGTTGCTGCAGTGATCTTGCTGGGAAATTGCCCCTTTTGAAATAGCTTTACAATATGCTGCTGTTTTAACGTTCTCCCGCACTAGCTAACGCATTGGCTAAAGTGTAACCGCCTTTTAAAATAAACGAGTTAACAACTGTGTTCAAATAGCACACGAAGGAATTTTATGTAAGTGCTTTAACCAGTGCACCACCAGAGGAAAATAAACCCCTCTGCGACTTAATGTGGATAAATCAGGGCCATGCTGAAAATTGCCAATGTGGGCCCGAGTTGTGTGAATTTGCTCCAGGAGTATTAAACCCCACAGGTGCCAGAGGGAGGCGCCACGCTGGGCTGACGGGACAATGAGATCACGATCCACACCACAAGCTTTCAACAATTTTACTTTTAAATTTTAAAAATGACAGTCAGCAAAAATGAAAATTGTCTGAATAACATAATAACCAGTGATTTATCCCTGAAAGGATTGGTCTGAAGATGCCATCACATGGAGAAATACTTACATGGGTCAGGCTAATGTCATCATGAACTATATGATGGATATTTTGATGGGATACAGCTAGGAATTCTGAGCAAGTGATTTATTTTAAATGTGTGTTGTTGCTGAATGGACTGTGTACGGGATTGGGAGTTGCCTGAGAAACCAAACTATCCACTTAAGAGCATCTTGTCGCAGGGCACTCGTAAATATAAATGTGTCTCTGGACTGTTTAGGAGTGATGTGCCATTTATAAACCGCTTTAAAAGAATTGCGGTGGACCATTATCTTTGCCACCATCATTGAAAATCCACACTGTCCGCTCTGTTTGTAAACAGGAATTTCTGGCTTGGTACCAGAAAAATCTTGCAACATATTAGTAAACTCTCACAAATCAAAACTGCACCATGTTCTGTTCCAACTCATTATCCACCAAAGTGCGACATTTTCACATTCCGGACAAGCTCTCGAATTCTGCAGATTAGGGGGAAAGATGTCCTCTGTGCACTGTATGTTAGAAAATGATCAAACTGTTTATAAAGACACAGAGGAAACCTACCCCTTGGGATATTCTTTCATTGGTTTTCAATTATTACACTTTAGGACATTACAGCCTGGAAATTGGGAGGCACCTGAATTATGCCGCAGTCCCAGTGCAGCGCGCTGCACATGCCTCACAGGACCGGCAACTGAACCACGGCCGATTGGTTCGCCAGCCTCACTCATTTATTACTGGCGAGCTGCGGACGCCAGTTGCTGGTCTCGGGAAGCACGAAGGTCGGCCGGCCGGTTCAGACACTG
Source organism: Somniosus microcephalus (assembly GCF_052327205.1). Taxonomy (NCBI): domain Eukaryota; kingdom Metazoa; phylum Chordata; class Chondrichthyes; order Squaliformes; family Somniosidae; genus Somniosus; species Somniosus microcephalus. The sequence goes on from NC_140995.1 coordinate 187,893,059, forward strand.
ACCGAGCTCGTCAGCAAAGTCCGGGGGAGGGGTAGCAACAGGGAGGGGACGCGTGGTGGCCGACAGCAGTCTGCAAATTTAACGTGGAGCCGGGAGGAGTAAAAATACAAAGTACAGGACTAGTGGAGGGGTTGAAATGTATGAAGCCTTGCACTTAAAAGCATGGGACTGAAACGTTGATTTTCCTACTATGCACGGCTGTCTTGTCCACTGGCGGTGTGTATCGGCAAATCTTGGGCATACTGCCAGCGATTTTCTGTCCTTTGATTTCTACAGATGGTAAATTGTGCACCCGATATTTTCCAATGTGCACGATCATATACGTGGCAGCCTGTACTCAGAAAACTGAGGCCTTTTTCAGCGTGAATTCGAATGACAACAACAATTTGCATTTATATAGTGCTTTTAACATAGTAAAAGTGTCCCAAGGTGCTTCACATTTGCAATTATTATACAGGAAACTGGTATCCGGCACCGACAGGACTGGGATGGTGCCGGTTGATTAAAAATTCCGGATGACGGAGAGGGTTATCTACTGAGGCTATTTTTAACAAACAAAAATAAAAAAATCAAGAAATGTGCAGTATACAGTAATTGGGTACTCACCTACAGAATGTTGTGTTAAATGGATGGTGGAAGATGCTTGATTAAGTACAGACACGCAGAAAAATGGTGGATCGGAAGTGACTACAGGCAGCGCGGGAGAGTCAGACTCCTGTTATTGAGGTGTTCGGACTTCCAACAGCGCCAAGAAGCCGAGTAGTGGCAGTTTGGAGAACTAACCCACTGACTAACTCGGCCACCGTGGGAGACTCGGATTCGGACTCGGCAACATTTCCGGTAATGAGGTGTTGTTTTCGGAGTATAAATTTTGCCGGTTAATAGAGAATTCCGGATATTTAGGTGCTGTTTAAACGAGAGTTTCCTATAATATATTTGGATAAAATAAATGAAGGTCAGAGACACCATGGGCTGCTAGTCCATGAGCTTGCTTTATTATGCCAGAGCAAACTGAGCATGCTCTTACCAAACCATGTGATAATACATTACACTGCTTTTCCCCTTAAAAAAAGTATGTATTCCCCTCTCAAATACAACAAAATTATGATCCCACCTTTCCCAGCATTCCATGTACCACACAACAAAAACTCCTGGCTTTTTCTCTTTTAAATGAACTACAAATCAGTTTAATAACAGGTTTGTGGAGCCCTCCCGATCTCCTTACAGAAAGTTTTGGTGTTGAACCAATTTTTGGGCTGTTGTTTTGGTTCCGAACTCAAAAATGATCCTGTTTCTATCTCAGACTTGTTTGAACCTGGTACTTCAGTTACTGAAGTCTGAACTGAGTCAAACTCATGTATGTGTTCATGATCAAGTGGTTCAAGATCAAGTCTTGGTTCATCTCTTGCAGAGATCATTTGATCTACATGAACACTTTGGGTTTTGTTACCAATTTCAACCAAATATCTCTTGGTTCCACCAACCTCTATGGTTCCTAAATTCCACTTGTGTGAACTTGGCTTGCCAGGGTGACTGAGAACACGAACACACTTGTTTTGTTTGAAACTGCGTTCTTTCTGATTGCTGTCATAATGTTTCTGACTTGACTGTTTCTATTCAACTCTTGAGGCCAAATTCAGTTGAACAAGACTCAATCGTGTTCTCAATCTCCTCTTCATCAAGAGTTCTGCTGGGGTATATCCAGTTGTACTGTGCGGAGTAGTTCTGTACTTCAGCAAGAAATTTGCCAGACGTTGCTTCATGCTGAGTTCCGAACAACCCTGCAACACTTGCTTTTTGAGAGCTTCTTTCACTATTCTGACTGACCTTTCGGATGCTCCGTTTGAAGTTGGATGATATGGTGGAACGAGAGTGTGTTTCATACCGTTTTGTTTCATGAATTCTTGGAATAGAGCAGAACGGCACTGAGGGCCATTGTCAGAAACGAGCACTTCAGGTAAGCCATGACATGCAAAGATAGATCGCAACTCATCTATCGTATGATAGCAAAATATTGCGGATGCTGGAAATCCAAAATAACAGCAGAAAACGCTGGAAAAACTCAGCAGGCCAGGCAACATCCGTGGAGAGAGAAACAGAGTTGACGTTTCAGGTCGAAGACCATCTATGGTATGTTCAGTTGTAGTATTTGAACCCATGAGTTTCACTTCAATCCACTTTGAGTGACTATCTACAAGTACCAGGAAATAATCATTTGCTTTCTCACAGAAGACTACATGTGCTCTCTGAAAAGGTCTACTGGGCCATGACCAGGGTTGTTGTGAAGTTTTAGGTGGTTTGTTTCTGCAATTTTGGCAAATGCTGCCTTTGCTGACAAGTGATTCAAGATCACTGTCCAATCCTGGCCAGTAAACAAAGCTTCTTGAAGTTGATTTCATACTGACGATCCCCAGATGTTCGGTACGAAGTTGGGCCGGAATTCTATCTCTCAAAGAAGTAGGTACCACCACTCTGGTTCCCCACTTGACACAACCTTGCTCACAAGACAATTCAGTACAATGGTTATGGAATGATTTAAACTCTGTGTCCATACACTGATCAGTCCATCCATTCAAGGTGTTTACATACACTCTTTTCAGTACTGAGTTCTTTACAGTCTCATCTGCATTCTCAGTTGCATTCACGGGAAAATCTTTGTCAACTGCACCTAGTGTGAAATCGCACTGTCACTCCCAACACACGAGTCCTCATGGCAACCTGGACAACGCATCTGCGATTGCGTTTTGCTTTGAAGTGCGATATTCAATCGTGTAGTCATATTGTGACAACAACACTGCCCAATGTTGCATTCTTGATGCGGCCATTGCAGGGATGGCAGATTTGGGCCCCAATATTGCTAGGAGCGGTTTGTGATCGGTTATCAAGGTAAACGTTCTGCTGATCAGGAACTGTTAGAATTTCTTGATTCCAAACACAATAGCAAGTGCCTCCTTTTCAATTTGCGCGTCGTTTCTTTTGCCTTTTGTGAGGGTTCGCGATGCAAATGCAATTGGTTTCTCTTGGCCGTTATCCATTACGTGGCTTATGACAGCTCCTACAACGTAGCTGGAAGCATCACAATCTAACTTAAGCTCATGCACTGTGTCGCAGTGCACAAGTAGAACATCACTAGAGAAACTTCTCTTACAAGCGTCGTAAGCTTCCTGTTGTGCTTTTATCCACTTCCAGTGGACATCCTTCTTGAGGAGCTCATGCAATGGAGCTAACATGGTCGCTAACAAGGAACGATATTAACTCAGACACTGGGGGTAGATTTTCGGGGGGGTCCATGGGCGTGATTGGTAGTGGGTCGGGTGGGAATTTTTTTTTGATAAACCGGCTCCACGCTAGTCTCCCAGATGCCGGGTCTGTCAGTGCTGAACAGACCCGACACCAAGCAGCAGGGGAGGCAATTTAGATAATTAAGAGATTGTTAAGAGCCACTTAAATACTATTTTAAGCTTACCTTTCAATTTTATGAGTTTCCCCATGGCTGCTTGAGGATCACGTCAGCTCAGCAGGTCGTGAGTGGATTCAGCATTGAATTATCTGATTACTTGACAGCTGCAAAAGTGGTATAAAAGCTCCCATCTCACAACTGTTCACTTTCCAAGCTCCGAAGATGTTGCTTACTGCATTTGGAAGACAGATTGAGCTTTATGCAGCTTGCAAGTGTTTGGAGCCAACTCTCTAGCCAGTGCCACCTCATTGGAACAACCTCTCTGACCATTGACAGATTTGCTTCTGTCATCTCAACTTCAACTGCCATCTATTACATCAGCATCAGTGCCCTTGAATCTATCTCACCTTGGTCCTCAGAATCCCACCACGATCAGCCCCAACACCAGCAGCACCAGGCACACCAGCAGCAGCAACAACAACACCAACCTTCTCCACAATCAACTGATGCTGCACAAGACAGAGGGAATCAGCACCCGACCACATTGCTACCCGGGAGGCCAGGGATGACCTCACCATCGCCAGATTTACTTTACTTGATGCTGTACACCCTGGCTGCCACATGATGCACCAGGTTGGCACCACCCCACACCAACACCATAAAGCATCCCGACAATGCCCAAGCCATTCCTTTCCCACTCATCACCATTGCGGGGGTGTACCGTTATGTCTCACCATTCACTGTAACTCACTAAGTCACTTCCAAAGGTGCATACAAATCTGTCCAAGAACGCAAAGTGTTGAAAATAAAGATTTTAATGTTTGACAGCACATTAACAGAAACTTTACATGAACATTGGCTAAAGCACCCAAGTGCCTACTCTTGTGTGTTGTTACTTGATATGATTGGACTAGGATGAGGGTGAGTGTGAGGGGTGGCTAGTGAGATGCGGAAGTGATAATGTAGATAGAGAGGGATGGGTGGAGGTGCAAGGTAAGTTGGTGTGAGTAAGGATGTGCAGGACTAGGGTAGGGAAGGCAGAGTGATGGCGATGTGATGAGAGGCACAGCAGGATGAGGTTGATCTACTGAGATCATTGAAATGTTTGCGGCACTGCACCCAGGTCTTCCTGACCACAACCCTGCTTGTGTCCTCCTGTGCAATGTTCAACCAGGCTGCGTTGACCTCCTGTGGAGGTCTCTTCTGCCCATGGTAAGGGAAGAGGACCTCTCTGCATGCTGTGACTCCCTCAATAAGCATGTGGAGGGAGTCATGGGAGAGCCTGTGTAAGGCCATGCACCTCTGTGCTTGTCAGTGTTTGCAGCACCTCAATGCTGAAGAACACTGACAGCACAACTGTCAAAATCAATTTGCACATGGTCCCTTTAAGGAAACCGGCTGATGACGCGTCATCAAATGACATCATCAGACCCGGTTCCTTCAATTGGCTGGGAAACGTGCTGGGCGGGCTTAATAAGCCCAATCAATGTAAGATCGCTCTACAGAGCGGGCTGGATCCAGCAGTGGGGTCGCATCCCACCACCGACCCCGGCCGCACCGGACCCACCTTGGTAGGCAAAATCACGGCCATTCTGTGGCTTTGGAGCATTGATGGCGACATCAATCTTTTCCTTCACTGGTTGCAAGCCATTTGCATCAACTTTGAGATGAAGGTACACAACCTCGGGCTGCACAAAAGCACATTTGCTCCTTTTCAATTTGACGTTGTGGGCATTCAACCTTTGAAGCACTATATCTAACACTTCTAGATTTTCTTCCTCACTGCTTATTATGATCAGCACATCGTCTTGATTGCATAAGCAATTTGGAACTCCTTGCAAAATCTTATCCATTGTAGCCTGGAAGATTTTTGGGAAGGACTTTACACCATACAGCAGCTTGCTTTATGAGTACAGTCCCTTGCGTGTGTTGATGGTAAGATACTGTTGACTCTCTTTGTCAATATTCAGCTGAGCGTAAGCATGCGACAAGTCAAGCTTGGAGAAAATCTTTGACCCAGAGAGTGCTGCATGCAAATCTTGTGATGTAGGTAATGGGTACTGCTCATCATCACCTGCTTGGTTGATAGTAACTTTGTAGTCACCGCACAAGTGTACAGTTTTGTCTGCTTTGGACACTACCACAATCGGGGTAGCCCATTCACTATTGTCAGTTTTTACTAGCACTCCTTTCTCTCTGAGCTTCGCTAGCTCTTCCTCCACCTGACGTTTCAAGGGACAGAGGACCAGCCTTGCCTTACAATAGACAGGCTTCGTGTTGGACTTGATGTAGATATGCGTGTCATGCCCTCATAACTGTGTGTGAAAATGCTTTCGTTCAGCATTGTGTTGAGTCACTTCTTTGAAGCATCTACAGTGAAGTCGATTTTCCAGTCTAGTTTTAACTTTCTCAACCAGTCTTTGCCCATGAGAGTTGGCCTGTTGTTGTAGCTCACTACAATAATAGGCAGCTTTACTGACTGGCCATTGTGTTGAACTGTACATTCCATTTGGCCACAAGTCTCTAGGATTTCTCCGGAGTAGGTTTTTAACTCTACGGTACTCTTTGTAAGTGGTATTTGATTAAATTTACTCTCATGTGTGTCCTTACTCTTGATAGAGCAGTGCACCGCCGTGTCGATACACATATCAATATATTGCTCGTTGATCAAAAGTTTTGTACGGAAGTCTTTCTCACGACTGCTAGCATTGCTGCTAGTGGCATAGATACAGGAAACTTTGGTTTATCCGGAGGTTGTATGTCCGGAAACCTCGATCTAATGGCAGAAATCAACAGCCATTTTGGTTAGGTTTTTTTTCTTCTCCTAGCATTTTTTTAACAGTCAGGCTCTGAAAAGCGTCTCTGTAGCTTAGCAACAGCTTCAGAGATGCTTCCAAGGTATAGGCCGAGTGTTTACAAGCTGTTGCTAAGCAACAGTGTTTGTTGTCAGATACGGAGATGAAAACCTCCGTATCCTTCAACATTAGCGCTGGTCTATCCGGAAGTTTTGATAGATCGGCAGCAGCTCGGTCCCGTCGGTGCCGGATATCGCGCAGTTTCCTGTACTGTAGATGCCTAGTTCTTCAACATCAGGTGTGTTCACCTCAATATTGTAAACTCCTCCCTTTTGTTGTCACTGCTTTGCATTACCATTAGAATGGTTCTTACTCCCTGCTTTTGATTTAGCTCTGCAAGCTGTTGAAATATGGTCTTGCTTCTGGCAGTGAAAACACTTCACGTTTCTGTATTGGCAGGGCTGTGGTGAGTGATTTCCATTGCAGCGATAACAATTCACTGAACTGCTGTCACCTACCTGCTTTTGACTCAGTCTTACTGCTCTAGGTTTGGCGGTGGCTTTGTGACTAGACCTCCGCTGCACTAGTCACTTGAGTTGGACGGAGCTCCCTAGCATTCTTAGACGCCATCTCCATAGATATGGCAATTTAGCATTCTATGTTAAATGTTAGGTTCTGAGTATTCAGTAACTTGGACTGTGTGCGCTCATCCACAAATTCACATACAAACTTATTTCGCAACGCACGATCCAAAACTGTGCCGAAGTTACTATGCAAAGACAAGTTCTTAAGAGCTACAATGTACTCACTGATGGTTTCACTTTGTTATTGGTTTCTGGTACCAAACTTATAGTGCCCTGTTATTTCTAACGGCTTTGGGTTGAAATGGTCCTCAAGTTTCTCGACAATGCCTTCAAACGACACATCCTTCGCTTTCCCTGACGTGAGTAGGTTTGTCAACGTTCCGTAGACATCTGGCCCGATCTCTGTTAGAAAAATTGCTTTCTTCTGTTCACGAATTACTTTATTTTGAGCTTGAACATTCTCATCTGCACCTTCGATCTCAATAATGTTATTGGCCTTAAAAAACATCTCCATCCGCTCATGTAAGAACTGAATGGTTCATGAGCTCGGTCACACATTCCGAGGCTTCCGATGAATCCCGTAGGCACGGCCATGATTGTCCCGATCCTGTCAAACAATGACCCAGTACGCTACCTGTGTACCTGTGCAAATCAACGCCACTGTTGCTGTGTATATATACACGCGAAGGCAATGTACAGACAATTTTGCATGGGCATTAACAGTTAAACATCGCAAAAATTCAGTTTAGGTGTCGCAAATTCACCTTAAACTTGTTCACTCAAATGTTGAACACTGTGTCCTTCCATGATCCCTAAAAATGGTTTTGGGATCCCGTCCTCATCGCCAAAATGTAATGTACTTGGGTAAAGCAAATGAAGGACAGAGACACCATGAGCTGCTAGTCCATGTGCTTGGTTTATTAGGCCAGAGTGAACTGAGCATGCTCATACCAAACTATGTGATAACACATTACAATTATCAAACTAAATTTGGCACCCAGCCACAAAGAGATAGCAGGACAGGTGACGAAAAACTTGGTTAAAGAGATAGGTTTTGCTGAGCTTCTTAAAGCAGAAGAGAAAGGTAGTGAGCCAGAGAGGTCTAGTGAGGGAATTCCAGAGCTTAGGGCCTAGGCAGCTGAAGGCACAGCCCCCAATAGTGGAGCGCTGAAATTCGGGGAGCGCAGAGATCTCGGGGGATTGTACGGCTGGAGGAGGTTCCAGACATAGGGAGGGCCGAGGTCATGGAGAGATTCGATCACAAGGGAGGGAGTTTTAAAATCGAGGCTTTGCCGGTCTGGGAGCCAATGCAGGTCAGCGAGCACAGGGGTAATGGGTGAGCAGGACTGCGAATTAGGATACAGGCAGCACAGTTTTGGATCAGGTCAGGTTTACGGAGGGTGGTGAGAGAGCATTGGAATAGTCGAGTCTGGAGGTTACAAAGGCTTGGAAGAGGGTTTCTTAGAAAGTAATATAAGGGCTGATTCCATGGTCCCATTATTCTAATGGGGAACCTCCTTCTCTTCTCACAGGGAGTGCAGGTTGGAATATCTAGGCTATAATATTGTAGTGCTATCTCTGACCCACACTCCTTGCGAGGCTAGCTTCCAGCTAAAAGTGCAGGATCACAAAATTGTCATTTATAAGTCATCATAGTGTAAAAAATGTATATACTTACAGGACTAAGGGATTGTTATACTTCACATGAAAATATATCTGATCAGGCACAACTCCATAGCTTTAAGTTATTTTTGTTCTGGGACTCGATTAAAATAAAAATCCCTGAAACAAATCACCAACAAGTTAGTGTTTCATATTGAAAATAGTAGATTTTAAAACAATTATTTATGAGTTGATAGATCTGTCTGTGCCTGTCCTGGACAAATGTGAGAATGTGTAACTTTGCATCAAGACTCATGAATCAGGAGCTGAGTGAGGAGAAGGAACTGTTTATGTTGTTGAAGGGTCAACCTTCAGCACATAAACACACGTCTCCTCCATCAGCTCTCCTGTCAATAAACCCAATGTAAAGTGAGCCCGGATGGCACAGGGATCTGTTAACTGAGAAATAAAACACAAGTCTGTTTTATTTTTTCAATGTTCATTCTCACAAACTGCTCATTGTTTCAGTAACCGGTCCCAAGATTTAAAAATAAAATGGAATGCAGCTTTAATACAGGCAAATTAATCCTTGGTCAATGCTCTTTGCCATTATAATGTGTACAATAACATTTAAAGCATAACAGCTTATGGAATTGTGAAATGGAAAGAAAGAAAAGAGGGGTTGATTTTAACTCTACCTGTCCGGCAGAAACCGGGCAGGTAGACGGTTAAAATTGATCCGGGCTTATCCACCTGGATCCTATTTTGTTCCTATTTACGCTATTCGACCCTTAGCTGATCTTTCAATCGCATATCCTCTCCATCACAAAGACTACCTAGTTCCACCTCTATAATGTCGCCTACCTCAGTCCATCTGCCACTGAAACCCTCAACCATGCCTTCCTCACTTTCAGACTCGACTATTCCAATGCTTTCTGGCCAGCGTCCCACCCTCCACCCTCTGTAAATGTCAGCTTATCCAAAACTCTGCTGCTTGTATTCTATCCTCCACCAAGTTCCGCTCGTTTTTCACTCTGTCCTCACTGACCTGCATTGGCTCCCAGACATCCAAACCCTCAAATTTAAAATTCTTAATCACCTCATGTTTAAATCCCTGCATGGCCATTCTCCAGCCTATCCATTTAACCTGCTGCAATGCGCCAACTCCTCCCTGAACTTTACGTTCCTCTGACTCTAGCCTCTTGTATATCCCCCTTTTCCCACCATTGACGGCTGTGACTTAAGCCGCCTAGGCCCCATGTTCTAGAATTCCCTCCTTTAACCTTTCTCACTCTCCACTTCTCTCCCCTCCTTTAAGACCCTTCTTATAACATACCTCTTTGACAAGCTTTTGTTCACCCCCTCCTGTGGCTTGGCATCAATGTTTTTCCTCATACCTTTATGATGTGCCTTGGGACATTTTAGGTATTATATAAATGCAAGGTGCTTTGTTCTTCTTCAAGGGACTGCCTCCTTGCATGAGACAGGCACCCAGTTTGCAGACCCTTGCCAATCCCACTCTTTTAGGAAGGATGATTTGGTTTCTGTGGGAAGCACAGAAGAGATGGAAATTTGGCACATGGGTAATTCTGGGTGCAGACTCCTTTGTTGACTGCACAGCCTGTGCTAACGGTGTCCTGTAATCGTATTTGGGGGAGGAGAAGGTGTAGCATGAGAGCATGATTTGCCCTCAGATGTTCTCTTTCTCTCCTTGACACTTCATCTAGATAGTAAAGCCTAAATATGAGCTCACCAGGAGTAGAATTGCACTCCATAAATAGGTAAATGGGACAGCCAAGATCCCACAAACATGAGATGGTGGTGTTCACTGAGGGAGAATAGTGATGTGGAATCAGGACCAGAGGAACAGACTGCATTTCAGTTTAACATCTCACCTGAAGAAAATCACCTCTGACCAGACAGCACTCCCTCAGTACTGCACTGAAGTGCGCGTATGTTCTGAAGTGGAGCTTGAACTCACAGAGATTAAAATTGGTCTTTCTGTGATAGCGCAAAACTGACAATAACGAATCAGCTGCCTGTTTTACACTCGGCTTAAATTTCTTTTCTAATGATGTAAATGAAAAAGAAAATCGAGTGGGGGCATAAAACGTGCTACTGATTCGTTGTCGTCCATTTTGCGCAACCGTCAAAGACCAATTTCACCCACAATTTTTTGGCTCAAAGACTGCTACCAAACTTGCATTTATATAATGCCTTTCACGACATCAGGATGTCCCAAAATGTTTCACAGCCAATGAAGTACCTTTTGAAATGTAGTCACTGTTATAATGTAGGAAATACAGCAGTCAATTTGTACATAGCAATTTCCCGCAAACAACAATGAGATAACGACCAGATTATCTGTTTTAGTGATGTTAGTTGAGGGATAAATTTTGGCCCTGCTCTTCTTCAAAATAGTGCCATGGAATCTTTTATGTCCAACTGAAAGGGCAGACAGGGCTTCGGTTTATTGTCTCATCCAAAAGACAGCCCCTCTGTGCCTAGATTTTATTGTTAATTCACTGGATTGGGACTTTGAACCGACAACCTTCTGACTCAGAGGCGAGAGGGCTACCACTGAGGCATGACTGATATCTTGAAGAGTAGGAAATAACTGACTTCACATGTCACAGATTCTCACTTATTGTAGGAAAATAGTTGGTAGCACATGGGGTCCATAGTCCCTGTGCCAGAACATACAACAACCATCATTAAAGCATTGGCAACAAATGATGGAGAAAACACAGCCTGGTTAATATTATCCTAAATTATCCTGGTATAAATTTCTCAGCATTTTTTAATAAACAAAGTTTGATGCTTGAGCAGCAAAAAATAACCATACAATAAAAATAACATTGGGATAGATTTTCAACTGACTGCCCAGATGTCGTGAAAGGCATTATATAAATGCAAGTTCGGTAGCAGTCTTTGAGCCAAAAAGATTGTGGGGTGAAATTGGCCTTAACTATTTACAATCTATATTAATGACTTGGAAGAAGGGACCGAGTGTACGGTTGCCAAATTTGCTGACGATAAAGATAAATGGGAAAGCAAGTTGTGAGCAATACACAAAGGCCTAGAAATTCAGTGCCCTTAGCACCGATTTTGCGGCGCTAGAGGGCCTAGCGCTGCAATTGGCGCCGGTTCCTAAATTGCCTGGGGCCCTTCCGCGGCGGTAGACCGGTAGTGCTGCGCCGGCACCGATGACGTCATCGGTGTGCGCAGCGTCCCGGTTGCCGTGGTAACCCGGCCCCAAGCCGAAATTCAGTTGCGGCCGCCTCGCCAGTGGCAGCCGCAACTAAGACTCCGGCAAACGAGTGTTGCCGGAGTCTGCGCCGGCGCTTTAAGGAGGCGCGGCAGCCGGCCGCTTTCCCGCCGCCCGCCTGCCCGCAGCTCCCTCCCCGGACTTCTCCCCCCCGCCCCCCCCCGGAACAGATGCAAGCCCGGCACTTGTCCGAGGTGCCGGGCTCATTTTTGCAGAGATTTGCGCGGGCCGCGGCCGGGTGCAGGCAGCTCCTCCTTAACGGAAGGAGGAGGCCTGCACTTCCCGAGCCTGCCGCACCGCAGCGGGCGCCGCAGCGCCGGAATAGCGCCGCAATGCGGCGCGTTGCGCCAGTTTTCAGGCGCTAAAACCCTTCAGTAGCGCCGGCAGCCGTTTGGGCGCGGCGCTACTGAATTTTTGGCGCGCGCAAAGGGACTTAGCGCCGGCGCTAAAGCCCTGGCGCAGCGCAAACTCAATTTCTAGGCCAAAGAGTCTGCAAAGGGATATAGATAGGTTAAGTGAGTGGGCAAAAAATTGGCAGGTGGAGTATAATGTGGGAACATGTGAGGTTATCCACTTTGGTAGGAAGAATAAAAAAGCAAAATATTATTTAAATGGAGAAAGACTACAGAATGCTGTGGTACAGATGGATCTGGGTGACCTCATACATGAAACACAAAAAGTTAGAATGCAGGTACAGCAAGTAATTAGGAAGGCAAATGGAATATTGTCCTTTATTGCAAGGGAAATGGAGTATAAAAGTAGGGGAGTCCTGTTACAACTGCACAGGGTGTTGGTGCGACCACACCTGGAGTACTGCGTACCATTTTGGTCTCCTTATTTAAGGAAGGATATACTTGCTTTGGAGATACTTCAGAGAAGGTTTACTAGGTTGATTCCCGAGTTGAAGGGGTTGTCATATGAGGAAAGGTTGAGCAGGTTGGGCCTGTACTCATTGGAGTTTAGAAGAATGAGAGGTGATCTTATTGAAACATATAAGATTCTGAGGGGGCTTGACAGGGTGGATGCTGAGAGGATGTTTCCCCTCGTGAGGGAATCTAGAACTAGGGGGCATAGTTTCAGAATAAGGGGTCGCTCATTTAAAATGGAGATGAGGAGAAATTTCTTCTCTCAGAGGGTTGTGAATCTTTGGAATTCTCTACCCTAGAGAACGGTGGAGGCTGCGTCATCTATATATATAAATCGGTCGATCTGTCTGTCCTTCTGTCTGTCTGTCTGTCCTTTTGTCTGTCCTTCTGTCTGTCTGTCCTCACGTGTGCGTCTGTCGGGCTATGCGCTCGAAAGTTACAGAGCGTACCTACGCGTGCGTTACGTCGAAAGAAAGCTTACCTTTCCAAAACGGTCTTAAGCGTATTTACGTTTTGGCCGGGCTAAAATCGCGCCCGCGGTATCCGAAAAACCTTCAACATTCCACTCATTAGCATCTCATTATCCGCTCATTAGCGACAGAGTGACCTCGAGGTCGACCAATCGTACGCCGGGTTGCTGCCGCGTGCGGCCGGGCCCTCCTACGGTCGAGTGATGGGACGATTGACCAATCCTACGCTTTGGTCACCTGACGGTCGACCAATCGGTGCGTGTGTGGGTGGGCCTTATCGTTCTGAACCAAAATGAGTGGCCGCCATCTTTATTCTCACCTTCTGTGTGTTTATTTGTTAGGAGCGATTTTTTTTTAATGTGTAAAACGTCAAAACACAATGCCTAAAACATTAAAACACAATGAAGATGGTGTCCCATCTTCTTAACAGCCGTTTAAAAAAAAATAACTTTTGGTGTTTTCAGCAAGAATGCGCGTTCCTTCTCCGTGGCAGCTTTTTAAAAACATTAAAAAACTTTCAAGATGGCCTCCCATCTTCTTAACACCTGTTTATTAAAAAAAAAAATTTTTAAATTTCTGTTGCTTTCACAGACTGGTTGTCTCTCCCGCTCGGGTGGATCAAATTGCCTGGAGAGAGCATCAGGCTTGAGATTCTTGGATCCTGGGCGATATGACAGGACAAAGTCGAAACGATTGAAAAACAGTGCCCAGCGAGCTTGACGAGAGTTAAGCCGTTTGGCCTCCTGGATATAGGCCAGATTCTTATGGTCTGTCCAGACAATGAACGGGTGTTTAGACCCCTCCAACCAATGTCTCCACTCCTCCAGTGCCAACTTAACTGCTAGTAGTTCCCTGTTTCCAATATCGTAGTTTCGTTCTGCAGGAGTGAGTCGGTGAGAAAAGAAGGCACAAGGGTGCAGTTTGTTGTCGTTAGACCGCTGGGACAAAACGGCACCCACTCCTATATCAGAGGCATCCACCTCGACAATGAAGGGGAGTGAGGGATCCGGAATCACGAGGACAGGAGCAGACGTGAAGCGCCGCTTGAGATCCTCGAAAGCCTGCGCCGCCTCAGCGGACCAACTGAACCGGGTGGAAGCGGCTTTGGTGAGGGCGTTGAGAGGGGCAGCAATGGTGCCGAAGTTCCTGATGAATCTCCGATAGAAATGAGCAAACCCCAAGAAACGTTGCACCTGTTTGAGAGAGGTGGGTGGTGGCCAATCTCGGGCAGCTTGGGTCTTGCCAGGGTCCATTTGGATGTTGCCGCTGGAGATGATGAAGCCCAGAAATGAAACCGTGGAAACGTGAAACTCACACTTCTCAGCCTTGACAAACAAGAGGTTATTAAGCAGACGTTGCAGGACTTGCCTTACATGCTGGACATGATCGTGAAGAGTTTTGGAGAAAATGAGAATGTCATCCAGGTAGACAAGGACAAAGCGATTCAGCATGTCTCGGAGGACGTCGTTGATGAGCGACTGGAACACAGCAGGGGCATTGGTCAATCCAAAGGGCATGACCAGGTTCTCATAGTGCCCAGTAGGTGTGTTGAATGCCGTCTTCCACTCGTCCCCTTCACGGACGCGGATGAGGTTGTAGGTGTTGCGGAGATCCAATTTTGTGAAGACTGTGGCTCCCTGTAGTAGCTCGAAGGCCGTCGACATGAGCGGAAGAGGATAGCAGTTTTTTATAGTAATCCTGTTAAGGCCACGGTAGTTGATGCAGGGGCGGAGACCTCCATCTTTCTTACTCACGAAGAAAAAACCGGCACCAGCAGGAGGTGTGGACGGACGGATGAAGCCAGCGGCGAGGGCATCACGGATGTAATCCTCCATGGCGGCGGTCTCTGGAGCAGAAAGGGAGAAGATCCTACCCCTAGGTGGGCATGTCCCAGGCAGGAGGTCAATGGCACAGTCATATGGCCTATGAGGGGGAAGTGATGTGGCTTGAACCTTACTGAAGACCTCTTTTAAATCCTCATACTCGGGAGGCACTCGGGACAATTCAGAGTGCGATGGGGACTCCTGGGGCTGGGAAGGAGACTTGGAGCGAAGACAGGTGGTATGGCAGGCGGAGCCCCATTCCGTAAGCCGGCCGGCGGCCCAATCCATGCGAGGATTATGGCAGGCCAACCAAGGGTAACCCAGAACTAATGGAAACACGGGAGAGTGGATAAGGGAGAATTGGATGGTCTCGAAATGTTGTCCTTCCACGCCCAAACACAGAGGGGCAGTAAGTTGGTGAATAGTTCCGGAGCCCAGGGGTCTTCCATCCAGGGCGACAACAGTGAGGGGGTGATCAGGATGGGTCAGGGGAATCTTGAGCTGTTTAGCTAAACCCAGATCCATGAAGTTACCATCAGACCCAGAATCCACCAGGGCCTTAAGATCATGTTGTTGATTGCCCCAGAAAAGGGAGGATGCCAGCAGGACCCTAGAAACAGTGGGGCCGGGAGGGATGGCTACGCTCATCTCAGGTCCCTCCGTCCTGGACGAGCCCTGGCTTTTCCCACCAACTTTGGGCAAGAAGAGCGAAAGTGGCCCGGTTCCCCACAATCGAGGCAAGATCCCTCTCTCATTCGGCGATCACGTTCAGGCTGCGAGAGATGAGTTACTCCCAACTGCATGAGCTCCTCTGGATCAGTCAAAGATGGACTTGGGATGGCTCGGAGGTTCTCAGATGGCTTCAAAGCAGGGAAGGCTCTTGTCTCCGGAAGCGGGGTGAAAAAGGAGTGGCGTTCTCTTCGCCTCTCACGGAGACGATTATCCACTCGAATGGAGATATCAAAAAGAGACTCCAAATCACTCACCGGATCTCTGGAAGCCAGTTCATCCTTGATTTCATCCATGAGACCGTGGCGAAAAGTGGCGATGAGCGCCTCCGAATTCCATTGGCTCTCTGCAGCGAGAGTGCGAAACTCAATAGCGTAGTCCGCAACACTACAAGCCCCCGGCGAAGCCGAAGCTGTTTGTTAGATGCCTCTCTCCCACTGACAGGATGATCAAAGACCCTTCTCATTTCCTCAGAGAAAAGTTGGTCGTTTGAACATGCTGGAGTTTGCTGTTCCCAGACGGCCGTAGCCCAGGTAAGTGCTTTGCCGGTGAGTAGCGAAATGATGTAGGCTACGCGGGAACGGTCACTGGGAAATAATGAACCTTGCAGTTGGAAAGCCAGGGAATACTGGGTTAGAAAGCCTCGACATCCTCCTGGGTTACCGTCGTAGCGCTCGGGTGCAGGTAATCGGGGTTCTTTCAGAGGGGGAGGCGAAACCGGAGGAGCGGGTAACGGTGCTGGAGTAGCTTGGGTCACCTGACTCTGGCTCTGATGGAAAGCAATGACGAGGGCCTCCAGCTGTTCTGGCTTCGGGAGAATGACGTGGCGAGGCACCGCAGTTCGTCCAAGATCAGTTGTAGCTGTTCAAAGACTTGTCAAAGCCATTGGTCCTTCTCTGCTGGGTCCATGTTTTGGCTCAGTCTTGCTGTGAGAAATGGAACTTGGTGAACCCAACTGCAGGAAGGCAAACTGAGGCAGAGGTTAGGTTGCAAAAACAAAGATAGACTTTACTTGAAATAAACAAAATAACAACAGCACAGATACAGGCTAGCAGGAGGAATCACAAGGCAGTGAAACTCAAGACTGAGCAATGAACATAAACTAAGCACCACTTAAATAGTAGGCATATAACCATGCACAGGTGAGTACAATTAGGAATAAAGAAGGTCACAATTAAGAGTTCATGGTGCCCTCTGGTGGCGAGGCAAGGCAGAACCTGGGTCATTCCTGACATATTGAATGGCAGAGCAGGCTCGTAGGGCCAAATGGCCTACTCCTGCTCCTATTTCTTATGTTCTTATGTTCTTAAACTCCAGAGAGTATAGGCCCAATCTACTCAATCTCTCCTCATAGGTCAACCCTCTCATCCCAGGGATCAATCTAGTGAACCTTCATTGCACCGCCTCTAAGGCAAGTATATCCTTCCTTAAATAAGGAGACCAAAACAGTGCACAGTACTCCTGGTGTGTCTCACCAGAGCCCTGTACAATTGTAGCAAGACTTCCTTACTCTTGTACTCCAACCCTCTAGCAATAAAGGCCAACATGTCCTTTTCCTTCCTAATTGTTTGCTCTCTCTGTTTCTTGTACTAGAACCCCAAATCTCTCAACACCAACACTTAATAGTTTCTCGCCATTTAAAAAATATTCTGTTTTTCTAGTCTTCCTACCAAAGTGAATAACTTCACATTTCCTCACATTATATTCCATCTGCCACCATACTGCCCACTCACTTAACCTGTCTATATCCCTTTGCAGGCTCTTTGCATCCTCCTCACATCTTATTTTTCCATCTAGCTTTCTATTGTCAGCAAACTTGGATACATTGCACTCAATCCCTTCATCTAAGTCATTAATATAGATTGTAAATAGCTGAGGCCCAAGCCCTGATCCTTGCGGCACCCCACTAGTTACAGCCTGCCAATCTGAAAATGAACGCTCTGTTTTCTGTCTGTTAACCAATCCTTTATCATTGCTAATACCTTACCCACAACCCCATGTGCCCTTGTCTTGCTTAGCAACCTTTTATGTGGCACCTTATCGAATGCCTTTTGGAAATCCAAATATACTACATCCACTGATTCCCCTTTATCTACCCTGCTAGTTACATCCTCAAAAAACTCCAATAAATTTGTCAAACACAATCTCCCTTTGATAAAACCATGTTGACTCTGCCTAATCATTTAATGATTTTCTAAGTACCCTGTTACCACTTCTTTAATAATAGATTCCAACATTTTCCCAACGACTGATGTCAAGCTAACTGACCTGTAGTTCCTGGTTTTCTCTCTTCCCCCCTTTCTTGAATAGTGGGGTTACATTTGGAACTTTCACTATTATAATTTTAACTTTTGGCGATAGTAGTGATATCGGGCCAGCCGCCCGTCATACATCTCTTCCCATTATGGAAAAGAAAATCGGGAGAGGTGTGTAACAGGCGGCCGATCTGATATCACCCATTTACACTATTGGCAAAGGTTAAAATTACCGCCCATAAAATCCAATGCGCTGTGAGATTAATGACATATTTTTCATGAGATTTTCAGGATTTTGTTTTGAAGCCAAATGAAATTATTGGAGTCAGAGCCAGGCTGAACATAGGTTTCCCTGGCAGCTTTGTTCACAGTAAAGGAGGAAAGAGGGCAGCCTGTCCCTCCAGGTTTGGAGCAAGCCTGCAGTTTTGTTAGCATTCATGGCCTCTTGTGTTATTGAGCCAATTTGAAAATTCAGGATGTTACGTACAGCTCCCTCATCAATAAACCAGTTCTTGCTTTGCGTGGCTCCTAAAGGCAGTGATATAGAGAAGTTCTACTGTATTTGAACGTACGGTGATAAGAAACTGTAAAATTTAGTGCTGCACTGTTAATGTAGTTCATCTCAATTTGCCAGTTCATTTAAACAATGTCAGTTTTTTGATAGATTTCTTTCATCTACATTTTGCACATTACCAACAAACATCTTGCAACACCTTCATTTCAGCAGATAGTCGACACTCAGTTGACGGATTATATTTCATTTTTAAAATTTCATTTCTCCGCTCTTTTATCATTTGTATTTTTCCTACCTTGTCTTAGCTACTTTGCCAGGATTTTTTCCCCCACAACTGGAATGTATCCTTGGCTTGTTCGCTGCCCTACTACAAAAGCTTTGTTATCAGTCCTCGAATACCAGTCCCTCCCTTCCACGGCGAGATGCTGCAGCACCCGGTCACGGAGACTATTAGTACTTCGGCATTTCATCAATTTCAGGGCTAGCATTTCACTGTCATGTTCTTTCTGCTGGCCCCTCATTGATAAACATGAGATACAGGTTTTAAGACAGCACATTCCTTTCATATCCACAATTTTCAAAAAGGAATCTGCACCAACGCAAACATTGCAGTCTTATCTGCCCAGGCGTTATCTCTGGCAGCCGAGCAATAATGGATAAAATATAAGTGTTGATATTCTTCCTCCCCGCCCTCTCTCTAAGCTCGCTTGTGAACTCATTACAGTAAGCCCTGAGGTTAGTGACGAAGAATAAAGTTGCAGATGGTTCTGCTTGAGTTCATAGGATTGAAAACATTTTTGGCACATTTTTCCTGTGTTGATGCTGGCACTGCCGTCGTTTGGACAAGTGGGTTTTGTGTTTGGCACAGGCACTAGTGGAGGATGAGTGCCAAACCAGATTGAATTTTGAGTGCCCTAATCATCCTAATCATCTTAAATTAAGGTGACAAGAGCAAAACTGGAGGAACGGCGTCATTAACCATGGGTGCCAACATGGTTAAGATCAAATTTCGTGTGGATTGGCTGCATCATAATGTATTTCATTGCCTACCCAAAAATTGTTTAAAAGAACTCCTAGTATTCAATGCAATTCTATTTTATTTTACAAATTGTTTGCCTTGATAATTGTATTTATTTTTAAAAGAGCTCAGGGACATGTTATTATATCATACAAGGTGTTCCCGGTGGACAATTCGCCCAGCACAGAGACAGGCCGAGATTTTCCAGGGGGTCAGCAGTAGCGATCGGTGGCGGGTTGGATGGGAATTTTTTTTCCCCCCCAGGGAGTCGGGACCCCGCTGTAAACCCGCCGCCATGTGGCTTTCCCCGATTTAGGGTCTGTGAGTGTTGAACAGACCCAACACGCAGCAAAGGGGGACCCAATTTAAATGATTAGTGACTTGTTTACAGCCACTTAACAATGGTTTTAATCTGACCTTTTGATTTTTACAGCTCACCTATGGGTTTCATGCTGTTGCTAGACCATGCCTATGAAGCTGAGGCAGGAGATCAGTGGTCATTGAATCAGCTGATGAGTTGACAGCTTCAAATGTGCTATAAAAGCTCCCATCTTACAGAGATACCTTCCCTCAGCCACAAGCTCTTCCTCACTGCATTTCTACAACTGATTCACCATGCTGCAAGTCTTTACACAAGTCTCCACCCAGTCTGACCTCATTACCTCTCTCACCATTGACAGATCGCTTCTGTCATCTCTACTTCACCTGCCATCTATTCCATCAGCATGGGTGCCTGTCATACTCTCTCACCTTGGTCCTCAGATTCCCACTACGATCAGCCCCAACACCAGCACACCAGCAGCACCAACAACAACACCAACCTTCTCCGTAATCAACTGATGCTGCACAGGTCAGAGGGCATCAACACCCAACCACATTGCTGCTCGGGAGACCAGGGATGGCCTCAGCATGGCCTGATTTACTTCACTTGACGCTGTACACCCTGGCTGCCACATGATGTGCCAGGTTGGCACCATCCCATACCAACACCAGAAAGCATCCCTACAATGCCCAAGCCATTCCTTTCACACTCATCACCATTGCGGGAGGGGGTGTGGGGGAAGAAGGGGGGTTACCCTTATGTCTCACCATTCACTGCAACTCATTAAGCCATTTCCAAAGGTGCACACAAATCTGTACAAGAATGCAAAGTGTTGAAAATAAAGGTTTCAATGTTTGACACCACATTAACATAAACTTTACATGGACATTGCATAAAACACCCAAGTGCCTACCCTTGTGTGTCAGTTGGTATGATTGCACTAGGATGAGGGTGCATGTGAGGGGTGGCTAGTAAGGTGGGGATGTGATAATATAGATAGAGAGATGGATGGGTGGAGGTCCAAGGTAAGTTGGTGTGTGTAAGGGTGCGCAGGAATAGGGTAGGGAAGGCAGAGTGATGGGGATGTGATGAGAGGCACAGCAGGATGAGGTTGATCTACTGAAATCATTGAAACGTTTGCAGCACTGCACCCAGGTCTTCCTGACCACATCCCTGCTGTGACTCTCTCCATAAGCGCATGGAGGGAATCATGGAAGAGCCTGGGTGCAGCCCTGCACCGCTGTACAGTGCTTGTCAGTGTTTGCAGCACCTCAATGCTGCAGAACACTGACAGCGCAAATGTCAAAATAAATTTGGACATGGTCCCTTTAAGGAAACCGGCTGATGACGCGTCATCAAATGACATCACCAGACCTGCTTCCTCTAATTGGGCCAGGAAATACACTGGGCGGGCTTAACAAACCCCATCAAGGGAAATTAATTTCACACAGTGGGATGGAGACAGCAGCGGGGTGGGGACCCGCCACCGACGTCGCCCGCCATGGACCCACTGCAAAATCGCGGCCACAGAGTGCAGAACTGTAGCACTAACCCTATTTAGATCTTAAGTTAAGAGTGGTTGCAAATGGGTTGGCGTCTGATTTTTTTCCTTCATCATCAACAGAGTCAACTGAGACTCTGTTCTTCACTCAGTGTTCCCGGGTCTACAGCAGCCTATCCACCAGTACTTAAAGAGACGGCTGGAGGCTGCCAATGGACAGATAAGTTGTTTTTTTTGAGTCAGGCGGTGCAGGAGTGCCCTGCAGGCAGCACATCAATACTGCGGGCCGCTGCTGGCCTGTGCTCATCCACTCCCCCCCCCGCCCCCGGGAGTTTGCCTTTCTCAATTGTCTCAAACACTCGAAATCAGATTTCATTCCAATCGTGCTGATCTCAGTTAAATTCCACATACTATAAATAGTTCCTTTTATCATGTACCAGGACTTGTGTTAGTACCAAGAACATAAAGGCAGAAGAAAGCATGAAATGAAGCAAAGCCATTTTGGCACCCCACTTTAGGAATGATGTCAAGACCACTGAGTGGATGCAGAAGAGATTCACTGAGGGGATACCAGAGATAAAAGGCTTTAAATAGGAGGGAGAGACTAGAGAAAATTGAGCTCTTTTCTCTAGGACAGTGAAGCTTAAAAAGGCAATCTGATGGAGGTGTTCAAAATTCTGAGGGGTTTAAAAAGGTAAATAGGGAAAAACTATTTCCATTGGTCAGTGAGTTAGTGACTGGAGGGCATAAATTCAAGATCATCACCAAAACAACAATGCAAGAGGCTAGACAAATGTATTTTTTTAAGCCGAGGGTTAATAGGACCAGAATCAGCAACAGTGGTGGAAGCATAAAGGGAAGTGCATGAATATTTTAAAAGAATTTTAAAAAGGTACGTGGAAAGGGTGGGGGAATGTGACTAAGCGAATAGCTCTTTCAGAGATCTGACATGGGCGTAATGTCCTTGGTGCTAACTAGCACACATCCTGGTCCATGATAAAAGTATATTGAATGTCAGTAAATGTGAGGTGGTATACTTTGGCTAAAAAAAAAGTAATAATTGTACTTTGAATGGGGGAAAGTTGGGTGATGAAAAAGGATAGAGGGATTTGGGGGTCAGTGATTGAAGCAGAGACCGTGTCAACATTTAAGGATAGGTTAGACAAGTGGTTGAAGAAAAGGGGTTTGTTCCATAGAAACATAGAAGATAGGAGCAGGAGTAGTCCATTCGGCCCCTCGAGCCTGCTCCGCCATTTAATGAGATCATGGCTGATCATCCAAATTCAGTACCCTGTCCCTGCCTTCTCCCCATATCCCTTGATCCCTTTAGCCTTAAGAAATATATCTAACTCTTTCTTGAATATATTTAATGACTTAGCCTCAACTGCCTTGTGTGGTAGAGAATTCCACAGGTTCACCACTCTCTGGGTGAAGAAATTCCTCCTCATCTCAATCCTAAATGGCTTACCCCTTATCCTTAGACTGTGACCCCTGGTTCTGGACTCCCCCACCATCGGGAACATCCTTCCTGCATCTTGTCTGTCTAGTCCTGTTAGAATTTTATAAGTTTCAATGAGATCCCCTCATTCTTCTAAACTCTAGCGAATATAAGCCTAATTGACCCAATCTCTCCTCATACGTCATTCCTGCCATCCCAGGTATCAGTCCAGTGAATCTTCGCTGCACTCTCTCCATGGCAAGAACATCCTTCCTCAGATAAGGTGACCAAAACTGCACACAGTACTCAAGGTGTGGTCTCAACAAGGCCCTGTACAACTGCAGCAAGACATCCTTGCTCCTGTACTCGAAACCTCTCCCTATGAAGGCCAACATACCATTTGCCATCTTAACTGCCTGCTGCACCTGCATGCTTACTTTCAGCGACTGGTGCACAAGGACACCCAGGTCTCGTTGCACTTCCCCTTTTCCCAATCTATTGAAGTTCAGATAATAATCTGTCTTCCTGTTTTTGCCACCGAAGTGGATAACCTCGCATTTATCCACATTATAGTGCATTTGCCATGCATCTGCCCAATCACCCAACCTGCCCAAATCATACTGGAGTTTCTCGGCATCCTCCTCACAACACACACACCCACCCAGCTTCCAACCTTTCCCTTCTCCCAACCTCTCTACCATTCCGCCTGTGGGTCTGAGGGTTGTGAAATCCCATCACGGGATTGGCAGGGTGCATGGTGGACACCATTTCCCTCCCTGTTTGAGCTACCTCTTCTGTGAGTCTGTCCATGCAGACTGCCACAGTACAGCCGAGGGCCTGTCTTCCAGCAGTCTGAACATTTATGAGGTGAGCTAAAACTGGCAACAAGGCCTCAGCCGTGAGGAGCTGTTTAGCAGATGGCCGTGGAGCTGCCATACTCCAAAGATATCCGCAAGCTTTCAATATCGTGCATCAGCACCTCACACATGCGAGATGTGGACTCCTCCACACTTGATGCCATGGTGCAGAAGTTGCTAGACACATCTCCCGACCATTGTAGCAGTTTACCATGCATTGAAAGATTTCTTCTTTTGAATGCAGGACCAAAGAGATCAGGGCCCACTTCCTGTGTAGCTGCTGGAAGAGGCTCTCTCACCTTACCATAAAGTGGCTCCTCTTCTGACAGCTTCTGATTGCTCTTCCGTTCCCCTGTAATGACATAAAGAGGAGCAAACATAAAGGCAATTTAATAGTTTGGTAAATGTGTATGCATGGGCTTCATCATTATAGCAATTTGCATGGGATGGTGCTGAAAAGTTGACATTTTCAGACACATTGACCAGTACTGGGAGGGAAGGAAGGAAATAGAACAACAATCCTCCAATGGAGACATGGCCACTTGCTTCACCTTCTCTTCCCGCACCTCTCAGGTGGCATTGCTGGAGCTCTATTGGCTTTGCCCCAAATGGGGTCACTTCCTGAACTGTAGCCTCACAGATAAAGCAGGACGCCCTACTGTGCCCAGCCCTCTTTACGGTGTGTTGATGGATTGTACAGCACTTTTCTGCTGCCAGGACGTCTTACTCCTTTGGTCTATCATTTTAAAAATTATCTTCTGACAAAAATCATTTCTCAGAAGCTCTCCAGGGGTCTCCACCTTCCACAGATAAATTGTGTACTCTTCCACACTGGTCACCAAGGCTCAGACCGCAGTGTTTCCTCAACAGACACTCCCAAGACCCAAAGCTGGTCTAGCATCTTTAAGCAGCAACAGGCCTTTGAAGCCTGCAGCATGCTTCACTTCTCTTCATGACTGCGCCCAATAGAAGACCTTAACGGCCACACATGTAATGTCCACAACATGCAAATTAGCCCCAAAAGGAAAGTTATCCCCAGTGGATAAAACAAGCACCTTGGATTTCCACCCATTAAACGCATCATGGCTGTTTCCTGGATAATAGCCACTGACGTGCACATTAATGTTTCTATAACCAGAACATTAATTGAATGCAAACCTTTTCTGTTCATGCTAGCATAGATTAGAAATGAAGACTCTAGGCCCCCACTTGGGGGGCATTAACACATCTTGCACTTGAGGGAGCTCTGCCACGCAGTAATCCAGAAATTAGGGCTTAAAGAAGTGACATCAGGTGCAGTGCTGTTCCCAGAGTGCCCTCCACGTGTAGCGTTCATCTCCATGGGCCCCAGGAAAATCTGCCTGGTGTCTTCAGGACAGAAGGGAAGAAAGTGAACGGAGGAAACAAATAGAATGTAAAAATCTTTGCCAGGCCAGTCCAGTAATAGCATAATGTTTTTTTATATACCGTGGGACTACAATCTTATTTTTCTCTACTGAGGCTGATGTCTGCGTTAATAAGAAAGTTTGGAAGTTAAAAAAATTGGCTATGCCAAAAATATTAAGGAGCCAGTGTTATCATAATTTAAGTCCGGGGCAAAGATCAGGCCCTCTGAAGCACATCCCCACACTGACAGAGGAACAATGACTTCCAGTCAAGTTGGCTGATTACGACAGACAGCAATAACTCTATTACACCAATATCTCCATATGATTTTTTTCAACTTGATTTATTCCCTCTAGGGATGAAAGTGAAGACAATGAGCAGTGACCAGACTACATCCCCCCACAGGATATTATACATAGAGCAAGGGGGAGTTTGGAGCCAGAGGTTCCTTCGAGAAGGGGCGTCCTTGTTTGCTTAGCATCAATCAGCTTTGTGAAAATGGATCACTAATGAGCTTCTGATATTGTAAACCCACCGCTCCCCTACCCCCCAACCCCTGACATCAGCTGAGATATGTAGTGCATCACTAACACAATACTTGTACTGGATACGGAGCCTGCAGAATGCTCATTTTCTGCCAGTACATTAAAGAGGCACCCTCTTCATCAAACAGGTTTGCCATGACAATATGAATATTGTCAAAATATATTGTTATTTAACTTGTAAATGATGTCAACTTGTTGCAACCCAGCCTCTCCCAAACTTGTTCTGCTCCCCACAACAGGCAGCCTCCATGTCTCCAATGAACTGAAACATAACTTTAATGCATTAAGAGTATGGAATGTAGTGATCCACTGGGTGAACAATCTGCCCCTTTACTGTAAACATTTTTGTAAAAGGTTAATCTATGAATTAGATTTATTGTACAGCATCAAATTATTTACAGGACCAAGCAATACATGCAAGGCAATAAACACCACATATATAGTACTCAGGATCTGGAGACAGTTTACAAGAGGCTAATCAAACAAATCACTCAGTCAGGTCCATTTGTGACTTTTCTTGCCCATCTTGAGATAATCTGCTTCTTCGAAATAAGTATACATCATTGTTCCTCATCAAAAGCAGAATACAATCTTTGAAGGATTTACGTAAGCATTGGTTTGGAGTATAATCTATCCCACGCATCAAGGCAAAATGACCAAACTGCTTAACACACAAAGGGCTAGAAATTCGGCTCCTTTGCACCTGCCTCTGGGGGGCGCAAAGGGCTTATCGCCCGGGGGGGGCGGGGGGGGGGGGCGGAAAAAGCGCCTCCCAAGAAATTTGGCAGGGCGTTGCTGAGGCGCTACCCAGTAGTGCCATGACCCCTTAGCGCCCCGCTGCAGAAACTCGGCTGCACCCCACGAGGCTGCCGCGAGCAGTGTCAGCACAAGCCTTGCGGGTTGTGAGCTTAGGCCGACCTCCGCTCGCAGGGCGGTAGTTAAAGGGGAGGTGCGGCTGCAACCCATGCAGCCATTTTCCTTTTTTGGCCGACGTTTAGGTCAGCCCTCCGCGGTGTGCCATGGTGTGGTTCTGGCCACCATCGCACAGCCTGGCACCGCGTTTTGGTGCCGGGCTGCGGCCGCGGCACCATGCCGCCCTGGTGGCTTAGTGCGGGCCATTACTTCAAACAAAGTGATTGGTTAAACAATGCTTACATTTTAAACACAGAAAGTGTCACAGGTACAACATGGAGAAATCTCCAGGTCACAATCCCAATGGTTACACTAGGATCATACTCTCCGGTGCCCTCCAGTGCTGACCCCGCTGCAGTTTGTGGGATCAGTGGAAGGGCACCTCATTATAAAGGGCAGGCTGGCGCTGGGTCAAAATCCTGGAACTCCCTAACAGCACTGTAGGAGTACCTTCAGCACAAGGACTGCAGCGGTTCAAGAAGGTGGCTCACCACTGCCTTCTCAAGGGCAATTAGGGATGGGCAATAAATGCTGGCATTGCCAGTGACGCTCACATCCCAGGAACGAATAAATTAAAAAAATGCGCTACTTCAGATCTATGGTGCCATCTGCCCATGGTGGCTGGTATGTTTGGTGCTGGCCTACCACTGGGAGGAGGGGGGCTGGTTGCCCCGGTGCCCCATGACCCCAGCCACTGTCTCCTTTTCTTCAGGCTGCTTCCATGGCCTGTACCCTACCAGTGGGGCCCACATTTTCCTCTTTAGAGGTCCATATTCAGCCTTCACTGAAATGTCTGGTCCTGACTGAACCAAGGGAGCAAGAACTCTTAGCATAGGGAGTCCACGTCCATAGCTTCACTCCCTTGCCGTCATTTGCATTGTAAGGTGTGGGCAATGGTTCTGCCCCATATATGGTAAATAGGAAGCCTCCGGAATTGGAAGAAACTGGGTCTCCGCCATTTTCTGGAAAATGCCATCAGTCTTTTGTCAGAGTTACAGTGGGAGACCCACAGGAACCCCTAAAGAATTTTGGCCCCAGGATATTACTGAGGGACCTTAAATATGTCTGCATATGGTGACACCACTATTCCCAGCCAGAATGAAGATGTTTGGGTAATTTCACCGTCAATCATGCCTGGAGTGACTGGGATTGATTTTATACAATTTGTATTATATAACGATCGTCCACTCACTGCATTTTGCTGGAGAAATGACCCTGCTTTTATTGGGAGACTTTGCTGTAG
Organism: Somniosus microcephalus; assembly: GCF_052327205.1. Taxonomy (NCBI): domain Eukaryota; kingdom Metazoa; phylum Chordata; class Chondrichthyes; order Squaliformes; family Somniosidae; genus Somniosus; species Somniosus microcephalus. The sequence goes on from NC_140995.1 coordinate 187,920,587, forward strand.
TTTCAGTCATGAGTTCTGTTTGCTGTAGTTCGTAGAGACTCTTTAAATAGATTCTGTTTGCTGAGTTAATCGACTGCTGTAGTGTGCTGTTTAAATAGACTCTGTTTGCTGTTTGCTGAGTAAATATACTTTGCTGTAAAATAGACTGCTCTAAGTCATACCATAAGTCCTGCATCACCTCCAACTCATTGACTGACACAGTACAACTCATTGACTGGCACAGTGTGTCAATATACATTTTGCTTGGTTGTCTGAATAAGGGCAATTCATCACAACTCAACCCACAGGAGACATGAGATACATTCAATTCACACCCAGTTCAAAGCACCTTTAACTTAATTGATTTTCTGTTTGAAATAAAACCCATGGCTTCTGTGGGAAGTAGAAAGCTGTCAGACTGAGGCATCAGTGGGTGCTGATCTGAGGTTGAGTTTGAGGCACATTGTTTGGGCACAATAGAGAGACCTTCATTCTGCCTCTAACCATATTGTACTGGGCCAGAGAGTGCTTATACTTACACTAGTTGGGAAAAAATTGAACATGTCCCATTTCCCAGAACTAAAATCTATTAATTTGAAGTGCACAAAATTAAGAAAAGTAAAAGCTATTAAAAAAGTCACAATATCACCTTATAAATTACTTCAGTCTTTTTGCTGAATAACAGAGACTGTGGGGGAAAAATTCGTTATCGCCCCGTTTCGGGCGCTAAATTTTGAAATTGTGAAAAATTAGTGCCAGGCGCTAATGAGTCTGAGGTTTCCCTAAATTGATTTTTAGCACTCCTGGAAAGAGCTGGGGGGAAAAATTCAGTTGTTTGCGCCTCCCGTTAGCGCCTTAAGAGGGCGCTAATGGGGCGCAAAGCAACTAGCGCCCGGGCGCGATGATGTTTGCGCCGCTCGCGAAATTAACTAGACATTTTGTGGCAACGCTAAACACTACCGCCACAATCTCCTGCGCCGGCAGATCGTGACGTCAGTCGAGTGCGCAACGCCCCGGTAGTGCCCCGGGCCGGATAATGAGTGGCGCCCCCTGCCTTACCGCCTGCCGCTAGCAACGACAGGTTGAGGGGAGCGTTTTGCAGTCAGAAAGGGACTGGGGGAGCGCTATTTAAAGGTGACCGCTTCCTGCCATTTTTGGTTTGTGACATTTTTTAACCACACATTCTGAGAGAGAGTGAGAGAGATTTCTGGAGAGATTCAACGCTGTGTGAAGGAGTTTTGGGTACTGAGCAGCACACTGTAGGTTCATTTTGATTTGCCCATCCTTGTATTGATTTAGAAGAGACTGTGGGGGCTGCACTCTGAGCTCTTTCCCTGGGTCTCTCCATTGTTCAGTCCAGCAGATTTGATGTACAGGTCTCTCCAGGCCGAGATTCAAGGCTGCAATGAGCAGGATGTGGATGGAGAACAAAATCAACCCTCCCCTTTAAGATAAAAACAGAAAATGCCAGAGAAACTCAGCAGGTCAAGCAGCATCTGTGAAGAGAGAAACAGAGTTAACGTTTCAGGTCAATGACCTTTCATCAGAACTCCCCTTTAAGAACTGGCCGGCGCCAGTGTGTCTGTGTTCCATTGCTGACTGACATCACATGAGCTTCACCAGCGCTCTGAGGTAGCGCCTCGCTCCTCGGCCTTTGTGCCATAAGACAGGTGTGAAGCGCCTGATTTAGCGCTCCAATCACCTCCAGGGGCGATAAAAGCCAAATTTGCCTTTGGAGGCGATAATTAGCGCCAGGCGCTAAACTTTGCGCACGGCGGATAATGGCACCACAAATGGGGCAATACTGAATTTTTCCCCCCTGGAGCGCTAAACCAAGTGCTGATGACCTAAGCAGGGCACTACAGGGACGCTACCAGCAGAGCGATAATGGATTTCAGGTGCTATGCAATCGAAAATGATCCTTCACACTGGCCCCTTCCAGCTCTTAAAAGAGAGGTTGCATCATTGTGCAGATCCTCATTATCAGCAGTGCTGGCTGTGAAGGCGACCTGCAAGGAACTCAACCCCCTGATCATGATGGTTGATCCCACTCCCAGGGAGAGAGCTCATTGTTTCACGGACGAGGCATTGGTCGTGGGAGTGGAGTGAAGGAGGGCAATTCTGTTCCCAGACACTGGAAGGAGGCCATTGCCCCAGGTAGTCAGGGCAATGTGGAGAGAAGTGGCCCAGGATGTCTCGGCCAGTAGTGTGGTCGTACGCAGCCTGACCCAGTGCTGGAAGAAATTCAATGACCTCACTCGGGTGGTCAAGGTCAGTACATGCTTCAACAGGTCCTACATACCAGCATCTGAATCTCAGTCCGTACACACTGCACAAACCACCACACCCTCACCACTCACCCACCAAGCATCTGCACCTACTCAAACTCACATCCACATCTCACACCTTGCCAACAATCACAGCTATTCAACTACGGCAGGCATATCTCCCAAACACACAGCTGGGCTCTGACTCACACACATTTGTTTTTCTTGCAGGCCAAGATGGCTCACAATAGGAGCGAGCAGCAGAGAACAGGCGGGAGTGATGGGCAGCTCCAACAGCTCTCAGGCCTAGAGGAATGGCAGCAGGTGATGGGCGGTGTAGCCATCAGCAACATCGACCCCCTTGGGGGCAGCAACAGTATCTTCATCCCCTCTTCTCTTATCCTACTCCCCCCTCACACCACAAGCCTTTCCCAATTTTCAGCTCCTGATACTGTCTGCATTCCTTGCTCCCTTCCTGCCCCCCTGCCCTCACCTTAACACGAGTCTTGTGCCTTTATGCTTTCAGAGAATCAGCAACCAGATGACCAGCCTGTCCCTGAGCCTCCCACTGAGAGTGAGGAAGGAGAAGAAGAGGAGGAGCAAAGCACCGTGTCACTGCATCTCTCACCCGCAGGCACCAACTCAGATACTGGCACTACGCGATCTTTAGAGGCAAGTTTAATAGAGGGGTCTGCACTGGGTGAGGCACTGGGGATGAGTGGGCTGCAGCAAGGCCAGGGGGAAAGGGTAGCTCGGGAGCCAGCTCCCCGGAGGGCGAGTTAGCGCGTCAGTTCTGCTGCACAGGACACAGATGCAAAACTCAATGGTGAGGCGTTCACAAGAATGGTGATGGCCATGCACTTCGAGATAATAGGTGTACTGGCATGTGTAAGGCTTACAAAATTATACAGATTCCCCCAAAGTAAGAAAAGGAGAGATTTTGGACTGTTTCAAAGAATATTGGGGCAAAAGGGGCTTAAAAATCAAAACCCCAGGATTTTGGCTATTTTAAAAGGCATGTTCAGGCCTGTGGAAAAACTGACAAAAGGAGGTGGGATGGGCCCCCGAAACACAGACAGTTTGATTATTGGAAAGGCCAGATCATCTGGGAATGTTCTGGGCCACCCCAACCATTACAATAAGCCCACTGAAAGACTGTTCCCGCCAAAACCTGCAAGGCCATTAAGAACATGAATAATACAATACATGCCAACAGTCAATGAAAGAGAACCTGGCCCCAGCAGGAAAAGGACAATCAAACAACAGTTTGAAAACCAGTCAGAAAAGATTTCCAAAACACTTTACACATCTTAAACTGATTTCAAGGCAATCCTGAAACCAGTTAAAAACCAATTAAATTTAGATGGGACCATCCCTGAAACTCGTTGAGAATTGAAACATATTAAAAATAACAAGCCCACCAAAATTAACAAAGAACCAGAGATTTGGTGGTCAGATAAGCCAGGCCTCAAAACAGTATAATTGAGGCCTGCTTGGTCAGTGAAACAGACGTTGCGTTGGAGACCAGGAGAGGAGATCAGATCAGAGAGAAGGCTCAAGTTCAGTACAGGAGAGAAAGTACGGTTCAGAAAAAGATATCATCATCACTGTACTCAGTCGGAGGATCAGAGACTTGAAGAAAGAAGAACAAAATGGAAGGAAAAGGAAATCACGGCAACCAAAGGCCTCAAGAAACCAACAACTAACAATATTACCACCAACCAGGTAATATTGGGCCACCGCGACCAACAAGAAACCAACCACCGAGAAATCGAAAATTCACGCACTTGTTTCTACTCTACAGGCTAGTCTGACTTAAGATTTGACACAAAGACTCTAAAAACTATGCCTAACCAAAGAAAATTGGGTACTTACCCGATAAATCCAACTACGCATCTAACTGCATCAGTGGACAGGTGAAGACTGAAAACCCAATGCAGGTGCAGTCTTTCACCACATCTAGGGTATGGCAGGCCCCAACCACCACAACTAAAGAGAACCCCGAAATTGCGAAACTCTACAATCTGTCAAGAAAGTCGCTTGGTGAGCATTTCCTGGTCCTCTGGAATTCAACCTAGTTAGGATAGTGGGATTGGGAGGGTAAGGTATTTTTGTCTATTGTAATTCTCCCTCACATATTCTGAAGTGTTCCCCCTTTTAGAGTATAAGATTTTATTGTATTGTATATTTTCCTGTCTCAAAATAAAAATCTCAATTCTTTTGACCAACTCAGGTGTCTGTTGCAATTTCATTATAACCCCCAAATAAGTCCAAAGTCTAGAACCAAGGGAGTGGGAGTGATACAAACTGCTCAGGGAGTCAGAGGTGAAGCTGACCACACACACACACACCACCACCCCCTTACAGAATGGCGACCGCGGCAGGACTTTGACAAAAGGGATGTAATGCAATAGACCCTGTGTTTGATGAAAGAACGAAGATGGAAGAGAGGATTTCCTCTTATGTTTTTGAGAAGGTGAATATCACCAAGAAATGGGTGACCAGTCTGTTGTGTGCTGAGCATCCCATGGACGCTGCAGCCAAATGGACTGAGAGCAAGGATCATAAGAAGTCGGTAGAGAAGGCCATCTGGTTGGTCTGTGCCCTACGACAGATCCAGCTTTTAGATCAGCATATTAGAGCATTGACAGCAGAGCTGCAGGAGGCAGCCAAACTGTCCCAAGCAAGAGCTATAGCAGGGGAAGAACTATTGCAGGAATTACAAGCCCAAAGTCAAGAGAAGTTACAGCTGGTAGAGAAACACAGGAACAGGCATGAGTATTTTCGGTGTCAAGTCACCGAAGCAAAAAGCAATGAGCTAGTACTGAAAGAGGAGAACGCTCGCCTAAAGTTAAAAGAACAGGAGGAAAAGTTCAGAGATGTGAAGGCAGCTTATAACATAGCAAGCACTAGGGATTTTGAAGCAGGAGATCACGGCCCCTGTCAAAAGCAGATAGACAGTTTAAAACTTGCTCTGTCCAGGGCAAAAGGCATGGTATGCCTAGTGAGCCCGGGTGCGGCCCGGGTGGACCTGGAAGTAGAAGTAGAAACTGTGCAGACGTCACCTGTGGTGCCGGGGAACAACTCAGTTGAGCAGCAGGAGGGACAAGCAATCTGTAGGGAGGACAGGGAGGAGTGCACACCACCACCACCTGTGGCGCCGGGCTTTGACTCGGTTTGGCAGCAGGCAGAAGTGGGCAGACAAATGCAGGAAAGGTCGGAGCTGGGGCCGATGTGCCCGGCTCGACAGCAAAAGTTTGGCCCACCCGGGGTTGGTGGGGGGCAGGGACCCCTTGAAAGCCAATTCGTGATTCCCCATGGGACCCAACAGCTTAGGGCTTTGGTAAGCCACCTGAGCAAGCTTACCCAAAAGGTAGACCACTCAGTCCACTTTATGGAAGTGGAACAAGCAGCAGGCATTAATGAGTGCGACGACTCAGGAATGGCCAAGATGCTTCTGTTCACCTTAGATGGCAAGCTGTACCAGTCCCTCTCTGCTGAGTGCAAGAAGGGACAGGGAGGGTATGCTGCCATCCGGGATCAAGTTCTGGAGGCGATGGGGATGAACGATGGTAGTCCGTTCTCCCGGGTGGAGAAGACTACACAGTTAGCAGGTGAGACCCCACAGGCTTTCGCAGACAGGCTGTGGCCTGTGTACAGGAGTGCCTGTAATGGGGATCTCGACTGGGCTAATTTGAAACAGGATGAGCTGGCTCACTGGCTCCGAAGTCTGGTGGCAAACAGCTTGCCATGGATCAGGGCCAAGGCCGAGCTGTGGTTTGACCCAAAAGGCCCCCAAGTCACCGAGGAGACAGTGGTCAGACAACTGACCCTGGCTTACCATAACGGTAGAGGGGTGGAAGAACCACAAACAAAAGGGAAGGTTCATGAGTTAAAACCAAGCCAAAGTAAGAATGAATGGCACCAGGAAGGGGGTAACCCTTCTGATACGAGGCATAACTGCTTCGGGTGCGGGAAGAATGGGCATTGGAGAAGGGACTGTAGAAATCCTGGGAAGGATAGTGTGGGGAAAAATTCCCCAACTCCTGCCCCAAAGACAGAAACACAGACATCTTCCCCCACAGTTGATTCGTTAGTAGCTGCACTTCGAGTTATGTTGGCTGGCCCAGGGAAGGTAGCCACAGCCACGGGTGCTTTAACTCCATCTGCCCCAGCTAACACAGACTTCTGACTAGAGCCAGCGCAGCCTGTCTATCTGTGTCCCCTAGAGTAGGATGTATGGAAAAGACCGCTTGTTAAGATGGAAGTGGAAAAGGTGAAAGGGACCTATCTGTTGGACACAGGAGCTTCGAGCACCATAGTCTACTCAGATAACCCCGCCACCTCATCTCTGTCTAATGGGGTCCCGTACAGCTTAGTGGGGTTCACAGGTAACGAGCAGGCTGGCTCGTTCTCTATCCTGCTGTCCATTCATTTAGGAGCACTCCACACCAAGTGGACTTGTGTTTTAATGAAGTGGGAGCAGGAAGGGAAAGGGATCCTGGGGGCTGATATTATCATAGGCCACAGGATCCTAGTGGATCTTAGGAACCACAGTCTGTGGGGAGCATGCACCGGCAAAGGGAGTGAAGTGGCAGTTATCCCAGAAAAACAGGGAAAGGGAACCTTGTGTACCCTAAAAGCCAAGGAGGGTTACGACCTCGAGCAAATGGTCAGCAACACTCCAGTGGAGTACCAAGCATTTGTGCGAGCACACCTCGGTGCATTTGCCACTCACAAGCATGATTGTGGGAGGGTAAACAGGGTCAAGGTTAGTGTGGGTGGGGACCCCATGACCCGATCACAAAAGCAGTATAATTTCCCCAAAGAGGCGGAGGCAGACATGGAAACGGCCATGACCTCTCTGGTCAAACAGGGGGTATTGAGACCAATAGCCACCCATGTAAACTCTCCACTGTGGCCAGTTAGGAAACTGGACAACTCCTGGAGAGCCACGGTGGACTATCGGGTACTCAATAGGAACATCCCCGCCTGTGCACCCATGGTCGCAGCTGTCACCGACCTCATTGGAAGTATTCCAACCTCCGCGACCACCTTCACGGTGCTGGATATTTCCAATGGGTTTTGGTCCATCCCTCTACGGAGAGAGGACCAGTACAAATTCGTCTTTACGTTTAAGGGCCAACAGTACACCTGGAACTGCCTACCACAGGGGTTCCACAATAGCCCCAGCATCTTCCACCAGTGTATGGCAGATTGCTTAAAAGGCTTCAGCCGACCCCGACAGTTAGTCCAGTATGTGGATGACCTGCTCCTATTCACTGATGAAGGAGAGGAACACGGTCCACTCCTGGCTGAACTGCTGGAGTTGCTCAAGCAGGAAGGTTTCAAGGTAAACCCCAAGAAGGTACAGATCGGCCGTAAGGAAGTAAAGGTCCTAGGGCTGGCTGTACGAGCAGGGGAAAGGGCCATAGATAAAGCCAGAAGGGAAGTGTAATGTATGTACCTTTAAGGGAGAGAACTACTTTTTACAGCTCCTGTATACTGTAGTACTGGCAGTGACCACACCTGTATATAAACCCTGAGTAGTGATCTGTACAGTTAGTTCTAGGGTAACCCTCATTCAGTAAACACCTGTTGTACCGTTTGTCCTGCAGTCTGTGTCTTATTATACACAGACACAACATTGGCGACGAGCAGATTCGAACCTACCTGCAACTCTGCATCACCTCCCAGGGATTCGCTCCTGGAGAACAGTGGAAGGAGGTCGAGTCCAGAAGCACGGGCGTCAACCACGGGCAACTGCCCAGTCATCCAGCGGAGATTTGAGCATCGCAGGGGAGGCTGTCAAGAGCCAGGCTTGGCTTTCCAGTCACGGTGGTCCAGCGAAACGGGCTGGCAACAGGTACTGCGCAGACCCTTCCCGGACAGTGGCGGCTAGAGCCGACCGAGCGGCACAGAAAAAGGCCGAGCAGCGTCGACGGGGGAGAGAGAGAGGGCAGAGCGCACAGGGCACAGCCGGTGTTCAGGACCGAGCGGCGTCAACGGGGAGAGAGATGAGAGAGAGCAGAGTGCAGCCGGTGTTCAAGGGCCGAGCAGCGTCAACGGGGGAGAGAGGCGCGCAGGAAAACGCGAGGCGCTGCCATTGCCATGAGGACCGCAGAGAGCGGCATTGGCAGCAGCGCAGGAGCAGCGCACAAAACCCACAGGCCGTCGCCATTTGCCACGAGGACCGCCGAGAGCGGCGTTGGCAGCAGCGCAGGAGACGCCATTTTAAGTCGCAGCGGGGAAGAAAGGAAAGCGCGGGAGACGCCATTTTAAGCCAGTCTAACCACACCCAAAAATGCCGAAGAGTGGCAGTATCACAGCGTTCGACAATGAAGTCGAAGATTGGACGACATATGTCGAACGCATAGAAGTATACTGCAAGGCGAATGAAGTGTCAGATGACAAGAAAGTGCTGGTATTGTTGAATTCAATGGGTGCAAAAACGTATGGCTTACTAAGAAACCAAGTAACCCCAGAGAAGCCAGTAGAAAAGGATTTTGAAAACATAGTGTCAATCCTACAGGACCACTTAAACCCCACACCGCTGCTGATAGCAGAAAGATTTAAGTTTCACAAAAGGAACCAGCATAAAGATGAAAGTAATGCTGAGTATTTAACGGAACTGCGCAAGCTATCGAAACACTGCCAGTTTGGAACGGGTCTAGCAGATACTTTAAGGGACAAGTTTGTGTGTGGGCTTCAAAGTGAAGGAACCCAGAAACGGCTTCTATCAGAAAAGGATCTTACGCTGGACAAGGCATTCAACATTGCAGTATCACACGAAGCAGCAGCACGGGGCGCTGCAGAGATACAATGGAGACCGCAAGAATATGGCACAAATGAAATGTCATACGGAACAGTGAAGTGCTATCCCTGCGGCAGAACAACACACGACCATAATGATTGCTGGTTCAAGGACAAAGTGTGCAGACAGTGTGGAAAAGTAGGACACATAGCAAGAGTCTGCAGGTCGGGAAAGAAAACCAGCAGCAAGAAATCTCCACAGGAGAAGTACAAGAAGGTACATAAGGTGACGGAGAGTAGTTCAGACGAACAGAAAGTGCTGGGTTGTCTGAAACTACATAATGTGATCAAAACAGAGGATCACCAAACTATCTGGGTCACGCTCAAGATAGCAGGAGTCCAAGTGAAGATGGAATTGGACACAGGATCAACCCTAACAGTCATAAACCGAAGGGACTACAAGCGGCTATTCTCACATATACCCTTGAGAGATACAAAGATTGTCTTGAAGACGTACACGGGGCAAAAAGTCTACCCCAAAGGAAAAATAAGGGTGAATGTTATATATAACAGCAAGGAAACACCAAAAATGGACCTATATGTATTGCCAGATGGAGGACCACCACTACTAGGACGTGAATGGATCCGGAAGATACAGCTAGATTGGCATTCCATACAAGCACTGACTGTAGATGCCAAAAAGGATGACGATGTCACACCTGGACGACTGTCAAAAATGCTAACTGACGCACAAGAAGTGTTCCAGCAGGGACTCGGAACACTAAAAGGCATAACAGCGACGATCAAAATAGAGGAAAATGCAAGCCCAAAGTTTTTTAAGGCCAGACCGGTACCTTATGCGATCCGCCCAGCCGTCGAAGCAGAGCTGGAAGGTTTGGAACGTTCAGGAGTACTGTCCAAAGTGGACTGGAGCGAGTGGGCTACACCCATCGTTCCTGTAATGAAGAGGTCGTTGAGTAATACGCCTGGGGAACCAAAGAAGGTTCGCATCTGTGGGGACTTTAAGGTGACAGTGAACCCAGTCCTTCACACTGTACAATGTCCGCTTCTGCGGATTGAAGATATTTTCGCCTCGCTATCTGGAGGGAAACGCTTCACTAAGATTGATCTGGCCCAGGCGTACCTGCAAATGGAGGTAGAAGAAGCCTCAAAACAGTACCTCACGATCAACACTCATAAAGGTCTCTACCAATACAACCGGCTGCTGTTCGGGGTAGCATCAGCTCCGGCTATTTGGCAAAGGGCAATGAAACAAGTCTTGCAAGGGATTCCAGGGACCCAGTGTTATTTGGAGGACATCCTGGCCACGGGCGAAAATGACAGTGATCACCTCGCCAACCTGGAGCAGGTGCTCACTAGATTGAAGGAATATGGGCTCCGAGCTAATCGCCACAAATGTGAGTTTTTCCAGAAGCAGATCTCGTATTGTGGCCACGTTATTGATAAAGAGGGGCTACATAAGTCCCCTGAAAAGATTGAGGCAGTAGTCAAGGCTCCAGCACCGGAAAATGTGTCACAAATGAGGTCATTCCTCGGGCTGGTGAACTACTACCATAAGTTCTTGCCGAATTTGTCTACCGTACTACACCCACTGAACACCCTACTGCAAACGGGGGTACCATGGAAGTGGAGTGACGAATGTAAACGAGCTTTCCAGAAGAGCAAAGCATTGATCACATCAAAAGAGGTGTTGGCTCATTTCAACCCAGCACTACCAATTCGGTTGGCGTGTGATGCCTCACCCTATGGCATTGGAGCGGTGCTGTCGCACAAATTCCCGGACGGCTCGGAGAGGCCAGTAGCCTTTGCGTCTCGGTCACTAACCTCAGTCGAGCGTAACTACGCCCAGATTGACAGGGAGGCCCTCAGCCTAGTGTGGGGAGTGAAAAAGTTCAATCACTATCTGCATGGGCAGAAGTTCACCTTGCTGACTGACCACCAACCACTTGTCTCCATCTTTAATCCAAAGAAGGGCGTTCCGGTGATGACTGCGCAACGGCTACAAAGATGGTCCCTTTTTCTAGGGGCGCACCAATATGAAATCGAGTATAAGGGCACGAAACAGCATGGAAACGCTGATGGGCTATCACGCCTGCCAGTGCCTACTGCGGAGGAAGCACCAACAGTGGATCCTGTCGAAATATTTCATTCGACTATAATTGAATGCTTGCCAGTAACTAACGCTGGTATAGAGAAGGAGACCCAAAATGACCCGACACTGTCTCGGGTATATGATTTGACGGTGAAGGGATGGCCAGCACATGGCGACTCACTGTTGCCAGCATTCTCATCTAGAAGAGAACAGCTGTCAGTATGCCAGGGGACCTTGAAGTGTGGATCCCGAGTGGTAATTCCACCCAAGTTAAGGGAGAGAGTGCTCAATGAGCTTCACGAAGGCCATCTGGGAGGGGTGAAAATGAAAAGCCTTGCTAGGGCTTATGTGTGGTGGCCGGGGATCGATCAGCAAATTGAGGACCTGACAAAGAGCTGCTCAGGATGTCAGAAGGTCCAAAATGCACCACCACATGCCCCTCTACACCCATGGGAGTGGCCCTCATCTCCATGGCAACGGGTGCATATTGATTTTGCTGGTCCATTCATGGACTCAATGTTTTTAATAGCCGTGGATGCGCACTCGAAATGGCCTGAGGTGATCAAAATGTCCTCCACCACCACGGAGAAAACTATTGCAGTCCTATGGACCATTTTTGCCAGGAACGGCTTGCCAGAGCAGATTTGCTCTGATAACGGACCACAGTTTGTGTCCGAAGAGTTTCGAAGATTTATGAAAAGGAATGGGGTAAGGCATTACACATCCGCCCCGTATCATCCAGCCACAAATGGATTGGCTGAGAGGTTCGTACAAACCTTTAAAAAAGCAGTAAAGGCCATGTGCGATGACGACATTCCACTGCAGCATAAGGTGGACAATTTCCTGTTAGCCTACAGAAATGCGACACATGCAGTCACCAACCAGGCCCCGGCCATGATGTTCTTTAACCGAAGGTTGAGATCTCGTCTGGATTTGCTCAGACCAAATGTACGAAGAGATGTTGAGAGTAAGCAATTCCAGCACATCAATGAGAAGCCGACAAGGAGCTTCAATGTAGGGCAACCAGTCTTGGCCCGCGACCACCGAACAGAGAAATGGCAACCAGGAACGATATGCACACGGCAGGGGCCACTAATGTACACAGTGGATGTTGGGGAGAACATTGTGAGACGCCATGCTGACCAGATCCTAGAGTCACAGGAACAAGTCAACCCCATGTCTCGGCCATACGTACCTGGTGAGGAACCCGACGTACAGGTCGCATCTACCTCAGAAACAATAGCATTGGAAGCTGATGAATCAACTGACGACAGGGTGCTAGAATCGCCTCCGCACCAAAAGCGAGACACTCGGGAAAGGCATTATCCAGAAAGAATCAGGAAGCCTCCCCAAAGACTGAATTTATAAATAGACTATTTTCAGCTAATGATGCATGTTAAAAGTGTTAATTGTAATTAGTTTGATATTTAATTGTTAAATGAGTGTTATGGTACTGTTAATCTAAAAGGGGAGGAATTGTAATGTATGTACCTTTAAGGGAGAGAACTACTTTTTACAGCTCCTGTATACTGTAGTATCGGCAGTGACCACACCTGTATATAAACCCTGAGTAGTGATCTGTACGGTTAGTTCTAGATTAACCCTCATTCAGTAAACACCCGTTGTACCGTTTCTCCTGCAGTCTGTGTCTTATTATACACAGACACAACAGGAAGCAGTGCAGGAGTTACCAGCCCCCAATACAGTGACAGGAGTAATATCTTTTCTAGGGCTAACAGGGTACTGCAGAGATTTTATTGAGGATTACGCCGCCACAGTAGCCCCTCTGCTCCGACTCCTACACAAGGGAGTGGAGTGGGTTTGGGATGAGGGTTGCGAGGCAGCATTTGTAAACCTCAAGCAAAATCTGCAGACCGCACCAGCTCTAGGAGCCATTGATGGGGAGAAAGAGTTTTTCTTGGAGGTAGCAGCCAGCGGGGACAGTCTGAGTGCAGTGCTGCTGCAGGAGTGGCACAGTCAGCTGAGACCGGTGGTTTACTCCTCCAGGATACTCACGGATGTGGAAAAGGGCTATTCCAACTGTGAGAGGCACCTCTACGCCACTCACTGGGCTGTGAAAAGATCATTGATCTTCACAGGCACCTCGCCCATCACACTCCTCACCCATCACACGCCCACCCAGATGCTCCTAGATGGGAGAATTAAGGATGGGACAGTGAGCAGCACCCGCATTGCTTGCTGGACCCTGCTTCTCTCCCAGATGGACCTAAGGGTGAAAGGTCTCTGCGAGCCGAAGCTCGCAGCTGTAACATTTGCATATTGAATTATCATTGGCCCGCAGGCATCTGTAAGGAATACCTATTATATTCACATGTGATCACATGCTGAGTTGTCATTGGCCTGCAGGCATCTGTAAGGACTACTATTGTTTTGAAGACCCAGGCTAGGGGTCCTAACGCCAGCTTTTCCCCAAGGTGCTGTATGAGTAAGATCACAGACCTAATGCTTAATAAAAGAGTTAAACTGTAATACTCCGTTGTCTTGCAATTTATTAGTTTTATACAAAGTGTGTAAAACAAGACATGGTGTCAGAATAGGGATTAGAAATGGACATCGTTGGAGCTCCCTTGCCTCGAATGGATTGGGGATCTTTGAACTTACATAGAGAATGGCGCAAGTTCAAGCAACACGTGGAGTTGATGTTCTCGGGTCCGCTGAAAAGCAAAGGGGAGGAAGAAAAATGCAGCTACCTACTCCTGTGGATCGGAGAAAAAGGGAGAGACATTTTTAACACATGGTCTCTCACCGCGGATGAAGCAAAGGTACTGAAAAGTTATTTTGACCGTTTTGAATCATATGTGATGCCCAAGCCAAATACGATATTTGCTAGGTACAAGTTTCAGGAGAAAGTACAAGGAGCTAGTGAGTCGTTTGAACAGTTCGTGACTGAGTTAAAACTGCTGGTAAAAGACTGTGAATATGCTGATAAAGATGAGATGGTCAGAGACCGCATCATGTTTGGAATACATTCAGCTAAAGTAAGAGAGAAACTTTTGAATGTTGGGTCCGGGCTAACGTTGGACAAAGCTATGGACATAGCTAGATCGCACGAGATAGCCCAAGCACAGTTGAAAACCATAACTGGTGCCACGAGCAGCTCACATGAACAAACAGTGCACGCAGTTAATAGACACACACCAAAGACCACCACCCAGAGAGCGTGTTTCAGAACAAAAAGAACAGAGAGAGTTCCAAAAATGAGCAACACAGACATAAAACACTTCAAAAACTGTGGATATTGTGGAAACAAGATGCATGGGGAAAAGGAGCATTGCCCTGCCAAAGGAAGGCAATGTGCTAAATGTGGTAAATGGACCCACTTTGCTAAAGTTTGCAGGACTGTTTTTGGATGAGCAGTACACACAGTGAGTGACAGCCAAATGCCAGATAGAGAGCTAAATGCAGAGGAACTGTTTATTGATTCTGTGTCACAGAAAAAACAGATTTCAGAGACTGAGCAAGCCTTTGCAGATATTGAGATAGGAAAACAGGGCACAGAGCTTAGGTTTAAACTAGACACTGGAGCTCAGGTTAATGTAATTCCTCTGAGTGAGTATCACAGCTTGAAGGATGAGTGTGAGCTACAGCCCACCTCATGCAGACTGACCAGCTATGGGGGTGAGCAGCTCATTGTAAAAGGCACATGCGTGATGAAATGCAAGTACAAAGAAAGCGACACGATGTTGGACTTTTACATTGTTGACACTCAAGCACCTCCAGTGCTAGGTCTAAAGGCATGTTTAGACATGGACCTCATCAAGCTAGTGCTATCATTGACAGCACCAGTTGAGAAGCAGACAGTCATGGAGGAGTTTGCTGATGTTTTCAAAGGAATCGGACTATTTCCAGGTGAATGCACTATTCACCTTGACCCAGCAGCAACCCCTGTGGTTTGCCCACCGAGAAGGATACCCCTTGCTCTACATAGTCGCCTGAAGGAGGAGCTGCAGAGCATGGAGAATACAGAAATCATCATCCAGGAAACAGAACCAACAGAGTGGGTCAACGCGTTAGTAGTGGTTGAGAAACCGCGTACAGACAAGTTCAGAGTCTGTCTCGACCCCAGAGATTTGAACAAGGCTATCAAACGCCCTCACTACCCTCTACCAACGCTAGATGACATCACACCCAAGCTAGTGGGAGCATGTTACTTCAGTGTAATGGATGCACGATCAGGATACTGGACTATCAAGCTCACGGAAGAGTCATCTAAGCTAATAACGTTCAACACACCATTTGGACGCTACCGATTTCTTCGTTTACCATTTGGTCTTATCTCATCTCAGGATGAACTCCAGCGGAAGATCGACGAAACCTATGAAGGCCTCAATGGAGTAGTCACAATCGTAGACGACATCCTCATCTATGGCAGGAATAGAGAGGAACATGACAGGAACCTCCATGCGATGTTACAAAGATCACGGGAGAACGGTATCTGGCTCAACCCCGAGAAAAGCATAATCGGATCCACCGAGATCAGTTATTTCGGGCATCGCCTCTCAACTGATGGCATTAAGCCGGATCCAGAGAAAATTTCCGCCATCAAGAAGATGGAGCCGCTGAAGAACCACGCAGAGCTAGAGACAGCAGTAGGCATGGTTAACTACTTAGCCAAGTTTGCCCCGAGCCTCTCCGAAATCAACGCACCCATGTGTCAGTTGCTCAAACAATCCAATGAGTTCCTGTGGGACAAACAACATGACACAGCATTTCAGAAAATGAAAGACCTAATCACCAGAGTACCAGGACCAGTTCTTGCCTACTTTGACCCCAACAAAGAGCTCAGACTACAAGTGGACGCATCAAAGTACGGACTAGGTGCAGTAATACTGCAAGAGGAAAAGCCCATCGGCTACGCTTCCAGATCTCTCTCAGATAGTGAAATCAACTATGCTCAAATCGAGAAAGAGCTATATGCAATTCTGTTTGGATGTAAGCGTTTCCACCAGTACGTCTATGGCTGACAGGTCACTGTGGAATCCGACCACAAGCCCCTCGAGTCAATCATAAGGAAACCACTAGCTGCAGCCCCACCAAGGCTACAGAGAATGATCCTTCAGCTACAGAAGTACAACTTCACAATCATTCACTGTCCAGGCAAAGACATTCCTGTCGCAGACACGCTCTCCAGAAAGTCTCTTAGCTACCAGGACAGCAGCCTCAGTGAAGGCATGGATGTGCAGGTGCACATGGTGTATAACAGCTTACCTGTGAGAGGCTCAAAACTGAAGGAGATCTGAGCAGGAACAGAGAAAGATGCATAACTCACACTGCTGAGCAAAGTCATACATGAAGGATGGCCTGAGGAAAGGAGGAAATGCCCTCAGAGCATATCTGAATTCTGGAACCACAGAGACGAACTGTCACAAATCAACAGAATCATCTTCAAAGGGGAGAAAGTCATCATTCCTACCAGTCTCAGAGAAGAGATGTTGACAAAAATTCATGCTGGACATATGGGCATGGAAAAATGCAGACAAAGAGCACGTCACATTATGTTTCGGCCCGGAATGTGCAAACACATTGAGGACATTGTCGGAAAATGTTCCATTTGTCTAGAACGCCGCCCATCAAATGTCAAAGAGCCCATGATAGCTCACCGTATCCCAGACAGGCCTTGGCAGGTTGCAGCAACGGATCTGTTCACATGGAACAATGAGGACTACATAGTGACTGTTGATTACTACAGCAGATTTTTTGAACTGGACAAGCTTCACAGCACCACATCTGCAGCTGTGATCCACAAGCTAAAGGCAGCCTTTGCCAGGCATGGCATGGTAGAGACTTTAGTCTCAGACAATGGCCCCCAATACAAATCAAAAGAGTTCGAGTCGTTTGCCAAGGCATGGGATTTCACACATGTCACATCAAGCCCACATTACCCTCAAAGTAATGGCCTTGCTGAAAAAACTGTCCAGATTGCAAAAACACTCATGGACAAAGCCAAAGCGGACAAAAGAGACCCCTACATCAGTCTCTTTGAGTACCGCAACACTCCAGTTGACAACTTCAAGTCACCAGCACAGCAGTTGATGAGCCGCAGACTTCACTCAATCCTTCCAAGCACCAACCAGCAGCTGCAGCCAGAGGTCATCAGCTGCAGGCAAGTGCATGCAAAATGTGTACAGAGACAGCAACACCAAAAGAGATACTATGACAGGTCAGCTAGACTACTGCTGCCGCTGCACAATGGAGAATCCATCAGAATCCAGGAGCATGACTACTGGAAGCCAGCAGTCGTCATCCAGCCAGCTGACACTGAGCAATCGTATCACGTCCGCACCCCAGAAGGACAGGTGTACCGCCGCAATCGCAGGCACCTCCTGAACACCAAGGAACAACACCGTCATTCTGACGAGAGGATCAGTTCAACAGAGTGTGATGAACAGAGCAATACACAAAACACACCATACTTACCTGAACCTAAACCTGAACCTGATTTGTTGACCGATTCAGGAGCATGCTCAGTTTTGTACCACACAAGGCTGGGACGAGAGGTCAAGCCTAGAGTTATCCTTGACTTGTGAACTGTCAAAAGGTGTAGGCAGATTGCTGCCCTAAAAAAAACTGTACATCGTTATTGAAATGTTGAGATGTTTCAATGCTAGTTAAATGCTGAGTTTACTTATATGTTTATGCTACCGAGAACATTATGTAGAAGAAAGGTTTAAAAGTAATGCATAACATTTTTCTTTTAAAAGAAAGGGGATGTAACATTTGCATATTGAATTATCATTGGCCCGCAGGCATCTGTAAGGAATACCTATTATATTCACATGTGATCACATGCTGAGTTGTCATTGGCCTGCAGGCATCTGTAAGGACTTCACATGCTGAGTTGTCATTGGCCTGCAGGCATGTCCAAAGATGTGCGGGTTAGGTTGATTTGGCTATGATAAATTGACCCTTAGTGTTAGGGGATTAAATACGTGGGGTTACGGGGATAGGGTGGGATATGTGTCGGTGCAGGCTCGATGGGCTGAAATGGCCTCTATCTGCACTGTGGGGATTCTGTGATTCTGTGATCTGTAAGGACTATTATTGTTTTGAAGACCCAAGCTAGGGGTCCTAACGCCAGCTTTTCCCCAAGGTGCTGTATGAGTAAGATCACAGACCTAATGCTTAATAAAAGAGTTAAACTGTAATACTCGCTTAATAAAAGAGTTAAACTGTAATACTCCGTTGTCCTGCAATTTATTAGTTTTATACAAAGTGTGTAAAACAAGACAGCAGCCAACATGATTTATCCAGGGCCGGCCCACCGGTGTTCCATTGAAGGAGTATGGGAAGTCAACATAGGTTTTCGGGCTGGGATACATCCCACAGGCCGCAAAATCTATGTGGACGGTTCCAGCACAGTATCTGCTGGGAAACGACTCACAGGGTGTGGAGTTTATGACCATGGGGCAGACATTGCCCTGGCAATTAAACTCCCCAGCACCATGAGTGCCCAGCAGGTGTACGTGATTACACACCCAGAGAAATTCCCTACCCCATACACGATTTGCTCAGACAGCATGTTCACGTGCAATTCGTGTACTGAATACCTGGCCATCTGGTCCCGTCGGGGATACACCTGCGCCGACGGGAGACCCCTGGCAATCAAGCCTCTGCTGGAGAAAATCATGACAGCCGTAGGGAAGGAAGGGAAGGTCTATATCCATAAGGTTAAGACCCATTCGAAGACAGAACCCATGAGGGAGGGCAATCGAAGGGCAGATGAATTGGCCAAGCAGGGAGCTAGGGAAGGAGAATTTTGGGACCCCTACCAGATAGGTTTGGTATCCGCAATCCAGGACAAGGGAGGTACACAAGGGGTAGCTTTTGTCCCGGACCTAAAGCAGGCCCAGGTATGGGACCCCATCCTCAGAGCCGTCCTGAATGCGCTCACAAAAGGGGAGAAAGTAGAGGGCCCATATGGTACAGCAGCCATCACTGTCAAGGAAGGCATGCTGTTCAGGGGGGAGCAATGGGTAGTGCCACAGCAGCACCAAAGGGAATTCCTCCAACTGGCCTATGAGGGTCCAGGAGCAGGGCATCCCGGGGCCGAGGCCACCTGGCAGCGGGTGGAGCAGGCAGGATGGTGGCCAGGACTGAGGGAACAGGTCCGCGAGTTCTGTGCCAGCTGTCTGGTGTGTGCTGCCAATAACCCTGCCCCCAGAAAAGGAAGGTATCTTTGGGACACACCAGGAGGGTAGAGGGACCATGGCAGTCGATCCAGATCAATTACATCGGGCCGCTACCCACCGCCCAGGGAGGCTACAAGTATTGTCTAGTCCTGCTGGATGTGTTCTCAAAGTGGGCAGAAGCTTTTCCCTGCCGTACAGCTACCGCATTGGGTACAGCCAAGATCCTGGTCAGGGAAGTGTTCTCATTATGGGGACTCCCACAGTATGTGGAGTCTGACCAAGGGAGTCACTTTACCGGACAGGTCATGCAAGAGACCCTCATGGTACTCGGCATTGAAGGGAAATGGCACGTCGCCTACAACCCGCAGTCATCGGGTCCTGTAGAGCGTTTAAACTGCACTATAAAAGAAAAGCTGCGCAAGGAGACGGGAGACTTGCAGTGTATGTACCTTTAAGAGAGAACTACTTTTATAGCTCCTGTATACTGTAGTCCCGGCAGTGACCACACCTGTATATAAGCCTTGAGCATGCCTCTGTACCCCAGTCTTGAGATTACCCTACTCCAGTAAATACCTGTTGATTGTTCAGTTACAGCATCCGTGTGGTTATTGAAAAACATCATACTCTCAGAATCACGGATCTAACAGTGGCGACGAGTGTCGATTCGAATCTACCTGCAACTCTGCATTTCTCTTCGAGGATTCGCTCCGGGATGGCGGTGGAAGAAAGTCGAGGCCAGAAGCACGGGCGTCGACCACGAGCAACCGCCCAGTCGTCCGGCAGAGAGTGAACATCGTAGGGAGGCTGTGGCGAGCCGGGCTTGGTTCCCCAGCCACGACGATCAGCAATAGACTGACGAGAGTTACAGCGCAGACCCTTCCCGGACAGCGGCGGCTGGAGCCAACCGACGGCGGAGAGAAAGCCGAGCAGCGTCGACGGGGTAAGACAGAGGGTGAAGCGCACGGGGCACAGCCGGGGGTTGAAAACCGAGCGGCATTGAGGAAAAACAAAACGGAGGGAGAGAGGGTAAAGCAACTGTCGGGTTCAGGACCGAGCGGCGGAAACGGGAAAGGCGCACAAAAAAAAAGAAAAAAGAACGCGTAGAGCACAGCCAGGGCTCAAGGGCTGAACAGTGTCCACGGGGAGAAGAAGGGAGAGCGCGGGAGATGCCATTTTGTGCCAGCGGAGAAGAAGGGGAAGCGCGGGAGACGCCATTTTTGACAGTTAAATCACACCCAGGGATGCCGAAGAGTGGCAGTATCTCTACGTTTGACAATGAAGTCGAAGATTGGGCGACATATGTGGAACGTATTGAGGTGTACTGCAGGGCGAATGAAGTGCCAGATGCTAGGAAAGCACTGGTTTTGTTAAATTCCATGGGTGCAAAAACTTATGGGTTACTGCGAAACCTAATAACCCCAGAGAAGCCTGTGAACAAGAATTTCGAAAGCATAGTAGAAATCCTACAGGACCACTTAAACCCCACACCGCTGCTGATAGCAGAACGATTTAAGTTCCATTAAAGGAACCAACACAAAGACGAAAGCAATGCTGAGTACCTAACGGAACTGCGCAAGCTATCGAAACACTGCCAGTTTGGAGCGGGACTAGCAGATACGTTAAGGGACAAGTTTGTGTGTGGGTTGCAAAGTGAAGGAACCCAGAAACTGTAGTGTATGTACCTTGAAGAAGGAACTATATTCTGCAGCCCCTGTATACTGCAGTACCAGTAGTGACCACCCCTGTATATAAGCCTGTGAAGTAACTTTGTATAGTAGTTCCAGTTTTGTCTACATTCAGTAAACACCTGTTATAACCAACTTCTGCAGTCCGTGTCTCAATTACACATGGACGTTACATTGGCGACGAACAGATCCGAACTTACCTACAGTTCTGCACCACCTCAGGGGGATCCATCCCTGAAGCGAAGTTGTTAGAGGTCGAGGCCAGAAGGAAGAAATCCAAAAAGAAAAAAAGAAAAAAAACAAACAGAAGAAACGGGCGTCGACCGTGGGCAACCGCCCTCTGATTCATCGAATTCGAAGATTTGCAGGAGAGGCTGCCGAGAGCTGGGCTTTGTTCTCCAGTCTATGGTGTTCCAGCTAATCGGGCTGGTGGCAGGTAGTACACTGATCCTTCCTGGGCTGCGGCGGGCTAGAGCTCGATCGGGTGGCTTTTCAACGGGGCCGAGCAGCGTTGTCGGGAAGAGGAGAAAGAGAGAGAGAGTGGAGCACACAGGGCGCGGCCGGTGATACGAAGCCGGGCAGCGTACAGACCCGAAAAGAGGGAGGAAAGTGTCCCATAGGGTCTGCTCTGACAATGGGGACAGTAATTAAAATAAAAGAAATTAGAAGCGCAGAAAGCCGCGAGGAGCTGCAGTTTGCCACGGGGACCGTGGAGAGCGGCGTTGGCAGCAGCGCGGGGGGAAGTGCGCGAAGACCATAGGGTGTCGCCATCAAGGCATAAAAACGCCAGCAACAGCGCTGGCAGCAGCGGAAAAGACAGAAAGTGCGGGAGGCGCCATCTTAATCCAGCGGGGAAGAAGGCAAAGCGCGGGAGGCGCCATCTTAGGGTGAACAGGCAGAGGTCGTGGTCCACATTGGTACCAACGACATAGGTAAAAAGAGGGATGAGGTCCTGCAGCAAGAATTTAGGGAGCTAGGTGGAAGATTAAAGAGCAGGACCTCAAAGGTTGCAATCTCTGGATTACTCCCGGTGCCACGTGCTAGTGAGTATAGGAATAGGAAGATAGAACAGATGAATGCGTGGCTAAAGGGATGGTGCAGGGGGGAGGGCTTTAGTTTCCTGGATCACTGGGCCTGCTTCTGGGAAAGGTGGGACTTGTACAAGTCGGACGGTCTACACCTGAACCAGAGGGGGACCAATATCCTTGCGGGGAGGTTTGCTAGCACTGCTGGGGGGGGTTTAAACTAACTTGGCAGGGGGATGGGATACAGAGTGGAGCTATAGTAGGGGGTGATTTACAGCCAAATACAGAGGAAAAAACAAGTCAGCTGGGAAGGCAGAGAAAATATGTGAGGGCAAAAGGGAATATGGCAAGGCTGGAAGGCATTTATTTTAATGCAAGGAGTCTTGCAAATAAGGTGGATGAACTGAAGTTGTTGTTGAACACATGGGAGTACGATATTGTTGCTATCACGGAGACATGGTTGAGGGAGGGTCAGGACTGGCAGCTCAATATTCCGGGGTATAGAATCTTCAGGAGAGACAGAGGGGGGTGTAGAAGGGGAGGGGGTGTTGCAATATTAATTAAGGAGTCGATTACTGCTGTAAGGAGGGATGATATATTAGTGGGTTCCTCTAATGAGGCCATATGGGTAGAACTTAAAAACAAAAAGGGGGCAAGCACCTTGCTGGGAGTGTACTATAGGCCCCCAAACAGTCAGGGGGAGATAGAGGAACAGATATGTAGGCAAATCTCAGAGAAGTGCGAAAATAATAGGGTAATAATAGTGGGGGATTTCAACTTCCCCAATATTAATTGGGATAGTCAGAGTGTGAAAGGCTTAGAGGGTGCAGAATTCTTAAAGTGCATCCAGGAGAGCTTTTTGAGCCAACATGTAGAAAGTCCTACAAGAGAGGGGGCGGTACTGGACCTAATTCTAGGGAATGTAGCCGGGCAAGTGGTGGAAGTGTCAGTAGGAGAGCATTTTGGCGACAGTGACCATAATTCGGTGAGATTTAAGGTGGTCATGGAAAAAGACAATGACGGCCCTGAAATAAGGGTTCTAAATTGGGGGATGGCCGATTTTAATATGATAAGGCAGGATCTGGCCAAAGTGGACTGGGAGCAGCTACTTATAGGAAAATCCACATCAAAGCAGTGGGAGGCTTTCAGAGGGGAAATAGAGAGAGTACAACACCAACATGTTCCTGTAAAGGTCAAGGGTGGGACCAACAAGCAAAGGGAACCTTGGATGACAAGGGATATACAAAAATGCATTAGGAAAAAAAGGGGGGCTTTTGGCAGCTACAAAAGACTAAAGACGGAGGAAGCCCTAGAGGAGTATAAAAAGTGCAGGGGCATACTTAAAAAAGAAATTAGGAGGGCGAGGAGGGGCCATGAAATAACACTGGCGAGCAAAATAAAGGAAAATCCTAAGATGTTTTATAAGTATATTAAGGGCAAGAGGATAACCAGGGAAAGGGTAGGGCCCATTAGGGACCAAAGTGGCAATCTGTGTGTAGAGCCAGATGAGGTAGGCGGGGTTTTAAATGAATTTTTTGCATCTGTGTTCACTATGGAGAAAGATGATGTAGACATAGAAATCGGGCAAGGGGACTGTGACATACTTGAACATGTTAGCATCGAGAGGGAGGAGGTACTAGCGGTTTTAGCAGGCCAAAAAGTGGATAAATCCCCAGGCCCGGACGAGATGTATCCCAGGCTGTTGTGTGAGTCAAGGGAGGAGATTGCAGGGGCTCTGACACAAATTTTCAGAACCTCTCTGGCCACAGGGGATGTACCAGAGGACTGGAGAACAGCTAACGTAGTACCATTATTCAAGAAGGGTAGCAGGGATAAACCAGGGAATTACAGGCCAGTGAGCCTAACATCTGTGGTAGGGAAATTATTGGAAAAAATTCTGAGGGACAAAATTAGTCTCCACTTGGAGAGGCAAGGATTAATCGGGGATAGTCAGCATGGCTTTGTCAAGGGTAAATCATGTCTGACAAATCTGATTGAATTTTTCGAGGGGGTGACTAACTAGGTGTGTGGATGAGGGAAATGCTGTGGATGTGGTTTACATGGACTTCAGTAAAGCTTTTGACAAAGTCCCGCATAGGAGACTGGTCAAGAAGGTAAGAGCCCATGGGATCCAGGGTGCCTTGGCGCGTTGGATCCTAAACTGGCTGAGTGGCAGGAGGCAGCGGGTGATGGTCGAAGGTTGCTTTTGTGACTGGAAGCCTGTGTCTAGTGGGGTGCCTCAGGGATCGGTGCTGGGTCCCTTGCTGTTTGTGATCTACATAAATGATTTGGATGAGAATGTAAAAGGTATGATCAGTAAGTTCGCAGATGACACGAAAATTGGTGGGGTGGTAAATTGTGAGGAGGAAAGCCTCAGGCTACAGGAAGATATAAACGAGTTGGTCAGATGGGCGGAAAAGTGGCAAATGGAAATTAACCCTGAAAAGTGCGAGGTGATGCATTTTGGACGGACAAATAAGGCAAGGGAGTACACAATGAGTGGTAGGACCCTAGGAAGTACAGAGGGTCAGAGGGACCTTGGTGTGCATGTACATAGATCCCTGAAGGCAGCGGAACAGGTAGATAAGGTGGTTAAAAAGGCATATGGGATACTTGCCTTCATTAGCCGAGGCATAGAATATAAGAGCAGGGAGGTTATAATGGAGCTGTACAAAACGCTGGTGAGGCCACAGCTGGAGTACTGTGTGCAGTTCTGGTCGCCTCACTATAGGAAGGATGTGATTGCTTTAGAGAGGGTGCAGAGAAGATTCACCAGGATGTTACCTGGGATGGAGCGCCTCAGCTATGAAGAAAGACTAAACAGGCTGGGGTTGTTTTCATTGGAGCAAAGAATGCTGAGGGGGGACCTGATTGAGGTGTACAAAATGATGAGGGGCATAGATAGGGTAGATAAAGAGGAACTTTTCCCCTTAGTAGGGGGGTCAATAACAAGGGGGCATAGTTTCAAGGTAAGGGGCAGGAGATTTAGAGGGGATTTAAGGAGGAACTTTTTCACCCAGAGGGTGGTTGGAATCTGGAACTCTCTGCCTGAAAGGGTGGTAGAGGCAGGAACCCTCACAACATTCAAGAAGCATTTGGATGAGCACTTGAAATGCCATTGCATACAAGGCTATGGACCAAATGCTGGAAAATGGGATTAGACTGGACAGGGATTGATGGACGGCGCAGACACGATGGGCCGAAGGGCCTCTTTCTGTGCTGTAAAACTCTCTGACTCTATGACTCTATGACTTAGATCTCCAAGATACCGAAGACTGGCAATATCACAGCCTTCGATAATGCAATAGAAGACTGGACCACGTATGTGGAAAGAGTCGAAGTATATTGCAAGGCAAATGAAGTAGCCGATGAGAAAAAGGGGGTACTACTAAACTTAATGGATGTAAGAACGTACGGCCTATTGCGGAACCTGATCACTCCAGTCAAACCGATGGAGAAGAGTTTTAATGAAATTGTTGATATCCTACAGGAACACCTAAATCCTACACCGCTGCTGATAGCAGAAAGATTTAAATTCCACAAGAGAAATCAGCATAAAGATGAGAGCAATGCTGATTACCTTACGGAACTACGCAAGCTATCAAAGCACTGCCAGTTCGGAGCAGGACTGTCAGATACCCTATGGGACAAATTTGTCTGTGGACTCCTGAGTGAAGGAACCCAGAAGAGGTTACTCTCAGAGAAAGAGCTGACGCTAGATAAGGCTTTCAGCGTGGCAGTATCGTACGAAGCAGCAGCAAGGGGAGCTGCGGAAATACAGCAAAAGCCACAGGAATATGGCACCCATGAAATGACACGGGGATTTGAAAAAAGTTATCGCTGCGGCAGAACGACCCATGACCAGAAGGACTGCTGGTCCAAGGACAAAACATGCAGGCAATGCGGAAAGATGGGACACATTGCACGAGTTTGCAGGTCCGGGAAGAAGACTAACGACAACAAAAAGACTACTAAGGAAAAGTACAGGAAAGTACCAAAGATGACGGACAGTAGTTCCGAAGACCAGAGGAGCGATAGTGAATCCGGGAACAAGAGACTAAGCTGTCTCAAACTACACAACGTAATCACAAAAGAGGATCAGCGAACCATTTGGGTCACCCTCACGACAGCAGGGTCTCAAGTCAAAATGGAATTGGATACAGGATCAGCCCTGACCATCATGAATCGACGAGACTAGGAGCGGCTATTCTCACACATACCCTTGAAAGACACATCCATTGTCTTGAAGACATATACGGGGCAGAAAGTATACCCCAGAGGGAAAATAAGGGTGCCTGTCGAATACAACGGCAAGGAAGTACAGAAATTGTATCTGTACATACTGCAAGATGGTGGACCACCATTATTGGGACGTGAATGGATCAGAAAGATAAGTTTAGACTGGCACTCCATTCAGGCACTGACTGGCTGGTAAAAAGGATGACGACGTCACACCTGGACGATTGTCAAAAATCTTGGCTAACGCTAAAGAGGTATTTCAACAAGTACTGGGAACTCTTAAAGGCGTAACCGCCTCGATAAAAATAGAAGAGAATGCAATTCCCAAGTTTTTCAAAGCAAGACCGGTACCGTATGCAATTCGCCCAGCCGTCGAGGCAGAGCTGGAGAATCTGGAGAATGCAGGCGTGTTAACTAAGGTAGACTGGAGCGAGTGGGCGACACCCATTGTTCCTATCATGAAGAAAACATTAAACAATAAGTCTGAGGAGCCAAGGAAGGTTCGCATCTGTGGGGACTTCAAGGCGACTGTGAACCCAGTCCTTCAAACAGTACAGTATCCTCTTCCGAGGATAGAAGATATTTTTGCCTCACTATCTGGAGGGAAACGTTTTACAAAAATTGACCTAGCGCAAGCATATTTGCAGATGGAGGTTGAAGAATCCTCTAGGAAATATCTCACGATAAACACTCACAAAGGTCTTTACCAGTATAATCGACTGGTATTCGGAGTTGCATCAGCTCCAGCTATATGGCAAAGAGCGATGGAACAAGTCCTGCAAGGGATTCCGGGGACCCAGTGTTACTTGGACGACATCCTAGTGACAGGTGAAAATGACAGTGAACACCTTGCCAACCTAGAGCAGGTGCTCACTAGACTAAGAGAACATGGGCTACGAGCCAATCACCCCAAGTGCGAGTTTTTTAAGAAACAAATATCGTATTGTGGCCACGTGATTGATGAAGAGGGGTTACATAAGTCCCCTGACAAAATTGAAGTGGTAGTTAAGGCTCCAGCGCCTGAAAATGTGTCGCAACTGAGGTCATTCCTCGGATTGGTGAATTACTACCATAAGTTTTTGCCAAATTTGTCCACAATTCTGCACCCATTGAATGCCCTGCTACAAACTGGAGTAGCATGGATATGGAGCGATGAATGTAAGCGGGCCTTTCAGAAGTGTAAAGGCCTGATCACTTCAAGAGAAGTATTGGCTCACTACAACCCATCACTACTGATAAGGCTGGCGTGTGATGCGTCTCCCTATGGCGTTGGAGCGGTACTGTCACATAAATCCCTTGATGGTTCAGAGAGGTCGATTGCTTTTGCGTCACGCTCGTTAACTGTCTTATGTTCATTAATAACTAGACACTCTTAATATGAACACAGCTAGCTTCTAGCTAGTCATTTATTCAGTAAACGTTCTCTAGGTACAGTATCTGTAGAGATGCAGCATGTGTGCTCCTGTGTGCAGGCTGCCATCTTGACTGTTGCCTTGTGGGTAGCCTAGTGCCTCATGGGTAATGTAGTCTTAATATATATACAGCTGCGTAGTGTAGTCTTATACATACAGCTATATACAGCTCTACGCAGCTCTACAGCTCCACCTAGTGTCCACTATAGAATGACATGTTATTGATCACTACAAACTGCAGCCGAGCATAACTATGCCCAGATTGACAGAGAGGCCCTCAGCCTGGTGTGGGGGGTGAAGAAGTTCAATCACTACCTGCACGGACAGAAATTTACTGTACTAACTGATCATCAACCTCTTGTCTCCATTTTCAACTCTAAGAAGGGTGTCCCGATAATGACAGCACCATATTCGCCAGAAATGGGCTGCCTGAACAGATTTGCTCCAACAATGGACCACAGTTTGTGTCTGAAGAGTTCCGGAGGTTCTTAAAGAACAATAGTGTTAAGCTTTACACATCCGCCCCATATCATCCAGCCACCAATGGATTGGCTGAGAGGTTCATTCAAACATTCAAGAAGGCTATCAAGGCAATGTGTAATGAAGACATACCCCTACAACACAAGGTGGATAACTTTTTGTTTGCCTACCGGAATGCGACACATGCGGTTACCAACCAAACTCCAGCCATGATGTTCTTCAATCGAAGACTAAGATGCCGCTTGGATTTGGTTAAGCCAAACATCAGAAGGGATGTGGAGAACAGGCAGTTTCAGAATATGAATGAAAGGCCAACCAGGAGTTTCAAGACAGGTCAACCAGTTTTGGCCCGGGACTACCGCACAGAGAAATGGCATCCAGGAACGATCTGCACACGGCAAGGACCTCTAATGTATACCGTGGACGTTGGAGAGAGCATTGTAAGATGCCATGCTGACCAGATTCTAGAGTCACTGGAAAACGTCAAATCTACACCACGATCCTATACACCTGGTGATGAAACCGAAGTACCAATTGCATCTACCTCAGAATCGGTGATATTGGAAGCAGACGAACCAAACAACGACGTTGATCCCGAATCAACTTTGTCAGAAGAACCTGATACCCCAAAGAGGCGTTATCCGGACAGAATCAGGAAGCCTCCTCAAAGACTGAATTTATAATTGATTAACTTCAGCTAATGTATATAGCAACTGTAATTGTAAATATGTTATTTAATTATTAATCGAATGTTATGTACTGTTTAGCTAAAAGGGGAGGAATTGTAGTGTATGTACCTTGAAGAAGGAACTATATTCTGCAACCACTGTATACTGCAGTACCAGTAGTGACCACCCCTGTATATAAGCCTGTGTAGTAACTTTGTATAGTAGTTCCAGTTTTGTCTCCATTCAGTAAACACCTGTTATAACCAACTTCTGCAGTCTGTGTCTCAATTACACACGGACGTTACAGTAATGGCTTCTATCAGAAAAGGATCTTACGCTGGACAAGGCGTTCAGTATGGCAGTATCACATGAAGCAGCCGCAAGGGGCACTGCAGAGATACAACGGAGACCGCAAGAATATGGCACCAATGAAATGTCCTATGGAACAGGGAAGTGCTATCGCTGCGGCAGAACAACACATGACCAGAAGGATTGTTGGTTCAAGGACCAAGTGTGCAGACAGTGTGGAAAAGCAGGACACATAGCAAGAGTCTGCAGGTCTGGGAAGAAAACCAACAGTAAGAAATCTCCACAGGAGAAGTACAAAAAGGTACACAAGGTGATGGACAGTAGTTCAGACGAGCAGAAAAGTGACACAGACTCCGGAAGCAAGGAGCTGGGTTGTCTGAAACTACATAAGGTAACCAAAATGGAGGATCACCAGACTATCTGGGTTACACTCAAGATAGACAGAGTCCAAGTGAAAATGGAATTGGACACAGGATCAGCCCTAACAGTCATAAACCAAAGGGACTACAAGCGGCTATTTCACATATACCCTTGAAAGCTACAGAGATTGTCTTGAAGATGTACACGGGGCAAAAAGTCTACCCCAAAGGAAAAATAAGGGTGAAAGTGATATATAAATGCCAGGAAATACCTAAAATGGATATATATGTATTGCCAGATGGAGGACCACCACTGCTAGGACGTGAATGGATCCGGAAGATACAATTAGATTGGCATTCCATACAGGCACTGAAGGTTGAGGCCAAAAAGGATGACGACATCACACCTGGACGACTGTCAAAAATGCTAACTGACGCAAAAGAAGTGTTCCAGGAGGGACTCGGAACACTAAAAGGCATAACAGCAACGATTAAAATAGAAGAAAATGCAAGCCCAAAGTTTCTTAAGGCCAGACTAGTGCCTTATGCGATCAGACCAGCTGTCGACGCAGAGCTGGAAGGGTTGGAACGTTCAGGAGTACTGTCCAAAGTAGACTGGAGCGAGTGGGCTACACCCATCATTCCTGTAATGAAGAGGTCGTTGAGTAGTACGCCTGGGGAACCAAAGAAGGTCCGCATCTGTGGGGATTTTAAGGTGACAGTGAACCCAGTCCTTCACACGGTACAATATCCGCTTCCACGAATTTGAGGATATTTTCGCCTCGCTATCTGGAGGTAAACGCTTCACCAAAATTGATCTAGCCCAGGCGTACTTGCAAATGGAGGTAGAAGAAGCCTCGAAACAATACCTTACGATTAACACTCATATCAATACAACCGGCTGGTGTTCGGGGTAGCATCAGCTCCGGCTATTTGGCAAAGGGCGATGGATCAAGTCCTGCAAGGGATTCCAGGGACCCAGTGTTATTTGGACGACATCCTGGTCACGGGCAAAAATGACAGTGATCACCTCGCCAACTTGGAGAAGGTGCTCACCAGATTAAAGGAATATGGGCTACGAGCTAATCGCCACAAGTGCGAGTTTTTCCAGAAGCAGATCTCGTATTGTGGCCACGTCATCGATGAAGAGGGGTTACATAAGTCCCCTGAAAAGATTGAGGCAGTAGTCAAGGCTCCAGCGTCGGAAAATGTGTCACAACTGAGGTCGTTCCTCGGGCTGGTAAACTACTACCACAAGTTCTTACCAAATTTGCCCACGGTATTACACCCACTGAACACCCTACTGCAAACAGGGGTCCCATGGAAGTGGAATGACGAACGTAGACGAGCTTTCCAGAAGTGTAAAGAATTGATCACATCAAAAGAGGTGTTGGCCCATTTCAACCCAGCACTACCAATTCGTTTGGCATGTGATGCATCACCCTATGGGATTGGAGCGGTGCTGTCGCACAAATTCCCAGACGGGTTGGAGAGGCCAGTAGCCTTTGCGTCTCGGTCACTAACCTCAGCCGAGCGCAACTACGCCCAGATTGACAGGGAGGCCCTCAGACTAGTATGGGGAGTAAAAAAATTCAACCACTGTCTGCATGGGCAGAAGTTCACCTTGCTGACTGACCACCAACCACTTGTCTCCATCTTTAATCCTAAGAAGGGTGTTCCAGTGATGACTGCACAACGGTTACAAAGATGGTCCCTGTTTCTAGGGGCGAATCAATATGAAATAGAATATAAAGGCACGAAACAGCATGGAAACGCTGATGGGCTATCGCGCCTGCCACTGCCTACTGTGGAGGAAGCACCAGCAGTGGACCCTATCGAGATATTTTATTCGTCAATAATTGAACGATTGCCAGTAACGAACGCGGATATAGAGAAGGAGACCCGCAATGATCCGACGCTGTTTCGGGTATATGATTTGACGGTGAGGGGATGGCCAACACATGGCGATTCACTGTTGCCAGCATTCTCATCCAGAAGAGAACAGCTGTCAGTGTGCCAGGGGACAGTGATGTGTGGATCCAGAGTGGTGATTCCACCCAAGTTAAGGGAGAGAGTGCTAAATGAGCTACATGAAGGTCATCTGGGGGGAGGGAAAATGAAAAGCCTTGCTAGGGCTTATGTGTGGTGGCCGGGAATCGATCAACAAATCGAAGACCTAACCAAGAGCTGCTCAGGATGCCAGTAGGTCCAAAATGCACCACCACACGCCCCTCTACACCCATGGGAGTGGCCCTCCTCTCCATGGTAACGGGTGCATATTGATTTTGCTGGTCCATTCATGGACTCAATGTTCTTAATAGCAGTGGATGCTCATTCGTAGTGGCCTGAGGTGATAAAAATGTCCTCAACCACTACAGAGAAAACGATTGCAGTCCTACGGACCATATTTGCTAGAAACGGCTTGCCAGAGCAGATTTGCTCTGATAATGGACCACAGTTTGTGTCCGAAGAGTTTCGAAAATTTATGAGAAGGAATGGGGTAAGGCATTACACATCCGCCCCGTATAATCCAGCCACAAATGGATTGGCTGAGAGATTCGTACAAACCTTTAAGAAGGCGATAAAGGCCATGTGCGATGATGAAATTCCACTACAGCATAAGGTGGACAATTTCTTATTAGCCTACCGAAACGCGACACATGCAGTTACCAACCAGACCCCGGCCATGATGTTCTTTAACCGAAGGTTGCGATCTCGTCTGGACTTGCTTAGACCAAATGTGCGAAGAAATGTTGAGGATAAACAATTCCAGCACATCAATGAGAAGCCGACAAGGAACTTCAATGTAGGACAACCAGTCTTGGCCCGTGACTACCGAACAGAGAAATGGCAACCCGGAACGATATGCACACGGCAGGTGCCATTAATGTACACAGTGTATGTCGGGGAGAACATTGTGAGACGCCACGTTGATCAGATCTTAGCGTCACAGGAATGAGTCAACCCCATGTCTTGCGTACCTGGGGATGAACCCGACATACCGGTAGCATCTACCTCCGAACCATTAGCAGTGGAACCCGATGAACTAACCGATGAAAAGGGACCAGAATCGCCTCCGCACCAAGAACAAGAACCTCAGGAAAGGCGCTATCCTGAAAGGATCAGGAAGCCGCCCCAAAGACTGAATCTATAAATGGACTATTGTTGTTTAATGTACATGTTAAAGTGTTAATTGTTATTTGAATATTATGGGTACTACTAATCTAAAAGGGGAGGAATTGTAATGTATGTACCTTTAAGAGAGAACTACTTTTACAGCTCCTGTATACTGTAGTACCGGCAGTGACCACACCTGTATATAAGCCTTGAGCATGCATCTGTACCCCAGTCTTGAGAGTACCCTACTCCAGTAAATACCTGTTGATTATTCAGTTACAGCATCTGTGTGGTTATTGAAAAACATCATACTCTCAGAATCATGGATCTAACAAGACTCACCCAAGAAGTGGGTGGAAGTCTTACTGTTGGTCCTAATGGGGACCTGAGCCAGCCAGTCAAAAAGCATGGGGTATTCCCCACACGAGCTGATGACTGGCAGGGTGATGCAGACCCCCACCCATGTGCTAGCCCCGGTGCTCACGGAAGGTCAGCTCAAAGAGGTGAACCGGGACAGTTTTGTCAGGAATCTGTTTGAACACCTTAAACAGATTCACTGGCAGGCTGCTAGCAACATGGGAAAACAGCATCGGAGTAACCGATTGCTGCTAGAACCCAACAGGCACCACAAGTGGGAGATAGGCGATCAGGTCATGGTAAGGAACTTTGCCCGGTTGGTAAGTTTTGAACCATTGTATATGGGGCTATACAGCATTGTGGACAAGGCAAGCCCCATGGTGTATGCCATCAAGATGCCCCGCCGCACAAAATGGTTCCACATTAATCAGTGCAAGCTGTTCAAGACTGAGAATGGAGAACGGCCAGCAAGGGCGAACCGTGTTAAAGCTAGAGATCATCAGCCTGCAGTTGTGATAGACTCACAGACCGCAAAGGTGGGGGCAGTGACGTGTGTGACTGGAGAGGCCCTCCCACCAATTAAGTGGGATTCAGGTACACCCCCAGTAGCCGGAGGCTTAAGAAGGTCTCCTCGCACACCATAGCCTAAACTACCATGGTCACCCGAGTATCATTTTAAACGGTCCAGCCCCAGGAGAACCCTTAACAGAAAGGGAAAAACAAAGGTCAGGGACAAGTCTAAGGACACAGATCCCCAGCCTACAGCCTCCAAAGGTGAGGGACTCACAGGAGAGGTAGCGTTGGGCAAAGAGAGAGAGAGAAGTGTCCCCAGCCTGTGGCATCAGGCTGCGGGGAACCCATAGGACAGGATAGGGACTCGGCAGCCACACAGAAAGGGGTAGTGTGCTGCAGCACAGGAGGGCACACTCCCCCGATTAACTGGGAAACAGGGAAACTCCCAGGTGTTTTAAGGAGGACTCTCCGAGTCCGGTGGCACAGGTCACTTTATGCCCAGGCGTACAAGCTGCCCAGATTCCACAAAAGGCAGAGGCCTATCAGGAATTAGCCTGGCCGTCCGGAGACGGGCAGCGGATGTATATAGCTTTCCGAAGTATTTTAAGTGTGTTTTTACAGTTTGGTAGTTTGGAATTCTTAGCAGTCTAATTTTGGTTTAGTATAAGTTTAAGTTTTGAATTTTGATAACTGTATCAGGCCAGAGAACCTTCTCGGGACATGGCTATTTTGTTTGTGTGTCCCTACATAAAGGAAATCGGGATGTGAAAGGTTCTGCTCCTGCTCGCCCTGGTAGGGGTGAGCATCGGTGACCGAGGAGATGTGGAGAACTCCCACATCATTGGGTGCTCAGGAGAGAGAGCAGTTACCTGAGTGGTGCCCTAAGGAGACAGAACAGTTGTACCAAGCCCTGCTGAAGGAAATGTTTAAGAAGTTTTATGAATTCGACTTTGCCAACGTAGACAAAGCGAAACTGTACAGTTTACATCCCGAGCATAATATGGGCGCGGGGAGACAAAGAAGGGGGACCTGGAATGATATTTTTACAGCTTATAGTACAGGGTCTTCAGTAATAAACAGCCTAGACGATATAGAGTTACAAACCCAGATAAACGGTTTAAAGACCCAGTTAAGAAAAATCCTAACAGAGGAGAAAACAGTGGTAGGCTTAGAGCTACATGAGGACCAGGCCATGACGGTCCACTTAAAGGAGATAATAGCTGAGCTGGAAAGATACGCCAAAACAGTAAATGCACTCATATGGGAGGACAGGAATGCTTCGGATCAAGCTGCACAGAATGAGGTGTGCGTGCTATACGGGGCATGGTTGCTGAGCGAGTGCCGCAGCAACCTGGAAGATTTAAAACAAGGTTTAGTCCCCTCCTGGATTAGCAACGAGCACCTCGCAGTCCTCCATCCGTTTAGTAATTCGCTGAGCTCGTGTCAGCTCTGCCTAGCCTCTGAAGCCTACCCTGTCCCAGTGGATTGTGGATGTTCCAATCACACTATCATGGGGATAGTAGTGAGGATGCCGGTCATGGGTGGGACAGCCTGACCCGCACCAGTATATAGGGTGGAGAACATTGGGATCATTCAAGGGGGTGCACACATCCATTTTGCAGAGGTCCCACCTTATGTCATAAAGTGGGAGCACGCTATGACAGGTACAGACCTCTCCAGATGCCATAGCCGGGGAGCATACATAATACTGTGTCCCCAGCACTTGAATGCCTATTCGAGACCACAGTGCGGGTTTAAAGCTGCTGGCGCACGACCTGTGAACTGTACCATGGAGGTAATGGCACAAGGCAATGTTTCCCCACAGGTAGCATTCATAGGGGGTGGGACATATTGTGTCACCACAAGTGCACCCCACTACCGGCATGGACAGCACATCTGGTGTCCAGTGAGTGACAGCAGTTTCTGTTTTAAACCCAAGGCAGAAGTTCAAGTGGCCCAGGAATGGATTGTACCCATCCCTGAACCCTCAACTGTTCACCTCACTAAACATCACTAACCTGCAAAATTACGTAACACATTTTGGCTATGAAATTCCCCCTCTACCAGGAGATCTTACCACCCTATTAAAAGCAGTGGTCATCTCACAGAAATATTTCTATACATTAGAGCAGAAGACAGTCGAGATAGGGGCCAAGATCTTAGATATTGTAGTTCCACCCTGGTGGGACATTTTTGAAAATATAGAGGTCCCCTCTTGGATTAGACTGTCTTCACACATTTTAGTGGTTTGCCAGCTCGGCATAGTTTTCTACTTGTTGTGTACAAAGTACAAAGGAAGGGACAAAATGCTCCGCTCTCAACATGAGGGAGCATGGGACAAAAATATAGTCTATGACCAGGTATAAAACCAACCTTGACCATTATTAAAAATAAAGTTTGATGACTGTGTGTGTCATTTATTTTTCCTATGTGTATGTAATTTTCTCCAAGTGGTGCAGGGGTGTTGGATGCCCTCCGTGCTTGGATGTGAATGGGATTGAATTTTTCGTACCTTGTATATATTTGTTAAACACTACACCTAAAAGGGAACAGGAGAACGTTTTTGTTTTGGGTTTTAGTTTAGATAATACAGGGGAAGGTTGGCTCCCGAGGATCAGAACATTTTGCACACAACTCTATGATACTATAGTAATAAAGTATCACAGGGGGTTGTGTAAGGCTCGCAAAATTATACAGATTCCCCCAAAGTAAGAAAAGGAGAGATTTTGGACTGTTTTAAAGAATATTGGGCCAAAAGGGGCTTAAAAATCAAAACCCCAGGATTTTGGCTATTTTAAAAGGCATGTTCAGGCCTGTGGAAAAATTGTGACAAAAGGAGGTGGGATGGGCCCCCGAAACACAAACAGTTTGAGTATTGGAAAGGCCAGATCATCTGGGAATGTTCTGGGCCACCCCAACCATTACAATAAGCCCACTGAAAGACGGTTCCCGCCGAAACCCGCAGGGCCATTAAGAACATGAATAATACAATACATGCCAACAGTCAACAAAAGAGAACCTGGCCCCAACAGGAAAAGGACAATCAAACAACAGTTTAAAAACCAGTCAGAAAAGATTTCCAAAGCACTTTAGACATATTAAACTAATTTCAAGGCAATCCCGAAACCAGTTAAAAACCAATTAAAAATAGATGGGACCATCCCCAAAACTCGTTGAGAATTGAAACATATTAAAAATAACGAGCCTGCCAAAATTAACAAAGAACCAGAGATTTGGTGGTCAGATAAGCCAGGCCTCAAAACAGTATAATTGAGGCCTGCTTGGTCAGTGAAACAAACGTTGCATTGGAGACCAGGAGAGGATATCAGATCAGAGAGAAGGCTCAATTTCAGTACAGGAGTGAAAGTACGGTTCAGAAAAAGATATCATCATCACTGTACTCAGTCGGAGGATCGGAGACTTGAAGAAAGAAGAACAAAATGGAAAGAAAAGGAAATCGCGGCAACCAAAGGCTTCAAGAAACCAACAACTAATAATATTACCACCAACCAGGTAATATTAGGCCACCGCGACCAACAAGAAACCAATCACCGAGAAATCGAAAATTCATGCACTTGTTTCCACTCTACAGGCTAGTCTGACTTACCCCGGGTAAGATTTGACACAAAAGACTCTTAAAAACTATACCTAACCAAAGAAAATTGGGTACTTACCCGATAAATCCAACTACGCATCCAACCGCATCAGCGGACAGGCGAAGACTTTAAAACCAACGCAGGTGCAGTCTTCCACCACGTCCGGGGTACGGCAGGCCCCAACCACCACAACTAAAGAGAACCCCGAAATCGCGAACCTCTACAATCTGTCAAGAAAGTCGCTTGGTGAGCATTTCCTGGTCCTCTGGAATTCAACCTAGTTAGGATAGTGGGATTGGGAGGGTAAGGTATTTTTGTCTATTGTAATTCCCCCTCGCATATTCCGAAGTGTTCCCCCTTTTAGAGTATAAGATTTTATTGTATTGTATATTTTCCTGTCTCAAAATAAAAATCTCAATTCTTTTGACCAACTCAGGTGTCTGTTGCAATTTCATTACAACCCCCAAATAAGTCCAAAGTCTAGAACCAAGGGAGTGGGAGTGATTTGAACTGCTCAGGGAGTCAGAGGTGTAGCTGACCACACACACACACACCACCCCCTTACACAAGGGTGCCCGAGAGCCTCTCTGCAATGGTAAGGAACGTGGAAGAGTCCGCCTCCAACATTGCACAGAACTCTGCGCACACCATGGTGTCCATCATTTCCACTCTGCAGAGGATGGTGGACTCGCAGAGAGACCGTGTGGATCCAGACCTCATGACACATGCCATGGGCGATGTGGCAGCTTCCATTGCAATACAGGCGGAAGCGACGCAATGTCTTAGTGCTGTAATGCAGGCAATGGTGGCATCGAGTCTCAGACTGCTCTCATGCAGTCTCAGCTTGATGCCACGCAAGCTCTGACTGCTGCCATCATCACTGGGTCCACCACAGTCCATCGGGGATCTCACGGTGTCACAGCAGGTCAGCAATCTGTGCTCCAGCAGATTGGAAGGGATGCTGAGGTGCTGCCCTGGGTGAGTGGCAGTGGGTCAGTGGAGCAGGAACTTGCTGTCCTCTCTCAGGATGACGACATTCCTGATCCCACCACTGCCACTCCACCATTGCACTTGTCACTGCCTGTCATCCAGCCAGCCCAGACTACCGCCATCCATCCTGAGGTGGCCCAGAGCTAGTCGAGGGCATCCTGCAAGGGCATCTGTAGTCTCTGGCACCAATACTCAGCAGCCTTCCACCAGCCCTGCTGCAGCCACTGGAGAGACACTATGTAGGAGCAGTAGATTAGGAAAAGGCACTGTAAAGAGGGCAAGTAAGGGTTTGCACAAGGGTGATTAGTTAGTGGCCCAGAAATTCGGGTCTCCACGGGTGAGTACGCACGGGGTACTCACCCATAGGCTGAATGGAAGTGCCAGTTTTCTGCATGCACTGTGCATACGCGGGAAACCGGCACTTCCAATCCTCTGAACAAAGAGTTTCAGAGGTCGAATGCGCGCGCAGGAGAGGCTGCGCGTGCGCATCAAACTTAGTTTTTTTTTGCAGGTTTTCCCGGGACCGTAAGCCTGCAGTACAAGGTAAGTGGTCAATTAATTAAAATTAAAACATTTTTTCCACAGGTTTATTATTTTTAAATACTTTAAGGCAAGGTAAGTTTATTTTTAGCCCCGTTAGAATATAAAATTATTTGTTTCAAAAATTTAAATTATTGTTTAAAATAGTTATTTAATGTAATTTATAGTTTATTTAAAAAGTGTGATTAAAAAAAAAAATTATTTGAAAGTTTACTGCTATTTTGGGGCCGTAGTATTTATAAGTTTTGACAGGTCTTCCTGTCAATCTTATGAATGGACTTTTCCCTCCTCCGATTGGCTGCCCATGGCTCACGTGATCCCAGGGGACGCATCGCACTAACTGCGCCCCTGGGACACGCAAGCACAGCGCGCCGGCAGCTGGACCAGGCCCCGGAGCAGAATTCAACTGCCGGCGCGCTAGGTAAGTGCAGGTCGGGGGCTTACACCCGCGGGAAGCCCCTGACCCAAATTTCTGGGCCAATATTGTTGCTGTATATATGTGGTTGCTGAATTTGGAAAAATTTATCATTGGATTGTTGCAGATTTGGGACTATGTCTCATTTCAGCTTTGGGGTGTGGTATGGAATGAGAAATTGATGGAATGATGAGGATGTGCTGAGCAACCGGGGAATGGCCTCCAATTCCTTGGAACCGAAGTCTGATGAGGCAGTCACGGACCGCCCTTCCACAAGGCCGATTGAATGGCGGCCACCTCTGTTCCTCCTCCTCCTCCTCCTCATTGTCCTCGCCCTCATCCTCCTCGTCTCCCTCTTCCTCCTCCTGAGCTGGTGTAGCTATTCCTGGTGGCAAGGGCTGGGCCCTCATGATGGCCAAGTCGTGCAGCATGCAGCAGATGATGACGAAAGGGGACACCTGCTCAGCCGTGTAAGAAATTGTGAATTGGAAGAAATAACTTGAGACAAAGAAGTCTCTTCAGACTGGTGTTAGAATAACTGGATAGATGCTTAGAATTTGCGTATGTTCTTGGTTCCCTGCGGGTGTGGTAACATTCTGCACTGTGGCGGTGACCTTGTTTCCAGATTAGCTGTCTGCTGTGTGTGTGTGTGCTAGAAAGGTTGTTGACTGTATCTTTGATAATCTACCCTAGGCCCACCCCTAAAAAGAGAGTAAAAGGGATATCTAAAGAGCTTTTAGCTCAGACAGTGAAGGAAAGGGAAGAGCTGTTCGCGCACGCCAGCCATCTGTCTGATCGGGACCGATACCAGTTGCTTGTCACGGTCGTATGTCTACTATGTCTATTTTGATTGCGTGTTGTACTTAACTTAAACTGCCGCTCCTTAATAAAATGCCTTACAACTCCTAAGACCCTTTGGGTAATCTGTGTGTGACCTGTGATCCAAATCTTACACTGGTGTCAGAAGTGGGATCACAGAGTTGGGAGTTGTAAGGTTTCGGTTGTGGTGACCGGAGGGATTTGGTCAACCACGCGTGATCATCGCTTAAACTAAGTAGGGAACTCCCTGAAAGAGGGGAGAGAGAGAGAGTGAGGTAAAGGTAAAACCAGAGGTACAATGGCATTGGCATGCCATTGAGAACAGCTAGTAGACAACCTGACAGAAAATGGCGGCACATCCGCAGCAGCGGACCTCCTAAAAATCTTAGAAGACGGTAATGGGGACTATGACTACATACTTGATAAAATCTCTGAGGAAGTTTATGTAATGTATATACCTTTAAGGGGGGAACTACTTTTTACAGCTCATGTATACTGTAGTACCGGCAGTGACCACACCTGTATATAGCACTGAGTAGTAATCTGTACAGTTCAGTTCCAGAGTGAGCCACGTTGAGTAAACACCTGTTGTACCATTCTCCTGCAGGCTGTGTCTTACTACTGACGGACACAACATTGGCGACGAGGCAAATTCGATCCTACCTGCAACTCTGCATCACCTCCCAGGGATTCGTTCCTGGAGACCAGTAGATTGGAGGTCAAGGCCAGAGACACGGGCGTTGACCATGGGCAACCGCCCAGTCATCCAGCAGAGACTCGAGAATTGCAGGGGAAGCTGTTGAGAGCCAGGCTTGGCATTCCAGTCGCGGTGGTCCAGCGAAACGGGCTGGCAACAGGTAGTGCGCAGACCCTTCCCGGACAGCGGCGGGCTAGAGCCCGACCGAGTGGCACAGCAAAGGGCCGAGCAGCGTCGACGGGAGAGAGAGAGAGAGGGCAGAGCGCACAGGGCGCAGCCGGTGTTCAGGGGCTGAGCAGCGTCGAGGAGAGGGAGAGAGACGCACAGAAACCCGCGAGGCGCCGCCATTGTCACGAGGACCGCCGAGAGCGACGTTGGCAGCAGCGCAGGAGAAGCGCACGAAACCTACAGGGCACCGCCATTGCAACGAGGACCGCCGAGAGCGGCGTTGGCAGCAGCGGGGGAGGAAGGAACGTGCGGGAGACACCATTTTAAGCCATTTTAAACCACACCCAAAATGCCGAAGAGTGGCAGTATCACCGCATTTGACAATGAAGTCGAAGATTGGACTACATATGTCGAACGAATAGAGGTATACTGCAAGGCAAATGAGGTGTCAGATGGCAAGAACGCGCCGGTATTGTTAAATTTAATGGCTGCAAAGACGTATGGCTTATTACGAAATCTAGTAACCCCAGCGAAGCCAGTGGAAAAGAGTTTTGGAGACATAGTGACGATACTACAGGAACATTTAAACCCCACACCGCTGCTGATAGCAGAAAGATTCAAGTTTCACAAACGAAACCAGCATAAGGATGAAAGCAATGCTGATTATTTAACAGAACTGTGCAAACTATCGAAACACTGCCAGTTTGGAACGGGACTGGCAGATACCTTAAGGGACAAGTTTGTGTGTGGGCTTCAAAGTGAAGGAACCCAGAAACGGCTTTTATCTGAAAAGGACCTTACGCTGGACAAGGCTTTCAGCATTGCGGTATCATATGAAGCAGCAGCACAGGGCGCTGCAGAGATACAACAGAGACCGCAAGAATATGGCACAAACGAAATGTCATACAGAACAGAGAAGTGCTATCGCTGCGGCAGAACAACACACGACCACAATGATTGCTGGTTCAAAGACAAAGTGTGCAGACAGTGTGGAAAAGTAGGACACATAGCACGAGTCTGCAGGTCGGGAAAGAAAACCAGCAATAAGAAATCTCCAAAGGAAAAGTACAAGAAGGTACATAAAGTGACGGAGAATAGTTCAGACGAACAAAAGAGTGATACCGACTCCGAAAGCAGGGAGCTGAGTTGTCTGAAACTACATAATGTGATCAAAACGGAGGATCACTGAACCATTTGGGTCACTCTCAAGATAGCAGGAGTCCAGGTAAAAATGGAATTGGACACAGGATCAGCCCTAACAGTCATAAACCGACGGGACTACGAGCGGCTATTCTCACACATACCCTTGAGAGACACAAAAATTATTTTGAAGACGTACACGGGGCAAAAAGTCTACCCCAAAGGAAAAATAAGGGTGACCGTTATATTTAACGGTAAGGAAACACCAAAACTAGACCTGTATGTATTGCAAGATGGAGGAACACCATTACTGGGACGTGAATGGATCCGGAAAATACAGCTGGATTGGCATTCCATACAAGCACTGACGGTGGCTGCCAAAAAGGATGATGACGTCACACCTGGGCGACTGTCAAAGATCCTAACCGACGCGCAAGAAGTGTTCCAGCAAGGACTCGGAACACTAAAAGGCATGACAGCAACAATTAAAATCGAAGAAAACGCAAGCCCAAAAATTTTTAAGGCCACACCGGTACCTTATGCGATCCGCCCAGCCATCGAAGCAGAGCTGGAGAGTTTGGAACGTTCAGGAGTACTGTCCAAGGTAGACTCGAGCGAGTGGGCTACACCCATCGTCCCTGTGATGAAAAAGTCGTTGAGCAGCACGCCTGGGGAACCAAGGAAGGTTCGTATCTGTGGGGACTTTAAGGTAACAGTGAAACCAGTCCTTCACACCGTGCAATATCCACTTCTGCGGATTGAAGATATTTTCGCCTCGCTATCTGGAGGGAAACGCTTCACTAAGATTGATCTGGCCCAGGTGTATCTGCAAATGGAGGTAGAAGAAGCATCAAAAACATACCTCACAATCAATACCCATAAAGGTCTCTACCAATACAACCGGCTGTTATTCGGGGTAGCATCAGCTCCGGCTATTTGGCAAAGGGCAATGGAACAAGACCTGCAAGGGATCCCAGGGAGCCAGTGTTATTTGGACGACATCCTGGTCACGGGCAAAAATGACAGTGATCACCTCGCCAACCTGGAGCAGGTGCTCACTAGATTGAAGGAATATGGGCTCCGAGCTAACCGCCACAAATGCGAGTTTTTTAAAAAACAGATCTCGTGTTGTGGCCACGTTATCGATAAAGAGGGGTTACATAAGTCCCCAGAAAAGATTGAGGCAGTAGTCAAGGCTCCAGCACCGGAAAACGTGTCACAACTGAGGTCGTTCCTCAGGCTGGTAAACTACTACCATAAGTTCTTGCCAAATTTGTCTACAATACTACACGCACTGAACACCCTACTGCAAACTGGAGTGCCATGGAAGTGGAGTGACGAATGTAAACGAGCTTTCCAGAAGAGCAAAACACTAATCACATCGAAAGAGGTATTGGCCCATTTCAACCCAGCACTACCAATTCGGTTGGCGTGTGATGCGTCACCCTACGGCATTGGAGCGGTGCTGTCGCACAAATTCTCGGACGGCTCAGAGAGGCCAATAGCCTTTGCGTCACGATCACTAACCTCAGCTGAGCGTGACTACACCCAGATTGACAGGGAGGCCCTCAGCCTAGTGTGGGGAGTGAAAAAGTTCAATCACTATCTGTGCGGGCAGAAATTCACCTTGCTGATTGACCACCAGCCTCTTGTCTCCATTTTTAATCCGAAGAAGGGCGTTCCGGTGATGTCTGCGCAACGACTACAAAGATGGTCACTCTTTCTAGGGGCGCACCACTATGAGATTGAATATAAGGGCACGAAACAGCATGGAAATGCTGATGGGCTATCACGCCTGCCACTGCCTACTGCGGAGGAAGCACCAGCAGTGGATCCTGTCGAAATATTTCATTCGACTATAGTTGAATACCTACCGGTAACTAACGCTCATATAGAAAAGGAGACCCGAAATTACCTGACACTGTCTCGGGTATATGATTTGACGGTGAAGGGATGGCCAGCACATGGCGACTCACTGTTGCTAGCATTCTCGACAAGAAGAGAACAGCTGTCAGTGTGCCGGGGGACCTTGATGTGTGGATCCCGAGTGGTAATTCCACCCAAGTTAAGGGATAGAGTGCTCAATGAGCTTCATGAGGGTCATCTGGGAGGGGTAAAAATGAAAAGCCTTGCCAGGGCTTATGTGTGGTGGCCGGGAATCGATAAACAAATCGAGGACCTGACCAAGAGCTGCTCAGGATGCCAGAAAGTCCAAAATGCACCACCACATGCCCCTCTACACCCATGGGAGTGGCCCTCCTCTCCATGGCAATGGGTGCATATTGATTTTGCTGGTCCATTCATGGACTCAATGTTTTTAATAGCCGTGGATGCGCACTCGAAATGGCCTGAGGTCATCAAAATGTCCTCCACCACCACGGAGAAAACTATTGCAGTCCTACGGACCATTTTTGCCAGGAACGGCTTGCCAGAACAGATTTGCTCCGATAATGGACCACAGTTTGTGTCCGAAGAGTTCCGGACGTTTATGAAGAAGAATGGGGTAAGGCATTACACATCCGCCCCGTATCATCCAGCCACAAATGGATTGGCTGAGAGGTTCGTACAAACCTTTAAGAAGGCAATAAAGGCTATGTACAATG
Source organism: Somniosus microcephalus (assembly GCF_052327205.1). Classification (NCBI taxonomy): domain Eukaryota; kingdom Metazoa; phylum Chordata; class Chondrichthyes; order Squaliformes; family Somniosidae; genus Somniosus; species Somniosus microcephalus. The sequence goes on from NC_140995.1 coordinate 187,964,981, forward strand.
AGAACATTCCGCTGCAGCATAAGGTGGACAATTTCCTGTTCGCCTACCGGAATGCGACACATGCAGTCACCAACCAGGCCCCGGCCATGATGTTCTTTAACCGAAGGTTAAGATCTCGCCTGGATTTGCTCAGACCAAACGTACGAAGAGATGTTGAGAGTAAGCAATTCCAGCACATCCATGAGTAGCCAACAAGGAGCTTCAATGTAGGGCAACCAGTCTTGGCCCGCGACTACCGAACAGAAAAATGGCAGCCAGGAATGATATGCACACGGCAGGGCCCACTATTGTACACAGTGGACGTTGGGGAGAACATCGTGAGACGCCATGCTGACCAGATCCTAGAGTCACAGGAACAAGTCAACCCCATGCCTCACCCATACGTACCTGGTGAGGAACCCGACGTACAGGTCGCATCTACCCCAGAAACAGTAGCATCGGAAGCTGATGACCCAACCGACGACAGGGTGCCAGAATCGCCTCCGCACCAAGAGCGAGACACTCGGGAAAGGCGCTATCCAGAAAGGATCAGGAAGCCTCCCCAAAGACAGAATATATAAATGGACTATTTTCAGCTAACGTTGTATGTTAAAAGTGTTAATTGTAATTAGTTTGATATTTAATTGTTAAATGAGTGTTATGGTACTGTTAATCTAAAAGGGGAGGAATTGTAATGTATATACCTTTAAGGGGGGAACTACTTTTTACAGCTCATGTATACTGTAGTACCGGCAGTGACCACACCTGTATATAGCACTGAGTAGTAATCTGTACAGTTCAGTTCCAGAGTGAGCCACGTTGAGTAAACACCTGTTGTACCGTTCTCCGCAGTCTGTGTCTTACTACTGATGGACACAACAGTTTAGAAAAACAAACTTAAAATAAAGACAGGTCGAGAAAGGTTAGCTTATGGGGCACACTTGTGCGCTGCCCAGTTAAATAGGGAGACTAAAGGGTTAAAAGATTTAGTAAGCCAGATGTGGGAAGAAAGAAGTGAATGGCGAGAGAACCTTTCTCCTCTCTGCAATCAGTTTTGCTGGGAGCAAAAGATTCATGACAAAATGCAGTGTACACAAAAGAAATTAGATCAAATACTCGAGCATAATATTGACCTACAGGCAGAAAACACCAGATTGTGTGAGGAGTTAGAGGATGCAAGGGGAGCATTAAGGGAATTAAACCAGCGCCAAACCATTGCCTCCCCCGAAGCAGACCATGGCCCGTGCTTAGAAAAAATCCAACAGCTGCAGGTACAAATCAGCCAACAACGGGCAGTGGTGGCTGCTGTCTCCAAAATCAAACAAATGATCCCGGCTTTTGCTGGGCCAATATAGCTGAGGACCCCACTTCCACTGTTGCCTCTGCTCCGCCTCCACCATACAAGGATGGCGAAGCAAACAAGGCAATACCGGTGTGTGTGGTCACTCGGGCCAATGCGGCCCGTCAGCTTCAGCACCAGACCACTAATGAAAGGGGGGGGAAACGGTCACTACGATCACGCATATGCCCCTTTCCACTGTTGAGGTCAGGGTACTAAAGGATGACCTAGGGACGGTGGGCATGAACACCAGCCCCCTCGACTTCAGGCAGCGGTGGAGGATTTTTATAATCGTCCACCCAGAACTAGAAAGGGATGACCTTAAACAGGCCCTCCAGGATGCATGTTCCTCAAAATTAAAACAATAAATGGATCAGGACGTTCAGGTGTTTGGCGTGATAGAGGAAATTGAGGTAGAACTATGCCAAGCACTAGGGGAGGAGGGTATTGACTTCCACCAGGTCCTATCTAGCAACAAACAGGGTCCTACCGATAGCCCGAATGACTTTGTGCATAAACTCCATGACATTTTCTAACGCACCAGTGGTGGTAGAGGGGATTACTTTAACTCTCCGAGCTTCAAAACCCTTTTTCTGAACAGCCTCCAACCATTGGTCCGTATCGTGCTGGGCATTTACGTCCCCTAAGATACCCCGTGGGAACAAGTATACACCCATGCCAGAGCTGTTTGGGATCAGACCCGTGCCAATATCCCTGGGACACCTGCTAAAGCTACAGTAGCGGCCATCGAAGGCCCACTGCCTAACCCAAAGTTAGGGCCGTCCAAAACTCCCGCGTCAGGAAAAGGTGCCTCGGTGCATTGCTACGTCTGCCACTGTCTAGGCCACTATGCCCATCAATGCAACAACAATTCCCCAAGGCAGGCAGATCCCAACCCGATCGAACAGCGACTAGAGAGAATCGAGGCAGCCATAGTGGCTTTGACCATCGGACTGGGAGCCTGACCGCTTGCTGTGGCACATCAGCAACCGGAGTCGACGAATTCATTTCCACCTCCCCTGTGACTTCCACAGGCCTCTCAGGTGGAGGTAACTTCCCCTCTCTGATACGATGGTGGTGGGAGACCGGTAATCTGCACTGTTGATCCTGGAGGCTGTCGACAATTAATGTTAGTCGACTCTGGCTCCTCCACCACCATCGTTCACAATCCCCACCCCGATTGTGCCCCAAGTTTTATCGGGCTTTGACAATTCAACCCAGACAACTATACAAGGATCCCTTCCATTGGAGCTAAAGCAGGGTGTTGTCCGCAAAGGCATGTTCACGACCAGTTCCCCAGTTTGGCCAGTTAGAAAACCGGATGACTATTGGGTGACTATTGACTATTGCAAACTCAACTCAGTCACCCCCACGCATGCCCCGGTGGTTCAGGAGACACCCACCCTACTCTCCCAGATTCCCAGTGGCAGTAATCAATATAGAATGAAATTCAGCAGAAAACATCAGAAATTGAAAACTGGCTTATGGGAAAAAGGATAAGATTAGTCTATGATGAAATAAAGAAAGGCAAAAAGGAAAGATTCTGTCCCTTTTCTACTTTCAGTGTAGTGTCCCTTTTTAAAAAAAAGCCTGTATGAATGTTTCGAAGCTAAAAGCTGAGGAAAACAAAAAAAGTTGTTTAACAAAAGATTACGGCCTAGAAATTGAGTGGGCTTAGCGCCCAATTAGTGGCGCTAGAGGGCCTTGCGCCGGACTTATAGCCGTTTTGCAAATTGACTTGGGCCTTACCATCGGCGTTAGCCGGTAGCGCTGCGCCGGCACCGATGACATCATCGGTGTGCGCAGCGTCCCGGTTGCCGTGGTAACCCGGCCCCAAGCCCAAATTCAGTTGCGCCCGCCTCGCCCGTGGCAGGCGCAACTAACGAATGTGAAAAGTGTTCTTACACGCCTTTGCGCCGGCGCATAAAGGTGGAGCGGCGGCCGGCCGCGTTCCCGGCGGCCGCCTGCCCGCACCTCCCTTCCCGGACTCCTGCATCACCCCACCCGCGGCCCTGATGAGTGTGTGCTGCGAGCCCGGCACTTCCCCGAGGTGCCGGGCTCAGATGTCGGGGGAATCCGCCGGACAGTTGTCGGCTGCAGGCAGCTCCTCCTTAACAGAAGGAGGAGGCCTGCAGTTCCCCAGCCTGCCGCACCGCATCGGGTGCCGCAGCGGGGGATTAGCGCCGGGAAACCCAATTCAACGCCCGTTTTCAGGCGCTAAAACCCTCCTTTAGCGCCCGCCGCCGTCTGGGGCCGGCGCAACCGAATTTTCGTCGGGCGCTGCCGCATTAACGCTGGCGCAAAATTTCTGGCGCTACAGCCCTGGCGAGCCCACAACCCAATTTCTAGGCCTACGTTTCAGTCTAAGATTTAACCTTGGAGTTGCAGTTGCTATCTTGAATTTTCCAAGGCAGTTTGTTTTGTTTTGTTTAAATGTGAAAACTAAACTGTCTTTTTCGATCGGGAAAGATTTTTAAAATTTAAGTGAAGTGACGCAATTGCTTGCATCTGACAATATTTACTCCACCTTCTTATAAACCTGTAAAGGAGTTAACCCTTTCCGCTGGCAGCTGTTTTTTTTTAAATTGGTTCACCAAACAACTTTGATCAATGTTTTCTATCTTTAATATTGTATTGGACAGTAAAGTTTCTCCAGACGCTCATGAATGAGATAGAATCTAGTATTAATGCTAATTTTCATTCTATTGAAAGTCAGGAAAGTGTAGTTATGAATAGTAAATTGACAGCTTTCTCTTGGAGACATTTGTTTCCTTGCTTATGTACCTTTTAAGAAAACTGCATTGACAGCCTGGCCACTGCCCAAGACATTGTGCAGAGGGAGATGAGCAATGATCTCTAGACATCTACAATCTTTTGATAGGATCACTTGAAAGCCCAAGAATGGCTTGTATCATATGGCACGTGTAGCACGATATTGAGATACCGATATGAGTGTGCAAATGTGATTTGTTACGTATGAAGCAATTACCATCCGGAAGTGCTTGGTGAATTCGCACTGAAGAACAGGTCTGAGACATGCTCAGTTACTTGACAACAGAACGACATGAAATGGTTAATGTGGCTCAGGAGAGTGAGAAAACTTTTAAAGCATTGACACATACTCCATTGAGAAACTATCTAATTAATGGAACAATCAGAATAGAGTTAAACACACTGGTACCTGTTAGAGGGATTGAAATTGAAGTTGAAGTGGAGAGTTACATGGAATTTGGATTGGGACAATTGAGGGCTAAGGAGAAATCCAAATCTTACAGCCAAGTACTGGAGAGCTCCTCTCGAGCGGTCAAGTCAGTGGAACGTTGCTTGAGCACGCCGCTGGTCTGCTCAGTGATGTTCCTGGTGGCAGCATGGCTCTCATTGTATGAGTGCTGGGCACGAGTGTTGGGTGTGGAGGGGAGTCATGAGCCAGGTGGAGAGTGGATCGCCCTTGTCTCCCAGCAGTCAGCCGCGAGCTTGATGTGGTTGCTGGAACAGATCTGGCACAGGATGAAGACATTGTGGCTGCTGCCAGGATGGCGAGCATTGACGGTGAGGATTCACTGTGTGTGGTCACACACCAACTGCACATTAAGTGAGTGGTAGCCTTTGGGGTTACGGAATACCTCAGGATTGTTATGTGGTGCCCACAGAGCGGCGTGGGTGCAGTCCATGGCACCCTGCACCATGGGGAACCCTGCTATCCTGGCAAAGCCACATGCACACTTGCGCTGCTTCTCTCTGGTGATGGGGAAGGAAATGTAGTCCCTTCTCCTTTTCTGGAGAGCTTCTGTGACCTCACGGATGTAGCAGTGGACGGCAAATTGCGAGATGTTCGCTATATCTCCTGTTGCACACTGGAAGGATCCGCTGGCGTAGTAATTGATGGCGACGGTAACCTTGACTGCCACTGAGAGACGTGGTGCTCCTGATGTGAGGCTCGAGGTCTGGCTGCAGAAGGTGGCAGAGCTCTGTGACCACGTCCTTCTAAGACACTGCTCCACATTGAGACTGATGTAGGAGAAATGCTGCCAGAGTACCCTGGGAGGGTAAGGCCTCCTGTTGAGAGCCCTGTTGGCCCTTCTCCCTCTGACTACATTTTGCAATCTCTCTCTCTGCCTCCGCTGCCTCCGACGTTGACGCTGGAGGGCGAGGTCCAGTGCCAGTACAGCCCCCATTGAAGTATGGAAAAGTTACACTTTCAAATCTCACCTAAATGAAAGTGAATAATTTTCTGAGCCAGAAGACTCCTTCAACTGAAAAACGCTGAAATCGCCTGTTTGCCTATGTCAAACTGGCAAGGCAGCAGTCTTTGCCGACTAAAAATAAAGCGGATGTTGACGCCTTTATAGAACGCTCCTCCAGCGCTCATCCGACTGCGAACCGCCTCCTCTACCTGTCGTTGCTAACGGCAGGCGCTCAGGCAGGGGGCGGGAGTGAATTTCTGAGCTGGGGTGCTGCGCCGCCAGATGATGTCACGATCTCCGGTCGCAGGAGAGCGTGGTGCTAGTTGGTACCACCGCCACAAACCTCCAATTCATTTTCGCGGGCGTCAGTACACTCGCCGTGCCCCATTGCTAAGCTGCTAGCGCCCCCTTAGCGGCCCCCTGGAGGTGCTAACAGGAGGCACAAATGTACCCAATTTCTCCCCCTGTATCTTAATCAGCAATCATGACAAGAAGAAAATACAACCTAAGTGGTAGCAGCTGCGCCTTTGGTTACTTAGCAACATGTTGTATGGTATCCTTTCCTTCCAAAGCCCTGCGGATGCAGCACAGGTATGTCACAGAATTGTTCCCACTTAAATGTCCAAAAAAGTCTGCTTTCCTTTGGAATTCTTGTTTCAATTAGGCTGTGCGTCCTTCTTTGTTATAAAATGTTGCTTTTCAGAAAGGTGACTGCACAAAGTTCTAATGCAAGCAGTAACACTACAATATTAAACAGTAGTTTTTGTTTGCAATGCAACAACAAAGTATAAACAGGCCCACCTGAAGCTTACAGGAGACAACGCCAAGTTTTAGTTCCACTTTGACTCCCAGTAATCTCTTGATGTAGGTGATGATGTTATATTAATCATAAAATGTATATATGTAGCGTGGGAGACCGTCTATTATCTGTAAATTATAGCTCAGTACTGTCTTGTACAGCTTGAATTGAAGTGGGATTAGCTGGCAATAGCTTTATAAATACTTCACATATTTTTAAAACAATCAGACTGAAAACATTCTGTAATCAGCTAAACTCAGCTTGCACAACATATTCTGTGTTCTGTATTGTTGAGATTATTTTACATATCATAACGTGAAAATACAAATTTGATCAACTAAAACTAATGGTTAGGCTTTTAAATTCCTTTAACGTTAGACAGACATTTAACTTATCGTACTGCATGCAGGTTGTCAAGCGATTCCATTTCAGGCTAGAGGTATTTGACAAAGGCATCCAAGACTTCCGAAGTGGAAGGTAAATGAAAAGCCAATTTTGCTTTGACCTTTAACACCAGTCATTGGATTTACAAACAATCTGCTCTCACCCTGTGGCTTTAACAAGGGTGCAGTTTATTCAGATGCTAGAAATGGACTCTTTCCAGACTTTAAGGGCTGGATTTCATTCAGCAGTCGGGAGGGAGGTGGGACTACAACTTTCGGGTTGTAGTCCCGCCTCCATCGATGTCCGTCCAATCCACGCGATTTTCCCTTGATTGACCTTGTTGAGCCCGCCCAGCGGGCTCAGCAGGCCAATTAAGGGCCACCCGGCAACAGGTGACGTCACAGACTGAAATTTCATCTGTCAAGAGGTGTTGACAGATGAAATATCAGTGTTTCACAGCTGTTTGAAGCTGTCAAACACTGACAGTCTGACTTCTAACCTGAGTCCTTCTTCGCAGACTCAGTTAGAACTCTCACCGGCACTGAAAGCTGAAGGCTGTCACTTTTGACAGATCGCAGCCATTCAGCTTTCAGTGCCGGCTGAGTGATGGACTCCCGACGCCTACAGGAAGAAAGGCTGTTAAGGTAAGTACAGGTAATTTAAACTTCTTTACACACTTTAGACACACCAAACACACTTACCTTTGCACTCATGCACCCATCACTCACCTGAACACCGACATCGCGACCCCTCCAAGTCCTGCAACCCGACGGCCCGCCTGCTCTAACCTGGCGTGGTTTGGAGCCGTCGGGAATCCCACACGACACCCCTCAAAATAGGGATTAGGCTAAAAACTGCCTGTTAACTACCTGTTAACAGGCAGTTAATTGGCACTAATCCCTTCCCGCCTCGGGTCGACAGGTCCCAGTGCGGGGCGGGTGCCCGCCTCCTTTGAAACTTACGTGGAGGCGGGTTTTGGGCAGGATGGTGTCGGGACCCCCGAATTCGGGATTTTTGCCCCCCGCACGCCTAAAAGCCCGCCTCACAGCACACTGAAAATCTGGCCCTAAGAGTTAAAATGCAGCTCAAATAAGTTCTGACGAAAGGTCATCGACCTGAAACGTTAACTCTGTTTCTCTCTTCACAGATGCTGCCTGACCTGCTGAGTATTTCCAGCATTTTCTGTTTTTATTTCAAATAAGATCAACTTGGATTAGAGGAAAATCCATTTGAAATCAAAAATGTTTTGAATGTCCAAAATCATGTGTATTCACAGCACTGTCAAAATAAGTAATATTAAATCCCACTTAAAACCAGTCATTCAGTCCAGCATCATTTTGGGCTAGTTTCTAACCTGTGATTCACTCTTGTAGATGGTGACACATCAAGGGCTACACTTTCTCTGTGTACAAGAATGCCCATGGACACTTCTCCAAGTTTCTTATGCATGGCATTTCCTTATTTTCCATATGCATCTAGGTACAATTACACATATGTTTAGGCCACTGGGATATACATTTCTAAATAAAAGGGTATCATATATCCCTGCACACAACTTCCTCAAACTGACCATGGGCACCAGCTGTGAATAATACTGGGAAACCCACATCTAAAATGTGCTTGCTTAAGACAGAATTGGAGACAAAGACAACTTTGTTGAAGGCAGGAAATTTGTGCAATAAATGAACTCTTGCTTATAATGAAAGAAATCAAGCTACTGACCCTGACAGAAAGATTCATTGTGATTAAGATTTATTTTTCAATTGGTCTATTGGAGGTTGCTTTCTTGCCTGGTGAGAATGTCCTCCAGAGGCCTGGACTAATACTCTGGAGAGCAGGGGGTTTAAATCCCACCGTGGCAGTTTGAGAATTCAGTTTTAATTAAAAATCTGGAGAAAAAAAAGAACTGGTATCAGTAAAAGTGACCATAAAGCTGTCGGATTATCATAAAAACCCAACTGGTTCACTAATGTCCTTTCAGGTTGGAAACTCGTCATCCTTACCCACTCTGGCCTAAATGTGATTCCAGTCCCACACCATCATGGTTGACTCCTAACTGCCCTCTGAACTGGTCTAGCAAGCCACTCATTTGCATCTTCAAGACAAAGGTCCACCACCACCTTCTCAGGGCAACTAGGTGGATGAATTAGCTGCGCAAATAGAGGTAAACGATTGTGATTTGATTGGGATTACGGAAACATGGCTCCAGGGTGGCCAAGGCTGGGAACTCAACATCCAGGGGTATTCAATATTTAGGAAAGATAGGCAAAAAGGAAAGGGAGGTTGGGTAGCATTGCTGGTTAAACAAGGGATTAACACAATTGTAAGGAAGGATATTAGCTCTGATGATGTGGAATCTGTATGGGTAGAACTGCGAAATACCAAGGGGCAGAAAACATTAGTGGGAGTGGTATATAGACCTCCAAACAGTAATGCGGAGGTTGGGGATGGCATTAAAAGGAAAATTAGAGAAGTGTGCAATAAGGGCACAGCAGTCATCATGGGTGACTTTAATCTACATATTAATTGGGTTAACCAAATTAGTAACAATATTGTGGAGGAGGAATTCCTGGAGTGTTTACGGGATGGTTTCCTGGACCAATATGTCGAGGAACCAACCAGAGATCAGGCCATCTTAGACTGGGTATTATGTAATGAGAAAGGATTAATTAACAATCTTGTTGTACGAGGCCCCTTGGGTCGGAGCGATCATAATATGATAGAATTCTTCATTAAGATGGAGAATGAAGTTGTTGACTCAGAGACTAGGGTCCTGAATTCAAACAAAGGAAACTACGATGGTCTGAGGTGCAAGTTGGGTAGGATTGCTTGGGGAATGTCACTCAAAGGGTTGACGGTGGATAGGCAATAGCAAACATTCAAAGACCGAATGGATGGACTACAGAATTTGTTCATCCCAGTTTGGCATAAAAATAAAACAAAAAAGGTGACTCAACCGTGGCTAACAAGGGAAATTAGGGATAGCATAAGATCCAAGGGGAGGACATATAAATTGGCCAGAAAAAGCAGTAAACCTGAGGATTGGGAGCAGTTTAGGATTCAACAAAGGAGGACAAAGGGGTTAATTAAGAAAGGGAAAATAGAATATGAGAGTAAGCTTGCTGGGAACATAAAAACTGACTGTAAAAGCTTTTATAGATATGTGAAGAGAAAAAGATTGGTGAAGACAAGCGTAGGTCCCTTGCAGTCAGAATCAGGGGAATTTATAATGGGGAACAAAGAAATGGCAGACCAACTAAATACATATTTTGGTTCTGTCTTCACAAAGGAGGACACTAATAACCTCCCAGAGATGTCAGGGAACATAGGGTCTGATGAAAGGGAGGAACTAAAAGAAATCAGTATTTGTAGGGAAATGGTGTTAAGGAAATTGATGCGATTGAAGGCCAATAAATCCCCAGGGCCTGATAATCTACATCCTAGGGTACTTAAGGAAGTGGCCCTAGAAATAGTAGATGCATTGCTGATCACCTTCCAACATTCGATGGAATCTGGAACAGAACCCATGGATTGGGGGGTAGCTAATGTTACCCCACTATTCAAAAAAGGTGGTAGAGAAAAAATGGTGAATTACAGACTGGTAAGCCTGACATCGGTAGTGGGGAAAATGCTAGAGTCCATCATAAAAGATGTAATAGCAGAGCACTTGGAAAACAGTGACAGGATCGGACAAAGTCAACATGGATTTACAAAGGGTAAATCGTGCTTGACTAATCTACTGGAATTTTTTGAGGATGTAACTGGTAAAATAGATAAGGGAGAACCAGTGGATGTGGTGTATTTGAACTTTCAGAAGGCTTTCGATAAGGTCCCGCATAAGAGATTAGTGTGTAAAGTTAAGGCACATGGGATTGGGGGCAAGGTACTGACTTGGATAGAGAACTGGTTGGCAGACAGAAAGCAAAGAGTTGGAATAAACGGGTCTTTTCCCGAGTGGCAGGCAGTGACTAGTGGGGTACCGCAGGGATCGGTCCTTGGACCCCAACTATTCACAATATATATTAATGATCTAGACAAGGGAACTAGATGTAATATCTCCAAATTTGCAGATGACACAAAGCTGGGTGGGCGTGTGTGCTGTGAGGAGGATGCCGAGAAACTCCAGGATGATTTGGACAGGTTGGGTGATTGGGCAGAAGCATGGCAGATGCAATATAACGTGGATAAATGTGAGGTTATCCACTTTGGTAGCAAAAACAGGAAGGCAAATTATTATCTGAATGGCAATAGATTGGGAGAAGGGGAAGTGCAACGAGACCTGGGTGTCCTTGTGCACCAGTCGCTGAAGGTAAGCATGCAGGTGCAGCAGGCGGTTAAGAAGGCAAATGGTATGTTAGCCTTTGTAGCGAGAGGGTTTGAGTACAGGAACAAGGATGTCTTGCTGTAGTTGTACAGGGCCTTGGTGAGACCACATCTTGAGTATTGTGTGCAGTTTTGGTCACCTTATCTGAGGAAGGATGTTCTTGCCATGGAAGGAGATCAGCGAAGATTCACCAGGCTGACACCTGGGATGGCAGGAATGATGTATGAGGAGAGATTGGGTCGATTGGGCTTTTACTCACTGGAGTTTAGAAGAATGGGAGGTAATCTCATTGAAACTTATAAAATTCTGACAGGACTGGACAGACTAGATGCAGGAAGAATGTTCCCAATGGCTGGGGAGTCCAGAACCAGGGGTCACAGTCTAATGATAAGGGGTAAGCCATTTAGGACAGAAATGAGGAGGAATTTCTTCACCCAGAGAGTGGTGAACCTGTGGAATTCTCTACCACAGAAGGCAGTAGAGGCCAATTCATTAAATATATTCAAGAAGGAGTTGGATATATTTCTCAAGGCTAAAGGGATCAAAGGGTATGGGGAGAAAGCAGGGTACTGAATTTGGATGATCAGCCATGATCGCATTGAATGGCGGAGCAGGCTCGAGGGGCCGAATGGCCTACTCCTGCTCCTATTTTCTATGTTTCTATGTTTCTATGTTAACTAGGGATGGGCAATAAATGCCTACCTTGCCTGCAATGCCCACATCCTGAGAATGAATTAAAAAAACACATCAGAATATTTAATTGTCTCACCAAGAGTTAAGGTCATCCACAAAACGAAAATGCGATATTTCCACAAGGAAGGTCTAATATCTACAAATTCCCAAAACATAGGCATTGGTGCCACGTTCAGTGTTATTTCCCACACTGCCTGCACCTGATAAAAGCAAGTACAGTTTTAACCATTTTGTTCATGTTATCCTAACCAGTAGAAGAAATCGTTCAAATATCCAGACTGAGGTATACAGCTGTGACAAATCATGTAAGACATTTCTTCATTTACCAAATCCCTCAGTGTTTATGTCATCTGATTTTGAATTTTTGGACTTGATATCAAATCCTGTCACACATAGTTGTAATCTAAACAAATGTCACTGTGCTCCTGGCCAATCATAGTTTGTTTAAAAAGTTTTATTTTGGGCAGGGCTTGTCAAAATATTGGAGACACCATAGAAACGGATTTCCTAATGATTTACAATGTGAGGGGAGTTCTCTTGCTAACTTAAATTATGGGCTTATGTCACATCACACATCAATAGTAAGAATAATAATGGTATAACACTCTCCCAATCTAAAATATTATTTCTATATATAGCAAGATTCCAGTGCACTGACAGTTTCATTAATCTTAATTCCAGTGCCAGTTCATGAAGATAAAAACCTTGGAGCCTGTGAACAGCTTGGCAGGTTTTCATACCTTTGTAGAACATGCTACAATCTACATCCTGTAGGCTAAGGGAGCTGTGATGATCATGGCCAAGATATAGCAGGAATGATCCAATGCAGTCAGCTCGAACTTGAGAAAACCCAGAGGAGGTGCACATGGAAAAAGCCTGGAATCCATTTCGACAGCATGAAAGATTGGTGTGGGTGATGTAAGGGAGCCTACAGCAGGAAACCGTCAACAGGAGAGGTGTAGAGAAGGTAGCAGCCCTGGCTATTTTCCTTTATGGGGTCAATAGTATTTGATGGAGGAGAGAGGTGTAGCAGGAGGGGTAGATTTTCCATTGCACTGTCTGGTGGAGCGGATTGTCCTCCTTTTATAGAACCCGCCTGATTTTCATTCCATTGACTTTAATGGGTTCTATAAAGGGTGGGTGATCCGCACTGCTAGATTAGTATCAAGGCAGTGAAGAGGAAAATCTACCCCTTTGATTCTAGTGCTGAGTATAATGGTCTTGGGTGGGCTTGAACTTTAATAGTTTGTGTTGTGTTTGTACCGCTATACACAACTACATAAAATAATAAAGCTGCAGAGACTGAGAGTAACTTCAAGTGATCTTTACTGGGTAACTGGAACTTCGGCACTGACTATACAAATCGATACGCATCTGTTATATACGCTCGCAACTAAGGATATACATCCGCAATACAAAGTAGTCCCTTCAATGTTGTATACATTACACTTCCTCCCCTTTAGGTTAATAGGGCTAGATTTTCAGTTGCTTGCGCCAGCAGTTAGCGCCTTAAGAGAAGTGATTTTCGGGCGCTATGCGTGTAGCGCCCGGGCGCAGCGCAGTTTGCGTCCCGCCCCAAATTAAGTTGCCCGTTAGCGCCGGCGCAAAGTTTAGCGGCCGCCCGGATGCGCGCGCAGAAAATGACGTCACATCCTCGTGCAACGCCCTTTGGCCGCCCCGAATACAAACTTCAGTCGGACCGCCCGATTGTGCGGCTGGCGTCCAGTGCGTTTGTAAAATGGAACGCAACACACCCTGGGGAGCGCAAATTAAAGGGCCCTCCTCCTGCACTATAATGGAAGGAACCAGTGTGTTCTGAATGGTGTATTTATGTTTCCGGCCTCCTCCTCCTCCTCCTCCTCCTCCTCCTCCTCCTCCTCCTCCTCCTCCGTCTTTTCCCCCCCAGACTCTGCCTTTGCAAAAAACACATGCACCCTTCCCCTTTAAGAGCTCACTGGCACCAGAGTGTCTGCCGTGCACTGCGCCCGAGCTCGGGCGCAGCGCTCTGCACCGCCGGCTTAGCGCCTAAAGATAGTAGTGGAACGCCTCTTTTAGCGCTCCACCAACCTCTTAGGGCGAAGCCACTGAATTTCCGGCAATGGGGCGCTACTTTGGGGCGTGCGCTAACTTCGGGCGGGCGCTAAGGTTAGCGCCCCAAAACTGTCTATACTGAAAATCTAGGCCATAGTATATTAATGCAAAATTTCTATAATTAACATACAGAGCCTGTCTTTGCAGTAACAAAATTCAAATTCCAACATAACATTTTATTTTGTCAACAGCCCTTTTACAAGTCAAGTCTCTGGGGAGGCCTCCTCTGCCTCTCTGGGTAATGTCTCTCCAGACTCTTTTGCTTTGGGGAATGAGACTGTACAGGTACAGTTGCATCAGATGAGCTACCAGCACAGGTAGAGCTCTCAGCTGAGGATGAGGCTGGTGCTGATGCTAATGAATCAGGAGTGTCTCTTTCCATGTCAGGTGAGTCTGGGCGAGGTATAGGGGCGTTTTCCACCTGAACGTCCAGAATTTGGTCCACATGATGTCTCAAAACGTTCTCTCCCACATCCACAGTATACATTAGTGGTCCCTCTCTTGTGGATATTGTACCTGGTTGCCACTTTTCCATCCGGAAATCACGAGCAAGAACTGACTGTCCCACACTGAAGCTTCTTGTTGGCTTAGCATTCAAATGTTTGAACTGTTTGTTCTCTACATCATGACGTACATTCGGTTTAAGAAGGTCCATGCGAGATCACAGGTTCCTGTTCAGAAACATCATCGCTGGAGTCTGATTAGTGGCTGCGTGTACTGCGTTCCGATAAGCAAAGAGGAATTTGTCTATCTTGTGTTGCAGTGGTAGATTCTCGCTGTACATTGCTTTGATGGCCTTCTTGAAAGTCTGTACGAATCTTTCTGCCAAGTCATTTGTAGCTGGATGGTAAGGGGCAGATGTGTAGTGCTTGATTCCATTTTTCCTCGTGAACCTTTGGAATTCGTCAGAGACAAATTGTCATCCATTGTCTGTGCAGATTTGTTCTGGTAGTCCATTTCTAGCGAACATGGTCCTCAGAACTGAAATGGTCTTTTCAGATGTGGTTAATTTCATTTTAATGACCTCGGGCCATTTGGAAAGTGCATCGACTGCAATCAAGAACATGGAGTCCATGAACAGTCCAGCAAAGTCGATGTGCACACGTTGCCATGGTGATGAGGGCCATTCCCATGGATGGAGAGGGGCTTGTGGTGGTGCGTTCTGGACCTTTTGACATCCTGAGCAGCTCTTTGTCAGGTCCTCGATCTGTTTGTCAATTCCCGGCCACCACACGTAACCACGGGCAAGGCTTTTCATCTTTACCGTACCTAAGTGGCCTTCATGCAGTTCATCTAGAACTCGGTTACGAAGCTTGGGAGGAATCACAACTCGTGAGCCGCACATCAGTGTTCCCCGACACACGGATAACTGCTCCCTCCTAGCTGAGAATGCTGGAAACAATGAGTCACCATGCGCTGGCCATCCCTTCACAGTGATGTCATAAACTTTTGACAACGTAGGGTCATTGCGTGTTTCTCTTTCAATGAGGGAGTTTGTCACTGGTAGCTGCTCAACTATTGTTGTGTGAAATATCTCTGCTGAGTCAACTGTTGTAGTTTCCTCTGAGGTCGGCAGTGGTAAATGTGACAAATCATCGGCGTTGCCATGTTGCTTGGTCCCTTGTATTCAATGTCATACAGGTGAGCCCCTAGGAAGAGTGACCATCGCTGTAGCCGTTGTGCTGTCATCACTGGAACGCCCTTCCTTGGGTTGAAGATTGAAATGAGAGGCTGGTAGTCAGTTAACAGTGTAAACTGTTGACCATACAAGTAGTGGTTGAATTTCTTGACTCCCCACACAAGGCTGAGAGCCTCTCAGTCAATCTGTGCATAATGGCGTTCAGCTGTCGTCAATGATCTTGAAGCAAAGGCTATTGGTCTCTCTGAGCCATCTGGGAACTTATGTGACAACACGGCACCAATGCCATAGGGTGAAGCATCACATGCCAGTTGAATAGGTAAGGATGGGTCAAAGTGAGCTAGCACCTCTTCTGAAGTAATGAGTCTTTTACTCTCTTGAAAAGCTTGTTCACAACTGTCACTCCACTTCCATTGTGACCCTGTCTGCAGCAGTGCATTTAGTGGATGTAACACTGTGGATAGGTTGGGCAAGAACTTGTGATAGTAGTTCACCAGTCCAAGATATGATCTCAACTGAGACACATTTTCAGGTGTTGGTGCATTAATCACAGCTTCAATCTTTTCTGGAGACTTGTGTAAGCCGTCCTTGTCAATCACATGTCCACAGTATGAGATTTCCTTTTTGAAAAACTCACACTTGTCCCAGTTCGCTCGGAGCCCATACTCCCGTAGCCTGATGAGCACCTGTTCGAGGTTGGAAAGGTGGCCATTGTCATTCTTGCCAGTAATGATGATGTCATCAAGATAACACTGAGTACCTGGAATCCCCTGCAGGACTTGGTCCATTGCCCTTTGCCAGATTGCAGGAGCTGATGCTATTCCGAATACCAGCCGATTGTACTGGTAAAGGCCTTTGTGCGTATTTATTGTCAGGTACTTCTTTGATGCATCATCAGTTTCCATTTGGAGATATGCCTGGGCCAAGTCAATCTTTGTGAAGCATTCCCCTCTTGACAGGGAAGCAAAGATGTCCTCAATGCGAGGCAATGGGTACTGTACTGTGTGGAGGACTGGGTTAACAGTCACCTTAAAGTCTCCACAGATGCGCACTTTTCTTGGCTTTCCTGGTTTTGTGCTGGAGGTTTTCTTCATCACTGGAACTATAGGTGTGGCCCATTCACTCCAATCCACCTTGGACAGGACCCCTAACTGCTCCAAGTTCTCCAGTTCTGCTTCTACTGAAGGGCGAATTGCATAAGGCACTGGTCTGGCCTTGTGAAACTTTGGATTTGCGTTCTCCTCAATCTTAATTTTTGCTTTCATGCCCTTAAGTGTTCCTATTCCCTTCTTGAACAGTTCCTGAGAGTCAGAGAGTATTTGTGACAGTCTCTCAGGAGTGGCGTTGCTGTCCTCCTTTACTGACACAAACAGTGCTTGGATGGTGTGCCAATCCAACTGTATTTTCCTGAGCCATTCACGTCCCAGCAATGGTGGTCCTCCATTTTCCACTACATAGAGGTTCAATTGCGGTATTTTTTTTTCTTTGTATGTCACTGTCACTTTTATTTTACCTTTGGGGCACACTTTTTGTCCTGTGTATGTCTTTAACAGTACTTTAGTTGGCCTTAGCGGTATGTGTGAAAACAGTTGTTTGTAGTCATGTACAGAGATCACTGTTAAAGCTGAGCCTGTGTCCAACTCCATTTTCAGCCTAACTCCTGCCACTTCTGGAGTAACCCATATTATTCTGTGATCCTCTGTTTCTTTCACACTGTGTAGTTTTAGACAAGCCAGATCCTCTTCCTCTGAGTCTGTGTCACTTTTTTCTTTATCTGAACTGTCTCCAGTCACGTAGTGTACCTTCTTGTATCTATCTTTGAAAGGTTTCTTGTTTTCAGTCACTTGGTGTGCCTTTTTGCTCTGTATTGCATCAGTTTTCTGCTTCTTTGCTTTGCAACTCTTTCAATGTGCCCTCATTTGCCACATTGTCTGCAATCTTTGTCTTTAAACCAACAGTCATTGTGGTCATGTGACATTTTACCACAGCGATAGCACTTCTTTTCTTGTTTCAGTGACATTTTGTTAGTGGAATATTCCAGGGATTTTTGTTGAATTTCTAAAGCGCCACGTGCTGCTGCTTCCATTGAAATTGCAATACTTAGAGCCTTCTCCAAGGCGAGATCTTTTTCAGACAGGAGCTTCTTTTGTGTGCTTTCACTTTGCATACCACACACAAATCTGTCTCTCACTACGTCTGATAAGCCCACTCCAAATTGGCAATGTTCTGATAATTTGCGCAACTTTGCCAAATATTCAGAAATGCTTTCATTTTTGCTCTGGTTCCGTTTATGGAATTTAAATCTTTCGGCTATGAGCAGTGGTCTGGGGCTTAAATGGTCTTGGAGTGTGTCCACTATTTGTTTGTATGTTTTGTTTGCTGGCTTTTCAGGGGTTAATAAACTACGTAGTAGCCTGTATGTCTTCGCGCCCATAACACTCAGCAAAACAATGGCTTTCTTTTCTACCTCCACTCCGTTAGCCTCACAGTACAACTCCACTCTTTCAATGTAAGTTGCCCAGTCTTCAATGCTACTATCAAATGCTGCAATCGTGCCAATCATCGCCATTTTTTCCAAACCCGTTTTTTCTTTCTTTACTAGTTAGCTAGCGTCATGCAAGTCCTGTGCACTTTTCACTTGACTTACGTATCCCCTGCCTAGCTTAGCAAGCGTACTCCGTTTTCTCTGCTTTCTCGCTCCTTTCTTCCAAGTTTCGGTGTCCTCTGGATGCGATGCCAGAATAGGAAGACGTAGGTTCATAATTCTCATCGCCAATTTGTTGTGTTTGTACCGCTATACACAACTACATAAAATAATAAAGCAGCAGAGACTGAGAGTAACTTCAAGTGATCTTTACTGGGTAACTGGAACTTCGGCACTGACTGTACAAATCGATACGCGTCTGTTATATACGCTCGCAACTAAGGATATACATCCGCAATACAAAGTAGTCCCTTCAATGTTGTATACATTACAGTTTGGTCAACCCCATAAGAGAGCTAGTGTTATTTAATGAGAAACACCAGTTTATTTGTTTGATTTTTAGGGATTTCTTTTTGCATACTTGTCAAAGCGAAGAACAACAGCACTGAGGAGTAGAATATTTTGACACATTTTACATTCATAGTGAGATATTGAACGCTCTCAGATCAATTGTAAATTCCCTCTGCTTTGCCCTAAGTTTGGAATTATCCCAGTCTTACAATATATTGCACGAAAGTAAAATTATAAAAGGGGAAAACTTTGATAATGTATTCATAAAATAATTTCCTGGCAGACTGAGATACATAGTACAAACTATCTTGAGCGATATAAACAATCATAACCTCAACACAGATCAAATACCAAGAGGAGTCAAGCGTACAACTGGATGACACCACTTCATTACTGCCACATGGATCATATAAGGTCCAGGAAGAAGGAACTAAAGTTTTTAAAAATATCAAGTTATTTAAGCATAATATCGACAGTGTCAATTTCTTCCTCTTTTTCCTTTCACTGAGGTTTAAAATGGAGAAAAGTGACAGTAGCAGCATGAGAAACTGGTGGCCAGCAGTTGAAAATCGTCCCTCCACAGCCATTGATCACCGTTTTATTGAGATATAACACTGTTGAATATATTGAAATAAAATATTCCCATTAACTGTAATGTGACTTCCGAATTTACATAAATTTATTGTAAACTCAGAGAAAAGTTTCTGATCACTTCATAAATTTTGGATAATTGACCTTCTTTGTTGACCCACAACTATAACAGCAGTGGGCAGGAGCAAAACAGAGCACACGCCTAGCTAGGAATCTGTAAGTAGTGCAGCGCTGTAGATGCTGAACAGTCTGATCTGAATTGGATCAGGTTGTCCTTTTCCCATTTGTTTCTCGGTTGGAGCATGAAAACTTTTGGTAAATGCTGAAGGCAATACAGATTTGCACTGCCATAAAGAATGGAAATTCCTGCTGGGCTTGCTGACCTCTACACTTGAATTCATGATATGTGTTTCTGACATTTGAAACTTTGCAACAGGAATCCAAATTCCTAACATTATTCCAAAATACAAGTTCAAATACAAGGTAGAAATGAAGGAGACTATTTCACAACAACAACATCTTACATTTATATAGCACCATTATAGAAACATAGAAGATAGGAGCAGGAGTAGGCCATTCGGCCCCTCGAGCCTGCTCCGCCATTCAATGAGATCATGGCTGACCATCCAAATTCAGTACCCTGTCCCTGCTTTCTCCCCATATCCCTTGATCCCTTTAGCCTTAAGAAATATATCCAACTCCTTCTTGAATATATTTAATGAATTGGCTTCTACTGCCTTCTTTGGCAGAGAATTCCACAGGTTCACCACTCTCTGGGTGAAGAAATTCCTCCTCATCTCTGTCCTAAATAGCTTACCCCTTATCCTTAGATTGTGACCCCTGTGTTATTATGTTCATAAATAAATAGACGTTTTCATTATGAACAGCTAGCTTGAGCTAGTCATTTATTCTGCCATGTGGACTAGTGTACAGGCATCCATCTTGACTACTGCCTTGTGGGTAGCCCACTACTAAACATACAGCTCCACCTAGTGTACGATTCTAGAATGATATGTTACTGATCAATACATCCCCCTTCCTTAGAGGTTAAACAAAATCAATATCAATCAATATCAATCAATCATAACAACATAAACTCCTTCACAACAGTCAACACATTTTCAAAGCTTTACTTTATGAACTCTAAGCTTTTCATTCTTTTATTATAGTTTTCTTTGTACTCAAAGATTAAGTCTATCAGGCTTTTTTACTTCACGTGTGGATCTTCTCAGCACAGGTAAGTCTGATGTGTTTTCATGAGAGCCTGTATGTGTGTTTGTGTTAGATTGTTCTGGTGGTGAGTGACAAGATTCAGTTGCGGCATTGTCATCGATTTGCTCTTGGATAGTTTCTTGTGTTTTCAGGAGGGAACGGCGGTTCCTCCTGAAAATCTGTCCTTCCTCAGTTCTAACAGTGTATAACCTTGGTCCTACTTCCTCAAGAACTGTAGCTTTCCTGTTCCATGCATCTGGATCCTCAATCCTGACAACATCATCCCTTGTCAATGGTTTCAAAGTTTTGGAAGACTTGTCATAGTGTGATTTCTGTTTCAGCTTTAACAGTTGAAGTCTCTGTCTCAGTTCCTTACTCTGCTTTTCTTTTGCACAGCAGGGTAGCGTGGTGCGCAACTTGCGACCCATTAGGAGTTCAGCAGGTGAAGAACCACAGTCTAAAGGGGAGGCTCAGTAGCTCAGCAGGGTGAGGTAAGGATCAGACTTGCTTTCTGTTGCTTTCTTCAGTAGCTGTTTGAGAGCTTGAACACCTTTCTCTGTCTTACCATTCGACTGAGCATACAGAGGACTGGATGTGATATGTTGAAAGTCATAATGTGCTGCAAACTGTTGCCACTCCTTACAGTTGGAGCACGGACCATTGTTGCTAACGGCAATCCTGGGAATTCCATGTCAGGTGACGATGGATTCACATGCATTATGACACTGCTTGCTGATGTGCTTGAGAGCAGTGCCATCGCAGGATAGTTAGAATAGTAGTCAATCACTATTAGATAGTCTTTACCATTCAAATGAAAGAGGTCCATACCAATCTTTTGCCATGGTGCTGTTGGTAAGTCAGCTACTATCATTGGTTCCTTTGCTTGTTTGTTTTGGTGTTTCTGACATGTCTCACATATGCCTATCATGTTCTCAATGTCCTTATTTATGCCAGGCCAATAAACAGTGTCTCTTGCTTTCCTTTTGCATTTTTCAATTCCGAGGTGTCCCTCATGAATCCTTTTGAGCATGTCTTGACGTAAAGCCTATGGAATTACTATTCTGTTCTGTTTTAGTAACTCTGACCTGATGTGATAGTACTTTGGACAGGAACCTTTTGGCCAACCATGATGAATGTTCTCTATTACCGTTTGTAACACTGTATCTTTTACTGTTTCTTCTGCTATTTGCTTTGATTTTGTGTCTGACATGGGCAGCGCAGCAGTGACCATACTCACATGAACATCCACGTCTTCCTCAGTAGAGCTCACATGGCTCATTGTGGGTGCTCGGGATAGTGCATCTGCTAACACAATGGCCCAGAAATTCGGGTCGGGGGCTTCCCGCGGGTGCAAGCCCCCGACCTACACTTACATATCGTGCTGACATTTGAAGACTGGGCCTGCGTGGATTTCCGGTCTGTGGCCCGGTTCAGCTCATGATCCAGCGGCGTACTTGGTGCGATGAGCCGGCTGGGATCATGTGAGCACTGGGCAACCAATGGGAGTTTACAAAAGTCCATTCATGAGTTAGACATAAGACCTGTCAAACTCATGAAAAGTGCGGGCGCCCAAAACACTACTTAAACTTTAAATAAAAGTTAAAAAAAATTCCAATAATTAAATTAACTATTAATAACTTTAAAAAACTATTTTAAACAATTATTCAAATTTCTGCCAACATTTTATTTTCAAGAAATCGGGTCCAAAAATAAACTTGCCTTACTGTAAATTCTTTAAAAATAATAAACCTGTGGAAAAAAATTTCTAACTTTAATTATTAGACACTTACCTTATAAAACTAAGTCCTTACGTCTGCTTTTTACATTCATAAAACGTGGAGGCCTTCACGCACGGACAAACCTGTCAAAAAAACCGAAGTTCAACGCGTACAGGCTGCCTCAAATGTCGCAAGGAGAGGAGGAGGAGGAAATGCCGGTTTTCCGCGCGTGCGCTGTGCATACTGTAATCCGGCACTTCCAACAGGCCCACGCGTGAGTACCCCGTCCGTACTCACGCGTTGGGACTGGAATTACTGGGCCTATGTGTTTGCCTGGTGTGTAGATCAGTTCAAAGTCATATCTTTGCAGCTTCATCATGAGTCATTGAATCCTTGGAGACATCTCATTCAGATTTTTTTTAAAGATGGCAACCAGTGGGCAGTGGTCTGTCTCAACTGTGAAGGTGGGAAGTCCATATATGTAGCCATGAAACTTTTCTAGTCCAACTACCAAGCCTAGACATTCCTTTTCAATCTGGGCGTATCGTCACTCAGAGTCAGTCATAGACCTGGAGGCATAGGCAACAGGCTTCCAATCTTCACCCTCTGCTTGTAGCAAGACCACGCCTAGGCCATCTTTTGATGCATCCGTTGACACTTTGATTCTCTTTGTTGGGTCAAAGAAGGTGAGTACAGGTGTGGTTGTCAGCACTGTTTTGAGGTTTATCCACTCTTGTTCATGTCTTTCTGTCCATGTGAACTCATTTGTTTTATGTAGCAGGTCTCGCAGACAGGCTGTCTTGGCTGACAAGTTAGGAATGAACTTTCCAATGAAGTTTGTCATCCCCATGATGCGTAGCACTCCTTTTTTGTCAGTGGGTCTGGGCATTTTGAGTATGGCATTTACTTTTTCCATATCTGGCTCTATTCCTTTACCAGATAGATTATCTCCTAGGAAAGTGACTTCCTGGACGCCAAACTGACACTTGGCTTTGTTGAGCTTCAGTCCATTCCGGCGTATGCTCTGTAGCACTTTAGTCAGTCTCTCATTGTGTTCTTTCAGTGTGGAGCCCCAGATGATGATGTCATCAACATAGACCCGAACTCCTTCCAGACCTTCAATTATGTGTTCCATCGCTCTATGAAAGATATCAGATGCAGATATTATCCCGAAAGGCATTCTGAGGAAACAATCCCTGTCAAATGGTGTGTTGATGGTACAGTATTTGGTGCTCTCTTCATCCAGTTTTAGTTGCCAAAATCCTTGTGAGGCATCGAGCTTTGTGAAGTATCTGGCACCTGACATTTCACTGGTGATTTCTTCTTGCTTGGGAATCTGGTAGTGTTCACGTTTTATGTTTGCATTTAAGTCCTTTGGATCCATGCATACTCTTAGATCATTGTTCTTTTTCTTTACACATACCATGGAGTTAACCCAGTCTGTTGGCTCTTCGACTTTCCTGATGACTCCTAGTTTGGTCATTCTGTCCAGTTCTTTCTTGAGCCGGTCACGCAGGGGTGCTGGAACTCTCCGTGGAGCATGTACCACTGGCTGAGCATCCTCCTTTAGCTGGATCTTGTAAGTGAATGGTAGAACTCCAAATCCATTGAACACATCCTGGAAATTACTCACTACAGAATCCACCGAGTCATCTGGTCTGCTTATGGCACATTTTATACGGTAGACTCTCTTGACCAGTTCTAAGTCCTCACAAGCTTTGTCACCTAGTAGTGAATCAAGTCCTTCAGCCACAACAGAATACATGAGATGATGCACTTTGTCTTTGACTGTCACTTTAAGCCTGCATACACCTAAGCTATCTATTTTCTGTCCATTATAGTTCTTCAGTAGTAATGAATTGTTCTGTATTTTGGGCATTTCTTTCGTATTTTTTATGTCACTCATACTGATTAAGTTTGCTTTTGCCCCAGTGTCTAGTTTCAATGTAACTAATGCTCCATTTACCTGCAGTGGCATCATCCATTTGTCCTCTTTTAGTGCATTAACTTTATGTTCAGCATTGTCCATTCCTGAGTGCTGCACATTTTCTGTATCGTTTTCGATATTGTCACATGACACCATTCCAAATAAAAATGTCTCACTTAAATCAGTGCCCTCAATCATATTGACGTGTTGCCCTTTCTTTGTTTTTACTTTTGAAAAGCATTGTTTGGCAAAGTGATTCTTTCCATTACATTTTGTGCACATTTTCCCAAACGCAGGGCATTGTCTTGACTGGTGCTGGTAACCACAGCGTTTACAATTAAAAATTCCATCCTCTGATTGCTTTGCATTTCTGTTCTGCCCATGTTTCTTCCCTTTGTAGGACACAGCACCGACAGCAGCACAGTCACTCATTACAGTCGCATCATTATTAATTTCACTGAAAGTCTTTTGCGTGCTGTTGAGCTAGCTCACTGGCATGGCATCCTCCAATGTTAGTTCGGTTTCTCTCAACAAATGTTCCCTGACCTTTTTATCATGAATATCAAACACAATCTGGTCACGAATCATGGATGATTTCAGTTCAGAGAAATTACCTGTCTGTGCTTTCAGTTTCAGATCGGTCACAAAGCTATCAAAAGTCTCATTTTGCTGCTGTGTCCGTAAACGGAACACGTACCTCTCATAGGTCTCGTTCTTTTTGGGAGAACAATGTGTATCAAACTTCTTTAGCACATCGTCCATCTTTTCTCTGTCCTCCTCTTGATCAAATACAAACGTATTAAATACCTCTATCGCCTGCGGGCCTGCAACCATGAGCAGTAACGCTATTTTCCTTGCATTTGGCATCGTACCGAACCCAATGGCAGCAATATCAAGTTTGAATTGTTGTATGAAAGTCCACCAATTGCAGTCGACATTCCCCGTGAGTTTCAAACCCTCCGGTGGCTTCAAATTCTCCATGTCGCATTGCACAATTTTCAGCAGATATTGCTAATCCTGGTACGATGTTATGTTCATAAATAAATAGACGTTTTCATTATGAACAGCTAGCTTGAGCTAGTCATTTATTCAACCATGTGGACTAGTGTACAGGCATCCATCTTGACTACTGCCTTGTGGGTAGCCCACTACTAAACATACAGCTCCACCTAGTGTACCATTCTAGAATGACATGTTACTGATCATTACACCCTGGTTCTGGACTCCCCGACCATCGGGAACATCCTTCCAGCATCTAGTTTGTCTAGTCCTGTTAGAATTTTATAAGTTTCGATGAGATCACCCCTCATTCTTCTAAACTCCAGCGAGTACAAGCCCAATCGACCCAATCTCTCCTCATATGTCATTCCTGCCATCCCAGGTATCAGCCTAGTGAATCTTCACTGCACTCCTTCCATGGCAAGTACATCCTTCCTCAGATAAGGCGACCAAAACTGCACACAATACTCAAGATGTGGCCTCACCAAAGCCCTGTACAACTGCAGCAAGACATCCTTGTTCCTGTACTCAAACCCTCTCGCTACGAAGGCCAACATACCATTTGCCTTCTTAACCACCTGCTGCACCTGCATGCTTACTTTCAGCGACTGGTGCACAAGGACGCCCAGGACTCGTTGCACTTCCCCTTCTCCCAATCTATTGCCATTCAGATAATAATCTGCCTTCCTGTTTTTGACACCAAAGTGGATAACCTCGCATTTATCCACGTTATATTGCATCTGCCATGCTTCTGCCCAATCACCGAACCTGTCTAAATCATACTGGAGTTTCTCGGCATCCTCCTCACAGCACACACGCCCACCCAGCTTTGTGTTATCTGCAAACTTGGAGATATTACATCTAGTTCCCTCGTCCAGATCATTAATGTATACTGTGAATAGCTGGGGTCCAAGGACCGATCCTTGCGGTACCCCACTAGTCACTGCCTGCCACTCGGAAAAGAGCCATTTATTCCATCTCTTTGCTTTCTGTCTGCCAACCAGTTCTCTATCCAAGTCAATACCTTGCCCCCAATCCCATGTGCCTTAATTTTACATGCTAATCTCTAATGCAGGACCTTATCAAAAACCTTTTGAAAATCCAAATACACCACATCCACTGGTTCTCCCTTATCTATTTTACCAGTTACATCCTCAAAAAATTCCAGTAGATTAGTCAAGCACAATTTACATAGAAACATAGAAGATAGGAGCAGGAGTAGGTCATTCGGCCCCTCGAGCCTGCTCCGCCATTCAATGCGATCATGGCTGATCATCCAAATTCAGTACCCGGTCCCTGCTTTCTCCCCATACCCCTTGATCCCTTTAGCCTTAAGAAATATATCTAACTCCTTCTTAAATATATTTAATGTATTGGCCTCTACTGCCTTCTGTGGTAGAGAATTCCACAGGTTCACCACTCTCTGGGTGAAGAAATTCCTCCTCATTTCTGTCCTAAATGGCCTACCCCTTATCCTTAGACTGTGACCCCTGGTTCTGGACTCCCCCGCCAACGGGAGCATCCTTCCAGCATCTAGTCTGTCCAGTCCTTTTGTAAAGCCATGTTGACTTTGTCCGATCCGGTCACTTTTTTCCAAGTGCTGATAATATAGTAAAACGTTCCAAAGCAATTCGTAGCTATCTTTTTTTAAATTTGTTTATGGGATGTGGGCGTCGCTGGCAAGGCCAGCATTTATTGCCCATCCCTAATTGCTCTCGAGAAGGTGGTGGTGAACCGCCTTCTTGAACCGCTGCAGTCCGTGTGGTGAAGGTACTCCCCACAGTGCTGTTAGGGAGGGAGTTCCAGGATTTTGACCCAGTGACGATAAAGGAACAGCGATATATTTCTAAGTCAGGATGGTGTGTGACTTGGAGTGACTTGGTGTTCCCAGGTGCCTGCTTCCTTTGTCCTTCTAGGTAGTATAGGTCGTGGGTTTGGAAGGTGCTGTCAAAGAAGCCTTGGCGAGTTGCTGCAGTGCATCTTGTAGATGGTACATGATGCAGCCACGGTATGCCGGTGGTGGAGGGAGTGAATGTTTAAGGTGGTGGATGGGGTGCCAATCAAGTGGGCTGCTTTGTCCTGGATGGTGTCGAGCTTCTTGAGTGTTGTTGGAGCTGCACTTATCCAGGCAAGTGGAGAGTATTCCATCACACTCCTGACTTGTGCCTTGTAGATGGTGAAAAGGCTTTGGGGAGTAAGGCACTCACCACAAAATTCCCAGCCTTTGACCTGCTCTTGTGGCCACAGAATTTATGTGGCTGGTCCATTTAAGTTTCTAGTCAATGGTGACCCCCAGCATGTTGATAGTGGGGGATTCGGCTTTTATAATGCCGTTGAATGTGAAGGGGCAGAGGTTAGACTCTCGCTTGTTGGAGATAGTCATTGCCTGGCGCTTCTGTGGCGCGAATATTACTTGCCACTTATTAGCTCAAGCCTGAACATCGTCCAGGTCCAGGTCCAGGAATGGACTGCTTCATTATCTGAGGAGTTGCGAATTGAACTGAACACTGTGCAGCCATCAGCGAATATCCCCACTTTGAACCACTGACCATATGATGGAGGGAAGGTCATTGATGAAACAGCTGAAGATGGTTGGGCCTAGGACACTGCCCTGAGGAACTTCTGTAACGATGTCCTGGGGCTGTGATGATTGACCTCCAACAACCACAACCATGTTCCTTTGTGCTAGGTAAGACTGCAGCCAGTGGAGAGCTTTCCCCCCGATTCCCATTGTCTTCAGTTTTGCTAGGGCTCCTTGATGCCACACTCGGTTAAATGCTGCCTTGATGTCAAGGGTAGTCACTCTCACCTCACCTCTGGAATTCAGCTCTTCTGTCAATGCTTTGACCAAGGCTGTGATGAGATCGGGGGCCAAGTTGTCATCTATGTCATCTTTCCATCAAAACCTAGGTTCCAAAATTCTGATCGGGGCAAAGGCAGAATCACAAGTAGATGTCAAGATCGGGCACCAAAAAGTTAGGCCCTGCCATTTACCTGGAGAGTGGGTGGATCTTGTGCCTGCTCCCGCCACTTCAAAGGGGTATTCTGGGGGAGTTCCTGGGATACTCTGGGAATTTCACCCATAACTCCCCCCATAACTCCCCCCGTAGAACACTTGCCAGCTGATAACTGGCGTCGGTCAAGCTGAGGCCTGAATAATGGCCCCAAATCTTTACAAGAAAATTTAATCAATCTCGTAGGGGATTGATTACCATCCTGAAGAGGCCCACTCCCTCCATTTGGAACAGAAGAGTAGACGTTTCTTTAATGTCTCCTCTCCGCTGTGGCATGGTGCTGCTCTGATATTCTGCTGATGGTTCAAGGTGAGCGCTACTGATGTGCCCATCCAGCCATGCAAATGACTCTGTCCCTGAGATTTGGGAATTGATCTCCGGCCTGGGGCTAGGGCAGATGGGGGAAGATCCCCGCCCCCTCCCCCACTGGGATTTTAGGCCCCTACACTCTCACTGTCACAGTATCTAACTTCCTCGAATACGTAAAACGAAAGGGTCATCAAATTTATATATTTCCCACTTATTCTCCCTCACTCATTCAAACGTGTCTCGGACTGAGGTGCACAAAATCCTTTGCAAGGATATCAATTTATAGCGCATTTTCAGTACAGAGGGAAACACATCGCAAAGGCGTTATTAGGATAGAACTTTTCACTATTCTGTATAACGCTCAGGTGAATGTATTTTGTACAAGTCATGGCTAACAATACAGATGCTTTAATAGCCTAGAAGTTCCAGTATGCAAGCAATAGGACAGGTAAATGCTGTGATGTCAGTGTTTCTGCTGATTGTACTTACATGGATATTTACTTACAAAATTTGGGATTTGTGGATTGTAAACATTGATTACGAGCTCCTTCCCACTCGACAGGCTGTCCACGGGAATGTTCGCACCAGTTCCACAGTTGATGCTGATTTAAGTATTGCAGATGCTATTTGAATTTGAGCATTCTCAACTGCAACCGAAGTGAAGGGCCTTGCACTGGGAGGTTCCCGAAGTGAAGGGCTTTGCACGGGGAGGTTCCCGAAGTGAAGGGCCTTGCACTGGGAGGTTCCCGAAGTGAAGGGCCTTGCACTGGGAGGTTCCCGAAGTGAAGGGCCTTGCACTGTGGGAGGCTCCCGAAGTGAAGGGCCTTGCACTGGGAAGTTCCCGAAGTGAAGGGCCTTGCACGGGGAGGTTCCCGAAGTGAAGGGCCTTGCACTGGGAGGTTCCCGAAGTGAAGGGCCTTGCACTGGGAGGTTCCCAAAGTGAAGGGCCTTGCACGGGGAGGCTCCCGAAGTGAAGGGTCTTGCACTGGGAGGTTCCCGAAGTGAAGGGCCTTGCAGTGGGAGGTTCCCGAAGTGAAGGGCCTTGCACTGGGAGGTTCCCGAAGTGAAGGGCCTTGCACTGGGAGGTTCCCGAAGTGAAGGGCCTTGCACGGGAAGGTTCCCGAAGTGAAGGGCCTTGCACTGGGAGGTTCCCGAAGTGAAGGGCCTTGCACGGGGAGGTTCCCGAAGTGAAGGGCCTTGCACTGGGAGGTTCCCGAAGTGAAGGGCCATGCACTGGGAGGTTCCCGAAGTGAAGGGCCTTGAACGGGGAGGTTCCCGAAGTGAAGGGCCTTGCACGGGGAGGTTCCCGAAGTGAAGGGCCTTGCACTGGGACGTTCCCGAAGTGAAGGGCCTTGCACGGGGAGGTTCCCGAAGTGAAGGGCCTTGCACTGGGAGGTTCCCGAAGTGAAGGGCCTTGCACTGGGAGGTTCCCGAAGTGAAGGGCCTTGCACGGGGAGGTTCCCGAAGTGAAGGGCCTTGCACTGGGAGGTTCCCGAAGTGAAGGGCCTTGCACGGGGAGGTTCCCGAAGTGAAGGGCCTTGCACTGGGAGGTTCCCGAAGTGAAGGGCCATGCACGGGGAGGTTCCCGAAGTGAAGGGCCTTGCACGGGGAGGTTCCCGAAGTGAAGGGCCTTGCACGGGGAGGTTCCCGAAGTGAAGGGCCTTGCACGGGGAGGTTCCCGAAGTGAAGGGCCTTGCACGGGGATGTTCCCGAAGAGAAGGGCCTTGCACGGGGAGGTTCCCGAAGTGAAGGGCCTTGCACGGGGAGGTTCCCGAAGTGAAGGGCCTTGCACGGGGAGGTTCCCGAAGTGAAGGGCCTTGCACGGGGAGGTACCCGAAGTGAAGGGCCTTGCACGGGGAAGGTTCCCGAACAGTGGCGGCCTTGCACGGGGAGGTTCCCGAAGTGAAGGGCCTTGCACGGGGAGGTTCCCGAAGTGATGGGCCTTGCACGGGGAGTTTCCCGAAGTGAAGGGCCTTGCACTGGGAGGGTCCCGAAGTGAAGGGCCTTGCACTGGGAGGTTCCCGAAGTGAAGGGCCTTGCACGGGGAGGTTCCCGAAGTGAAGGGCCTTGCACGGGAAGGTTCCCGAAGTGAAGGGCCTTGCACGGGGAGGTTCCCGAAGTGAAGGGCCTTGCACGGGGAGGTTCCCGAAGTGAAGTGCCTTGCACTGGGAGGTTCCAGAAGTGAAGTGCCTTGCACGGGGAGGTTCCCGAAGTGAAGGGCCTTGCACGGGGAGGTTCCCGAAGTGAAGGGCCTTGCACTGGTAGGTTCCCGAAGTGAAGGGCCTTGCACTGGGAGGTTCCCGAAGTGAAGGGCCTTGCACTGGGAGGTTCCCGAAGTGAAGGGCCTTGCATTGGGAGGTTCCCGAAGTGAAGGGCCTTGCACTGGGAGGTTCCTGAAGTGAAGGGCCTTGCATGGGGAGCTTCCCGAAGTGAAGGGCCTTGCACGGGGAGGTTCCCGAAGTGAAGGGCCTTGCACGGGGAGGTTCCCGAAGTGAAGGGCCTTGCACGGGGAGGTTCCCGAAGTGAAGGGCCTTGCACGGGGAGGTTCCCAAAGTGAAGTACCTTTCACTGGGAGGTTCCTGAAGTGAAGGGCCTTGCACGGGGAGGTTCCCGAAGTGAAGAGCCTTGCACGGGGAGGTTCCCGAAGTGAAGGGCCTTGCACGGGAAGGTTCCCGAAGTGAAGTGCCTTGCACTGGGAGGTTCCCGAAGTGAAGGGCCTTGCACGGGGAGGTTCCCGAAGTGAAGGGCCTTGCACGGGGAGGTTCCCGAAGTGAAGGGCCTTGCACTGGGA
Organism: Somniosus microcephalus; assembly: GCF_052327205.1. Classification (NCBI taxonomy): domain Eukaryota; kingdom Metazoa; phylum Chordata; class Chondrichthyes; order Squaliformes; family Somniosidae; genus Somniosus; species Somniosus microcephalus. The sequence continues at coordinate 187,995,969 of NC_140995.1, forward strand.
GGTTCCCGAAGTGAAGGGCCTTGCACTGGGAGGTTCCCGAAGTGAAGGGCCTTGCACTGGGAGGTTCCCGAAGTGAAGGGCCTTGCATTGGGAGGTTCCCGAAGTGAAGGGCCTTGCACTGTGAGGTTCCTGAAGTGAAGGGCCTTGCACGGGGAGGTTCCTGAAGTGAAGGGCCTTGCACGGGGAGTTTCCCGAAGTGAAGGGCCTTGCACTGGGAGGTTCCCGAAGTGAAGGGCCTTGAACTGGGAGGTTCCCGAAGTGAAGGGCCTTGCACGGGGAGGTTCCCGAAGTGAAGGGCCTTGCACTGGGAGGTTCCCGAAGTGAAGGGCCTTGCACGGGGAGGTTCCCGAAGTGAAGGGCCTTGCACTGGGAGGTTCCCGAGGTGAAGGGCCTTGCACTGGGAGATTCCCAAAGTGAAGGGCCTTGCACGGGGAGGTTCCCGAAGTGAAGGGCCTTGCACTGGGAGGTTCCCGAAGTGAAGGGCCTTGCACTGGGAGGTTCCCGAAGTGAAGGGCCTTGCACGGGGAGGTTCCCGAAGTGAAGGGCCTTGCACTGGGAGGTTGCGGAAGTGAAGGGCCTTGCACGGGGAGGTTCCCGAAGTGAAGTGCCTTGCACTGGGAGGTTCCTGAAGTGAAGGGCCATGCACGGGGAGGTTCCCGAAGTGAAGGGCCTTGCACGGGGAGGTTCCCAAAGGGAAGGGCCTTGCACGGGGATGTTCCCGAAGTGAAGGCCTTGCACGGGGAGGTTCCCGAAGTGAAGGGCCTTGCACGGGGAGGTTCCCGAAGTGAAGGGCCTTGCACGGGGAGGTTCCCGAAGTCAAGGGCCTTGCACGGGGAGGTTCCCGAAGTGAAGGCCCTTGCACGGGAAGGTTCCCGAAGTGAAGGGCCTTGCACGGGGAGGTACCCGAAGTGAAGGGCCTTGCACGGGGAGGTTCCCGAACAGTGGCGGCCTTGCACGGGGAGGTTCCCGAAGTGAAGGGCCTTGCACTGGGAGGTTCCCGAAGTGAAGGGCCTTGCACGGGGAGGTTCCCGAAGTGATGGGCCTTGCACGGGGAGTTTCCCGAAGTGAAGGGCCTTGCACTGGGAGGGTCCCGAAGTGAAGGGCCTTGCACTGGGAGGTTCCCGAAGTGAAGGGCCTTGCACGGGGAGGTTCCCGAAGTGGAGGGCCTTGCACGGGGAGGTTCCCGAAGTGAAGGGCCTTGCACGGGGAGGTTCCCGAAGTGAAGGGCATTGCACGGGGAGGTTCCCGAAGTGAAGGGCCTTGCACGGGGAGGTTCCCGAAGTGAAGGGCCTTGCACGGGAAGGTTCCCGAAGTGAAGGGCCTTGCACGGGGAGGTTCCCGAAGTGAAGGGCCTTGCACGGGGAGGTTCCCGAAGTGAAGGGCCTTGCACTGGGAGGTTCCCGAAGTGAAGGGCCTTGCACGGGGAGGTTCCCGAAGTGAAGGGCCTTGCACGGGGAGGTTCCCGAAGTGACGGGCCTTGAACTGTTAGGTTCCCGAAGTGAAGGGCCTTGCAATGGGAGGTTCCCGAAGTGAAGGGCCTTGCACTGGGAGGTTCCTGAAGTGAAGGGCCTTGCATTGGGAGGTTCCCGAAGTGAAGGGCCTTGCACTGGGATGTTCCTGAAGTGAAGGGCCTTGCACGGGGAGCTTCCCGAAGTGAAGGGCCTTGCACGGGGAGGTTCCCGAAGTGAAGGGCCTTGCACGGGGAGGGTCCCGAAGTGAAGGGCCTTGCACTGGGAGGTTCCCGAAGTGAAGGGCCTTGCACGGGGAGGTTCCCGAAGTGGAGGGCCTTGCACGGGGAGGTTCCCGAAGTGAAGGGCCTTGCACGGGGAGGTTCCCGAAGTGAAGGGCATTGCACGGGGAGGTTCCCGAAGTGAAGGGCCTTGCACGGGGAGGTTCCCGAAGTGAAGGGCCTTGCACGGGGAGGTTCCCGAAGTGAAGGGCCTTGCACGGGGAGGTTCCCCAAGTGAAGGGCCTTGCACGGGGAGGTTTCCGAAGTGAAGGGCCTTGCACTGGGAGGTTCCCGAAGTGAAGGGCCTTGCACGGGGAGGTTCCCGAAGTGAAGGGCCTTGCACGGGGAGGTTCCCGAAGTGAAGGGCCTTGAACTGGAAGGTTCCTGAAGTGAAGGGCCTTGCAATGGGAGGTTCCCGAAGTGAAGGGCCTTGCACTGGGAGGTTCCTGAAGTGAAGGGCCTTGCATTGGGAGGTTCCCGAAGTGAAGGGCCTTGCACTGGGAGGTTCCTGAAGTGAAGGGCCTTGCACGGGGAGCTTCCCGAAGTGAAGGGCCTTGCACGGGGAGGTTCCCGAAGTGAAGGGCCTTGCACGGGGAGGTTCCCAAAGTGAAGGGCCTTGCACGGGGAGGTTCCCGAAGTGAAGGGCCTTGCACGGGGAGGTTCCCGAAGTGAAGGGCCTTGCACGGGGAGGTTCCCGATGTGAAGTGCCTTGCACTGGGAGGTTCCCGAAGTGAAGGGCCTTGCACGGGGAGATTCCCGAAGTGAAGGGCCTTGCACGGGGAGGTTCCCGAAGTGAAGGGCCTTGCACTGGGAGGTTCCCGAAGTGAAGGGCCTTGCACTGGGAGGTTCCCGAAGTGAAGGGCCTTGCACTGGGAGGTTCCTGAAGTGAAGGGCCTTGCATTGGGAGGTTCCCGAAGTGAAGGGCCTTGCACTGGGAGGTTCCTGAAGTGAAGGGCCTTGCATGGGGAGGTTCCCGAAGTGAAGGGCCTTGCACGGGGATTTTCCCGAAGTGAAGGGCCTTGCACTGGGAGGTTCCTGAAGTGAAGGGCCTTGCACTGGGAGGTTCCCGAAGTGAAGGGCCTTGCACTGGGAGGTTCCCGAAGTGAAGGGCCTTGCACGGGGAGGTTCCCGAAGTGAAGGGCCTTGCATGGGGAGGTTCCTGAAGTGAAGGGCCTTGCACTGGGAGGTTCCCGAAGTGAAGGGCCTTGCACGGGGAGGTTCCCGAAGTGAAGGGCCTTGCACGGGAAGGTTCCCGAATTGAAGGGCCTTGCACTGGGAGGTTCCCGAAGTGAAGGGCCTTGCACGGGGAGGTTCCCGAAGTGAAGGGCCTTGCACGGGGAGGTTCCCGAAGTGAAGGGCCTTGCACTGGGAGGTTCCCGAAGTGAAGGGCCTTGCACTGGGAGGTTCCCGAAGTGAAGGGCCTTGCACTGGGAGGTTCCCGAAGTGAAGAGCCTTGCACTGGGAGGTTCCCGAAGTAAAGGGCCTTGCACTGTGAGGTTCCCTGAGTGAAGGGCCTTGCACGGGGAGGTTCCCGAAGTGAAGGGCCTTGCACTGGGAGGTTCCCGAAGTGAAGGGCCTTGCACTGGGAGGTTCCCGAAGTGAAGGGCCTTGCACTGGGAGGTTCCCGAAGTGAAGGGCCTTGCACGGGGAGGTTCCCGAAGTGAAGGGCCTTGCACTGGGAGGTTCCCGAAGTGAAGGGCCTTGCACTGGGAGGTTACCAAACAGTGGCGGCCTTCCATCTACATTCCGCCAGATACACAGGTACTGCACTGGAACTCGTATTGCGGGGAGAAAATGGAAGAGGGCTGTCATCTTTGGCACTGAAGAGCATCCTGTGTAGGAGAGCCTGGAGAAACAAGCTTCACAGCTGAAGGAAGCTGCCAGGGTAATGCTCCCAAGGCTGTTTTCTTTACCAAGTCGCTGCCCAAGTATGCACACCACAAAGTGGTTTCTCGGAACTTCCATCTAAATCATTCACACAACCTTACAGCCCTTTGCATGTTTAGCAGGCGTGATCATACTGCAGAAGAGCACACATTTTAAAAAATTTGTTCCTGGGATGTGGGCGTCGCTGGCAAGGCCAGCATTTATTGCCACCCCTAATTGCCCTTGAGAAGGTGGTGGTGAGCCGCCTTCTTGAACCGCTGCAATCCTTGTGGTGAATGTACTCCCACACTGCTGTTAGAGGGGTGTTTCAGGATTTTGACCCAGCGACAATGAAGGAACGGCGATATACTTCTAAGTCAGGATGGTGTGTGACTTGGAGGGGAACTTGGATGGTGTTCCCAGGTGCCTGCTGCCTTGTCCTTCTAGGTAGTAGAGGTTACGGGTTTGGGAGGTGCTGTCGAAGAAGCCTTGGCGAGTTGCTGCAGTTATACACTGCAACCACGGTGAGCCAATGGTGGAGGGAGTGAATGTTTAAAGTGGTGGATGGGGTGCCGATCAAACGGGCTGCTTTGTCCTGGATGGTGTCGAGCTTCTTGAGTGTTGTTGGAGCTGCACTCATCCAGGCAAGTGGAGAGTATTCCATCACAGTCCTGACTTGTGCCTTGTAGATCGTGGAAAGGCTTTGGGGAATCAGGAGGTGAGACACTCGCCACAGAATACCCAGCCTCTGACCTGCTCTTGTAGCCAAAGTATTTATATGGCTGATCCAGTTAAGTTTCTGGTCAATGGTGACCCCCCCAGGAAGTTGATGGTGGGGGATTTTGTGATGGCAATGCCGTTGAATGTCAAGGGGTGGTGGTTAGACTCTCTCTTGTTGGAGATAGTCACTGCCTGGCACTTGTGTGACGTGAATGTTATTTGCCATTATCAGCCCAAGCTTGCTGCATGTGGGCATGGACGGCTTCATTATCTGGGGAATTGCAAATGGAACTGAACATTGTGCACATCCCCACTTCTGACCTCATTGATGAAGCAGCTGAAGATGTTTGGGCCTAGGATACTTCCCTGAGGAACTCCTGCAGCTGTGTCCTGGGTCTGAGATGATTGACCTCCAACAACCACAACCATCTTCCTTTATGCTAGGTATGAGTCCAGCCAGTGGAGACTTTTCCTCCTGATTCCCATTGACTTCAATTTTGCAAGAGCTCCTTGATGCCACACTCAGTCAAATGGTGCCTTGATGTCAAGGGTAGTCACTCTCACCTCACCTCTGGAATTCATGTTTGGACCAAGGCTGTGATGAGGACTGGAGCTGAGTGGTCCTGACAGAACCCAAACTGAGTTTCACTGTGCAGGTTATTGGTGAGTAAGTGCCACTTGATAGCATTGTCGACGGCACCTTCCATCACTTTGCTAATGATTGAGAGTGGACTGATGGGCGGTAATTGGCCAGATTGGATTTGTCCTGCTTTTTGTGGATAGGATATACCTGGGCAGTTTTCCACATTGTTGGTTAGATGCCAGTGTTGTAGCTGTACTGGAATAGCTTGGTTTGTGGCGCGGCTAGTTCTGGAGCATATACAAGCTGCAGTTTACATCTGTTGTCACATTGACATGTTAAAGGGGGTTCATACAGCAAATTCTTCTAATGATGCATGTTCTGTTACTAACACACGGGATGGACTACATCTGCTTCTTAAGCTCACTACATCTTATGACCACTATGCATGCGGGACAAAACAGCACACAATAAAAGGAAATAGATAGGAACTGGAGGAGGATTCAGAAATATCATGCCCTTGACTTCCTTTGAGTGCCACAACTCTTTGAAGGAGTAGGATGAATGAAGAGATAGCTTCTAGGGGATGAGGAATCCCCCTTGCTGCCCTGACTATTGATACCAGTCCAGACCGCTACATCGCAGCAACCCAACTTTATTCTATTTGATCTTAAGCCTTTTTAGGATATTGTTCATTATTCTAGGATATAGGAACAGGAGCAGCCTGTTCCACCATTCAGTTACATCATGGCTGATCTGTAACTCAACCCTATTTGCCCGCCTTTTACCCATACACCTTGATACCCTTACCTAACTAAAATATATCAATCTCAGTCTTGAAACTTACAATTGACCCAACATTCAGAGCCTTTTGGAGAAGAGAGTTCCAGATTTCTACTACCTTTTGTGCGAAAAGGTGTTTCCTGATTTTGCTCCTGATTGGCCTAGCTCTAATTACTGAAAGTAAACATGGGCCCATTAGAGGCAGAGACAGGAGAAATTATAATGAACAATAAGGAAATGGCAGAGACATTAAACAAATACATTGGGCTGGATTTTCCAAGCCCCGAGGAGGCAGGTATGGAGGCAGGACTGCTGATTAGTAGCAGAAAGTGGGGGTGGATGGCAAACCCACCCCATCCCGCCTCCGTGCCCTTTTGCCAGGAGGTGGGAAGGTGTGCTGCTTCGGGTCCCATCTCCTGGAGGCGGGAAAGGCATTAAATACTTTTAACTGCCTGTTAACAGGTAGTTAGTTAACAGGCAGATAAAGGATAATTGCCATTTTACCTTCACAGTTGAAGGCTTCCTGACCTCGGAGGACCCCGCTGGGTTGGAGGAGACGTGAAGACCGACTGTGGCGGTCGGAGGCACCTGGAAGTAAGATGTAGAGGTGAGTGATGGGTGCAAGTGTGGAGTGGTAAGTATGGAAGTTGAGTGATAAGTGTAAAAAAATGCTTACTTACCTTGTTTTCTTCCTACAGCCTTCATCCTCTCTGGATCGGGAGACCCGACATCCTCATTGTCAATTTCACAGACTGGCTGTTGGATCCTCCGAACCAACAGCCATCTGAAATCGACAAAGTTGAAAAGTTTGATGAGTCCTGAACACAAGGACACATCAAACTACAGAGAATGTCAGTGTTTGACAGCTTCACAGAGCTGTCAAACACTGACATTTCTTCTTCCAAGAAGTCTTGACAGATAGCACATCTGACGTTGACGTGCTCTGTCAGTGACTTCCTCCCTTGGCCTAGCAAGGTCAATCAGGGGAAGATCCCTCTGGTTGGTCAGATGAGGATGGAAGCAGGACATTGACACGACAAGCAGCAGTCTCCAACTCGTCTCCATTGAGAAAATCCAGCCCATTGTATCTGTCATCACAGTAGAGGACACAAAAAACATTCTGGAAATAATGGGGAACCAAGGTGTAATGATCAGTAACCTGTCATTCTAGAATGGTACACTACGTGGAGCTGTAGAGCTGTATGTTTAGCTGTATGTTTAAGAGTGGGACTACCCATGATGCACTAGGCTACCCACAAGGCAGTAGTCAAGATGGTTGCTGTACAAGTCCACATGGCTGAATAAATGAATAGCTCCAAGCTAGCTGTTCATAATAAGAATGTCTATTTATTTATGAACATAACATGGTACCAGGATTGGTAAAATCTGCTGAATATTGTGAAACGCGACATGGAGAATTTGAAGCCGCCAGAGGGTTTGAAACTCACAGGGAATGTCGACGGCAATTGGCGGACTTTCAAACAACAATTCGAACTCTACATTGCTGCCATCAGGTTCGGTACGAAGCCAGACGCAAGGAAGATAGCGTTGCTGCTCACGGTTGCAGGCCCACAGGCAATAGAGGTATTTAATACATTTGTATTTAATCCAGAGGAGAACAGAAAAAAATTGGACGATGTGCTAAAGAAATTTGATACATAGGCCTAGAAATTCAGTTGGGGCGCCCAGCTCGCCTGGGCGCCGGAATTACCGCTGCGCGCGGAGCCTCTTGCACCAGCGGGAAATTCAGTTTCAGCGCCCCAAGTGGAAGCCGGCCGCTAAACAAGGGTTTTGGCGCCCTGCTTGGGGCGCTGAAACTGAATATCGGCGTGCAAAGTGCCGCAGCGCCACCCGCTGCGGCACGGCAGCCTGCGGTACTGCAGGCCTTCCTCTCACTCTTAAGGGGGAGGTGCCTGCAACAGCGCAATCCCCGCTCGTGAGTGCCGGCAAATGAGCCCGGCACCAAGGAGAAGTGCCGGGCTCTCTGGAAACAGCCGGCAATGCCCCGGGGGGGGTGGTGTAGGAGGCCGGGGACGGAGGTGCGGGCAGGCGGCCGCCGAAAAAGCGGCCGGCCGCACCTCCACCTTAACTCACCCCACTACCGGCACAGGTAGGCCCCGTGTACCGGTGGCTGTTTGCGGCCGGCGCGGGGGAGGCGGCAGCAACCAAATATGGCCAGCGGGGCGAAAGCCGGGCGCTGCGCACACCGATGACATCATCAGTGGCGGCGCAGCGCTACTGGCTAATGCTGCCATTAGCGCCCCGCTAAATATCGTGGTAGGTTTGCACAGTGGCGCAAAAGCCCTCTTTGGGCGCAAACTGGTGGCGCAGGCCACTGAATTTCTAGGCCATATTGTTCTCCCAAAAAAAACAAAACCTATGAGAGGTACGTGTTCCGTTCAAGGACAAAGCAGCAAAATGAGACTTTTGATAACTTTGTCACCAATCTGAAACTGAAAGCACAGACATGTAATTTCTCTGAGCTGAAATCATCCATGATTCGTGACCAGATTGTGTTTGGTATTCATGATAAAAAGGTCAGGGAACGTTTGTTGAGAGAAACCGAACTAACATAGGAAAATGCTGTGAAAATATGCCAAGCCAGTGAGCTAGCTCAAAAGCACGCGAAGAGTTTCAGTGAAAATAATAATAATGCGATTGTAGTAAGTGATAGTGCTGCTGTCGGTGCTGTGTCCTACAAAGGGAAGAAACGTGGGCAGAACAGAAATGCAAAGCAATCGGAGGAAGGAATTTTTAATTGTAAACGCTGTGGTTATAAACACCAGTCACGACAATGCCCAGCATTTGGAAAAATGTGCACAAAATGTCATGGAAAGAATCACTTTGCCAAACAATGCTGAACATAAAGTGAATGCAGTAAAAGAGGACAAATGGATAATGTCACTGCAGGTAAATGGAGCATTAGTTACATTGAAACTAGACACTGGGGCAAAAGCAAACTTAATCAGTATGAGTGACATTAAAACATGAAAGAAAAGCCCAAAATACAGAAAAAGTCAGTACTACTGAAGGACTATAATGGACAGAAAATAGATAGCTTAGGTGTATGCAGACTTAAAGTGACAGTCAAAGACAAAGTGCATCATCTCATGATTTCTGTTGTGGCTGAAGGAATTGATTCAGTACTAGGTGACAAAGCTTGTGAGGACTTAGAACTGGTCAAGAGAGTCTACCGTATAAACTGTGCCATAAGCAGACCAGATGACTCAGTGGATTCTGTAGTGAGTAATTTCCAGGATGTGTTCAAAGGATTTGGAGTTCTACCATTCACTTACAAGATCCAGCTAAAGGAGGATGCTCAGCCAGTGGTACATGCTCCACGGAGAGTTCCAGCACCCCTGTGTGACCGGCTCAAGAATGAACTGGACAGAATGACCACACTAGGAGTCATCAGGAAAGTCGAAGAGCCAACAGACTGGGTTAACTCCATGGTATGTGTAAAGAAAAAGAACAATGATCTAAGAATATGCATGGATCCAAAGGACTTAAATGCAAACATAAAACATGAACACTGCCAGATTCCCAAGCGAGAAGAAATCATTGGTGAAATGTCAGGTGCCAGATACTTCACAAAGCTTGATGCCTCACAAGGATTTTGGCAACTAAAACTGGATGAAGAAAGCACCAAATACTGTACCTTCAACACACCATTTGGCAAGTATAGTTTCCTCAGAATGCCTTTTGGGATAATATCTGCATCTGAAATATTTCATAGAACGATGGAGCACATAATTGAAGGTCTGGAAGGAGTTCGGGTCTATGTTGATGACATCATCATCTGGGGCTCCACACTGAAAGAACACAATGAGAGACTGACTAAAGTGCTACAGAGCATACGCCGGAATGGACTGAAGCTCAACAAAGCCAAGTGTCAGTTTGGCGTCCAAGAAGTCACTTTCCTAGGAGATAATCTATCTGGTAAAGAAATAGAGCCAGATATGGAAAAAGTAAACACCATACTCAACATGCCCCGACACACTGACAAAAAAGGAGTGCTACGCATCATGGGGATGATAAACTTCATTGGAAAGTTCATTCCTAACTTGTCAGCCAAGACAGTCTGTCTGCGAGACCTGCTACATAAAACAAATGAGTTCGCATGGACAGAAAGACATGAACAAGAGTGGATGAATCTCAAAACAGTGCTGACAACCACACCTGTACTCACCTTCTTTGACCCAACAAAGAGAATCAAAGTGTCAACGGATGCATCAAAAGATGGCCTAGGCGTGGTCTTGCTACAAGCAGAGGGTGAAGATTGGAAGCCTGTTGCCTATGCCTCCAGGTCTATGACTGATTCTGAGTGTCGATACGCCCAGATTGAAAAGGAATGTCTAGGCTTGGTAGTTGGACTAGAAAAGTTTCATAGCTACATATATGGACTTCCCACCTTCACAGTTGAGACAGACCACAGCCCACTGGTTGCCATCATAAAAAAAAATCTGAATGAGATGTCTCCAAGGATTCAACGACTCATGATGAAGCTGCAAAGGTATGACTTTGAACTGATCTACACACCAGACAAACACATAGGGCTGGATTTTCCTAAGCCCCTGGAGTCAGGTTGGAGGCGTGCGGGCGATAAAAATCGGAGATCCGGGGGTCCCGACCCCATCCCGCCTCCAACCCACCTCCATGTCAATTTCATAGGAGTCGGGTTGCCGACAAGTGCTGGAACCCGACTCCCAGAGGCGGGAAGGGATTAAAGGCAATTAAACTGCCTGTTAACAGGTAGTTAACAGGTAGTTTTTTGCCTATTCGCGATTTTTATTGCTGGTTTGTGGGCTTCCTGACAGCTCCAAACCACGAAAAGTTTTCGAGGCGGGACGTGGGTCTGAGGTCTTGGAGGGATTGAGATGCCCAGTGTTCAGGTGAGTGAGGGGTGCAGGAGTGCAAAGGTAAGTGTTTTGCAAGTGTTTAAAGTGTTTAAATAAGTTTAGCTTACTTTTACTTACCTTTACAGGAGTCCTGCATTCCGGTGTCGGGAGTCGGCTGCAAGAACCACAGAAGCTCCGATTTAAAAAAAAAAATCAGCTTCTTGGTTTCTGCAGCAAAATGATTTTAAAGTTATCCTGAGAAAGGACTGAGGCTGAATTAGCAGTTTTTCAGTGCTTGACAGCTTCAAACAGCTGTTAAACACTGATATTTCATCTGCCAAAAGCTTTTGACAGATGAAATGTCAATCTCTGACGTCACCTGTTGCCAGGTGGCCCTTAATTGGCCTGCTGAGCCCACAGGGCGGGCTCAACAAGGTCAATCAGAGGAAAATCCAGTGGGTTGGCCACATCTCCATGGAGGCGGGACAACAAGCCTGAATATGGGTTTCCCACCTCCAACCCGCCCCCGTAGCAAAATCCAGCCCATAGTGTTAGCAGATGCACTATCCCGAGCACCCACAATGAGTCATGTGAGCTCTACTGAGGAAGACGTGCCTATCCTGAGATGGCGCTGATCTCAAGCACATCAGCAAGCAGTGTCATAATGCATGTTAAATCCATCTTCGCCAGACATGGAATTCCCAGGATTGCCATTAGCGACAATGGTCCGTGCTTCAACTGTAAGGAGTGGCAACAGTTTGCAGCACAGTATGACTTTCAGCACATCACATCCAGTCCTTTGTATGCTCAGTTGAATGGTAAGGCAGAAAAAGGTGTTCAAGTTCTCAAACAGCTACTGAAGAAAGCAACAGAAAGCAAGTCTGATCCTTATCTCGCCCTGCTGAGCTACCAAGCCTCACCTTTAGACTCTGGTTCTTCACCTGCTGAACTCCTAATGGGTCGCAAGTTGCATACCATGCTACCCTGCTGTGCAAGAGAAAAGCAGAGTAAGGAACTGAGACAGAGACTTCAACTGTTAAAGCTGAAACAGAAAACACACTATGACAAGCCATCCAAAACTCTGAAACCATTGACAAGGGATGATGTTGTCAGGATTGAGGATCCAGATGCATGGAACAGGAAAGCTACAGTTCTTGAGGAAGTAGGACCAAGGTCATACACTGTTAGAACTGAGGAAGGACAGATTCTCAGGAGGAACCGCCGTTCCCTCCTAAAAACACAAGAGACTATCCAAGAGCAAATCGATGACAATGCCGAAACTGAATCTTGTCACTCACCACCAGAACAATCTAACACAAACACACATACAGGCTCTCATGCAAACACATCAGACTTACCCGTGCTGAGAAGATCCACACATGAAGTAAAAAAGCCTGATAGACTTAATCTTTGAGTATAAAGTAAAGCTTTGAAAATGTGTTGACTGTTGTGAAAATGTTTATGTTTATAGAGCACTAACAAAAGTGTTACTGATATCATCTTTATCGTTTTCCTTGAAAGTTGATTGATATTGATTTTGTTAACCTCTAAGAAAGGGGGATGTAATGATCAGTAACCTGTCATTCTAGAATGGTACACTACGTGGAGCATATGTTTAGCTGTATGTTTAAGAGTGGGACTACCCACAATGCACTAGGCTACCCACAAGGCAGTAGTCAAGATGGATGCTGTACAAGTTCACATGGCTGAATAAATGACTAGCTCCAAGCTAGCTGTTCATAATAAGAATGTCTATTTATTTATGAACATAACACAAGGGTCTAGAGAGAATGAGGAACTTAAAGAAACTTATAACATTCTAACAGGACTAGACAGACTAGATGCAGGAAGGATGTTCCCGATGGCGGGGGAGTCCAGAACCAGGGGTTACAGTCTAAGGATAAGGGGTACGCCATTTAGGACTGAAATGAGGAGGAATTTCTTCACCCAGAGAGTGGTGAACCTGTGGAATTTTCTACCACACAAGGCAGTTGAGGCCAATTCATGAAATAAATTCAAGAAGCAGTTATATATATTTCTTAAGACTAAAGGGATCAAGAGATATGGGGAGAAAGCAGGGACAGGGTACTGAATTTGGATGATCAGCCATGATCTCATTAAATGGCAGAACAGGCTCGAGGGGCCGAATGGCCTACTCCTGCTCCTATCGTCTAAATCAGTATAAGTAAAGACATAGTACTGAAAAATTAATGGGACTAAGTGGTGACAAATCCCCAGGACCTGAAGACCTGCATCCTAGTATTTTAAAAGAGGTAGTTGCAGAGATAGTGGATGCACTAGTATTAATCTTCCAGAATTCCCTAGATTCTATAACAGTCCCCAAGGATTGGAAGGTAGCAAACATAACCCTGCTATTTAAGAAAGGAGGAAGAGAAAAAACTATAGGCCAGTTAGCCTGACATCAGTAGTAGGCAAAATGCTAGAATCTATTACATAGGATATGCAGCAGAGAAACAGGCCATTCGGCCCAACCAGTCTATGCCGGTATTTATGCTCCACTCGAGCCTCCTCCCGTCCTTCCTCATCTAACTCTATCAGCATAACTCTCTATTCCTGTTTCCCTCATATGCTTATCTAATCGCCCCTTAAATGCATCTATGCTACTCGCTTCAACCACTCCCTGTGGTAGCGAGTTCCATATTCTCACCACCCTCTGGGTAAAGACATTTCTTCTGAATTCCCTATTTAATTTTTTGGTGACTATCTTATATTGATGACCACAAATGCTGACGAAAGGTCATCGACCTGAAACGTCAACTCTGTTTCTCTCTTCACAGATGCTGCCTGACCTGTTGAGTGTCTCCAGCGCTTTCTGTTTTTATTTCAGATTTCCAGCATCTGCAGTATTTTCTTTTTGTGTTATATTGATGGCCTCTAGTTTTGCTCTTCCCCACAAGTGGAAACACTCTCTCTGCATCTACTCTATCAAAACCTTTCATGATTTTAAAGACCTCTATTCGATCACCCTCAGCCTTCTCTTTTCAAGAGAAAAGAGACCCAGCCTGTTCATCCTTTTCTGATAGGTGTACCATCGCATTTCTGGTATCATCCTTGTAAATCTTCTCTGCACCCTTTCCAGTGCCTCCATATTGTTTTTATAATATGGTGACCAGAATTGAACACAGTACTCCAAGTGTGGTCTAACCAGGGTTCGATACAAGTTTAGCATAACTTCACTACTTTTCAAATCTATCCCACTAGAAATAAACCCTAGTGCTTGGTTTGCTTTTTTATGGCCTTTTAGTGATTTGTGTATTTGTACTCCTAGATCCCTTTGTTCCTCTACCCCATTTAGATTCTTATTTTCCAAGTAATATATGACCTCCCTATTTTTCTTATCAAAATGTAATACCTCACATTTATCTGTGTTGAATTTCATTTGCCAATTATATGCCCATTCTGCAAGTTTATTAACGTCTTCTTGTAATTTGTTGGGACGTGGTAACAGGGCACTTAGAAAATCATAATATGATTAGGCAGAGTCAACATGGTTTAATGAAAGGGAAATCGTGTTTGACAAATCTGTTAGAGTTTTTCGAAGATGTAACTGGTAGGATGGATAAGGGGGAACCAGTGGATGTAGTATATTTGATTTTCAAAAAGCATTCGATAAGGTGCTACACAAGAGGTTATTACACAAAATTAGGACTCATGGTAATGGGGTAATATAATAGCATGTACAGAAAACAGAGAGTAAGAATAAACGGGATTTTTTTCTGGTTGGCAGGCTATAACTCGTGGGGTACTGCAAGGATCAGTGCTTGGGCCTCAGCTATTTACAATTTGTATTAATGACTTAGATGAAGGGGCTGAGTGTAACGTATCCAAGTTTGCTGTTGATACAAAGTTAGGTGGGAAAGTAAGCTGTGAGGAGGATGCAAAGAGGCTGCAGAGAGATATAGACAGGTTGACTGAGTGGACAAGAACGTGGCAAATGGAATACGATGTGGGGAAGTGTGAAGTTTTCCACTTTGGTAGGAAAAACAAAAAAGCAGAATATTTTTTGAATGGTGAGAGACTGGGAAATGTTTGCACTCAGAGGGACCTGGGTGTCTTTGTACGTGAATCACAGAAAGTTAACATGCAGGTACAGCAAGCAATTAGGAAAGCAAATGGTATGTTAGCTTTTGTTATAAAGGGATTAGAGTATAAGAGTAAAGAAGTCTTACTACAATTATACAGGGCATTGGTGAGGCCACACCTGGAGTACTGTGTACAGTTCTGGTCTCCTTACCTAAGGAAAGACATACTTGCCTTGGAAGGAATGCAGTGAATATTCCCTAGACTGGTTCCTGGGATGAGGACATTGCCCTATGAGGAGAAACTGAGTGGACTAGGCCTATATTCCTTAGAGTTTATAAGAATGAGAGGTGATCTAATTGAAACATATAAAATTATTAAGGGGCTTGACAGGGTTAATGCTGGGAAAATGTTTCCCCTGGCTGGGGAATTTAGAACACGAGGCCACAGTCACAGAATAAGGGGTCGGCCATTTAGGACTGAGATGAGGAGAAATTTCTTCACTCAAAGGGTGGTGAATCTTTGGAATTCTCTACCCCAGAGAGCTGTGGATGCTCAGTCGTTGAGTATATTCAAGACAGAGGTCGATATATTTTTGGGAACAAAGGGAATAAAGGGATATGGGGATAGTGCGGGAAGGTGGAGTTGAGGTAAAAGATCAGCCATGATCTTGATGAATGGCGGAGCAGGCTCGAAGGGCCAAATGGCCGACTCCTGCTCCTATTTCTTATGTTCTTGTGTATGTTCTTATGTTCTTGTACAACATGGAGGAAAGAAACATGTATACATAGGGTTAACTTTAGGGTGAATTTTATCCTTGAGTCCTAATACACGTGGTAATACAAATGGAATTTGACCTTAAGGGAGATAAAACTGAAAAAGTGGTAAATTCAAAAAATGCAAGCGGGTTACTTATTCCATCAGGGAGACAACTTCATCTAATGTTTCACAGCACAAGAGAAGTTGTGCACTCATACTTTAGTATCTAACGGTTTCTCTCTTCACGTTTAGAGGCTTCTCTCAGAAGAGAAATAAATCCAGTAATGCATTGTCAGCGAGGCCATATTCTGTTCCTTATATATCCATTAGTGTCATTAATGTTTAAATTGTAGGAATGGCTAGATTCCTAACTAAAGGACTGAGGTCGAGTCAGTCTATCAAACAAACAATGTTTAATACTAATCAACAGAGTTTAAAACGAAAACACAGGAGAACTACATTACAGGTCTGTACTCTTTGCTGGCTCCATGAGGACTGGCTAGGGCGGCTCCCCAGCCTGACGTCATGACATCATCACGTTTTCCCGCCGCTGGAGGATCACGTGATCAACGTGAAGACGTCATCGCATTTGGTCTCATTCTTAAAGGGACCGCGCTATGTATATGCAATGATATGAACAAAGATACAGATTCATTCTGCAGCTAATAATTTGTTAAAGATAATTATGTACATTAGATCTGTAGTGTATGTGTCTTTAAGAGCCCCAGGTGTGCTGTAATGCCGGTAATGGCCACTCGGGCTATATAAGCCTGTATATTGTGTATATCCGTTAGAACCCCCCCCCCCCAGACTTTGCTTAGTAAACACCTATGAACCAACTCCTGTCTTCAGTGTCTTTATCAACACACGGACACTGCAGTGGCGATGAAGTGGAAACGGACTTACCTGCAATTCGGCAGCACCTCAAGGACATCGATTCCTCGGGCGTCCAGAAGATTCAAGAAAGTGAGAGAAGCTGTGGTTTCACCAGCTGCCCAAGCTGGTGGCAGGTACTGCGCTAATCCTTCCTGGGCGTCAGTCTGGGGCTCCAGCAGCTGGCTGTACAGCTGAGACAGGCAGCGAAATCGGAGGCAAGCAATAACGGACTGGGAGGGAGCACTCGGGAGATGGCCGGCGCGGCAAGCAGGTCAGCGTTCAGACCTGGAGAGAAAGTCCGGCGGGAACGAGTCTCCAACTGTAAATAAATTTTAAAAAAGGAACGGAAACCGCGTGAAACAGCGTTGTCATCGGCAGCAGCGGCGGGAAAGCGCGGGAAGCGCCATATCTTTGCTGCAGAAAAGAAAGAAAAGCGCGGGAAGCGCCATATCTTTTCTGAAATGCCTAAATCTGGCAATATTGATGCTTTTGATAGCAAAATAGAGGATTGGACCACATACGTGGAAAGAGTAGAGGTATATTGCACTGCAAATGGAATAGAAGATGAAAAAAAAGCTTCAGTACTGCTGAACCTAATGGGCGCAAAGGCATACGGGCTGTTACGAAATTTAATCACTCCAGCCAAACCAAAGGACAAGAATTTTAAAGAAATTGTTGATACCCTGCAGGAGCACTTAAACCCAACACCACTGCTGATAGCGGAACGATTCAAATTCTTCAAGAGAAATCAACACAAGAATGAAAGTAACGCTGATTACCTAACCGAATTAAGAAAGCTATCAAAGTACTGCCAATTCGGGGCAGGACTAGCAAATTATCTTCAAGACAAATTCGTTTGCGGCCTCTTAAGTGAAGGAACACAAAAAAGGCTGCTTTCTGAAAAAGATTTAACATTGGACAAAGCTTTCAGTATGGCTGTATCATACAAAGCAGCAGCAAGAGGAGCTGCAGAGATACAACAAAAGACACAGGACTTTGGCACCCATGAAATGACACAGGACTTTGAAAGATGTTATCGCTGTGGCAGATCCACCCATAACCAGAGGGACTGCTGGTTCAAGGACAAAGCATGTAGGCAATGCGGAAAGATTGGACACATTGCACGGGTATGCCGATCTGGACAAAATAAATCCACAGACAGAAAAAAAAATCAATAAAGGAAAGTACAGGAAGGTACAAATGATGACGGACAGTAGCTCCGAAGACCAGAAGAACGATAGCGACTCCGAAAACAAGAGACTAAGCTGTCTCAAATTACATAATGTACTTGCCAAAGATGATTACCAAACCATTTGGGTTACCCTCACGATAGCAGGGTCCCCAGTTAAAATGGAGCTGGATACAGGATCAGCTCTAACCGTAATAAATCGACGGGATTACGAGAGGCTATTTTCGCATATACCTCTAAAAGACACATCCATTATCTTAAAAACATATATGGGGCAGAAAGTATACCCCAAAGGAAAAATAAGGGTGCCTGTTGTATACAACGGCAAAGAAATACAAAAGTTGTATTTATACATTCTACAAGATGGTGGTCCACCGTTGTTGGGACGTGAATGGATCAGAAAGATACATTTAGACTGGCACTCCATTCAGGCACTGACGGTGACCAGTAAGAAAAAAAACAATGATGACATCATACCTGAACGATTAAAAGACATCTTGGCCAACGCCAAAGAAGTGTTTCAAGAGAAACTAGGAACCTTGAAAGGCATCACCGCCTCAATAAAAGTGGAAGATGCAGCAATTCCCAAATTTTTTAAGGCAAGACCGGTGCCATACGCAATTCGTCCAGCAGTCGAGGCAGAGCTGGAGAATTTGGAAAAAGCAGGCGTATTATCCAAAATAGATTGGAGCGAGTGGGCAACACCCATCGTTCCAGTCATGAAAAAGCATTGAATAATGATAAATCTGAAGAACAGAGAAAAGTTCGCATCTGTGGAGACTTCAAGGTGACTGTAAACCCAGTCCTTCACACAGTACAGTATCCTCTTCCGAGGATAGAAGATATTTTCGCCTCACTATCCGGAGGGAAACGTTTCACCAAAATTGACTTGGCACAGGCATATCTACAAATGGAGGTTGAGGAGGCCTTTAAAAAGTATCTCACAATAAACACACACAAAGGCCTGTACCAGTACAATCGACTGGTTTTTGGAGTAGCATCAGCTCCAGCTATCTGGCAAAGAGCTATGGAGCAAGTCCTGCAAGGGATTCCGGGGACTCAATGCTACCTAGACGACATCCTTGTAACAGGAGAAAACGACAACGAGCACCTCGCCAATTTGGAGCAGGTGCTCACTAGGCTGAGAGAATGGGGCCTACGAGCAAATCGCCCCAAGTGCGAATTTTTCCAAAATCAAATATCATATTGTGGCCACATAATTAATAAGGAAGGGTTGCATAAGTCACCTGAAAAAATTGAAGCGGTCATAAAAGCCCCAGCACCTGAAAATGTTTCACAATTAAGGTCATTCCTGGGATTAATAAATTACTATCATAAATTTTTACCGAACTTATCAACTCTTCTATACCCTCTTAATGAACTTCTACAAACAGGAGTGATTTGGAAATGGAACAAAGACTGTAAACGTGCCTTCCATAAATGCAAAGACTTGATCACATCCGAAGAAGTTTTGGCTCATTACAACCCATCACTGCCAATCAGACTGGTGTGCGATGCATCCCCTTACGGCGTAGGAGCCGTATTATCCCATAAATTCCCTGATGGCTCAGAACGGCCGATAGCTTTTGCGTCACGCTCATTAAACTCAGCTGAGCGTAACTATGCCCAAATCGACAGGGAAGCACTCAGCCTGGTATGGGGAGTGAAGAAATTCAACCATTACCTACACGGACAAAAATTTACCTTGTTGACTGACCATCAACCCCTCATCTCCATATTCAACCCTAAAAAGTGTGTTCCCATTATGACAGCGCAAAGGCTACAGAGGTGGTCCCTTTTTCTAGGGCACACCAATACAACATAGAATACAAAGGATCAAAACAGCATAGGAATGCTGACGGTTTATTGTGCCTACCGTTGCCAACGGTAGAAGAGGCACCTACATTAGACCCAGTAGAGATGTTCCACTCTACCATAGTGGAATGTCTACCAGTAACAAATTCTGCCATTGAAAGGGAGACCAGAAATGACCCGACTCTCTCACGGGTCTACGATTTAACAGTGAAGGGATGGCCAGCACATGGCGAACCACTGTTGCCAGCATTCTCGCAAAGAAGAGAACAGCTGTCAGTGTGCCGAGGAACCTTGATGTGTGGATCCAGAGTGGTGATTCCACCCAAACTCCAGGATAAAGTGCTAAAGGAGCTTCACGAGGGGCATCTGGTGGAGTGAAAATGAAGAACCTAGCTAGGGCGTTTGTATGGTGGCCAGGTATCGATGGAATGTGGTAAACCACTGTTGTTGTTGTTGTTGTTGTTGTTGTTACACATTGTTGTACCTATGCATGCCTCAACATGTCTCGGCTGGCTCCACCCACACAGGCCCAGGTATAAAGGTGATTGACCTGCAGCCCCCTGCCTTCTTGGAACCCAGTCAACCACGAGAGGCCTGCTCTGTTCTTTGCTAATAAAAGCCTTTAGTTACTCTCTTAACTCTCAATCTTTTATGAGTAATTGATAGCGCATCAATTTTATTAGCAAAAACAAAATGTCGACATTTGCTGAACAGCAGGCTGCTGCACCAAACGCTGAACAGCAGGCTGCTGCACCAAACACTGAACAGCAGACTGCTGCACCAAACGCTGAGCAACAGGAGCTGCTGCGAGCCCTCAGACCAACATGCCTGGACCTAGACCCCCAGGAGGCGGGTTCGGCTACCAAATTCGCGCATTGGCTGCGTTGCTTCGAGGCCTACCTGCAAGCCTCAACTGTGACCCTGGACGAAAACAAGTTGGAAATCCTGGCCTCAAAGGTGAGTCACCAAGTTTATACAATAATCCAGGACGCGACGACCTACGCGGCGGCTATCGGTCTGCTAAAAGGGCAATACGCACGCCCGGTAAATACGGTCTATGCCCGGAACCTCTTAAGATCCCGCAGACAGCAGCCCGGGGAATCGGTGGAGGCCTTCCTACGGGCACTACGGATACTCGGCCGAGACTGCGACTGCAAAGAAGCATCAGCCGCAGCACACACGGAGGGACTGATCCGAGATGCTTTCGTTGCGGGTCTAAGGTCCGACTAAGGGCAGCACGGTGGCATAGTGGTTAGCACTGTTGCCTCACAGCGCCAGAGACCCGGGTTCGAATCCGGCCTCGGGCGACTGTCTGTGTGGAGTTTGCACATTCTCCCCGTGTTTGCGTGGGTTTTCTCCGGGTGCTCCGGTTTCCTCCCACAGTCCAAAGATGTGCGGGTTAGGTTGATTGGCTATGATAAATTAACCCTTAGTGTTAGGGGGATTAAATACGTGGGGTTGCGGGGATAGGGTGGGATATGTGTTGGTGTAGGGGTTACAGGGATCGGGTGGGATATGTGTCGGTGCAGGCTCGATGGGCCAAAATGGCCTCTATCTGCACTGTGGGGTTTCTGTGATTCTGTGATTCTGTGATACTCCCGGCAGAGACTGTTGGAAAAGGGAGAAATGGACCTGAGAAAGGCAGTGTCCCTCGCGCTCTCGCTCGACGCGGCCCGCAGGAATATGGACGCCTTCTCCCCTAACCGCTCCGCAACGTGGACGCCACAACCTTGGGTCATGGGACCGCCACCTTTAACTGCTGCTGCGATGTCCAAGGCACAGAAATGTTATTTTTGTGGCCAGGCAAAACACCCCAGAGCACGCTGCCCGGCGAGAAACGCTACCTGCTCCGGCTGCGGGAAGAAAGGACACTATGTCAGCGCCTGCAAAGGTAAAACCGCTAACACCAGCAGCGCCGCGTGCGAACCGTGGGGGCAGCCATCTTGTCCGCCATCTTGGGCTCCCCCAGCCGCGTGGGGACCGGGACCGTGGGCGCCGCCATTTTGTCCGCCATCTCGGACGTCTCCAACTTCAACCACGGGGGACCCGGACTCAACCACCGCCTCATCTGACGACCACATCGACTCGCTCGACCATACACTGGCCTCCGTGACGCTGGACCAATCTCTCCCTCATCAACTGTCCAGGTCCATGATGGACATTAAGGTAAACGGCCGCGCCACTACCTGCCTTTTTGACAGCGGGAGCACGGAAAGCTTAACCACCCCGACACAGTGCGGAGTTACTCTCTCCCGGTCCTGCCGACGCGACATCGGATCTCTTTGGCTTCCAAAGCCCAGTCAGCGGACGTCGGTGGCTACTGTGTAGTGACCCTTTCAGTAAGGGGCACAGAATACAAAAATTTTAAACTCCTGGTCCTGCCCCATCTTTGCGCTGCCGTTCTACTGGGGTTGGATTTTCAGTGCAACCTTAAGAGTGTCACATTAGCGTACGACGGACCCCTCCCCCCACTCACAGTCTGCAGCCAGCAGCTTTTAAATCGCCCGCCGCGCACCATTTGCAGCTTCTCCACCCTTAAAGTCCCCCCCCCTTCCTTGTTCGCTAACCTCACCCACGACTGTAAGCCCATCGCTACCAAAAGCAGGCGTTGCAGTGCCGGGGATAGGAGCTTCATTAAATCCGAGGTAGCAAGACTCCTGAAGGAAGGGATTATTGAAAGTAGCACCAGCCCATGGCGAGCACAAGTGGTGGTAGTGAAGACTGGCGAAAAACAGCGCCTAGTTATTTACTACAGCCAGACGATCAATCGCTACACCCAGCTAGATGCATACCCACTCCCCTGCATATCTGACATGGTCAATCAGATAGCACAATACCGGGTGTTCTCGACGATTGATCTGAAGTCGGCATACCACCAGCTCCCCATCAGGGCTGAGGACCGCCAGTACACAGCTTTTGAAGCTGACGGTCGTCTCTACCACTTCCTCAGAGTTCCCTTCGGCGTCACCAACGGGGTTTCAGTCTTCCAACGGGAGATGGACCGGATGGTCGACCAGAACGCGCTCCAGGCCACTTTCCCCTATCTCGACAACGTCACCATCTGCGGCCGCGACCAGCAGGACCATGATGTTAATCTAGAGAAATTCCTCCGTACGGCCCAGCGGCTGAACCTAACATACAACAAGGACAAATGTATGTTTCGTACCAAACGCCTTGCCATTCTTGGCTGTGTAGTGGAGAACGGAGTCATCGGCCCCGACCCCGACAGGATGCGCCCCCTTATGGAGCTCCCCCTCCCCCACTGCCAAAAAGCACTGAAGAGATGCCTAGGGCTTTTCTCGTACTATGCTCAGTGGGTGCCGAACTATGCGGACAAAGCCAGACCCCTCATCAAGTCCACCTCCTTCCCCCTGACAGCAGAGGCCTGTGCAGCCTTCACTCTCATAAAAGGAGATATTGCAAAGGCCACAATGCACGCAGTGGATGAGTCCATCCCTTTCCAAGTGGAGAGCGACGCTTCCGACTTTGCCCTAGCTGCAACCCTTAACCAGGCGGGGAGACCCGTGGCCTTTTTCTCAAGGGCCCTCCAGGGCCCCGAGATTCGACACTCCTCTGTCGAAAAGGAGGCCCAGGCCATTGTGGAAGCTGTGCGACATTGGAGGCATTACCTGGCCGGAAAACGATTTACCCTGCTCACTGACCAGCGTTCAGTAGCTTTTATGTTTAATAATAAGCAGAGGGGCAAAATCAAGAACGACAAGATCTTGAGGTGGAGAATCGAACTCTCCACCTACAATTACGATATCTTGTACCGGCCCGGGAAACTCAATGAGCCCCCAGATGCCCTATCACGTGGTACATGCGCCAACGCGCAGGTCGATAGACTGAAGACCCTCCACAATGACCTCTGCCACCCGGGGGTCACCAGGTTTTTTCACTTCATCAAATCCTGTAACCTGCCCTACTCCATCGAGGAGGTCAGGACCATGACCAGGAACTGCCAAATCTGTGCCGAGTGCAAACCGCATTTTTATAGGCCAGACAGAGCAAGCCTGATCAAAGCCATGCGCCCCTTTGAACGGCTGAGCGTCGATTTTAAAGGGCCCCTCCCCTCCTCCGACCGCAATGTGTACTTCCTCAACATAATTGATGAGTACTCCCGTTTCCCGTTTGCCATCCCTTGCTCAGACGTGACCAGTACCACGGTCATTAAATGTCTGAATGACCTCTTCGCCTTGTTCGGTTTCCCTAGCTATATTCATAGCGACAGGGGCTCATCCTTTATGAGCGACGAACTCCGGCAGTACCTGCTCTCGAGAGGTATCGCTACAAGCAGGACCACCAGCTACAACCCCCGGGGGAATGGTCAGGTGGAAAGGGAGAATGCGACGGTCTGGAAGGCGGTCCTTTTAAACTTGAAATCTAAGGGCCTCCCGAGCTCTCGCTGGCAGGAAGTCCTCCCTGCGGCGCTCCATTCCATTCGGTCACTGCTCTGTACAGCCACCAATGCTACCCCTCACGAGAGAATGTTCTCCTTCCCCAGGAAGTCCACATTGGGGACCTCGTTACCGACATGGCTGACTTCTCCAGGACCCGTCCTACTGCGGAAGCACGTGAGGTCCCATAAGACGGACCCCCTGGTCGAGAGGGTGAGCCTCCTCCATGCCAACCCTCAGTATGCTTACGTGGTGTACCCGGACGGGCGGGAGGACACAGTCTCCATACGAGACCTCGCACCTTCGGGCTCCCGAAACACCCCCCTCGCCATCCACTACCCATGCCTACCCCCAGTACGCTTACGTAGCATACCCGGACGGGTGGGAGGACACAGCCCCCACACGAGATCTCGCACCTTTGGGTGCCCCTGAAACACTACCATTGCCATCCACCACTACCCACAACCCAACCCCGCTAGACAGCATGCCGCAGCCCCAGGACCCGTCATTGACCACCCAACCACTCAATGAGACGCCAGACTCAACGTTGGGTGCTGCACCATCACCGCCGCCACCACGACGATCAGGACGGCATACAAGGCCACCTGATAGACTTACTTATACAATCCTTTGGTACACTTCACCCCGCCGGACTCAATTTTAAACAAGGGGTGAATGTGGTAAACCACTGTTGTTGTTGTTGTTGTTGTTACACATTGTTGTACCTATGCATGCCTCAACATGTCTCGGCTGGCTCCACCCACACAGGCCCAGGTATAAAGGTGATTGACCTGCAGCCCCCTGCCTTCTTGGAACCCAGTCAACCACGAGAGGCATGCTCTGTTCTTTGCTAATAAAAGCCTTTAGTTACTCTCTTAACTCTCAGTCTTTTATGAGTAATTGATAGCGCATCATGGAGACAGCGAAGAAATGACCAAGAGCTGCCTAGGATGCCAGAAGGTCCAAAATGCTCCACCACAAGCCCCTCTACATCCATGGGAGTGGCCCTCATCTCCCTGGCAAAGAGTGCACATCGACTTTGCTGGTCCATTTATGGACTCAATGTTCGTAATCGCGGTTGATGCACACTCCAAGTGGCCGGAGGTAATAAAGATGTCCTCCACCACCACGGAAAAAACCATCACAGTATTAAGGACCATATTTGCCAGGAATGGGCTGCCGGAACAGATATTTTCTGATAATGGACCGCAATTTGTGTCCAAAGAATTCAGAAAGTTCTTTAAAAACAATGGGGTTAAGCACTACACGTCTGCCCCATACCATCCCGCCACCAATGGATTGGCTGAAAGCTTTGTCCAGACCTTCAAGAAGGCCATAAAGGCCATGGGTAATGAAGACATAAAACTTCAGCACAAGGTGGATAACTTCTTATTCGCATACAGGAATGCAACACATATGGTTAACAACCAAACTCCCGCCATGATGTTCTTCAGTAGAAACCTAAGATGCCGGCTGGATTTGATCAAGCCCAACATCAGGAGGGACGTGGAGAACCGGCAGTTTCAAGGCATGAATGAAAGGCCAACTAGAACCTTCCAGATAGGTCAACAAGTTTTGGCCCGGGACTACCGTACCGAGAAATGGCAGCCTGGAACTATCTGCACACGACTAGGACCACTGATGTATACCGTGGACATCGGAGAAAGCATAATAAGACGCCATGCTGACCAAATCATAGAGTCATCCGAAAAGGGACAACCTACACCACAACTCTATACATCTAACGATGAAGTAGAGATACCCATATCTACCTCCGATCCGGTGATACTGGAACCCAATGAACCCGACACTGGCATTCAAGCCGAATCAGCCTTGCCAAAAGAACCTACTACACCACCAGAAACTACTACACCCCCGAGGCGTTATCCGGACCGAGTCAGGAAGCCTCCTGAGAGACTGACTTATAATTAATTAACTACAGCAATGTGTATATTATTTTTCTTATAACATGTATTTAATAATTACTTAAAATATGATGTACTGGTTAGCTAAAAGGGGAGGAATTGTAGTGTCTGTGCCTTTAAGAACCCCAGGTGTGCTGTAATGCCGGTAATGGCCACTCGGGCTATATAAGCCTGTATATTGTGTATATCCGTTAGAACCCCCCCCCCAGACTTTGCTTAGTAAACACCTATGAACCAACTCCTGTCTTCAGTGTCTTTATCAACACACGGACACTACAAGATCAGAGTCCCCCTGGTGGCTCCGCCACAAAATGTTAAAAAAATGCAATATTGTACTGGAATATTTTCATGAAAACATTTGACACTTCCTCTTTAATGAAAAGCTGACTTCATTACAACCTAGTGGTTTAGTGGGTTGCCTGCCTTTAGACTTGTCAGAAGATCAGCCCCAGTTACTCAGTCGGTGAATTTAACTCCCAATGTGATCTTGAGTCATAAAAATCTGGGGGTCACAGGTGCGGTCCTCAGTCTGTGCTGTGTTATCTGAGCTCAGCCAGGGTGTAGGTAGGGGAACAACAATTGGCCTCACCACTTTTGGACGAAGGATGGGAAATATCAACCTGACTTGCCAATTCTGATCACTATCCAATGGTGCATGGCAAGTGTACATAAATGGAGATAGGGTGAGTGCAGGATCAGGAGTAACTGTGATGTAACCCTCCCCCATGATCGAACAAAGTGCTGAGACTTTGGGGCTGAAATTCCTGAGCTGGGGGAGGGTAGAAATAGGGGGCAGGGATTGTGGGCTGAATCTGGATCCTGTTTGTTTCCATCCCATGAGTGACTGCATTCCAAATTTGGAAGGTGGGGCAGGGGTGATGGGCAAGTTTTCCAACTGCTCTCCTGTTCCACAGCCAGCTTTCAGAGCATGTTAGGGGGCATTTCCAGGCTGCCCCAGGGACTCCACCTAGTACATCGCCTGATATGGCTAGTGGATCCCACACCTGCTGAATGCAGGCATGGGTTTCAATCTGAGCTTAGGGAAGTTCCCAGCTGTTGAAGAGGCAGTAAGAAGGTTGTCTGCAGCTTTATCAACATGTTTTAGCCCCCCTCAACTTTGGCCTGAATCGGGCATCGGGAGCCCCCTGTCAGAGCATCACAGTGCCGTACCGACTCATGCCAGCTCATCAGGGCAGATGCCTGCATTTCTTTGTTGCACCTCTATGGTCATGGGCCACACACGCTGGCTATGGAAATGACCTCATCACTGGGACTCAGAGAACCGTCAACACCAGGTCACACTGGTGGCCCAAAGACCCGGCCCGCTGCAATTTTGGTAGCGAAGCAGCAACCCTGGATTTCAGGCACTAACTGTCTCAGTTCCGACATGACTATTAGTTAAGAGCAGCACAGGGAGGTGGCTGGTACCTTTAGCATTGAACCCCAACATTCGTTAATGCCTTCAGATGAAAAAGGGAGAAAATAGGAAAAGCAAGCTAAATGAAATAAAGCTTTACCAGAAATTCTGATTTCTTCTGTGCTTTCAGAGATCTTCATGGGGAGAAACCTAGGTCAGTGCAAGATCTGGAAAGTTTAAGTAATAAGAACAGTAGCTGCATTAACGGCAGTGCAACATATGTTAGGTGCAGTGAATAATATTTTCACACGTGTATCAAATTTGTATTTTCACTGCTGTGAGATACCGTTTAAGTCTGTGAAAATAAAAGTAAAAGAAGTATAAATATATATGTTTGACTAGCAATGCTGTACAATCGAATGTGTTGAGAAAGAAAATCCAAAAATGAATCAATTTTCCAATCCCAGATTCAGCAAGTAACAACATTTTGAAGAAAGGAATTTTATTTATTATAAGATATAAGATGACAATTTCAAAATAACTTTTACATACTCAAAAAAATTCAACACCTCTTTAACGACTGAGCCAAACTGCTTCTGCTTTTCTGTTCATCCTGCCATTTGCAATCTGCCCAGCAGCCTTCCCTGTATTCCGACCCTATTTGCCTGATGCCACATTGCACAGAGATGGGCTTGCAGCCTACATTGGCCGTGATATTAACTATGATGGCTCACAAAAGTATCAAATCTTCCACAGAATTGTCATGAACAGCTTAATAATCTCAACCATGCAGCAAAGAAGAAAGGAGAATATAAGAAAAGTTTTCAAAGCAAATAACAAAACTTTGTAGCTGAGTAATGAAAAATTAGAGATGATTAAAGTGCTGTTTCCATGCTTTAAACTTGCACCTATATTCTCGCTAATAATAGCAGAGTTAATTGACTTGATTATATGATGCTGAACATTGCCATCTGTTCTTGGAGAGAGACAATCTTCCGTGATCAGCAAAAAACTAGTCTCTGGGATGGAACATTGAACTTAACACTTGGCGATTTGGAGCAGGGCTGACCTCATGGAATCTCCTGTGATTGGCCCTAGATGAATATTTGACTGAGCTCCTGGCACATATTGGGCCTACTACTGGGAGCTTGCCTGGGAGAAGGGGCTGTCAGGAGCTCTTAAAGAAATGTTGATAACACTTAAAGGGATGTGATGACTTAAAGGCAAGTGGTGTATATGACTCCTACATGGTCCCTTCACTACTGAGACCCTCATACATGACTTTGTCACTTCAGACCTGACTACTCCCAGCAGGTTTGCTGCTGGGCTTCCTTATTCCAGCTTCAATAAACTTCAACTTGTTCAAAACTCTGATGCAGACATTCTGACCCACATTACAACCTGCTCATTCATCACTCTATCCTCACTCCCCTCATTGGCTCCCTGTCCTCCAACACAGCAAATTTTCAATGCTATTCATCATCTTGAATTCCCTCCATGGCCTTGCCCACCCTATCTCTGCAATCTCCTTCAGCCATATATTCCCTCCTACAGACGCACTGCTCTCCTGACCTTTTTGTTCTGCCTTTACCTCAGCTCACCTGCTGCTGAAACCTTCAATGCATTTGTCACCTCCAGACTTAACTATCCCAGCACTCTCTAGTCCAGTCTCTCACCCTCCACCCTTTGTAAATTTCAACTCATCCAAAACTCTGCTGTCCATGTCCGTAACCATAAAAAAAACACTCTCCCATCACCCTTGTCCGCGATGACTTACATTGACTTCTGGTCCCCCAACAATTCATGTTTAAATCTCTTCAAGGCCTCATGTCTCCCCCTTTCTGTAACCTCCTTCAGCCCTACAACCACACCGACCCAAACTCTCCATTCCTCTGTCTCTGGTTTCTTTTGCATACCCCTCTTCCTTCGTCCCACCATTGGCTGCTGTTCCTTCAGCTGACGAAGCTCCATGTTCTGCAATTCCCACCCTAAACCTTTTGGCCTCTCCATTTCCCTTTTCTTCTTTAAGGCCTTCATTAAAGCTCACCTCTTTTACCAAGTTTTTTGATATTTGGCTCAGCATCTGTTTTTTTTATTACATTTCTGTGAAGTGCTTTGGGACGTTTTTTCTACATTAAGGGTGGTATATAAATGCAAGTTGTTGTTTTGCATCGCACTTCCTTTGCCCCACCTAGGCAGCACAGCCTGTACCTGTCTGTGTTTGCTCTCTGGAATTCCCTCCCTAAACCTCCCCAACTACTTTTCTTCCTTTAAAATCTTCTCAAAACCCATTTCTACCCCCAGAGCTTCAGCCACCCGTCTCCTAACATCTCCCTTCCTGAATTAATGTTTGTTTTCTTTAAGCCTATGGGACAGACAGAAGCTAGATGGTAGGGAGTGATGGGGACAGCAGTAGAGAGAATTGGTGCAGAGTGCCATGTCAAACGGGTTAGAGAGAGATCAAGGATGGACAGATAAATAGTGGGAGCGAGTAATATAGACAACAGGAGAGAGAATTGAAGACAGGTGGGAGAGAGAGATAATAAGTGACAAAGCCAAGGTGGGGAGGGGGGAGGAAGGGGGGTATAATTTTCAACTTCATTGCCTGGATCATCACCCTTTATAGAACTGGCCCAATTTCTGTCCCATTAGATAAATTGAATGAAAATTGGATGGGTTTTGTAAAGAGCGAGTGATTCACTCTACCAGGTTACCACCCAAAAATTTGTACTTATATAATAACTTTAGCATAACATAATATCTAGGGTACTTCACAAATGGAGGTGACGATAGGAGAATAGACATCAACCAGGAGTTAGAAGAGTTAGGGAAAATCACTAAAAGTGTGGAAACATTTGTAGGTGAGAAGAGTAGAGGGGTTTAAGAGGAGAATTCTAGGCAGGGAATTTCCTCAGAGCTGCTCCCACTCGTCACCATCCAATCCAACGTCCATTCTATCTAGAGCAATAAGACTGACCTGGCCAAAGTCACCAATGACATTATGTGTGACGATGACTATGGACATGCTTAGTTTAGTGCATTCTTGGAAGGTGTTGCTAGCTTTTCTTACCTTAGCTGCCCTGGTAAGGTTGTTAAACATTTTCCATCACTGAGTGGGCATGTATAGAGTTTTGGCATTGGCACGGATTGTCTTGATCACCTTCTTCAACTGCCCTCAGCAGATCTCCTTGGTACACTTTAGTTCCAAACAGAGCCTTGCTTCTTTGTCTGACTTTATCCAGCAGCACTAGTGAACCTGGAGACTTGAGAAACATTATTATTCACAAATATTTATGCTCTTTTCACAATCACTTTTCCTGGCTGCCATTCCTTTTAATCTATTGTGGGCCTTTAAACTCTATAGCAGCATCCTTGTTCCCACTGAGGAGGAGTGAGCCTCAAATGGGTCAGCTCCCAATCAGTGCTGTTCCTGGTGCCCAAATGCTTAAATCAAGCTGATCCTGGAACATACGAGGAGGTCCACTCACTTCATGTCGGGTGGGCGAGAGTTGCGCGCTGCCCTACTCCTGCTTGGTATTTAACTCAACTGAGAAACCTCGCCAACTTCTTTTTTTTCCTGTCCAAATTTTCTCTCCTCTCCTTCCTCTCCTGAAGCTGTTGATTGATTGCTGGGGTACAGTTCCGAGGGTGCAAGTTATCCCTGACACCTCAAGCAAGTAGCCATTGCTCATGTTTGGGCCTTGGCAGTGAGCACAGGCCAGCTATTTGATTGCGGAGGACCTCACAGCCGAGCCCAGTCTTGTTCTGACTGAACACCGGCACTTCTAGCAGGATAGTGACAAGCAACAGGAATCCAGGAATCCTCCAAAATCGAGGAAGTGCTGGGGCTAATTGTAGCATCCTGAGCACTGCCCTGGCTGAAATCAGCATGTTATTTTTAATTGTTTTAACATGTTTTACATTTTTAATTAAAACCAACTAACAGGTACCAATATGCCATATAGTTGGCAACAAAAGAATTGATGTTTTTATTGAAAACAAAGGGGCGGGGGGGGGGCGAGGGGGGAAGCCTCTTTGCTCAAAGGATGGCTTGCTTAATATGAATGAATGTTTTCTATGTGCACACAATTCTGGGTCTTTCTATTTTAGTAACTGTACCAATTAACTGTTTTCAATTACATTCAACTTGTATATTAATAACTTAGATCTGCCAACTGCCTTAAAAATATCCTCTTATAAACTATGCAATAAAAAAAGAAGAAAAAAGTTTTGACTGCTGTTAAGCACAGGAAATAATGGTCAGCTGTGTGCAATCACTCATTATTTCCATGTTAGAAACAGCTCTCACTTTCTTTTTATTTGCAGAGTTAAAAAAAATGTAATTTGAAACATAATAATTCGACACCACTTTAGTCCCCTCGCGCCATGCACTGTTCTCCAGACAAACTGGAAGGGTTGGCAACCGGCTGCCAGGCAATTGGCCAACATTGCTCTCTCTCCTGACAGCCTCTACTAGCTCTACCAGGTTTGCCATGGTTAACTTGTACTTCAGCTTTCCTTAACCTCGCAGCGATGGTGCATCTCGCTTCTCCTCACTCCCACCCCTGGATGGGCGCAGGTTCTGGCTGCGGGCAAAAAATTCCCTGGAAGTGATCGGCTTTTCCACAACCCTGTGGCTCACCGCGTTGAGACACCAGTGAGTTACGCTGATGTGCCACCTAAAAATGTTCTTTTGATGTCCCAAGTGTGGTCTTATTTTAAAAATTTCCAACAATCCCACCCAGAATGAAAATAAACACCACTTACACCAGGGTCTAAAGTAATGTTTTTAGACAAAGAAGCAAGTTCTTCTTGATTTAGAAACACCAACATGAAGTCCAGCCTTTATTTTTTGATCTTGCAGAGAAATTAATTGCCTGCTGTTTGTATTTATTTTCTCCCTCCTCTTAAGTAAGGCACATCTCTCGCCAACAAATGGCTTAAGCCCCGAGATTAATATCTGTAACAGTAATAATTCATACCTCAAAACCCATGTCTGTGCTCCTGCTTTGCCTTGTTTTCATTTTTATTTGTTTCCTTTTTTCAAAAACACTGACTGATTTAAAAAAAAAATTCTTTTTCCTGCTCCAGTTTTCTCTCCCCTTTTCCCAAAGGCAGTGACTCATTCGCCATGTGTGACCCTGGACAGCAGCACACCGTTCTTGCTAAACACTGACACAGAGCTATCTATAGTAAAGGCAGTTCAGAATGCGACCAGAGCTTAAAATAAATAAGGGATTACTTAGCTTATAGTCAGAAAGACATTTCCACAAAAGGAAACAAAGCCTATAAATTTGGTGTCCATTTCTGATTATACACGTCATGACCTACAACATGGATAGAATGAAACCTAATTTCTTACAGGGCTTGACAGAGTAGATGCAGAGAGGATGTTTCCCCTGGCTGGGGAGTCTAGAACTAGGGGTCACATTCTCAGAATAAGGGGTCGGCCATTTAGGACTGAGATGAGGAGAAATTTCTTCACTCAGAGGGTGGTGAATCTTTGGCATTCTTTACCCCAGAGGGCTGTGGATGCTCAGTCGTTGAGTATATTCAAGACAGAGGTCTATAGATTTTTGAATATTAAGGGAATCAAGGAATATGGGGATAGTTCAGGAAAGTGGAGTTGAGATAGAAGATCAGCCATGATCTTATTGAATGGCGGAGCAGACTCGAAGGGCCAAATGGTCTAATCCTGCTCCTATTTCTTATGTTCTTATGCTTTCTAGATGGGGTTTCAAAAAGTAACTCTGGCTTTACCCACTGCTTCCCAGCCACCAGAAAGAGGTCCTGGGCTCACCTCTACATTTACAGGGCTCCTTTTTCAATTTTTGTCAGAGGACAACAGCGCAATGATATCATCACGTAATCCGTAAGTGCTGTTCCATTCTTTGAAGAGAATGTGGCTTTTAGTACATGCTGCATTACCTGTGAGATGCTGTTCCATTATCAGTGGTTTCTTTTGTAATGAATTGACACAGAGCACATCATGGAGTCATAATTTGCTGCAGCAGATTATTGAACAGCGTCTGGGTTTTAAAAAATTTTGCGTGGCAAGTTGTTGAATGTGCGAGCTAAAAACTGAGTGAACAGGGCAAGCAACTGTGTATCTCCTTAGCCAATCAGATTGAAGGGTTGTGAAATTAACAGTGTGAAGACTGAGAAGGAAGTGTAAATTAGTGTGTGTGAATTCAATGCCAAATCAGGTACAAAAAGAGAACTAAAGAGAGGGAAAGAAAGATTGGATTAAGAGGGAGTGAAAAAGAGAGAAAGGAAAAGTAAAACAATAAAAAAAAAACTCCAACATCAATTAAAACCTAAAGGAATGAGACTCCACACTTGTAATAGTTGATTTTCATTGCCAGAGAGGTTAGCTGGCAGTAATTAACACGTTCACATCGATAAAAGTATACTTAGACTGAAATGGACAAGAATTAACTTTCTGTGGCAAGTCTAGTTCATACCTACTGTGCAAATACAGCAACTTCATGCCATTCAATGCATGTTAATGGTGAGCCAGCAGCAAAATGCCATTTTCGTGAAGCTAATGGTGGAGCAACGCAGACAGCAATTTTTGGTTATCTGCATTTAATCGCCCATCTGCCCCTCACCTGAAGTTGCTATGCCATTTGTGCATAAATAACGGTGAGCGCCATTAGCCTCACTGTTATTTAGACAGCAAATTCTGACCATTTATGAATGAACAGTCTATTTTTTTAATATGATGAATGGTTTGTACATAGCACGCTTCTTCGAATTATTCCATAATGTCATTGCTTATGCTACAATGTGACTGCAGCCAAACAGAAACACAAGCATAGATGGATGGATAAGTGTATTTACTGGGCTTTTTGCTAGTGAGGCATTCAGTATACATTTATAACTTCTGTAGTAACCTGGGTTGGTGGATCTCCTGTCTGCAGCACTAGGTCTTCTCCATTATCTGTAGGCTGTTCATAGACATAGAATCATAGACATTTATGGCACAGAAGGAGGCCATTCGGCCCATCATGTCTGCGCTGGTTGAAAAAGAGCTATCCAGCCTAATCCCACATTCCAGCTGTTGGTCGTGCAGGTTACAGCACTTCAAGTGCATATCCAAGTACTTTTTAAATGTGATGAGGGTTTCTGCCTCTACCACCCTTTCAGGCAGTGAGTTCCAGACCCTCACCACCCTCTGGGTGAAAAACGTTTTCCTCAACTCCCCTCTGATCCTTCTACCCATTACTTTAAATCTATGCCCCCTGGTTATTGACCTCTCTGCTAAGTGAAATAGGTCCTTCCTATCCACTCTACCTAGGCCCCTCATAATTTTATACACCTCAATTAAGTCTCCACTCAGTCTCCTCTGTTCCAAAGAAAACAATACCAGCCTATTTAATCTTTCCTCATAGCTAAAATTCTCCAGTCCTGGCAACATCCTCGTAAATCTCCTTTGTATCCTCTAATAGTGCAATCACATTTTTCCTGTAATGTGGTGACCAGAACTGTATGCAGTATTCTTGCTGTGGCCTGACTAGTGTTTTATACAGTTCTAGCATAACCTCTCTGCTCTTATAAGAGCATAAGAACATAAGCAATAGGAGCAGGAGTAGGCCATTCGGTCCTTCGAGCCTGCTCCACCATTCAATGAGATCATGGCTAATCTTCTGCCTCAACTCCATTCACTGGCCCTATCACCATATCCCTTGATGCCCTTACTAGTCAGAAATCTATCGACTTCTGTTTTGAATATACCCAATGACTGAGCCTCCACAGCCCTCTGGGGTAGAGAATTCCAAAGATTCACCACCCTCTGTGTGAAGAAATTTCCTCTTATCTCAGTCCTGAATGGCCTACCCTTTATCCTGAGGCTGTGGCCCCTGGTTCTAGACTCCCCAGCCAGGGGAAACATTCTTCCAGCACCCACCCTATCAAGCCCTGTAATAATTTTGTATGCTTCAATGAGATCCCCTCTCATTCTTCTGAATTCAAGAGAATACAGGCCTAGTTTACTCAATCTCTTCTCATACGACAGTCCCGCCATCCCGGGAATCAATCTTGTGAACCTTCGTTGCACTCCCTCTATGGCAACTACATCCTTCCTTAGGTAAGGAGACCAAAATTGTGCACAGTACTCCAGGTGTGGTCTCTCCCAGGCCCTATATAATTGGAGTAAGACTTCTTTACTCCTGTACTCAAATCCTCTTGTAATGAAGGCCAGCATACCATTTGCCTTCCTAATGGCTTGCTGCACCTGCACATTATTTTCAGTAACTCATGTGCAAAGACACCCAGGTCCCTTTGAGCATCTGCATTCCCCAATCTTTCACCATTTAGGAAATACTCTGCCTTTCTGTTTTTTGTACCAAAGTGGATAACTTCATATTTAACCATGGTTCCATCCCACCATCAAACTCACCATGGACTACTCCTCAGAATCAGTCTCATTCCTGGACACACGAATCTCCATCAAAGACGGACACCTCAGCACTTCACTCTACCGCAAGCCCACGGACAACCTCACGATGCTTCACTTCTCCAGCTTCCACCCTAACCACGTTAAAGAAGCCATCCCCTATGGACAAGCCCTGCGAATACACAGGATCTGCTCAGACGAGGAGGAACGCGATGGACACCTACAGACACTGAAAGATGCCCTTGTAAGAACGGGATATGACGCTCGACTCGTTGATCGACAGTTCCGACGGGCCACAGCGAAAAATCGCATAGACCTCCTCAGAAGACAAACACGGGACACAACCAACAGAGTACCCTTCGTCGTCCAGTACTTCCCCGGAGCGGAGAAACTACGCCATGTTCTTTGCAGCCTTCAACATGTCATCGATGACGACGAACACCTCGCTAAGGCCATCCCCACGCCTCCACTACTCGCTTTCAAACAGCCGCCTTACCTCAAACAGACCATCGTTCGCAGCAAATTACCCAGCTTTCAGGAGAACAGCGACCACGACACCACACAACCCTGCCACAGCAACCTCTGCAAGACATGCCAGATCATCAACACAGATACCATCATCACACGTGAGGACACCACCCACCAGGTACATGGTACATACTCATGTGACTCGGCCAACGTTGTTTACCTCATACGTTGCAGGAAAGGATGCCCCGGAGCATGGTACATCAGCGAGACCATGCAGACACTGCGACAACGGATGAACGGACACCGCGCAACAATCACCAGGCAGGAGTGTTCCCTCCCAGTCGGGGAACACTTCAGCAGTCAAGGACATTCAGCCTTCGATCTTCGGGTAAGCATTCTCCAAGGTGGCCTTCGAGACACACGACAACGCAAAATCGTCGAGCAGAAACTGATAGCCAAGTTCCGCACTCATGAGGATGGCCTCAACCGAGATCTTGGGTTCATGTCACGCTACATGTAACCCCACCTGATGCAGGGTCATCCAGGCTCGAGTCGACATTGGCTTGTTCTCTCTACACAGATGCGGCCGGACCTGCTGTGATTTCCAGCCAAAAAAAATGTTTTTTGTCTGTTTTTTTGTTTTTCATACAGACCCCAGCATCTGCAATATTTGACCCCTTGTGACCCCACCTCATTGTTCTTTGATGTAATGTTTCCCTGACTGACCTGTTTGGACACCATTCACACCTTTGACTGCTGTGATTATCTCTCTGCCGAGGTGCGATAAATGGCAGTTGGAAAGGTTACCTGTAAACATCTGACATGATTCTCTGACTATATAAGCTGTGTCTTTATGCATTTCTCCACTTCACCTGAAGAAGGAGCAGCGCTCCGAAAGCTTGTGATTTCAAATAAAGCTGTTGGACTATAACCTGGTGTTGTGTGACTTCTTACATTCATATTTAACCACATTCTATTCCATCTGCCATGTTCTTGCCCACTCACTGAGCCTGTCGAGATCCCCTTGAAGCCTCTTCACATCCTCTTCGCAACTGACACTAACCTAGCTTTGTGTCATCAGCAAATTTGGAAATTGTTACATTTACTTCCCTCATCCAAATCATTGATATAGATTGTGAATCGCTGGGGCCCAAGCACCGATCCTTGCGGTACCCCACTAGTCACAGCCTGCCATCCTGAAAAAGACCCGTTTATCCCTACTGTTTGTTTTCTGTCTGTTAACCAATTCTCAATCCATGCTAGTATATTACCCCCAATTCCATGTGCCCTAATTTTGTTCACCAACCTCTTGTGTGGGACCTTATCAAAGGCCTTCTGAAAATCCAGATACACCACATCTACCGGTTCCCCTTTGTTTACTCCACTAGTTACATCCTCAAAGAACTCCAATAGGTTTGTTAAACAGGATTTCCATTTCATAAATCCATGTTGACTCTGCCCAATCTTACTATTAGTTTCTAAGTGCCCAGTTATTGCATCCTTTATCATAGATTCCAGCATTTTCCCAACTACTGATGTGAGGCTAACTGGTCTGTAGTTCCCCGTTTTCTCTCTCCCTCCTTTCTTAAATAGCGGGGTTACATTTGCTATCCTCCAATCAGCAGGAATCATTCCAGAGTCTATAGAATTTTGGAAGATGACAACCAATGCGTCCACTATCCCAATGGCCACCTCTTTCAAAACCCTAGGATGTAGGTCATCCGGTCCTTGGGATTTATCGATTTTTAGTCCCATTAATTTTGGTAGTACTGTTTTTTTTACTAATAATAATTTCTTTAAGTTCCTCATTCTCGCCACACCCTTGGTTTTCTCGTATTTCTGGTGGGGTTTTTTTGTCTTCCTCCGTGAAGACAGAAACAAAGGCCTAGAAATTGAGTTTGCGCTGCGCCAGGGCTTTAGCGCCGGAAGTTAGCGCCGGTGCTAAGTCCCTTTGCGCGCGCCAAAAATTCAGTAGCGCCGCGCCCAAACGGCTGCCGGCGCTACTGAAGGGTTTTAGCGCCTGAAAACTGGCGCAACGCGCCGCATTGCGGCGCTATTCCGGCGCTGCGGCGCCCGCTGCGGTGCGGCAGGCTCGGGAAGTGCAGGCCTCCTCCTTCCGTTAAGGAGGAGCTGCCTGCACCCGGCCGCGGCCCGCGCAAATCTCTGCAAAAATGAGCCCGGCACCTCGGACAAGTGCCGGGCTTGCATCTGTTCCGGGGGGGGGGGAGAAGTCCGGGGAGGGAGCTGCGGGCAGGCGGCCCGCGGGAAAGCGGCCGGCCGCCGCGCCTCCTTAAAGCGCCGGCGCAGACTCCGGCAACACTCGTTTGCCGGAGTCTTAGTTGCGGCTGCCACTGGCGAGGTGGCCGCAACTGAATTTCGGCTTGGGGCCGGGTTACCACGGCAACCGGGACGCTGCGCACACCGATGACGTCATCGGTGCCGGCGCAGCGCTACCGGTCTACCGCCGCGGAAGGGCCCCAGGCAATTTAGGAACCGGCGCCAATTGCAGCGCTAGGCCCTCTAGCGCCGCAAAATCGGTGCTAAGGGCACTGAATTTCTAGGCCCAGGTATTTATTTAATTTCTCTGCCATTTCCTCATTCCCCATTATAAACTGTCCCATCTCTGACTGTAATGGATCTACATTTACCTTCGCCAGTCTTTTCCTTTTCATATACCTATAGAAGCTTTTACAATCCGTTATTATATTTTTCGCTAGTTTGCACTCATATTCCATTTTCCCTTTCTTTATCAATTTCTTGGTCCCCCTTTGCTGATTTCTAAAAAGATCCCAATCCTCAGGCTGACCGCTTTTTCTGGCAACTTTATAAGCTTCCTCCTTTGACTTAATACGAGCTTTAATTTCTTTTGTTAGCCATGGTTGGATCACATTCCCTTTTGGGTTTTTATGCCCTAGAGGAATATATGTTTGTTGCAAATTATGCATTATTTCCTTGAATGTTAGCCATTGTATGTCCACCTTCATACATTTTAGTGTAGTCTCCCAATCTACCATGGCCAACTTGTCCCTCATACCCCTGTAGTGTCCACTGTTTAGATTGAAGAGCTTTGTTTCAGATTGGACTACATCACTCTCAAACTTAATATAAAATTCAATCATATTATGTTCACTTGTCCCTAAAGGCCCCTTTACCACAAGATTATTAATTAGCCCTTTCTCATTACACAGTACCAGATCCAGAATAGCCTGTTCCCTGGTTGGTTCCTCCACATACTGATCCAGGAAACCATCTCGCATGCGTTCCAAGAATTCGTCCTCCACACCATTAACGGTAATTTGATTTGCCCAGTCAATATGTAGATTAAAGTCCCCCATGATTACCGTATTGCCATTTGTTCAATCCGTGAATCTTTAGGTAGTGTGCCCTTCAAATAATCGACAGAGACTGCAGAGGAACACTCAACAGGTGTTTACTGGATGAGGGTTGCTCTAAAACTAAACAGTACAGATCCCTACTCAGGGCTATATACAGGTGTGGTCACTGCCGGTACTACAGTATACAGGCTGTAAAAAGTAGTTCTCCCCTTAAAGGCACATACACTACAATTCCTCCCCTTTTAGACTAACAGGCCTAGAAATTCACTTTGGGGCGGCCAGCTCGCTCGCGCCCAAAAGTTAGCGTTGGGCGGGGAGCCATTAGCGATCGTCAGATATTCAGTGTTTGCGCCCCAATTCGGAACCGGGCGCTATACCAGGGTGTGCCCGCCTCCGCTTGGGGCGCTGACACTGAATTTCAGCGCTCTTGGCACCGCTGCGCCAGCCGCTGCGGAGCGACAGGCTGCGGTACTGCAGGCCTCCTCCTTCTCTTAAGGGGGAGCTGCCTGCAACGGGGAGATCGCCGCTGGAGAGTGCCGGCAAATGAGCCCGGCACCACGGAGAAGTGCCGGGTTCGCGGAAAGCAGCCGGCAATGCCGCGGGGGGGGGTGGAGGAGGCCGGGGAAGGAGGTGCGGGCAGGCGGTCGCCGAAAAAGCGGCCGGCCACACCTTCCCCTTTAAAGCGCCCCACTAAGGCTACAGCACGGCCCCGTTTTCTGGTCACTGTTTGCGGCTGCTTCGGAGGAGGCGGCTGCTACTAAATATGGGGATCGGGCTGGTTTCGGGGCGGAACCGGGGCACTGCGCACACCGATGACGCCATCGGTGCCGGCGCAGCGCTAACGGCTACCGCCGCCAATACCGCTGCGCTGAATATCAGCGCAAACTCATTTTTGGCGCAGAAGCCCTCTTTAGACGGTAACTGGCCGCAAAGCTGGCAGCGCCTTAATGAATTTCTAGGCCACAGTACCATAACATTCATTTAACAATTAACACTTTTAACATGCAACATTAACTGAAAATAGTCCATTTAAAAATTCAGTCTTTGGGGCGGCTTCCTGATCCTTTCTGGATAGTGCCTTTCCTGAGTGTCTTGCTCTTGGTGCAGAGGCGATTCTGGCCCCCTGTCATCGGTTGGTTCATCAGCTTCCGATACTACTGTTTCTGGGGTAGATGCTACCTGTATGTCGGGTTCATTACCAGGTACGCGAGACATGGGGTTGACTCATTCCTGTGACGCTAGGACCTGGTCGACATGGCGTCTCACAATGTTCTCCCCAACATTCACTGTGTACATTAGTGGCCCCTGCCGTGTGCATATCGTTCCTGGTTGCCATTTCGCTGTTCGGTAGTCGCGGGCCAAGACTGGTTGCCCTACATTGAAGCTCCTTGTCGGCTTCTCATTGATGTGCTGGAATTGCTTATTCTCAACATTTCTTCGTACATTTGGTCTGAGCAAATCCAGACGAGATCTCAACCTTCGGTTAAAGAACTTCATGGCCGGGGTCTGGTTGGTAACTGCATGTGTCGCATTTCTGTAGGCTAACAGGAAATTGTCCACCTTATGCTGCAGTGGAATGTCGTCATCGCTCATGGCCCTTACAGCCTTTTTAAAGGTTTGTACGAACCTCTCAGCCAATCCATTTGTGGCTGGATGATACGGGGCGGATGTGTAATGCCTTACCCCATTCCTTTTCATAAATTTCCGAAACTCTTCGGACACAAACTGTGGTCCGTTATCAGAGCAAATCTGCTCTGGCAAGCCGTTCCTGGCAAAAATGGTCCGTAGGACTGCAATCGTTTTCTCCGTGGTGGTGGAGGACATTTTGATCACCTCAGGCCATTTCGAGTGCGCATCCACGGCTATTAAAAACATTGAGTCCATGAATGGACCAGCAAAATCAATATGCACCCATTGCCATGGAGAGGAGGGCCACTCCCATGGGCGTAGAGGGGCATGTGGTGGTACATTTTGGACCTTCTGGCATCCTGAGCAGCTCTTTGTTAGGTCCTCGATTTGTTGATCGATCCCCGGCCACCACACATAAGCCCTAGCAAGGCTTTTCATTTTCACCCCTCCCAGATGGCCTTCGTGAAGCTCATTGAGCACTCTCTCCCTTAACTTGGGTGGAATTACCGCTCGGGATCCACACATCACTGTCCCCTGGCATACTGACAGCTGTTCTCTTCTGGATGAGAATGCTGGCAACAGTGAGTCGCCATGTGTTGGCCATCCCTTCACCGTCAAATCATACACCCAAGGCAGTGTCGGGTCATTTCGGGCCTCCTTCTCTATATCCGCGTTAGTTACTGGCAAGCGTTCAATTATAGTCGAATAAAACATTTCGACAGGGTCCACTGCTGGTGCTTCCTCCACAGTAGGCAGTGGCAGGTGTGATAGCCCATCAGCATTTCCATGCTGTTTCGTGCCCTTATACTCTATTTCATAGTGGTTCGCCCCTAGAAAAAGGGACCATCTTTGTCGCCATTGCGCAGTCATCACCGGAACGCCCTTCTTTGGATTAAAGATGGAGACAAGTGGTTGGTGGTCA
Source organism: Somniosus microcephalus (assembly GCF_052327205.1). Lineage (NCBI taxonomy): Eukaryota > Metazoa > Chordata > Chondrichthyes > Squaliformes > Somniosidae > Somniosus > Somniosus microcephalus. The sequence continues at coordinate 188,037,596 of NC_140995.1, forward strand.
GTCAGCAAGGTGAACTTCTGCCCGTGCAGATAGTAGTTGAACTTTTTCACTCCCCACACTAGGCTGAGGGCCTCCCTGTTAATCTGGGCGTAGTTACGCTCGGCTGAGGTTAGTGACCGAGACGCAAAGGCTACTGGCCTCTCCAAGCCTTCCGGGAATTTGTGCGACAGCACCGCTCCAATACCATAGGGTGATGCATCACACGCCAACCGAATTGGCAGTACTGGGTTGAAATGAGCCAACACCTCTTTTGATGTGATCAATTCTTTGCACTTCTGGAAAGCTCGTTTACATTCGTCATTCCACTTCCAAGGTACCCCCGTTTGCAGTAGGGTGTTCAGTGGGTGTAGTAACGTAGACAAATTCGGCAAGAACTTATGGTAGTCGTTCACCAGCCCGAAGAACGACCTCAGTTGTGACACATTTTCCGGTGCTGGAGCCTTGACTACTGCCTCAATCTTTTCAGGGGACTTATGTAACCCCTCTTCATCAATAACGTGGCCACAATACGAGATCTGCTTCTGGAAAAACTCGCATTTGTGGCGATTAGCTCGGAGCCCATATTCCTTCAATCTAGTGAGCACCTGCTCCAGGTTGGCGAGGTGATCACTGTCATTTTCGCCCGTGACCAGGATGTCGTCCAAATAACACTGGGTTCCTGGAATCCCTTGCAGGACTTGATCCATTGCCCTTTGCCAAATAGCTGGAGCTGATGCTACCCCGAACACCAGCCGGTTGTATTGGTAGAGACCTTTGTGAGTGTTGATCGTGAGGTACTGTTTTGAGGCTTCTTCTACCTCCATTTGCAGGTACGCCTGGGCCAGATCAATCTTAGTGAAGCGTTTTCCTCCAGATAGCGAGGCGAAAATATCTTCAATCCTCGGAAGCGGATATTGTACCATGTGAAGGACTGGGTTCACTGTCACCTTAAAGTCCCCACAGATGCGAATCTTCTTTGGTTCCCCAGGCGTATTACTCAACGACCTCTTCATTACAGGAACGATGGGTGTAGCCCACTCGCTCCAGTCCACTTTGGACAGTACTCCAGAACGTTCCAAACCTTCCAGCTCTGCTTCGACGGCTGGGCGGATCGCATAAGGCACCGGTCTGGCCTTGAAAACTTTGGGCTTGCATTTTCCTCTATTTTGATCGTCGCTGTTACACCTTTTAGTGTTCCGAGTCCCTCCTGGAACACTTCTTGTGCGTCAGTTAGCATTTTTGACAGTCGTCCAGGTGTGACGTCGTCATTTTTTTTGGCATCTGCCATCAGTGCTTTTATGGCATGCCAATCTAACTGTATCTTCCGGATCCATTCACGTCCTAGTAGTGGTGGTCCTCCATCTGGCAATACATATAAGTCCATTTTTGCTGTTTCCTTGCCGTTGTATATCATGTTCACCCTTATTTTTCCTTTGGATAGACCTTTTGCCCCGTATACGTCTTCAAGATAATCTCTGTATCTCTCAAGGGTATATGTGAGAATAGCCGCTTGTAGTCCCTTTGGTTTATGACTGTTAGGGCTGAACCTGTGTCCAATTCCATTTTCACTTGGACTCCGTCTATCTTGAGCGTGACCCAGATAGTTTGATGATCCTCCATTTTGGTTACATTATGTAGTTTCAGACAACCCAGCTCCTTGCTTCCGGGGTCTGTATCACTTTTCTGTTCGTCTGAACTACTCTCCGTCACCTTATGTACCTTTTTGTACTTCTGCTGTGGAGGTTTCTTGCTGCTAGTTTTCTTTCCCGACCTGCAGACTCTTATTATGTGTCCTACTTTTCCACACTGCCTGCACACTTGGTCCTTGAACCAACCATCCTTATGGTCGTGTGTTGTTCTGCCGCAGCAATAACACTTCACTGCTCCATATGACATTTCATTTGTGCCATATTCTTGCGGTTTCTGTTGTATCTCTGCAGCGCCCCGTGCGGCTGCTTCGTGTGATACTGCCATGTTGAATGCCTTGTCCAGCGTAAGATCCTTTTCTGATAGAAGCCGTTTCTGGGTTCCTTCACTTTGAAGCCCACACACAAACTTGTCCCTTAAAGTATCTGCTAGTCCCGTTCCAAACTGGCAGTGTTTCAATAGCTTGCGCAGTTCCTTTAAATACTCAGCATTACTTTCGTCTTTATGCTGGTTCCTTTTGTGAAACTTAAATCTTTCTGCTATCAGCAGCGGTGTGGGGTTTAAGTGGTCCTGTAGGATTGCCACTATGCTTTCAAAATCCTTTTTCACTGGCTTCTCTGGGGTGACTAGGTTTCGCAGTAAGCCATATGTTTTTGCACCCATGGAATTCAACAATACCAGTGCTTTCCTGGCACCTGGCACTTCATTCGCTTTGCAGTACACCTCTATGCGTTCTATATATGTCGCACAATCTTCGACTTCATTGTCGAACGCTGTGACCCTGCCACTCTTCTGCATCCCTGGGTGTGGTTAGACTGGCTAAAAATGGCATCTCCCGCGCTCTCCCTTCTTCTTCCCTGGCTCAAAATGACGTCTCCCGCACTCTCCCTTCTTCTCTGCTGGCTCAAAATGGCGTCTACCGCGCTTCCCTTTCTTCTCCGCTGCGGCCCAAATGGCATCTCCCGCGCTTTCTTCTCTTCCCCCCGCGGACGCTGCTCAGCCTTTGAACACCGGCCGCGCTCTGCGTGTTTTCCTGCGCGCTTCTCTTGTTGACGCCACTCGGTTTTCAACCCCGGCTGCACCCTGCGCGCTTCACCCTCTCTCGTTGACGCTGCTCGGTCTTCAACCCCAGCTGCGCCCTGTGCGGTTTACCCTCTCTCTTACCCATCGACGCTGCTCGGCCTTTTTCTGTGCCGTCGGTCGGCTCCCGCCACCGCTGTCCGGGAAGGGTCTGCGCCGTACCTGCTGCCAGCCCGCTGCGCTGGATCGTCGCGGCTGGAGAACCAAGCCCAGCTCTCCACAGCCTCCTCTGCCTGCTCAAGTCCTCTCAGGATGGTCGACGCCCGCACTGATGGAATCGGCCTTCTTCTGCAAAGTTGCAGGTAGGTTTGAATCACCTCGTCGCCAATGTTGAATCCGTGAATCTTTAGGTAGTGTGTCCTTCAAATAATCGACAGAGACTGCAGAGGAACAATCAACAGGTGTTTACTGGATGAGGGTTGCTCTAAAACTAAACAGTACAGATCCCTACTCAGGGTTATATACAGGTGTGGTTACTGCTGGTACTACAGTATACAGGAGCTGTAAAAAGTAGTTCTCCCCTTAAAGGCACATACACTACACCCTTGTTACATGCACTTCTAATCTCTTGATACTGTGCCCTACATTACCACTACTGTTTGGTGGCCTATACACAACTCCCACCAATGTTTTCCAGCCTTTGCTGTTTCTTATCTCCACCCAAACTGATTCCAGTTCTACATCACGATCTGCCAAGCCAAGATCTTTTATCTCTACCGTACCGATCTCATCCCTTATTAACAGCGCTATGCCACCTCCTTTTCATTTTTGTCTGTCCTTCCTAAATGTTGAGTACCCTGGAACATTCGGTTCCCAGCTTTGGTTACCCTGCAACCATGTCTCTTTAATGGCAATTACATCATACCCATTTACTTCTATTAGTGCCATTAATTCATCCACCTTGTTGCGAATGTTACGTGCATTTTGATAAAGTGCCTTCAACTTTGTCTGTTTAATATTTTTCTGCACTTTGACCCTCTTTACTGTTAGCCTTCGGTTCTGCTCCCTACTAGTTTTGCTGACTACTTTTCTAACTTGCACTTCCAGCTTTGTTTTTCTCTGTTCTGGGCCCACATTTAGGTTCCCAGCCCCTGACAAACTAGTTTAAATCGTTCCTAACAGCACTAGCCAACCCCACTGCGAGGATATTGGTCCCGATTCTGCCGAGGTGTAACCCATCCAGCATGTACAGGTCCCACTTTCCCCAGAATCGGTCCCAATGCCTCAGAAATTTAAATCCCTCCCTCCTACACCATATCTCCAGCCACGTATTCATCTGGTCTATTCTCCTATTTCTGCTCTTGCTAGCACATGGCACTAGGAGTAATCCTGAGATTACTACCTTTGAGGTCCTGCTTTTTAATTTATTTCCTAGCTCCCTATATTCTGCTTGCAGGACCTCATCCCTCTTTCTACCTATGTCGTTGGTACCGATATGGATCACGACCTCTGGCTATTCACACTCCCCCTTCAGAATGTTCTGCAGCTGCTCAGTGACATCCTTGACCCTGGAACCAGGGAGGCATCATGCCATCCTGGAGTCACGTCTGCTGCCACAGAAATGTTTATCTGTTCCCCTTATGATAGAATCCCCTATCACTATTGCTCTCCCATTCTTTTTTCTCCCCTCGTGTGCAGCTGAGCCACTCGTAGTGCCACGGACTTGGCTCTTGCTGCATTCCCCTGAGAAACCATCTCCCCCAGCAGTATCCAAAATGGAAAATCTGTTGACGAGGGAGATGGACCCAGGGGACTCCTGCACTACCTTCCTAGTTCTTTTACTCTGTCTGGCGGTCACTCATTCCCTTTCTGCCTGTGCACTCTTTACCTGCAGTGTGACGACCTCGTTAAATGTGCTATCCACGAAGATCTCAGCCTCGCGGATGCTACACAGTGACTCCAGCCGCAGCTCCAACTCCGAAACGTGGATTTCGAGTAGCTGCAGCTGGAGACACTTACTGCACACGTGTTCATCCTGGACACCGAAAGTGTCCCTGACTTCCCACATAGAACAGGAGGAGCACGCTATGCTGCCGAGCTGCCCTGCCATGTCCTATCCTTAATTTACTCCCTTTACTTCCTCTAAATGAAAGAATATTAAATACACTCGGGACCTTACTTCATGTTAAACGCTACTTACTTTAAACTAGAGACCTTACTTTTACTTTAACGACTGGACCGTAGAAATACTCATGAGGTCCTACTTACCGATCAGCTCCTTCCCTGGTTGTGACGTCACTTTAGTGGTTTTGCAGTTGTTGTTTGACTGCTCCCGCTCTCGGACTCTTTCCTTGGTGTAAAGTAAGAACCATTTCCTAAAGGGTGAAAAGTTAGGAAAAGCACAGGCAAAGCAAGGGAGCTCCTCCTTCCCCTCCTCACCTAACTCCCTGACTCGCCCAACTCCTAGGTCAAAACAGGTCCCCCTCCTCCTCACAAGGTTCACAATCCTTATGTACAATAAGATACATCAAAATCACCATACTCCACAAAAATGTCAAAAGAATAATTAGAGGAATGAGTGGTATTGGGCTCAAGTACTTTCCCTCCAAAACTCTGGGTTTTGGATTTGAATCCAACCTAAAATGATCAATATTTGTCCTCAACCAAAACCATCAAAAATAGAATATTTGTGATAGAATGATTTTGATTCAATGCACCTGGCAGCGCTGAGCTGAATATACATAGGGGGAAAAGTTCAGTATCGCCCTGTTTGGGACGCGATTATCGGCCATGCGCAAAGTTTAGCGCCTGGCGCTAATTATCGCCTCCAACTGCAAACTTGGCTTTTATCGCCCCCGGAGTTGATTGGAGCACTAAATCAGGCGCTACACACCTCTCTTAAGGCACAAAGGCCGAGGAGCGAGGCGCTACCCCAGAGCGCTGGTGAAGCTCATGTGATGCCAGTCAGCAATGGAACACAGACACAATGGCGCCAGCTAGTTCTTAAAGGGGAGGGTTAATTTTGCTCTCCATCCACATCCTGCTCATTGCAGCCTTGAATCTCAGCCTGGAGAGACCTGCACATCAAATCTGCTGGAAAGAACAATGGAGAGGCCCAGGGAAAGAGGTCAGAGTGCAGCCCTCACAGTCTCTTCTAAATCGATACAAAGAAGCACAAATCAAAATGAACCTGCAAAGTGCTGCTCAGTACCCAAAACTCCTTCACACAGCGTTGAATCTTTCCAGAAGTCTCTCTCTCTCTCTCTCTCTCTCTCTCTCAGAATGCGTGGTGCAAAAATGTCACCAACAAAAAAAGGCAGGAAGCGGTTGCCTTTAAATAGTGCTCCCCCAGTCCCTTCCTGACCGCTAAACACTCCCCTCAACCTGTCGTTGCTAGCGGCAGGCGGTAAGGCAGGGGGCGCCACTCAATATCCGGTCCGGGGCGCTAACGGGGCATTGCACACTCGACTGACATCACGATCTGCCGGCGCAGGAGATTGTGATGGTAGTGTTTAGCACCGCTGCAAAATGTCTAGTTAATTTCACGAGCGGCGCAAACATCGCTGCGCACAGGTGCTAGTTGCTTTGCGCCCCATTAGCACCATCTTAAGGTGCTAAAAGGAGGCGCAAACCAACTGAATTTTTCCGCCATAGTGTGCCACTATCAGCTATAGCAAAGAGGAGGCAACTCATTCAAGTTGGTAATTTTGGTTAACATTAGTTGCCTAATCTTTTTCACACACAGAGCTAAGGGAGGGATCAAAGGATAGTCCTGGTCTCTCACTAACCCTCTGTCAGAGATGCACAGGGAAGCCATGCTGGGGTATGAGCATTTACAGCCTATAACTGAGGAATACATGACCAATTAGCTTGATTGAGTTTTCACCTACAACACCAGTAGAGTTGCACTTTATGGCATGAGGAGTGGTAGGAAATTGATGAATCCCACTGTGAAAACTATATTATGTTCATTCATTTATTTTATGTAAAATAAATCAGTTTGTTGATTTATAATCATGCAATGTCTTGCTAGAGTGCTTTTCAGTCCACTTTCCATAACTACACGAGAATTGTGCAAGATTACCGAAGCTAGTACAAGCTACAAGGGTTCTAAGAACATAAGAATATAAGAAATAGGAGCAGGACTAGGCCATTTGGCCCTTCGAGGCTGCTCCACCATTCACTAAAATCATTGGTGATCTTCTACCTCATCTCCACTTTCCTGCACTATCCCCATATCCCTTGATTCCCTAATATTCAAAAATCTATTGATCTATGTCTTAAATATACTCAATGCCTGAGCCTCCACAGCCCTCTGAGGTAGAGAATTCCAAAGATTCACCACCCTCTGAGTGAAGAAATTTCTCCACATCTCGGTCCTAAATGGCCGACCCCTAATTTTGAGACTGTGACCCCTAGTTCTAGACACCCCAGCCAGGGGAAACATCCTCCCTGCATCTACCTTGTCAAGCCCTGTAAAAATGTTGTATGTTTCAATGAGATCACCTCTCATTCTTCTAAACTCTAGAGAATATAGGCCCAGTCTACTCAATCGCTCCTCATAGGACAATCCCTCCATCCCAGGAACCAGTCTGGTGAACCTTTGTTGCACTCCCTCTATGGCAAGTATATCATTCCTTCAGTAAGGAGACCAAAACTTTACACAATACTCCAGGTGTGGTCTCACCAGGGTCCTATATAATTGCAGTAAGATGTCTTTACTCTTATACTCAAATCCTTTTGTAATAAAGGCCAACATACCATTTGCTTTCCTAATTGCTTGCTCTACCTGCATGTTAACTTTCAGTGATTCGTGTACAAGGACACCCAGATCACTCTGAACACCAACATTTCCCAATCTCTCACCATTTAAATAAATACTCTGCTTTTCTATTTTTCCTACCAAAGTGGATAACTTCACATTTCTCCATCTTATATTCCATTTGCCATGTGTTATGACCTCTAGGTCACACTATTGTTTAACTAGATATCGGGAAGTAAAGCTGCACTCCAGATCATAGGGAATCAAGGCCCAATTACAGCAGTGACCAGTGACACTGAACCTAAGATAATATTTAGTGCAAGACCCACAAAATATGTAATAGTGTTATATAAATGCATATCTTTCAGCAGGATTGTGTTACAATTGGCCAAAACACTCCTAGGTTAATAAAGGGTCAATCAGTTCCCTTGAGTTACTGTTCTCAGTCCTTCTGAAAGTGCCCAATTGTGGATGCTGAATGGGTTTGTTTGTGATGTCTTTCTCAGTTGAACAGACAAGGACATGGATAATCACCACTTGAATGATGTACCATGGGCCATGTGCCACTCATAAAACCATAACCCAGTGGAGGGAATCAATGCCTTCAGGAAAGGTAGGGGAAACTGAAGAGGAGAAACAAGACACAGAAGGTGATTTGAGGCCTACTGCAATCACTACCAATTAAAATTAAATGTAATTTTTAAAAAACTTTGTCAAAACAAACAGGAGAGTATGTGGAAAATGAAAAGGCAAACAGCATACATGACTAGAAAATGTGATTAAAGAAGATGGGGGAGAAATTCGGTGGGCTGCGCCACCAGTTAGCGCCTATAGAGGGCACTCAGTGGCTTTAGCACCACTGGCCACGCCTCCTGCGATATTTAGCTGGGGCGCTAATGGCGGCATTAGCCTGTTGCGCTGCGCCGCCACCAATGACGTCATCGGTGTGCGCAGCGCCCCGCTCCCGCCCCGATCGTGATATTTGGCAGCGACCGCATCTGTAGCGCCGCTCGCTAATCGCGCCCGGTTCACGAGGCCTACCTGTGGCAGCAGTGGCGCAAATTACAATGGAGGTGCGGGGCAGCCGTTTTTTTCGGTGGCCGCCTGCCAGCACCTCTGTCCCCGGCCTCCTGTTCTCCCCCCCCCCCCCCCCGCGGCATTGCCAGCTGTTTTCTGAGAGCCCGGCACTTCTCCTCAGTGCCGGGCTCTTTTGCCGGCACTCGCGATCGCTCATCACGCTGGTGCAGGCCCCTCCCCCTTAAGAATGGGAGGAAGGCCTGCAGTACCGCAGCGCGCCGTGCCGCAGCGTGTGGCGCTGCGGCACGTTGTGCTGCGATATTCAGTTTCAGCGCCCTAAGAGGGACGCGGAGCGCCTCGAGCTTCGCCCCGTGTCCCTCTTGAGGCGCTCAAGCTGAATTTCCGGCGATCGCTGCTGCTCCGATGGCAGCGCAAAATCTGGCGCCCAGGCGAGCTTGGCGCCCCATTTGCGGCTCCACCCAATTTCTCCCCCGGAGTGTTTTACCAAGACTCAAAGCACTGAGGCCAGTAATTTATACAATGGGATTATGTCAGACTGGTGTACACAGCAGTGATGCCTTATGCACTCCAGCCAGCTACTGTATGAAGGTGTGACTTACACTTGATCACCAACTCAATGAAGACCAGTGATTTGACAGGATTAATAAATGAACTTTATCCCAAGCCTACATTCAAACGCAGTCTCAAGTATCAACAGATTTATTAGTGAATGGATATGCTAAATTATAAACTTCTTGATATTGAGAGTAAAAATCAGTACATGAATTTGTACTTCTCTCAGCAGCAAAATAATAATATTTTTATTATTACTATTATTAATTCCTTACATCTGTCACAATTTGATACCAGATCAAATCCAAGCAAATAGCCCTTCTTCAGTAAAAGAGGTGGATCAGAGACTGGACAAACCATAAAAATAAGTGAAAAGAAAGATAAAACCAACAAACTATATCGTTATATGTAAATGATGACTGTTGGTGGTGTATATTTTTTGACAAAAAGCATTCGTTGGAAGATGGAATCGTCAAGTAGAAGGATGGGGAAGAACTGCCAATATAGAAGTTTATTTAGAGCAACAGAAAGTAAAGCATTATGTAGTTATATATTTTCTGCTATGTTTTATGGTCCCTGAGGTAAGTATTGGGGAATTGAACAGCTTCCATCCAGTGTCAGCATCAAGCACACCCAGGTAGAATACGTAACAGTTTGAGACAGGGTATATCTGCTCTGCTCCAACAACATGAAAACTAGATTATATGTAGGGTTTTTATTGCTGCATAACAACAAAAATGTACTGTACATGAATTAGAGGCCCACTTTTTTTGTGCTTTTATGAATGGACTTGTTTCACATCTGCATACACAATAGTGGACCATAATCACACACATGTTATGGGATCTATTGTGTGCATTCACACAGCCTTTTGTAAAACACTGCTTCCGTCTAGTTTCGAACTGGGCAAAAGTTGGCAGCTCAACTTCCATTTCACCAGTCTGGGATAGATTTGAAGCCAAGTTATCGGCCACCTTCCACCCACTGTATCTCTGATAATTACCAGTATAAAGTTAAACGGCACAAACAAGTTTTTCTATTAAATTGACTTTGGGGTTTTTGTGCATTCCACTAACCCAGAGGTGTCCAAACTGCAGCCTTTGGCCAACCGGCAGGACAGACCCACCAGAGGTGGTGGCACAGTCGGTATACACTGTATACAGTTGGGACAGAGTGGCCCTGGGAGTCCTCAACGTTGACTCCGGACCTCATGAAGTCTCATGGCATCAGGTCAAACATGGGCAAGGAAACCTCCTGCTGATTACCACCTACCGTTCTCCCTCAGCTGATGAATCAGTACTCCTCCATGTTGAACACCACTTGGAAGAAGCACTGAGGGTAGCAAGGGCAAAGAATGTTCTCTGGATGGGGGACTTCAATGTCCATCACCAAGAGTGGCTCGGTAGCACCACTACTGACTGAGCTGGCCGAGTCCTGAAAGACATAGCTGCCAGACTGGGCCTGCAGCAGGTGGTGAGAGAACCAACATGAGGGAAAACCTACTTGACCTCGTCCTCACCAATCTACCTGTCACAGGTGCATCTGTCCATGACAGCATTGGTAGCAGTAACCATCACACAGTCCTTGTGGAGACGAAGTCCTCTCTTCACACTGAGGACACCCTCCATTGTGTTGTGTGGCATTACCACCGTGCTAAATGGGATAGATTCAGAACAGATCTAGCAGCTAAGAACGGGGCATCCATGAGGCGCTGTGGGTCATCAGCAGCAGCAGAATTGTATTCCACCACAATATGTAACCTCATGGCCCGGCATATCCCTCACTCTACCATTACCATCAAGCCAGGTGACCAACCTGGTTCAAAGGCACATCAATTAAAAAATGGGATGGGAATAGGGCCATTAAGGGATAGACAGGATAATACCACAGGTAACGATAGAGAGATTGCAGAAATATTAAATAATTATTTTGCTTCAGTATTTACCAGGGTGATAGGACAGGTGACATGACATTGGATGATGAAATTGTAATGAGATAAGTGCATTTAAAATAATAAGAGGGAATATATTAAATAAACTAATCAAACTCAAAGAGGATAAAACCCCTGGACCGGATGGATTGCATACACATATTTTAAAAAAATCTAGGGAAGAGATAGCAGAGGCATTACTACACATATTTAATAATTCATTAGAAAAAGGTATAGTGCCAGAGGACTGGCAGATAGCTAACGTAATACCTATGTTCAAGAAGGAGGATAGAACATGTCCAGGGAATTATAGACCAGTCACCTTAACATCGGTGGTAGGAAAAATAATGGAATCCCTATTAAAGGAGAAAATAGAAAAACATCTAGAAACGAAAAATATAATAATGATAGTCAGCATGGATTTCAAAAGCAAAAGTCTTGCTTGACCAATCTCATTGAATTTTTTGAAGAGGTAACAGAGGGAGTAGATAATGGTATGCAGTAGATATAATGTATCTAGTGTGGTGTATGTGCCTTTAAGAGCCCCAGGTGTGTGTAATGCCGGTAATTGCCACTTGGGCTATATAAGCCTGTGTATTGTGTATATCCTTTAGAACCCCCCCCCCAGACTTGCTTAGTAAATACCTATGAACCAACTCCTGTCTTCAGTGTCTTTATCTACACACGGACACTACAGTGGCGACGAAGTGGAAACGGACTTACCTGCAATTCGGCAGCACCTCAAGGACATCGATTCCTCCGGCATCCAGAAGACTCAAGGAAGTAAGAGAAACTGTGGTTTCACCAGCTGGCCAAGCTGGTGGCAGGTACTGCGCTAATCCTTCCTGGGCATCAGGCTGGGGCTCCAGCAGCAGGCTCTACAGCTGAGACAGGCAGCGAAATCGGAGGCAAGCAATAACGGACTGGGAGGGAGCACTCGGGAGACGGCCGGCGCGGCAAGCAGGTCAGCGTTCAGAACTCCGTCGGGAACGAGTCTCCAACAGTGAATAAACGGAAACCGCAGTAAAACAGCGTTGTTATCGGCAGCAGCGGCGGGAAAGCGTGGGAAGCGCCATATCTTTGCTACAGAAAAAAAAAAGCACGGGAAGCGCCATATCTTTTCTGAAATGCCTAAATCTGGTAATATTGATGCTTTTGATAGCGAAATAGAGGATTGGACCACATACGTGGAAAGAGTAGAGGTATATTGCACTGCAAATGGAATAGAAGATGAAAGAAAAGCTTCAGTACTTCTGAACTTAATGGGCGCGAAGACATACGGGCTGTAACGAAACTTAATCACTCCAGCCAAACCAAAGGACAAGAATTTTAAAGAAATTGTTGATACCCTGCAGGAGCACTTAAACCCAACACCGCTGCTGATAGCGGAACGATTCAAATTCTTCAAGAGAAATCAACACAAGAATGAAAGTAACACTGATTACCTAACCGAATTAAGAAAGCTATCAAAGTACTGCCAATTCGGGGCAGGACTATTGGATTATCTTCGAGACAAATTCGTTTGCGGTCTCTTAAGTGAAGGAACACAAAAAAGACTGCTTTCTGAAAAAGATTTAACATTGGACAAAGCTTTCAGTATGGCTGTATCATACGAAGCAGCAGCAAAAGGAGCTGCAGAGATACAACAAAAGACACAGGACTTCGGCACCCATGAAATGACACAGGGGTTCGGAAGATGTTATCGCTGCGGCAGATCCACCCATAACCAGAGGGACTGCTGGTTCAAGGGCAAAGCATGCAGGCAATGCGGGAAGATTGGACACATTGCACGGGTATGCCAATCTGGACAAAATAAATCCACTGACAGAAAACAAAAAATCAATAAAGAAAAGTACAGGAAGGTACAAATGATGACGGACAGTAGCTCCGAAGACCAGAAGAGCGATAGCGACTCCAGAAACAAGAGACTAAGCTGTCTCAAATTACATAATGTACTTGCCAAAGAGGATTACCAAACCATTTGGGTTACCCTCACAATAGCAGGGTCCCCAGTTAAAATGGAGCTAGATACAGGATCAGCTCTAACCGTAATAAATCGACGAGATTACGAGAGGCTATTTTCGCATATACCTCTAAAAGACACATCCATTATCTTAAAAACATATACGGGGCAGAAAGTATACCCCAAAGGAAAAATAAGGGTGCCTGTTGTATACAACGGCAAAGAAATACAAAAGTTGTATTGATACATTCTACAAGATGGTGGTCCACCGTTGTTGGGACGTGAATGGATCAGGAAGATACGTTTAGACTGGCACTCCATTCAGGCACTGACAGTGACCAGTAAGGAAAAAAACAAAGATGACATCATACCTGAACGATTAAAAGACATCTTGGTCAACGCCAAAGAAGTGTTTCAAGAGAAACTAGGAACCTTGAAAGGCATCACCGCCTCAATAAAAGTGGAAGATGCAGCAATTCCCAAACTTTTTAAGGCAAGACCGGTGCCATACGCAATACGTCCAGCAGTCGAGGCAGAGCTGGAGAATTTGGAAAAGGCAGGCGTATTATCCGAAATAGATTGGAGCGAATGGGCAACACCCATCGTTCCAGTCATGAAAAAAGCATTGAAAAATAACCCTGAGGAACAGAGAAAAATTCGCATCTGTGGAGACTTCAAGGTGACTGTAAACCCGGTCCTTCACACAGTACAGTATCCTCTTCCGAGGATAGAAGATATTTTCGCCTCACTATCCGGAGGGAAACGTTTCACCAAAATTGACTTGGCACAGGCATATCTACAGATGGAGGTTGAGGACGCCTCTAAAAAGTATCTCACGATAAACACACACAAAGGCCTGTACCAGTACAATCGACTGGTTTTTGGAGTAGCATCAGCTCCAGCTATCTGGCAAAGAGCTATGGAGCAAGTCCTGCAAGGGATTCCGGGGACTCAATGCTACCTAGACGACATCCTTATAACAGGAGAAAACGACAACGAGCACCTTGCCAATTTGGAGCAGGTGCTCACTAGGCTGAAAGAACGGGGCCTACGAGCAAATCGCCCCAAGTGTGAATTTTTCCAAAATCAGATATCATATTGTGGCCACATAATTAATAAGGAAGGGTTGCATAAGTCACCTGAAAAAATTGAAGCAGTTATAAAAGCCCCAGCACCTGAAAATGTTTCACAATTAAGGTCATTCCTGGGATTAATAAATTACTATCATAAATTTTTACCGAACTTATCAACTATTCTACACCCTCTTAATGATCTTCTACAGACAGGAGTGATTTGGAAATGGAACGAAGACTGTAAACGTGCCTTCCATAAATGTAAAGACTTAATCACATCCGAAGAAGTTTTGGCTCATTACAACCCATCACTACCAATCAGACTGGCGTGCGATGCATCCCCTTATGGCATAGGAGCAGTATTATCCCATCCTCATCGCCACTGTAGTGTCCATGTGTAGATAAAGACACTGAAGACAGGAGTTGGTTCATAGGTATTTACTAAGCAAGTCTGGGGGGGGGGGTTCTAAAGGATATACACAATACACAGGCTTATATAGCCCAAGTGGCAATTACCGGCATTACGCACACCTGGGGCTCTTAAAGGCACATACACCACAATTAATTAATTACAGCAATGTATATTATTTTGCATATAACATGTAATTAATAATTACTTAAAATATGATGTACTGGTTAGCTAAGAGGGGAGGAATTGTGGTTTATGTGCCTTTAAGAGCCCCAGGTGTGCGTAATGCCGGTAATTGCCACTTGGGCTATATAAGCCTGTGTATTGTGTATATCCTTTAGAACCCCCCCCCCCCCCAGACTTGCTTAGTAAATACCTATGAACCAACTCCTGTCTTCAGTGTCTTTATCTACACACGGACACTACATCTAGATTTTCAAAAGGCCTTCGATAAGGTACCCCATAGTAGACTGATGAACAAGGTCAGAGAATGTAGAGTCAGGGGACAAGTAGCAGAATGGATAACAGCTGGCTTCAAGACAGAAAGCAGAGAGTAGGGGTAAAAGGTAGCTATTCACAGTGGCAGAAGCGGGGTAGTAGTGTTCCACAAGGATCAGTGCTGGGACCACTGTTGTTCACAACTTACATTGACGATTTAGAATTTGGAATCAAAAATAAAATTTCTAAATTTGCGGATGACACCAAATTGGGGAGAGGGGTAGTCAATATTGAGGGGGACTGCAAAAAAATTACAGGAGGACATTAACAAACTTGCAGAATGGGCATATAATTGGCAAATGAAGTTCAACACAGATAAATGTGAGGTATTTTGGTAGGAAGAATATGGAGGTCACTTATTACTTGGAGGGTGCGAGTCTAGGTAGGGTAGAGGAACAAAGGGATCTCGGAGTACAAATACACAAATCACTAAAAGTTGCAACACAGGTTAGCAAAGCCATGAAAAAAGCAAACCAAGCACTAGGGTTTATTTCTAGAGGGATAGAATTGAAAAGTAGGGAAGTTATGCTAAACCTGTATCGAACCTTGGTTAGACCACACTTGGAGTACTGCGTACAATTTTGGTCACCATATTATAAAAAGGATATAGAGGCACTGGAGAGGGTGCAGGGAAGACTTACAAGGATGATACCAGAAATGTAAGGGTATACATATCAGGAAAGAATGAACAGGCTGGGTCTCTTTACTCTTGAAAAAAGAAGGCTGAGGGGTGACCTAATAGAGGTCTTTAAAATTATGAAAGGTTTTGATAGAGTTGATACAGAGAGAATGTTTCCACTTGTGGGGAAGAGCATAACTAGAGGCCATCAATATAAGACAGTCACCAAGAAATCCAATAGGGAATTCAGAAGAAACTTCTTCACCCAAAGAGTGGTGAGAACGTGGAACTCGCTACCACAGGGAGCAGTTGAAGCAAATATGCATTTAAGGGGAGGCTAGACAAGCATATGATGGAGAAGGGAATAGAGGGTTATGCTGATAGATTTAGATGAGGAAAGATGGGATGAGGCTCGAGTGGAGCATAAACACTGGCATGGGCCGAATGGCCTGTTTCAGTGCTGTATATCCTATGTAATCCTATATAATCCTATATAATCCTATGTAATGAGGAGTGTAGAAGAGCATGCCAGGAGCAGCACCAGGCATACCTAAAAATGAGGGGCCAACCTGGGGAAGCTGCAACACAGGACTACATGCATGCTAAAAAGTGGAAGCAACATGCTATAGACAGAGCTAAGCAATCCCACAACCAATGGATCAGATCAAAGCTCTGCAGTCCTGTCACAACCAGTCGTGAACGGTGGTGGACCATTAAACAACTAACGGGAGGAGGAGGATCCATGAACAGGAGGAGGATCCATGAACATTATCATCCTCAATGATGTCGCAGCCCTGCATGTGAGTGCAAAAGACAAGGCTGACGCATTTGCAACCATCTTCAGCCAAAAGTGCCGAGTGTAAGCTCCATCTTGGTCTCCTCCTGAGGTCCCCATCATCACAGAAGCCAGTCTTCAGCCAATTTGATTCACTCCACGTGATTTCAAGAAACGGCTGAGCGCACTGGATACAGCGCACTGGGCCCCGACAATATCCTGGCTGTCATGCTGAAGACTTGTGCTCCAGAACTAGCCATGCCTCTGGCCAAAGCTGTTCCAGTACAGCTACAACACTGGCATCTACCCAACAATGTGGAAAACTGCCCGGGTATGTCCTGTCCACAAAAAGCAGGACAAATCCAATCCGGCCAATTACCACCCCATCAGTTTACACTCAATCATCAGCAAAGTGATTGAAGGTGTCGTCGACAGTGCTATCAAGCGGCACTTACTCACCAATAACCTGCTGACCGATGCTCAGTTTTGGTTCAGCCAGGTTCACTCAGCTCCAGACCTCATTAAAGCCTTGGTCCAAACATGGACAAAAGAGCTGAATTCCAGAAGTGAGGTGAGAGTGACTGCCCTTGACATCCACGCAGCATTTGACCGAGTGTGGCATCAAGGAGCCCTAGTAAAACTGAAGTCAATGGGAATCAGGGGGAAAACTCTCCACTGGCTGGAGTCATACATAGCACAAAGGAGGATGGTCGTGTGCGGACGGCGTTGAGTGAAGCGAGAGTTTGGTAAGTGAGAGAAAAGTTATTTAAGTTTATTTAGTGAATTTAAGAGAAGGGGAAATTTAGTTTTCTGAAGTAAGTTTAATTTATTAAAGTAAATTAAACTGCTGGGGAGTTTAAACCGGAAGTAGAATCCGGGTATAAAAAGGGGCGGGCCGAGTGCAGCAGCGCGAGTGCGGTCGGCGTTGAGTGAAGCGAGAGTTTGTTAAGTGAGAGAGTTCGGGCAAGTGGGAGGTGAGAGGATGTTTCTGTCCTGTTTTGTTTCCCACTCTCAGACTTAGCCAGCACTGCGGAAGTGGAGCAGCAAGACGACTCAACCAAACAGGCCCCACAGATAGCATTCAAAAGGGAGTTAGGTGATCAGCTGGTTGGTAGGTCCTCTTCCTTCTCTTTTATACCTTTATAAGTTGGTAAGTCCTATAGTGGTGTGATATTCATCATCTATATCGGGGCAAAGGGTCTTCATAACTAATAATAAGAAATTTAATTAATTACATAGAAATGGGTGAGCAGGTGATGTGTTACTGTTGCGAAATGTGGGAGCCGGTGGACCCCATTGAGGCTCACGGTGATTACATTTGCGAGAAGTGTTTGCTGCTAGAGGAACTCAGGCTCCGTGTTAAAGAGCTTGAGACTGAGCTTCAGACACTGCGACACAGCAGGGAGGGGGAGAAGTACCTGGACTCTATGTTTCAGGAGGTAGTCACACCTATGAAATTTATTAATTCAGATGTAGTCCGTGGTCAGGGACAGGATGGTGTGACTATGAGTGAGGCAGGTATGGGGATCCAGGAGGTAGTGTTGGAGGAGCCGCAGCCCTTGCTCTTGTCAAACAGGTTCGAGGTTCTTACTCCCTGTGAGGGCAGGAGCGGGGACTGCAGGGGGGATGAGCAACCTGGCCACAGCACCGTGGAATGGGGGGCCATTCAAGAGGGGGGAGTAAAAAGAAATGTTGTAGTGGTAGGGGATAGTATCATTAGGGGGATAGATAGGATTCTCTGCAGTCGAGAGCGGGAGTCCCGAAGGCTGTGTTGCCTGCCCAGTACCAGGGTTAAGGACATCTCTTCTGGGCTGGAAAGAAACTTGGAGTGGGAGGGGGAGGATCCAGTTGTCATGGTCCATGTTGGTACAAACGACATAGATAGGACAAGGAAGAAGTTTCTGTTAAAGGAGTATGAGCAGCTAGGGGGCAAATTAAAAAACAGAACCTCAAGGGCAATAATCTCTGGATTATTACCTGAGCCACGAGCGAATTTGGCTAGGATAAATAAAATTAAAGAGTTAAATGCGTGGCTCAAAGACTGGTGTGGGAGAAATGGGTTTTGCTTCTTGGGACACTGGCATCAGTACTGGGGCAAGAGGGAGCTGTTCCATCGGGACGGACTTCACTTGGCCAGTGCTGGGACTAGAATCCTGGCGAATCATATAACTAGGGCTGTAGAGAGGGCTTTAAACTAATTAGTGGGGGGGAGGTTTCTAGAGAGCAAATAATAAAAATGACAACGGAGAAGGTCATAGACCTAGGTAGCAGTAGGGGAATTAAAAACCAGAGCGTGTCAGGAAGGGACAGAAGGTATGGAGTAAAAGGTAAAGTAGTAAAAGGGGAAAAAGCAGGAACTAAGTGTCACAAAACATATTTGAAAGTTCTTTATCTGAATGCACGTAGCATTCGTAACAAAATGGACGAGTTAACGGCACAAATAACTACATATGGGTATGATCTTGTGGTATTACAGAAACATGGCTGCAGGGTGACCATGACTGGGAATTAAACATACCAGGGTATTTAACAATCAGGAAGGACAGGCAGGAAGGAAGGGGAGGTGGGGAGGCTATGTTAATAAAGGAAGGAATCACTGTAATACAGAGAAATGATATTGGGTCAAAGGATCAGGATAGTGAAACAGTTTGGGTGGAGATAAGGAATAATAAGGGGAAAAAACACTAGTGGGCGTAGTCTATAGGCCTCCTAACAGTTGTAACGCTGTTGGACGGAGTATTAATCAGGAAATAGTTGGGGCTTGTAATAAGGGAACAGCTATAATTATGGGGGATTTTAACTATCATATTAACTGGGCAAATCAAATTGGGCAGGGCAGCCTTGAGGAAGAGTTCATTGAGTGTATTAGGGATGGGTTTCTTGAGCAGTATGTAACTGAACTGACCAGGGGGCAAGCAACCTTAGATCTGGTCCTGTGTAATGAGTCAGGATTAATTAAAAATGTCCTAGTAAAGGATCCCTTTGGAATGAGTGACCATAACATGGTTGAATTCCATGTTCAATTAGAGGGTGAGAAGGTTGGATCTCAAACAAGCGTACTGAGCTTGAATAAAGGAGACTATGAAGAACACTCTGGATCAAGTCTACATGAGCATTGTAGACGCTTATAAGACCACTCCCTGCCCCCACCTTGGGAAGTCTGACCACCTCGCCCTGTTTCTAGCCCCGGCATACAAACCGCTCATCAAAAGAGGGAGAACATCAGTGAGAGCAGTGAAAGTATGGCCAGAGGAGGCAGTATCGGAGCTTCAGGATTGCTTCGAACGCACTGATTGGGGCATGTTTGCCCAGAATGACATCGAGGAATACGCATCCACAGTGCTATTCTACATTAACAGCTGCGTCGAGGTTGTCACGACCCATAAAAATATCAGGACATACCCCAACCAGAAACCCTGGATGAACGGAGAGGTCCGCTCACTGTTGAAAGCACGCGACGCAGCATTTAAATCTGGCGACGCGGCGGCTTACAGTGCAGCTAGGACCAACCTAAAAAAGGGGATCAGGACTGCCAAAAGGAAACAGACACTATGGATAGAGGATCATTTCCACAACAACTCGGACCCCCGGTGCATGTGGCAAGGCATCCAGTCCATCACTGACTACAAGGGCAAAAACACCAGCCCCCCAGTTAGCGATGCCTCCCTTCCGGAGGAGCTTAACAACTTCTACGCTCGCTTCGACAGGGACAACAGGGAGCTGGCTACCAAAGCCTTGCCACCCCCGGAAGACCAGGTGCTCACTCTGTCGACCTCCGACGTAAGGGGTGTTCTACGCGGAGTGAACACACGAAAGGCTGCTGGACCGGATAGCATCCCTGGACGGGTACTCAAGGAATGTGCTGATCAGCTGGCTGATGTCTTCACCGCCATCTTCAATCTGTCATTGGCCCAGGCAGTAGCCCCTACATGCTTCAAGACCGCTACCATTATTCCTGTGCCAAAACAAATGGCTGTGACGTGCCTGAACGACTATCGACCTGTCGCACTCACACCCATCATAATGAACTGTTTCGAGAGACTGGTCCTGGCTCACATCAAAGCCAGTGTTCCCGCCTCTCTTGACCAACACCAGTTTGCCTATCGTGCAAACAGATCAACGGAGGATGCAATCACAACTGCTCTACACATGGCACTGAATCACTTAAATGGTAAGGAGACCTACATCAGAATGCTGTTCATAGACTACAGCTCAGCATTCAACACTATCATCCCCAACAAGCTGGCCACCAAACTCCAAACTCTTGGCCTGAACACTTCCCTCTGCAACTGGACCCTGGACTTCCTAACAAACAGACCCCAGTCTGTCAAATTATGTAACCACACCTCCCCCCCTGACCCTGAACACGGGGGCCCCACAAGGATGTGTGCTGAGCCCCCTCCTCTACTCTCTCTTCACCCACGACTGTGTGGCTGTTCATGGTTCCAACACCATCATCAAGTTTGCGGATGATACCACGGTAGTAGGCCAGATCACCAACAACGATGAGTCAGCCTACAGGGAGGAGGTCCAGCATCTCATGAAGTGGTGCGCCAATAACAACCTGGCCCTTAACATCAAGAAAACCAAAGAAATCATTGTGGACTTCAGGAAGTCTAAAGGTGGAAGTCACACCCCCATCCACATCAATGGGGCTGTGGTGGAAAGGGTGGACAGCTTTAAGTTCCTCGGAGTCCACATCACGGAAGACCTCTCTTGGTCCCTCAATACCTCCTCTCTGGTGAAGAAGGCCCAGCAGCGCCTATATTTCCTAAGGAGACTGAAGGGATGTAACCTGTCACCCCTGATCCTCTCTAACTTTTACCGCTGCACAATAGAGAGCATCCTGACAAACTGTATCACAGTATGGTATGGCAGCTGTAGCTACTATGACCGGAAAGCCCTACAGCGGGCAGTCAAAACTGCCCAACACATTACCGGCACCCGGCTACCGACCATAGAGCACATATACCAGAAACGCTGTTTACGGAGGTCACGGTCCATCATCAAAGACCCTACCCACCCCAGCCACAGTCTGTTCGCCCTCCTGCCATCTGGGAGACGCTACAGATGCATTCGCACCCGTACGACCAGATTTAGGAACAGCTTCTTTCTCAGGGCTGTCATCCTACTGAACTCCACAAATAAACTCTAAAGCCTGCACATCTGCCAATGCACTTTATTATGGTTATGTTTATGTTGGTGTATTGTAAGCCAAATGTATGTTGAATGTTTGAATGTCTTAATCTAGGTGTACACTCTCGGGAGCCGCAAGTCTACATTTCGTTGTACTGCACTTGTGCACTAACAATGACAATAAAAGTTGATTTGATTTGATTTGATTTGAAGGTATGAGACCGGAATTGATTAGAGTGGACTGGGAAAATATATTAAAGGGTAAGGCGGTACATGAGCAGTGGTGTACATTTAAGGAGTTATTTTACAACTTTCAAAAAATATATATTCCACTGAGGAAAAAAGGGTGTAAAAGAAATGACAGCCATCCGTGGCTAAGTAAAGTAATTAAGGATAGTATCCGACTAAAAACAAGGGCATATAAGGTAGCCAAATCTAGTGGGAGGATAGAAGATTGGGAAGTCTTCAAAAGACAGCAAAAAATAACTAAAAGATTGATTAAGAAAGGGAAGATAGATTATGAAAGTAAATTAGCAAAAAATATAAAAACAGATAGCAAGAGTTTCTATAGTTATATAAAAAGAAAAAGGGTGGCTAAAGTAAATGTTATGGTGTGGAGATGCCGGAGTTGGACTGGGGTGGACAAATGTAAGAAGTCACACAACACCAGGTTATAGTCCAACAGCTTTATTTGGAATCACAAGCTTTCGGAGCGCTGCTCCTTCGTCAGGTGAAGTGGAGAAATGCATAAAGACACAACTTAGATAGTCAGAGAATCATGTCAGATGTTTACAGGTAATGAGTCCAACTGCCATTTATCACACCTCGGCAGAGAGATAATCACAGCAATCTAAGGTGTGAATGGTGTCCAAACAGGTCAGTCAGGAAAACATTACATCAAAGAACAATGAGGTGGGGTCACAAGGGGTCAAATATTGCAGATGCTGGGGTCTGTATGAAAAACAAAAAAACAGACAAAAAACATTTTTTTTGCTGGAAATCACAGCAGGTCCGGCCGCATCTGTGTAGAGAGAACAAGCCAATGTCGACTCGAGTCTGGATGACCCTGCGTCAGGTGGGGTTACATGTAGCGTGACATGAAACCAAGATCTCGGTTGAGGCCGTCCTCATGGGTGCGGAACTTGGCTATCAGTTTCTGCTCGACGATTTTGCGTTGTTGTGTGTCTCGAAGGCCGCCTTGGAGAATGCTTACCCGAAGATCGGAGGCTGAATGTCCTTGACTGCTGAAGTGTTCCCCGACTGGGAGGGAACACTCCTGCCTGGAGATTGTTGTGCGGTGTCCGTTCATCCATTATCGCAGTGTCTGCATGGTCTC
This sequence comes from Somniosus microcephalus, assembly GCF_052327205.1. NCBI lineage: Eukaryota > Metazoa > Chordata > Chondrichthyes > Squaliformes > Somniosidae > Somniosus > Somniosus microcephalus. The sequence goes on from NC_140995.1 coordinate 188,060,333, forward strand.
GCTGATGTACCATGCTCCGGGGCATCCTTTCCTGCAACGTATGAGGTAGACAACGTTGGCCGAGTCACATGAGTATGTGCCATGTACCTGGTGGGTGGTGTCCTCACGTGTGATGATGGTATCTGTGTTGATGATCTGGCATGTATTGCAGAGGTTGCTGTGGCAGGGTTGTGTGGTGTCGTGGTCGCTGTTCTCCTGAAAGCTGGGTAATTTGCTGCGAACGATGGTCTGTTTGAGGTTAGGCGGCTGTTTGAAAGCGAGTAGTGGAGGCGTTCAAACTACTCGCTTTCAAACAGCTGCCTAACCTCAAACAGACCATCGTTCGCAGCAAATAACCCAGCTTTCAGGAGAACAGCGACCACGACACCACACAACCCTGCCACAGCAACCTCTGCAAGACATGCCAGATCATCAACACAGATACCATCATCACACGTGAGGACACCACCCACCAGGTACATGGTACATACTCATGTGACTCGGCCAACGTTGTCTACCTCATACGTTGCAGGAAAGGATGCCCCGGAGCATGGTACATCGGCGAGACCATGCAGACACTGCGACAACGGATGAACGGACACCGCGTAACAATCACAGGCAGGAGTGTTCCCTCCCAGTCGGGGAACACTTCAGCAGTCAAGGACATTCAGCCTCCAATCTTCGGGTAAGCATTCTCCAAGGCGGCCTTCGAGACACACGACAACGCAAAATCGTCGAGCAGAAACTGATAGCCAAGTTCCGCACCCATGAGGACAGCCTCAACCGAGATCTTGGGTTCATGTCACGCTACATGTAACCCCACCTGACGCAGGGCCACCCAGACTCGAGTCGACATTGGCTTGTTCTCTCTACACAAATGCGGCCAGACCTGCTGTGATTTCCAGCAAAAAAAATATTTTTTGCCTGTTTTTTTGTTTTTCATACAGACCCCAGCATCTGCAATATTTGACCCCTTGTGAACCCACCTCATTGTTCTTTGATGCAATGTTTTCCTGACTGGCCTGTTTGGATACCATTCACACCTTTGATTGCTGTGATTATCTCTCTGCCGAGGTGTGATAAATGGCAGTTGGACTCATTACCTGTAAACATCTAACATGATTCTCTGACTATATAAGCTGTGTCTTTATGCATTTCTCCACTTCACCTGACGAAGGAGCAGCGCTCCGAAAGCTTGTGATTCCAAATAAAGCTGTTGGACTATAACCTGGTGTTGTGTGACTTCTTACATAAAGTAAATGTTGGTCCCTTAGAGGATGAGACCGGGAAATTAATGGTGGAAAACATGGAGATGGCAAAAACGCTGAACAAATATTTTGTTTCAGACTTTACGGTAGAGGACACCTTGGCCTAGAAATTCGGTTGGCTTTGCGCCCAGTTTTCGCCCAAAGAGGGCGTTTGCGGCGCTTGCTAAACTTTCCCCGATATTCAGCGGTGCGGTAATGGCGGCGTTAGCCAGTAGCGCTGCGCCGCCACCGATGGCGTCATCGGTGTGCGCAGTGCCCCGCTACCGCCCCACTACCGGCCCGACCGCCATATTGAGTTGCAGCCGCCTCTTCCGCAGCGGCTGCAAACAGCGACCAGAAAACGGGGCCTACCTGATGCGGTAGTGGGGCGAGTTAAGGCGGAGGTGCGGCCGGCCGCTTTTTTGGCGGATGCCTGCCCGCACCTCCTTCCCCGGCCTCCTCCACCACCCCCCCCCGCGGCATTGCCGGCTGTTTTCCGGGAGCCCGGCACTTCTCCGTGGTGCCGGGCTCATTTGCCGGCACTAGCGAGCGGCGATCGCGCTGTTGCAGGCACCTCCCCCTTAAGAGAGGGAGGAAGGCCTGCAATACCGCAGCCTGCCGCTCCACAGCGGGTGGCGCTGCGGCACTTAGCACGCCGATATTCAGTTTCAGCGCCCCAAGCGGGGGCGCCAAAACCCTTGATTTGCGGCCGGCTTCGACTTGGGGCGCTGAAACTGAATTTCCGGCGGCCGCAAGTGGCTCCGCGTGCAGCGGTAATTTCTGGGCGCAAGCAAGCTGGCCGCCCCAAACTGAATTTCTAGGCCTAAGAATATCCCAACCCTGGACAAACAGGGGGCTCTAGGGGGGGAGGAGCTAAATACGATTAAAATCACTAAGGAATTGGTACTCGGTAAAATAATGGGACTCAAGGCGGATAAATCCCCTGGACCTGATGGCTTACATCCTAGGGTCTTGAGGGAAGTGGCGGTAGGGATTGTGGATGCATTGGTAATTTTCCAAAACTCCCTGGACTCAGCAAAGGTCCTGGCATATTGGAAAACTGCTAATGTAACACCCTTATTTAAAAAGGGTAGCAGGCAGAAGGCTGGAAACTATAGACCAGTTAGCCTAACATCTGTGGTTGGTAAAATTTTGGAGTCCATTATTAAGGAGACAGTAACGGGACATTTGGATAAACATAATTTAATAGGACAAAGTCAGTATGGTTTTATGAAGGGGAAGTCATGTTTGACAAATTTGCTTGAGTTCTTTGAGGACGTAACATACAGGGTGGATAAAGGGGAACCAGTGGACGTAGTGTATTTAGACTTCCAAAAGGCATTTGACAAAGTGCCACACAAAAGATTATTGCTCAAGATAAAAAATCACGGGATTGGGGGTTATTTTCTGGCATGGGTGGAGGATTGGTTATCTAACAGAAAGCAGAGAGTTGGGATAAATGGTTCATTCTCAGACTGGCAATCAGTAACTAGTGGTGTTCTGCAGGGGTCAGTGCTGGGACCCCAACTCTTTACAATATATATTAACGATTTGGAGGAGGGGACCGAGTGTAACATATCAAAGTTTGCAGATGATACAAAGATGGGACAGAAAGTAGTGAGTGAGGAGGACATAAAAAACCTGCAAAGGGACATAGACAGGCTAAGTAAGTGGGCAGAGATTTGGCAGATGGAATACAATACTGGAAAGTGTGAGGTTATGCACTGTAGCAGGAAAAATCATAGAGCAAGCTATTATCTTAATGGCAAGAAACTGGAAAGTACTGCAGTACAAAGGGATCTGGGGGTCTTGGTGCACGAAACTCAAAAAGTTAGTATGCAGGTGCAGCAGGTGATCAAGAAGGCCAATGGAATGTTGGCTTTTATTGCTAGGGGGATAGAATTTAAAAACAGGGAGGTATTGCTGCAGTTATACAAGGTATTGGTGAGACCGCACCTGGAATACTGCATACAGTTTTGGTGTCCATACTTAAGAAAAGACATACTTGCTCTCGAGGCAGAACAAAGAAGGTTCACTCGGTTAATCCCGGGGATGAGGGGATGGACATATGAGGAGAGGTTGAGTAGATTGGGACTCTACTCATTGGAGTTCAGAAGAATGAGAGGCGATCTTATTGAAACATATAAGATTGTGAAGGGGCTTGATCAGGTGGATGCGGTGAGGATGTTCCCAATGATGGGTGAAACTAGAACTAGGGGGCATAATCTTAGAATAAGGGGCTGCTCTTTCAAAACTGAGATGAGGAGAAACTTCTTCACTCAGAGGGTAGTAGGTCTGTGCAATTTGCTGCCCCAGAAAGCTGTGGAAGCTACATCATTAAATAAATTTAAAACAGAAATAGACAGTTTCCAAGAAGTAAAGGGAATTAGGGGTTACGGGGAGCGGGCAGGAAATTGGACATGAGTCTAGGTTCGGATCGGTCATCGCCCTGTGGGTGGCGGAGCGGGCCCAGGGGCCGTGTAGCCTGGTCCTGCTCCTACTTCTTGTGTTCTAATTATGTGTTAGATTTCAGGAGATGGTTCTATTCACAGGGATTAGTGGAGACCTCTGGAACAGGCTGCCAGCTAGGAGTCCTTCAAGAGTAAATTGGGCCTGTTCCTGGCTGGGGTGGAGATCATCTTTTACAGAAGGTAAGTACTGCAGGAAATACAGGGACAGAGCGATCTCCTGGACGAGTTTCGATCGTCTAGATGGGTTGGAGAGGAATTTCCCAGATTTTTTCTCCCAAATTGGCCATTGGGTTTTTATCTGGTTTTTCACCTCTCCCGGGAGATCACATGGGTTCGGGTGGGATGGAGAGTGGAAGTAGATTTGAGGTTAGGATCAGATCAGCCATGATCTTATTGAATGGCGGAGCAGGCTCGAGTGGCTGATTGGCCTACTCCTGCTCCTATTTCTTATGTTCTTATGTTCTTATGGTTGTTGGAGGTCAGTCATCTTAGCTCCAAGACTTTGCTGCAGGAGTTCCTCAGGGCAGTGTCCTAGGCCCAACCGTCTTTAGTTGCTTCATCAATGACCTTCCCTCCATCATAAGGTCAGAAGTGGGGATGTTCGTTGATGATTGCACCGTGTTCAGTTCCATTCGCAACTCCTCAGATAATGAAGCAGTCTATGCCCGCATACATCAAGACCTGGATGACATTCAGGTTGGGCTGATAAGTGGCAAGTGACATTCGTGCCACACAATTGCCAGGCGATGACTATCTCCAACAAGAGTGCATCTAACCACTGCCCCTTGACATTTAATGGCATTACCATTGCCGAATCCCCCAACATCAGCATCCTGGGGTCACCATTGGCCAGAAACTTAACTGGACCAGCCACATAAATACTGTAGCAACAAGAGCAGGTCAGAGGCTAGGTATTCTGCTGCGAGTGTCTCACCTCCTGACACCCTAAACCCTTTCCACCATCTACAAGGCACAAGTCTGGAGTGTGATGGAATACTCTCCACTTGCCTGGATGAGTGCAGCTCCAACAACACTCAAGAAGCTCAACACCATCCAGGACAAAGCAGCCCGCTTGATTGGCACCCCATTCAACACCTTAAGCATTCACTCTCTCCACCACCAATGCATCGTGGCTGCAGTGTGTACTGTCTACAAAAGGTACTGCAGCAACTCATCAAGGTTTCTTCGACAGCACCTCCCAAACCTGTGACCTCTACCACCTAGAAGGAGAAGGGCAGCAGACGCATGGGAACACCACCATCTCCAAGTTCCCCTCCAAGTCACACACCATTCTGACTTGGAAATATTTCGCTGTTCCTTCATCATCGCCAGGTCAAAATCCCAGAGCTCCCTCCCAACAGTACTGTGGGAGTACCTTCATCACATGGACTGCAGCGGTTCAAGAAGGTTGTTCTCCACCACCTTCTCAAGGGCAACTGGGGATGGGCAATAAATGTCCATCGATGCCTGATACGCTTATCAATTAATCCATAAAAAGCGATGAATTAGGATAGTAATGAAAAGGTTTTTATTAACTAAAGAACAGAGCATGCCTCTCGTGGACGACTGGTTCCAAGAAGGAAGTGGGTTGCCGAGCAGCCACCTTTATACCAGGTCATGTAGGCGGAGCCATGGGTGGAGCCAGCTGAGGCATGCATTGGTACACAGTGAGTAGCAAGAGGTAACAATGTGCAATAACGATAACAGTAGTGAACAACAATGAAAACGATAACAGTGGTTTACCACAATGCCCACATCCCTTAAATGAATAAAAAACAATGCTGCTTTTGTTCTTTTGAATGGATTAATGTATCTGAAAATGCTTGGAGCCTGAGACATAAAAAAACTATAAATTCTGAGTTTTTCCAATCCTTCCCTGCTCTCCAGTTGCACTGGCAGAATAACAGTTTTTCTTAGGGTTCAAAATGTTTTCTGTCAGTAAAAACAGTTACACAAGCTGAATATTTATGAATAATTAAATTTCATTCAGTTTGAAAGTGCTTTAATTATTTTATTCAATAATTTCATCCAGCGATCAAAATTAAAATTTGAGGATGTGATTGTGGCTTTGAGGGAGGGATATCATAGAATCATAATATAGTACAGCACAGAAGGAGGCCATTCGGCCCATCATACCTGTGCTCTTTGGTGGAGCTATCCAATTAGTCCCACTCCCCCTCTCTTTCCCCATAGCCCTGTAAATCTTTTCCCTTCAAGTCCCCTTTGAAAGTTATTACTGAATTTGCTTCCATCACCCTTTCAGGCAGTGCATTCCAGATCACAACAACTTGCTGTGTAAAAATATGTTTCCTCATGTCGCCTCTGGTTCTTTTGCCAATTGCCTTCAATCTGTGTCCTCTGGTTACCAACCTTTCTGCCACTGGAAACAGTTTCTCCTTATTTACTCTATCAAAACCCTTCATGATCTTGAACACCTCTATCAAATCTCCTCTTAACCATTTTTGCTCTAAGGAGAACAATCCCAGCTTCTCCAGTCTCTCCGCAGAACTGAAGTCCCTCATCACTGGTACCATTCCAGTCACTTTTTCTGCCCCCTGTCTAAGGCCTTGACATCCTTCCTAAAGTGTGGTGCCCAGAATTGAACACAGTACTCCAACTGAGGCCTAACCTGTGTTTTATAAAGGTTTAGCATAACTTCCTTGCTTTTGCAATCTATGCCTCTATTAATAAAGCCAAGGATCCCATATGCTCTTTTAACTGCTTTCTCAACCTGTCCTGCCACATTGAAAGATTTGTGCACATTAGCCCCCCATGTCTCTCTGTTAGTGTCAGCTGTGGCTCAGTTGGTAGCACCCTTACCTTTGAGTCATGAAAGTTGTGGGTTCAAGTCCCACTCCAGAGACTTGAGCACAAAAATCTAGGCTGAAACTCCAGTGGAGTGCTGAGGGAGTGCTGCACTGTCGGAGGTGCCGTCTTTCAGATAAGACGTTAAACTGAGGCCCTGTCTGCTCTCTCAGGTGGATGTAAAAGATCCCATGGCACTATTTCAAAGAGCAGGGGAGTTATCCCTGGTGTCCTGGCCAATATTTATCCTTCAATCAACATCACTAAAGCAGATTATCTGGTCGTTATCACATTGCTGTTTGTGGGATCTTGCTGTGTGCAAATTGGCTGCTGCGTTTCCTACATTACAACAGTGACTACACTTCAAAAAGTACTTCATTGGCTGCAAAGCACTTTGGGATGTCCGATGGTCATGAAAGGTGCTATATAAATGCAAGTCTTTCTTTCATGCACCCCCTTTAAAATTGTGCCATTTAGTTTATATTGCATCTCCTCATTCTTCCAACCAAAATGGATCCAGGTAAAACTATTTGATCCAAGATCATTAACTTGGAATAGGATATCAATGTGATGACATCATAATCAAATGACAGCACCATAATTGACATCTAAGAAAAACAAATTCTAATTTTCCAAGCCCCCTTTCAAACCAAGTAATGGAAAGTTATCTCTCATATTCTAGGGTGGCTTTAATGAAGGCTGCAAAACAGACGGTCTCTGCTAAGTGCGAGATGTGGGTGTGCTCCAGCGATGTGGCGGTAGTTGAAGGAGGAGCGATGTCCTGTCTGGCAAGGATTTAGTTGCAAATCCACTGCTAGTTTCTGTTGATACATGCCTTAATCAGTACTGCTTTGGCTTGTACCCCTAAGGTGGCTTTTGGTTACAGTGGAACTAATCCACAATGCAGAAACCAGCTGACTTACAGTAAGAAACAGCAGTTAAATTCTCCTGCTTTCTAGATGAACCCGACCTTTACTTACCACTGTAAAATCACAATACAATGGGGCACAAGGCATGCTCTGGGTAGCAGTTTTTGCGTTATGAATCTATCAAAACTAATACAAAATAGAAATCGGTAATTGTCCGTCTTTATGTATCGATATATTATTATATATATAAAGCGGTTCTTCTGTCTGTCTGTCTGTCATGCCGTCTGTCTGTATTGAAATAACTCGAAAGTTATAGAGCGTACCTACACGTGTGTTACGTCGAAAGAAAGCTGACGATTCCAGAACCGTCCTAAGCATATTTACGTTTCGGCCAGACAAAAATTGCGCCCGCGGTATCCAAAAAACGTTCAACATTCCGCTCATTATCCGCTCATTAGCATCGAGTGACGTCGAGGTCGACCAATCGTACGGCGGCTTCCTGGCGCGTGCGGCCGGGCCCTCCTACGGTCGAGTGACGGGACGATTGACCAATCCTACGCTTCAATGACCTGACGGTCCACCAATCGGTGCCTGTGTGGGTGGGCCTTATCGTTCTGAACCGAGGTGAGTCGCCGCCATCTTGCTTCCAAACTTTTCCTTTCTTTTACCCGCTTTCTGCGTCTTTAAAAAAAACGTTGCTTTTAAAACACATGGGCCTAGAAATTCACTTGGGCGCGGGCAGCTCGCTCGCGCCCAAAAGTTAGCGCTGGGCGGGGAGGCATTAGCGCACGCCGTATATTCGTCTTCTGCGCCCCAATTCGGAAGCGGGCGCTATACCAGGGTGTGCCTGCCTCCGTTTGGGGCGCTGCAACTGAATATCGGCGCGCTAGTTGCCGCAGCGCCACCCGATGCGGTGCGGCAGGCTGCGGTACTGCAGGCCTCCCCCTTCTCTTAAGGGGGAGGTGCCTGCAACGGCCGGAGCCCCGATCGTGAGTGCCGGCAAAAGAGCCCGGCACAACGGAGAAGTGCCGGGCTCCACGGAAACCAGCTGGCAATGCTGCGGGGGATGTGGAGGAGGCCGGGGAAGGAGGTGCGGGCAGGCGGCCGCCGAAAAAGCGGCCGGCCGCACCTTCAGCTTTAAAGCGCCCCACTATGGCAGCAGGACGGCCCCGTTTTCTGTTCGCTGTTTGCGCCTGCTTCGGAGGAGGCGGCGCAAATAAATATGGGGATCGGCGCGGTTTCAGGGCATTACGGGCCACCGCGCGCACCGATGACGTCATTGGTCCCGGCGCAGCGCTAACGGCTACCGCCGCCAATACCGCTGCAGTCAATTTCAGCGCTACCACCCCGCCGGCGCAAAAGACCTCTTTAGGCGCTAAGTGGGCGCAAGGCCCACTGAATTTCTAGGCCATATTGTTTTTAAAAAAAGTTAATTACTTTCTAAATCTTTTATCTAATCTCATTAATTTTCCTACCTTTCCCCATTTTTCCAGGTAGGCCTCAAAGCCTCGGCCTCTCCTCCACACCCACACCCGAGCTAGGCACCTCCCGGCCCCAGTCAACAAGCGGCCCCCGATCGCCGCCATCTTTGTGAAGGCTGGAGGGGCGGGCCTCAGCCGAGCGTCGCTACCTTAGCAAAGGGTGCGCGCGCAGCAGGAGCAGCTGAGACGCGGCGTCTCTCTCTGTTCCCCGCTCGGCTCGGGCGGGGGGGGCGGGGGGGGCGGGGCTCTCGGGAGTGCGGGTCTCGGGCGGCGCTTGGAGAGCGTGAAGGGTTATCCCGGCAACCGGGCCCGCCGGCCGTCTCTCACAGCCGCAATCGGCGCTCTTCAAGCCAGCTCGGGAGGGCGGGGCCATGTCAGTGTGTGGGGCGGCATGGAGCTCCGTGGAGCCGGCGCTGGGCTCGGGTGCTTTGTGGCCTGCGGCCGAACAGCGGCTGCGGACCTTGAGCTGA